>NC_092805.1:124477271-125677271 GCF_040954645.1 Diabrotica undecimpunctata
GTCTATCATTAGGGGTAAAGGGACTTTGGCTGGCTTTAAATAGTTAAGAGGATAATTATTCAAGATCAATACATATCAATATTAAAGAATAGTCTGATGCCTCAGGTGCACGAATGGTTTTCTAATTATGAATATATATTTATGCAAGAAGAATCACCATATAATACTACTTAATCAGTAAAAAAATGTCTGGGTAAGAATGGTATTCCTCTCTTGGTCTGGCCGAAAAACTCTCCTGACCTTAATCCCATAGAAAATTTTTGAGAGCTTTTAAAATAAGAAATTTTTAATGAAAAAGTCACCAGCAGAATTATTTTGATTGAAAAAATAATATATAATTGGAACCACTACGACAAATTGAAGCAAAGTGGCTTTATCTGCATTTAAAGTATGCCAAGACATGTACCAGCAAAGCTAAAGGGGCTTAACAATATATTGAATGTTTTATTATTAAATGTATTATAGTTAATATATTTTATATATAAACATTAACTTTAATATATTTTCAGCCACATATATACATAATAAATTTTTAAACAAAAAGTAGTGGAATAGTTGATTTTTGTAAAAATTCATACGTGGTCATAATAATCTGGACAGGAATTAATCTAATCTAATAACTAATCTAGTTTTCAGTTTGCAATTATTAAATTGAGAGCAAGGTTTTTAAAATTTTAACATCATGCTCGTGTTTATTTTGTTTTAAATTGTACGTATATTGTATTAGTTATTTCACTGATTAATATTATCGTATTAATATTCCTAAGTGATACAGTCATTAATAAATAACACCACTTGCCGTTTGACGAAACTATAAAATGCAGTATACTGTAAGCTGCAAACGCTCGCCAAAGCGCTGCTCCCGATACGACTCACAAAAGTTTGCTACCGCTTTCGATGGCAACAAGACTTCCAAAAATATACTAATTAACACAAAACAATCAAGGCAAACATTACAGTTAACACCCAATTAAAAACACCTAAAACAGTTCAAATCAGTGATAAGAACAACAACCCAAACCAACTCACTACATCTTACTGATTAATGATCAGATGATACTTGCCTTTTAACCATAACTTCAAATGATTTCCTTAAACGGTGCATCATTACCTCGCTGCAAAAAAATCATTGTTGTTACATATCCAGCATTTTCATTATGATGCTACTCTTTTCATCTAAAGTCAAACCGCATGCTTGATGTATATACTGTTCTAATCTGCGTTTTACTAAGATTTATATCGTTATTATTTTAGTTGGTTTATTTCAAAGTGAAAAGTAGTTATTGAGAAGCTCAGTCTGATTTAAAATAATTTGTTATTATGTATGTCGTGCAAATAAAATTAGGAACAATAATGAAAATATTGTTGTTGCAACTGGTCGAATATAACTTGGTATTTTATATATGAATAATGTAATAAATTTGTAATAATGTAATAACATAATAGGTAAAAATTGATCACTAAACATTAAAATATTTTTGGAAGGAAAATGAAGTTCCTGTTATCGGCTGTATACCAATAATCACAAAAATTTTAATTAAAAAAATCAGTATGAATATTCTATTATCAGTGCTGCTACTAGGTATATATCTGTGAAGCCACTGGGTAAAATCCCTTTAAATATTGGTAACCAATAACATTGGTTTTAGACTAAACTGTTGCTGATATTTGTATAGGATGTGAAAGTTTTACAAAGATTCATTTGTTGGCAACGTAAAACTTTTAAACTGGGATTGGTGGCCCTTAGAGTAGTAGTAGTCTCTATAAGGACCTTAGGTAGCAACTCAATTGTTGTGATGTAGCCCGAAAGGGTTCTTTTTAATAAATGTACTTTTACAAATGAATTTTTTAATTCAAATTTGTACTAAAATATTTATGATACCGTCAAAACATTTTTAAAACTATTCTAACTTTAAAATAAATTTAAATCAAGGAAGCATCCAATGCATGAGAATAAACATTAAAATATAGTTTTGTTTGTAGCTGTATAGGAGAGCGATACATCTGTAGAATATACTAGTGTCATGTAATGTTATTTTTCCATTGTTTACTGTTGTTTAGTTAAATGTTCATAAACAGTTCAAATGGAAGATGGATATCTAAACAAGCAATTTCCGCCACGACGATAGGGAAAGATATTAGGGAAGAGATACATATTGAGAGGGATATATTTGATCCTGTACAGAGGTTAGTTTAAATTTAATTTTGAGTCTTAGAATAGAACGATCACGTGATACTTAATTTGTGTGTCATTCGAGAAGTATATGTAGTAAGTAAACAAGGGGAAGCATTCGTGATTGCCTTGAGCTTTCTATCTAAACTTATTTAATTAGTTTTAATAATTATTTGAGTGAGAGATGTTTGCTTCCGCGGCTGGTACATATTTTGTAATGTTATTCTGTATTCGGCGTGTATAGAACACAATCTGAAACTATTTCTCACTGAAACTGTGGCAGATTTTATTAAATAAGATGCAGAAGGCGATTAAAATTTAAATTTCTGTTACTTTTATCATATACCGATAAGTAAGACAGTTCTTAAAAGTACCTGTTCAGGAACTTGATTAAAAATTAACTGTGCTCTAAAATATTTTACATTTGACACCTTACATTTAATTTTCTTTAAAGACGGTAAAGCTGAATTTGTAAGAAACATTTTTTAAGTTTCTTTAAATCGGTTAACTACATGGAAAACAGAGAATCCTCAGGTCCTGATGAAATACAGATGGAAGTAGTAAAATGGATAAAAAACTATACATAAACTGATAAAATAACCAAATAAAGGTCTAAAACAGTTTATTTTAAAATTAAATGGAAGAAAAATGGAAACTATTATATACAGTGCATTCATAAAGTATGAAAAGGTCTAGTATCTCATGACTTTATGACAGTATATGGAAAACAGAGAATCCTCAGGTCCTAATGAAATACAGATGGAAGTAGTAAAATGGATAAAAAACTATACGTAAACGGATAAAATAACCAAATAAAGGTCAAAAACAGTTTATTTTAAAATTAAATAGAAGAAAAATGGAAACTATTATATACAGTGCATTCATAAAGTATGAAAAGGTCTAGTATCTTATGACTTTATTATCTTTAATTAATTTGTTTTAAAAGCTCTGACAGGTCGATTTTTATTTTTGTTTTTTAATCGTTTAAAAAAAAACTTTTACCCCCACTACTTTAGCAGATGTGACGTCATCGATATTTTTTTAAATAGAAAGGGCATCTTTTTTTTTCAGAAATTAAAAGTTCATATTAAAGACAAATAAATAACATAATTACAACAAATGCTCGAATTAAGCTGATTGGTTTAATTGGCAGTATCCAAGAAGTCCAATGAATTCTTGAGATATGTTTGACAACATCACTGGTTGCATATTAGTACGAATTCTCTGTAGAGGGCTACCAAATTGGTAGGTAGGTTATTTTACATATACCTTACTTTTCAAATAACCCCAAATAGAAAAGTCCATGCGATTCAAATCTGGCGACCTAGCAGGCCATTCAATATGGCCGCGTTGTCAAATTTATCGATTGGGAAAAGTTGCATTTAGAAAATTTCTAATCACTACAGCATAATGTGGACTTGCTCCATCCTAATGAAACCAAACTGTCGAATTTATTTGACCAGGATTATTGATATATGGAAATGTTGCGGTTGAAAATAAAACTACGTAGGTTTGCAATATCTCTAAATACTTTTCACGCAACACAGTACCGTCAAAAAATACGGTCTCACAATGGTATTCATAATAATCCCAGATCATACAGTTACTTTTTGAGGATATTGAGTATAAACTTCTATTGTCCAATTGAGATTTTCTGTTGCCCAACGACAATTTTGCCTATTAACGGTACCATTTAAACAAAGAGTAGCCTCGTCGGAATACAAGATATTATAATTCAAATCCAATATTTCGATACACAATTCTTGCACATTTTCGCAAAACTCAATGAGTCTATCAAAGTCGTCTTCATTGAGTCCATGTTTAAATTTAATTTTATATGGATGTAATTTGGCCTTTTTTTTAGAATTTTTTTGAACAGCACCACGACAGATCTCATTGTTTGTTAATAAAGTTGTAATTGAAGAATGAGGATTTTCTTCAATTTCAAGGATTACATTTATTTGATTGTCGTCGGAAACAGTGGGTCTGCCACTCTTGGGCTTATCTCTAACATTGCCAAAATCAATAAATTTATGCTATACTTTGCTTACCGTCGCTTTACTTATTGGTACTTGATCAGGATATTTTTCATGAAAGAAATCGCATACTTTCACCATACTCCTTTTACAATCACCGTAACCTAAGATCATCAAAATTTCTATTCGCTGTTTTTCTGACAACACCCTCGTAATTTCAAATAATGTTTATTGGGGTAATATCTCAAAAATATACTAGTGCAGACTTCTAAATCGATGTGACACAACAAATCAATTTAATAGAACATTGACATATCCAATGGTAACTAAGAACTTACTGTCTGGTTGCTAAAGAATTTGACATGTCTTCACAGCCTACTTAATTTTTGGCAATACATTGAGTACAGTCCTTAGCACTTTATTTTATTATATTGTTGATCTACAGCCTATAACAAAGCCATTATCATTTGAATGGAATTGGTAATCTTCAATAGATAAACAATCTACGTTCTGTATCGTACAACAATAGGCCACTCCATTCGAGTATTTGTTGTAATTATTTTATTTGTTTGTCTTTAATATGAAATGACTTATTTAATAATTTTCTTTGTAAAATAAATTTTAAATCAAATTTTAAGAAATACGAGCACTTGTTTCCTTTACACTCTGTATACTCAAGTTTGAATGTGACAATTTTGGTAAGGTTATACTCAGAAAAATATGGGCTCTTAATTTTTTAGATAAAACTATGCTTTTTCTATTAAAAAAAAATTCAATGACGTCACATCTGCTAATATAGTGGGAGTAAAATTTATTTTGTTTCTCAAAAAGATTAAAAAACAGAAATTAAAATCTACCTGTTAGAGCTTTAACTCTGAACACACTGTATAGTCGTCCAATAGATTGAATGATGAGAAAACCGAATGTCTTTAAAAGCCGTAAAATAGGAAATCTATAAATTAAAAAATCGGAAATTGCCAGAAGAAGACCAAATAACAAATGAGATCAGTATGGAGCTGATTTTACCTAGTAAAAAAAATTCAACCTTTCATACGAAAGTGATAGTCACAAACAGAATACCACCAGACGAATAGAGAAGAACAGAGATGTTAATGTTCTTTAAGAAAGAAGATAAAAAAGATCCTAATAAATTGACAGCAAGGATAAAAGCAACGAAAATAAATAAACAAATAACTCTGCAAAAAAACAGCAACGGTTTCGAACCGGAAGATCGTACAAGGATGTACTTTTGATAATAAGGCAGATAACAGTAAAGTCTCTGGAATATAACAACCAAAATATATTTGCCTGATATATTTAAATGATGTGATTGGTAGAGTGACAATAAGAGACGTAATACATTATTATATGACCGTTAGACTAAGTAAAAACGATTAAGAATATATAATATATAAAGACAATATAGCGATGGATGGTCCGAATAAAACCCTTGCTACCTATAAAGTATGACACACGCTTCAGGCAACGAGATTTGCTTACCTCATTAAAATTTAATCTGATAATGGATGATTTGTAATGGAAAATAATAAAGAAAGTAAACAAGAAAAGGATATAGAATTAAAAAAGAAACGGAGAATACAAATAATATGTTACGCCGAATAAGCCTTAATAATGACGGAAAATAAAGATGACCTACATAGATTAAAGTTCAAAAATATAACGCTCATAATTATATAATATGAAAATTTCAACAAAGAAATCTAAGTCGATAGTAAAATCAGCGGAATAAAAATGATGTAGGCTAGTTGTAAACAAGCACATTATAGAACAAATAATGGAAACGGAACGCTTGGAAACAAAATTGTAAATTCCGGTAAAAAGTTACCAGAAAACGAAAGAAGTACAAATAACAGTGAATTACGCGAACATAGCAGCAGGATATTTAACAACACAATGTGGCGAAACAAATACATTTTAATGAAAATGAAAACTAGGATCTATAAATAAACAATAATGCCAATAATGACGTATACATCGAAAAAAGGGTAGATGCAGTCAAAACACAATAATTATTGGAGACAGCAGAATCAATTAAGAAAGAAATGCAGAAATAAAGAATGTATGCACAACAAGAAATCCTGAAAATTATCAACGAGTACTATAGAATATTATTTAGACAAATTCCTTACATTCCAGAGGTAAAAATCCCAGCAATACAAAATCAAGGATCAGAGAAACCAGATATAACCGAAGAGAAAATTAAATCAGCATTGACAGATATGAAAAACATCAAAATACTTAAAAAAATGGCATCGTAAGTAAAATCATTAAACTAGGAGGTGAATGCGTCATAGAAGGTTTAAAAAATCTTTATAATGCCTGTCCCTTTATACGAATTACACTAGAAAATGGAATAGTGGCGTTATGAAAATATTACATAAAAAAGGATCATCATCATCAACAGCTACTCCATCCATCATCGAATGTAAACGTATCTTAGGTGTGTGTATTCATTTCAGTTTGTGGTTTTGCAACCATTCGTGACCAGCCATTCGCTTGATGTCATCAGTCCATCTGGTTTAAGGTTTTCTTATACCTCTCTTGTTTTCTCTTGGTCGGCATTCAATAATTCGTTTTTGTCCAACGGTTGTATTCCATTTTTCCTATGTATCTTTAAAGTATTTGGTAAGCTTGAGCTTGAAAATTCTTGATAGATAAAGCTATAAAATACAACGAACCATTGATATTAATGTATGTACACTTTGAGAAAGCATTGTGAGAAGTCTTTAGATCAGATAAGACACAATGCTTATTGTAATCGAGGACGTCCTCCACCAAGGACGACATAAAGCGCATCCACCAAAACTGGATTCAGGGTTCTCAAGATCGGATGTAATAGAATTATTTACGGGAGGCCGATGTTCAGCAGTTTACTTAAAATGGATAATGATGATGATGATGATAAATACAAAAAACTCTTCTAATAATTTAATTTTATCTGCCTCATTCAAACTCATAATTTGAAAATATATAATACATTTTGAAATAGGTGACTTTAAAATGATATTGTCTATATTTTTGAGGTGCGTTTCGGGGATGTCTTTTTTGGAGAATGGAGAATAGTTCATTCGAATACATAAAATTACTTTTAACTTGATAATACTCCACACAGTACACGGACCATATTGTTGCTATTATTGGCACTTCACTGTCAAAATGGGCTAGAATGGTAGAAGATGGAGAGAAATGGAGAAACGTTGAAAACATCATATAAAAGTTTTCATGAAGTCACGATATCTGTATGAGGATAACAACCAAGAAGAAGTGTAGTTTCCCTAAGGTGTCTCTAAGGTTGATCTAAAATTTTGTCATATTATTTGAGAGAATTTTAAATTATACAGAAACGACTTTTAAAAACGTCTGTCTACAAAATTGGATGTTATAAAATTATGATAAAGAAAACTTTGCCTTTTGTTACTTTTTATCAAAGGCGGCTTTTATGTTGTCCAGCTTACATTGTTAGCAGGACATAGAGGTATAACAACGGCATTCAGATCATAATGCCTTTGTACGTCCAGTTAATGAGATAAAACATGTTATACCCTTTATAATCCAGCCGTTATTATGCAAAGATACAAATGGTCGCAAAGAGCAATTAGGTCTAGGTAATTAACGTTGTTTGGTGACTTCCCGTTACTAATTGCTCTTTTAAGAAATGTGAATAATATCATAAAGTAGGAAAATAATGCTGGTAATATACTAAGTAAAAATGGCTGTATTTAAATGCAAAAAATCTAGTAATAAAGCTTTAGTAAAATAAAAATAAAAAACGTTAATTTTGGTAGTAAGGGAAGAGCTAAAACAGTTGCATCCCTTAAGTTCTTTTCAAAGAAAAAAATAATAATGAATAGTAATCAATTGTTAAATATTTTAGCGTAGTCAGACGCATCTACTTTTTAAAGTGCTTTCTTATACAAAAATTTGGTAATACTTTTGCACAATTATTCTCTGTTTACCTCTTCAGGTATACTTGAGTTTTCAGAGACGAAAATACCACTAAACTTCTAAAAATTAAAGAAGCAAGCTGAATTTTGCTGGAATATCACTGTTAAGACTCTAAAAAAAAAATGCAAAAAGGTTTACTACTTTACCCCTGGCTTTCCCCTAAAACGACCACTTGTAAAAAAAAAGGAGGTTAAATCTTTGTAAATGGGTATATTTAAAAATCCCTTAAAAGGGCTACATCAAAAACACGAACGTTTTCGGAACAACAGTTCCGTAATCAGGTAAAAATACAGGCTAACATGTCTAAGCCACCAAAATATTAGGGTAAAAACCCTTTAAAATATATAAAGTTAACATAGATTGTACATAATGTTATTATTATTATTTGATGTTTAATATTTTAATTAAATTTTACTTCAGGTAACATACACCCATGCTTTAAGTGAAGTGAAGTGTATTTTACCTGAAGTAAAATTTAATTAAAATATTAAACATCAAATAATAATAATAACATTATGTACAATCTATGTTAACTTTATATATTTTAAAGGGTTTTTACCCTAATATTTTGGTGGCTCAGGCATGTTAACCTGTATTTTTAACCTGATGATGGAACTGTTGTTCCGAAAACGTTCGTGTTTTTGATGTAGTCCTTTTAAGAGTTTTTTAAATATACCCATTTACAAAGATTTAACCTCTCTTTTGTGATAGGTGGTATACAGCCAGCTGCAGGAATTATTTTCCTTGTGGATTTTGAACTTGTAGAAGAGGAAAAACAGAAAAAATCGATTTATTAAAAATCTGTACACCATAGAAAATAATATTTCTAATAAAATAGTAGCTGATATAATTTTGAACAAGAATGTTTATTAGCACTTTTTGTGTAGAACGAACCGTTGTCTCAGAAAGAATGCTTAAAGCGACCGTTGATTTTGAGTGTCAGTTACGAGCGCGAAATCGATTTTAAATAAAATTTGTATCAACTCGACGGTAAAAATCCGTTATCTTTTAATCAAAGTGTCCTATCGACAAAAATTAAAATGCCTTTTAATGGTAAATAGAGCAACTTTCCTATGAAATTTTTGTATTTTGCCTCAGATATAGTCAGTGCTTATAACCGTGTTAAATTAATAAACGTTGACGAATTTTTCCATTTTTTGCAATTCTTCCAAGATGAATAAAATGTATCACTTTCATTGACTGGTCACTATGCAATTTTGATTGTTAGACCATAGTGTTCAAAACCTATACCATAAAACTTTAGTTTTGTGTTTTGGAAATAAATGTGAGGCATTTGAATTGTGTCGAAAAAAACGCTGAATTTAAACTTTCACATTACAAACGATCTAAAACATTTAAAAATGCTTTTTTTTTGATTGCATTATTACGTTTTTTGAAACTAAATAACTTTTGCTGCAAATTTCACTTAAAAACGCCTTCGTGAAGACTTTTCCCATGACATGTAATCGTTTCTACTTTAAAAGTTTAAATTCTGCGGTTTTTAGACATATTTCAAATATCTCATATTTGTTGCCAAAAATCAAAATCAAAATTTCATGTTATAAACTTTAAAAATTATATTTTAACAATAAAAATTCCATTACGATCAATGAAAGTGATTGAATAATGATAACTTTATTTGCGATAAAATACAAAAACTGCGTATAAATGCAGCACTCTTTACCTTTAAAATGCATTTTGATTTTTGTCGATAGGACACTCTGATTAAAAGATATCGAATTTTTACCGTCGTGTTGATACAAATTTATATTTAAAATTTATTTCGCGCGAGTAACTGACATTCAAAATCACCAGTTGCTTCAAGCGTTGTTTTTGAGAGAAAGGTTCATTCTATTCAATAACGATTTGTATTTAAAATTATCTCATAAATTTTTTTTATTTAAAACGGGAAAAAGTGGTAAACTTTTTTGGAGTCCTAACAATAATATTCTTGGCAAAAATTAGCTTGTTCGTATGATTTTTGAGGTCAAATCTCTGAAGACTGGACTGTTACTTAACAAAATTGTGTAAATTTAAACATGGTTAATTCTACTTATGATCTTACCCTCCATTATGAACTGTAAATACTCGTATTACATGAACAAGATATGTATTTTTCTGTTGGCCCATGTTCTTTGCTCCGAATCTTCATTACAATAATCTGAATATTATCTGTTTTTAAATCATGTTTTGTTTCTATTATAAAAACAAACCACACACATATTAAAAAATTTAAATCGGCCCATCAGAAGCCGAGATATTGTAAATTTATTATTAAAAAATATCAAACTATCGACTATATCAGATATTTTTGCTTATAACTTTCTTCTTGCTCAACGAAAAAAGATTTAAATCAGTTTATTATAAAGCTTTGATTATTAAATTTAAAATAAATTTTAAAAAACTGAATTTTAATAATTTTTGGCGAAGTTATATAGTATACCTATAAGTATACAAATTAGGTGTAAAAAACAATCGAATTTGTTTATAACGGTTTTTAGGTAATATGAGATCCACAAATTTGGTATCATGTTAATGAGGACTATAGTACAATAGAAAACGAACGCCATGAGCTTTACTAGACTCATGCTGAAATTGACCCGGCTAATACGCTTAAGTTGCACCGGCGGCGCGGCTTTGGAGCGGAACTATACTCGCACTTATATACGCATTGTAATATTAATATCTCTCCAAAAAAATAATTTCGGCGTGTCTCGTAAACTTCAAATTGATCACTAATTATTTCTAGAGTAATAATTTACATATTACTTAATTTTAATTTAAAAATTTCGTTTGATTTTTATATGTGAATTACCACTTCTTTCCAAAAATATTCCAGCAAATAATGAAATATATTTAATACACGATTTATATTTTTTAATCTGCACTATCTGAATGATATTTAGTGGACTGCTTTTTATGAATGTTAATTTTTTATTTAAATTAACGTGCATGTGATATTTATGGTCCTGAACATGAGTTACAGTATACAGTATACATGATAATACTGCGCAGCATAAGTTAGGGATATTTTCAGTATAATGGTAATATTACTTCATTCTGCGTTAATTATTTATAAGTAAACAATTAAAAACTATTATCGTTTTTAAAAAAATATGAGACCTTATAAAGAGAATCAGACTAAAAAATCATTAGAAGTATGGAAAAAGTACCTGTACAGCCATTTTAAAATGACCTTTGTTCTCTCAAATGGGATAAACAAATAAAATTGTTTAAAAAGTACTTGACAGATTATGCATATCTTTCGTAAATGTAGTAACTATATAAAAAATCACATTATGAAATATGTTTTAAATGTTTTTATGTTTTATTTTAATAAATATAAAGAATTGGAAACATGCTTACTTTCTGGTTTAATTTCTAATAACTTTTTTGTTTATAAACATTTTTTAAATTAGAAAATTTCATTTTAAAGATCAAGTATTTTCGAGAAAGTCGTCTGTTGAACGTTTTTATCTAAAAGGCATAGTTTTTTCACAATATTTAAATGAATAAAGAACGTCGCTTTTTTTATTCCATGTCATGACGCTTTCCATTGCCGTCTCACCAGTATTCCAAATAAAAAATAGCGCCCAATAATTTTTCGGTTTTTCAAGTGATTTTTCGGCTTCGTTTCATGGGGTAATAAACTATAAATTTAATATAATTTATTTAATATTTCTTTGAATAAAAAAAAAACCAAAAACTAGTCTTAATTGTGGATGTAGATAAGTGACTTAATTGACTTATACAGTTGTATAATTATTGCGTTATTAAATCACAAAATTAAAAATCCAGAGATTTCTGATTGACGAAACCAAAATCCTGATTTTTGCTTTAATTTGTGTCTTCTTAGAGTTGCAAGAAAAAACAGACGTTGATAAAGATGTAAAAAGAGAAATCGGGAATCTCAAATTGCATTCCACAATATATCTCCTCAACTAAGTAAAAATCCTTGGCGAATTGGTTTCTTGTATTCATAGAGTATATCGAAATAAAAGGAAATGCATTCAAGATTTGATTTCACGTATAGTGGGTCAGTATATTCGCTTAAATGTATTTTATCCTAAGAGGAATCTTCGTAGCGAAAATTTACAGAAGCTCTGAACTTGAAAACGATATTTCCTGTCGAAAAAGAAGCAACGATAAAATGGCTTATCTTTTTAATCAAGTAAATCTTTATTGCCTTTACTTTTATTTCGATATACTCTTTATGAGTACATGAAACCAATTCTCCAAGGATTTTTGCCTAGTTAAGAAGATATGTTGTGGAATGCAATTTTAGATTCCCCATTTCTCTTTTTACATCTTTATCAATGTCTGTTTTGCCTTGCAATTCTTAGAAGGCACAGATTAAAGCAAAAATCTGGATTTGAATTTTGTTTTTGTCAATTAGAAATCTTTGGATTTCTAGTTTCGTGATTTAATATCAGATGTTGCTATTGCGTCCATACCGAAGCCATTTTATTGTTGCTTTCTTTTCGACAGGAAAGATTGTTTTCAGAGCTTCTGTAAATAGTCGCTCTAAAGATTCCTTTTAGGACGAAATACGTATTAGCGAATACACAACGGCACTATACGTGAAATCAAATCTTAACTGTCTTTCTATTTATTGAATTTTTGTTTATTTAATACTTAGCTATATCCCTAACTTTTGCCTCGCAGTTTATATTATAAATTACAAATAATAAAGGTAACATTTACCATCGAAACAAACATTTAACATTTATAATTTTGTTAACGAATTTGGTCGCCTTGTTGATTTGGTCTGTGCTATTTAAGACCTCTTTGAAGATAGGTCTGCTACCGAGCTGTTGGCGTATTTTGGCATTAAAAGGACATTCGATAAGTATCATGTCTGATTCAAAGAGTCGTATTACAGTGCTGACATTTTGGTTGTGGAGATAATGCTATTAGATAGCCATGTATTAGACGGGTATATCCGATACGCAATCTCCGTATGATTGCTATATATTTCCGAGATAAACTAGGACAGCTAAATAGGTTCCCTGAGGGTTTAATTTCATGAAGCGCTGAAGTAATTTTATTCTAGTGTATTTGACAGGTGCATAGATTAAGCTTCTTTAGTCTGGCTTTTAGATCGTTGCATATTTGTTTATTTATATTGTACACACTCATACAAATTGCGTAGATAAATTGCTCAGTACTTTGAATCCCGAGAATTTTTGGGTAGGTGTTAAAGAAAGAAAATTTAATGCCTAAGAAAGTTAAAATAATTTTACCGTTAGTGTACGAATTGGTACCAAAGTGTACACAGACTGCATGTACAAGGATTGCATGCATATGCATTTCTTCAGGAGTTAATTGATGCTCCGTTTGCAAATGTAACAAAATAAAACATGCAAAAACATTTACAATGTAAATGATGATGATGATAAAGAAAAAGATGATGTATAGTTTTATTATTAAACGATAAATAAAGGAAATTATAAATTATTATTCTAGAAACAATAATCAACAATTTCAGATTTACGAGACCTGCAGAAGTTAATTTTTTTTGTAGCGATATTAATTTTACAAAGTGCAACTACAGTTGCGCTCTAGCGACGCACCGGCTGCGAGTTAAGCGCATCAGCTCGGTAAATTTCAATTTACTGCAATTTAGCGAAAACTGCATTAAAATAAGTTTAGTAAAGCTCAAAATGTTCGCTTTTTAGTAAAAAATAGCCCTGATCAACATGGCACTAATTTTTTTGATCTCATACTACTGAAAAATTGTAAACAAATTTGATTGTTTTTTTACACATAAATTGTTTACTTTTTACTCATAAAACTTAGTCAAACCTTGATAAAATTTATTATTTTTTAAATAAAAGCTTATAATCATTACTTTAAACCTTTTTACGTTGAGTAAAAGCATAGATATATGCAAAATATGTGATAAAGTCAATAATTTGTTATTTTTTAATAATAAATTGCAATATCTCGGCTTCTAATGGACCGATTTTAATTTTTTAAAGTCCATTTAGTTTTTTTTTGTAAGCAACAAAACCCAATTTGAAAAAAGGACATATATGTATTAGCTATAATTAAACTGTAAATAACAAATTTTTGTCGAAAAATTCGGATTATCAAGATTCAGATTTAGGGGGTCAAAATACTAGCCCATGGCAATAAGCATTTTTTTATGATCCGCCCAGGTAAATTACAGTTATTTTAAGAAGTATGGATCTCTGTTACAACGTATAAAACCTATATGTTTTCTGCAGCCGATTTCTTGAACTTAATTAGTTATTAACAAATTAATGTCAAAAACGATAAATTTTTGCCTTTTTTTTCTATCAGCAAAAAGTGAGGCATTTGAAACAAAATTAAGAGTATTAAACTTATGTCATATAAAAATCTTTAAAATAGCATTTTTTGAATGTTTCTATCCTTATTTGTTGATTAGAAAGTTGCAAAATAAATCAAAAATTTCGGTTTTTTATAAATGTTAATAACTTTAAAATAAAAAAAACTTAAAACTTTTATATTACATGAAATGTTGGGTCTTGTGGTGTTTAAAATATGATTAAAATTTCAAACAGATAGGTCAAATAGTTTAAAATTTATTTTATTTATTTATCCCAAATTAATTTTTTTTGTAACAATATAAGACAGAAAGTTATGTAGTTATAGTAATTATAAAAGCAGATTATAAAAGCGGTAGATTTGTTTTGTTAATAGCACTTTAAAAACAATTTTAAATTTTGCAAAATAATTTTCCAAAAACATGTCGATTTTTGGCTTATAAACAATTAGAATTACTTTCTAATCGTTGCCTGCAAAAAAAAATATTTAATATTTATATCTAGAAAGCCTGCATTTTTTACAATATTAAAAGAAAAAAAGTTGTCCTAAGACAATTTGGGACGAAGTTAGCACCCTTTTTTTTAATTAATTTAACTATTATTAGCGTCATTTAAAAGAACATACTTTAAAGTTTTATTGTGCACAATTTAAAAAAGATTGCCTGTTAATGGAATCGGTTAGAAAGCATTAAAATAAGGTCTGCAAAATCGGCCAAAGTTAAAATTTGAGGAAGCAGTGGAGGGGAAGGTGCTGTTAACTGTATCTCTGGTTCTTGTTTATGGGTTTCAACGTTTTTTTTTTTAATTTGTATGTAATTTTTGCGTATATTCGCATATGTATTATTTAAACAACTAAATTGTTAAATAAACCATCTTATTCGTTTAAACAATTTTTTTTAGTAATATTTAAGGTATTTTTATTATAAAACATAAATATTAATAATTAATATATCTTTAATAAATTAGTTTCCAAAGCAACATATTTTTTTATTTATTATTATTTACCTATTTAACAATCGTTAAACAAATTATAAAAATGTATTTTTGCTTTAAAATTACTTTGTTTAATAATTTGAGATATTCTAAGACAAAAGTTACTCCTGTGTTATTCTTTTTCGTAAAATATCTACTTTAAACGTACAATGCAAATAAACAAATAATAATGCTGAAAAAAAAAACAATTTTAATGTTTTTCGAGCCTATTTTTCAATAGATTGGACATCGAATTTAATAAATAAAAAATATGTTTTGTTTTTACATCATATAATTTTAGTCCATTTGTTTAAAAGCTGAAGCTTATTTTAATCGAAAATATATATATATATATATATATATATATATATATATATATATATATATATATATATATATATATATGTATATATATATATATATATATATATATATATATATATATATATATATATATATATACCCGGTATTTAGGCGGCACACGCCCTTCCGGTAGGGATCTATGGAGGAGTATCACCGGGCCGCAAGCCCTTATCTCTTGCCGTACTGCTCCACCATAGGCCGATCAGATACCAGCATATTCTAGACTAAGCCGCAGATTCATTTAGAATTTTAAACTGCTGCGTTAGCCTTTTTGTTTTCTGTACACCGAGCTGGGGTTTGAACTGACATCTCTCGCATTGAAGCGAAGGAGAAGCCAGCCGCCCAGCCCGCTTGGCTATCCGATCGACTCGAAAAAAAAAATATAATGCTACAATATTACAGTAAAAAGTTTACCCAAAGTTTACACCAGGCTGTTTATTTATAATAGTTTTTCAATAAATAAAAAATTAATTTTTATTTGAAACTAATTTATTCTTTTGTTTGTAATAAGCAGGTTTTAATATTAAGCTTTGGCTAAACCTTTTACTGTAATATTGGAGTATCATATTATTTCGATTAAAATAAGATTCAGCTTGTGGGTAAGAAATAAACAATGGGTTTCGCACGTTAAAGTTTACATGTTCGTCATGTCTATATATTCCGAAAAGCACGCTATATCAATTTGTTTATGGCTATTTTAAACTGACTTTTTAAATATAAAATCAAAATAGAATTGCACATCTTTAAATTTCTGGAGTTAATCTCTTATCTCATATTTTTTATTTTTTTAAATTTGATGTCCAACCTTATAAAAAATGGCCCCGAAAAACGTAAAAATAGGCTTTATTCAGCATTTTTTTTATTGTTTATTTGCATTTTATGTTTAAAGTATTTTACGAAAAAAAAACGCAAAAATAAGTTTCGTCAAGAATAGCTCAAAAAAGTAATTTTGTAGAAGTAAAAAAACATTTTTATCATAATTTGTTTAAAAATTGTTGAGTAAATAAATATGAATAAATACAAAAATAGGTTGATATGAAAAAACGACTAATAAAAAAGTATATATTAATTATAAATATTTACGATTAACAATAAAATTACCTTAAATATTTAAAAAAAAACTGAAAAAAAAAACAAAATATGAAATAATTCATATTCGTAATTTAAGCAAAGAGTACATACACATTAAAAAAAGAAACGCGAAATTCATTAACAAGAACCAGAGATACAGTTAACAGCACTTTCCCTCTCCACTGCTCCCTCGAGTTTCAAAGCCGACTGATTCTGGGGACCACATTTTAAAGATTTGTGAACAATTCCATTAAATCCATCCAGGCAATCCTTTTTTGAATTCTGCACAATAAATCTTTATAGTATGTTTTTTCAAATGTAGATAATAAGATCTTTAAATTATTATAAACAAATCTGCTATCCATTAAAAAAAGGGACTAACTTCGTGCCAAATTGTCTTTGTTGGACAATTTTGGACAATTTTTTGTTCTTTTAAAACTGTAAAAGATGCAGGCTGTCCAAATATGAAAAAATAACTTTCTAGCAGCCAATGGTTAAAAAGGTATTCTATTTGTTTATAAGCCAAAAATCGACATGTTTTTGCAAAATTATTTTGTTATTTTTAAAATTATTTTTCTTCATTTTGTTTAAATGATGTTAATAGAATAAATCTTCTTCTTTTGGCATCTGCTATTATAATTACAACATCTGCATAATGTTCTGATTTATATAGTTGCAAAAATAATTAATTTGGGATAAACAAATTAAATAACTTTTAAACTATTTAACCTATCTGTTTCAAATTTTGATCATATTTTAAGAAACACAAGACCCAACATTCCACGTAATATTAAGGTTACAAGTGTGTTTTTAAAAAAGTTTCAATTATTTTGCCACTTTTTAAGCAACAAATAAGGATAGAAACATTTGAAACACGCTGTTTTAAAGTTTTATAAGATTATTACTCTTAAATTTGTTTTAAACGCTTCAGTTTTTGCTGATAGACATGAAAAGCGAAAATATACCGGTTTTGTTACATTAATTTGTTAATAACTAATCAAATTCAAAAAATCGACTGCAGGTATAGATTTTTCTTACACAGGTCCATAGTATGAAAACAACTGTTGTTTACTTGGCCGGTTTAGTGTCACAAACAGGCTACTTTTTTTGCTAATTTCCCTGGCCTATACATAAAAATCAGTAAAATCATTGTAAAACCTCATGGATCCCAATCGGCCTCTAAATCTCCCTTTTTCCCTTAGACTAAAGACCACACTTGTTAATAAATTTCTAGAGTTAGTTGTTCATATTTACACCAGTAAGCTTCAGAAGGTTTATTCCTTAAAACACTTAAAACATTTTGTTATTGTACGACATACCTTAAATAAATCACAATAGCGATATAATAATTAAATGTAGCAAACGATAATAAACATCTTACAGTATTAGTAACTTTCATATTAAGAATTCAAAGATATTCATATTAAGAATAAATCAAATAATACATATTTAAAAGTTTAATTTTATTCAACTGAGCTTTTCAATAACACATTTTTTCAATATTTTATGCATATGATGAGAATTCTGTTATTTCTTTGTTTTAGAAGACATTTTTTTATGTATTAATTTAAACGAAATCAAATTGTACAGGCAGTCAGCTACTTATGCAGGATTACTATGAAAACTTCGGGTCAGTACCTACTACTTTCTAATAAAAGAAAATTTGAATTCTAATACAACGTTTTTTAAAAGTGTGCAAATTGGAAAAATTGTGTCGTACACAATGCAGCAAACAAATTAAATATATTAAAACTAATTATTTTTCTAGTTAGTCGATTTGTTTAAGTAAGCATACAGGGTATCTCAATAATAATACCATTAGATACTCGTTACTAATTATCTCGTTCTGTCAAATTTGTAGTTTGTATAATACGTTATAATATATAGAAGTTTTGAACAGAAGAACTATTTTTATTTTTAGCAGCTAGTTTTTCTAGAACAACCCATAGTTTATTATAACAACATATATTTTTGTTTTTTGTTGATGTAAGTATTTTGACGAAGAAGAGATCTTGTAAACGACCTCAACTAGTGATATGATATCTAATATACAAGGCCGCCAAACTATGGAGTATATATAAAAATGATTACAATAAAACAAAAGACATCTATAATTTAATATAGACCTGTGCGGATATCTCTGATTATAAATTTTTAAAGCTAGTAAACCATTTTTAATATATTCGACCAATAGAAATGTTATGTCAATCAATTACACAGCCCAACAAAAAAAATCTGTCTTGCTATCAAAAAATGATCAACTGCTTTTGGTTAATCCATCTGTGCTGATTCCAAAAATATAAACTTTTTCTTTGTATCAGCTCTAGTTTTCGAAATATAACATAATCATCAAATACTTCCATAAATTCAACCACTATAATTGCAATATGTTTATAAACAAACTTAACAAATTCTAAGACAAATGCATACTAATGACTTTTAATTAAAGTGTACCTACTGGAAATGCCCATAACTTGAAATTGGCGCTAATTGTTTCTTAACTTTTTTCCCATAAGTAAATAGTATTTTCTCTGAAATGGTCATAATAAATTCCTATAAAGTCGACTGCATTTTATTGTAAAATTTATTTTGAACTTGAGTTTCATTGCAAGAGTTTGTTTTTGACGACTGAAAACCATGTCTTCTACAAGCAGGCGTTGTTGTGTAAATAACCTGGACGTTTTTTGCTACATATCTGGCGATTACATTGTAAAAGAAAGTAGAAAACCAGTTTGTGATTTTATAAAAAGGGCATATTAAGCTTATTTTGGTGTTCATTTAGGAGATCAAGATAAATCCTGGGCTCCACATGTAGTGTGCAAAACTTGTCTTGAAGACATGCGACAGTGGACGAAAGGACAACGAAAATGTTTAAAGTTTGGTGTTCCAATGGTATGGAGGGAACCAAAAAATCATTTTGACGATTACTATTTCTGTCTTGTAAATATAAAGGGTATTAATCGTAACAATCGCCATACGTGGACATATCCTAACCTGGATTCCGCAATAAGATCAATTCCACATCAGCTTAAGCAGATACCCATTCCAAAGGATTCTTCCGAGTTGCTTGCTCCAGACTAAAAGAACAGAATCTTTTTCACCAAGACACCAAAATTAAATACTACCGTAATACAGAAAAATATCTTTTGCCTTTTTTTTCTCAGCAAGATGATATGGTCTTTTGTAATAATATTAAAGGACTGTTAGAAAAAATGGGTATATCGAAGTATACACCAGATCACTGGTATCTTTTTAACGTCAGTTCCAAACGAAGTTTACCGTGTGTCGTTCTACATAATGGCAACAAATATGGATATATACCAATTAGTCATTTTACAAAAATAAAAGAAGAATGGAAAACAATATCGCTGGTGCTAAAAAACATCAAGTAAGACATCAGCATCAGTGGGCGATATGTGTTGATTTTAAGATGGTGAACTTTCTCCTGGGACAATAAGGTGGCTATACAAAATATCCTTGTTTTCTGTGTCTTTGTGATATCAGAGCTAAGGACCAACACTGGAGTAGAAGAAAATGCGTTCTAGAGATGCTTTAGGTCGAGGAGAAGCTAACATAGTTAACGAAGCATTGGTCGACCGAGAGAAAATAATATTACCTCCGTCACATATTAAACTAGGGCTGATAAAACAATTTGTAAAGGCCCTAGACCAGAATCGTCCTTGTTTTGAATAATTGTCCAGCAAATTCCCTGCACTTTTTACAAATTTTACACAATCGATGACTGAAATTGAATGTAATGCATAGTGCTCTTTTGTGAAAGTTGTGGAAAATTTTCTTGGAAACAATAAATCCGAAAATTACCGGAATATAGTGGAAATCCTCAACACTTTTAACAAACACGGTTGTCATATGAGTATTAAAATTCATTACCTCGACAGTCACTTGGACCGTTTCCCAGAAAATTTTGGTGACCTTAGTGAAGAACAAGGGAAACGCTTCCACCAAGAAATCAAATCGATGAAAGAGAGGTATAGGGGAGATGCGACACTCACATGATAGTGAATTACTGCTGGAGTCTTAAAATGGACCGTCCTTTTAAAGCCTTTGCAAGAAAATCCTATAAAAGGAAGTTTTTAGGTGACGACGAATAACAGATTTGTGCTGCGATACTAGTTAGGTTAGATGAAAAGTTAAGTTTTTTTGGCAGATATGTGTGATGTTTTTTGTAGGTATATGGGTAGGTATATGTAGGTATATATATATTTGATGGGTAGCAGCACTACACATGTGTAAGTAGTGCTGCGTTAAATTACTATATATGTTAAAAATGTGATCTGTTGTCGTATTTTCTGAAAACGATCTGATGGGGCAAATCTGGCGGTATTTTTGGTTTCAGCATACCCAAATTACTAGGAAGCAGTAAAAAATTTTCCGGCAGCAAACTGTGTATTTACCGGTGTCATTCTTCATTTAAAAAATTCATATTTAAAATATAAAAATTTTTTACAAAAAATGCAACTACAATCATACTACTAGCTTTTGTGACATAGGTACAGCTCGTTCCTAAAAAAAATTGATACGACTCTTAAAGCGTATTTTATAGAAAATTAAGCACTGTATTTTAAAGAATAAATACTTATTATTTACATACTGTCACTGTTACTGCCAAATCTTAAAATCTTTCAGATAACTTAAACCTTAAAAAATGGCTCCACATGCTTGCAAAGAACTAAAAGCAAGAATTGTAACGAAATTAGAAGATGGTTGGTCACTATCTGCCGTAGCGAACCATTTTAACGTAAGTAGAACAACAGTTTCTCATAATAATAAAAGATAGAGAGAACAAGAAACTCTTGCAAGAAAGCAATGTTTTGGAAGACCAAAAGCATCTACCGCTCATGAAGATCGTACGCTTTTGGAGAGATTAGAAGAAAATTCTTTTGAAGATGCGAAACCTGCAAGAATTATGTCACAGTTTTCGGGAAGAAAGACCAAGACAACTTGGGGCACAATAAAAGCATCGTGTCTTAGGTACCGAACTGCAACAAAAAATCAAGCTTTTACACCACAACAGAAGCAATCTAGACTTATATTTTCTTTAAACCATCACCTAGAAATCAAGATTTTTGGGACAGGGTAATATTTTCAGATGAGAAAATTTTTCAATCTTCTATAAAGGGCAAAACTGAGGTGTATAGACCAGATAATAATAGATTTAATTCTTTATAGGTTGATAGATATCGAGCTACCAAGAATGTATGGGAATGGATTTCATCTAGAGGAATTGGAATGGTATGGCGTATTGATGGCAGGTTTGTTGGACAGATCATCACCATCATCAACTAGCCTCTAACGTCCACTGCTGAACATAGGCCTCTGGCATGCTTTTCCACTTAATCCGATTTTTCGCCATCTGAATCTAATTTGTAGTCACTCTTTTTATGACATCTGTCCATCTCGTTGGGGGTCGACCTCTATTTCTGTTAGCTTATTTTCGGGGTCTCCATTCCAAAATTCTTTTTGTCCACCGGTCATCAACTGATCTTGCTACATGACCTGCCCAGTTCCACTTTAGTGTTGTTATCCTTTCAATAATGTCTGCTACTCCTGATCTGTGGCGTATAGTAGCAATGGGTATTCTATCACGTAAAGAAATCCCTAACATTATTCTCTCCATTGCCCTTTCCGCAACTTGTATTTTACTCACTGTTGTTCTTGTGACTGTTAGGGTTTCTGCGCCGTAAGTCATCACTGACAAAATACACTGATTAAATACTTTCTTTTCAGACACATTGGAATCTTAGACCTAGAAATATCCTTCATCCTTCCAAATACAGCCCAAGCGAGGTTTATTTTTCTTTTCAGCGAGATTGTTTGGTTGTCTCGACTTATTCTGATCTCATCGCCCAAGTATTTATAGGAGTCAACTGGCTCAATATCTTTGTCTTCTACTGAGATGTTTTGTGTTGGACAGACTTATCTGAATATTCTAGAAAACATCATGTTTCCCAGTGTAGCACAGTTGTATCCAGAAAATACTTTTATCCTCCAACAAGATAATTGTCCTGTTCATACTGCAAATATAATAAACCAAAGGCTTCAGAATAACAATATAGAAACCTGTATCAGCGTAATTTTATATATCAAACTGCTTTAGAGCTGTGACACGGTACACAACAAGTTTGGAAAGCGCTCTCTGGAGAATAAAATTTTATAGTTCCTTTCACGCAGATGGACCGAAGACTACAAGCTGTTATAAATGCTGATGAAGATATTACAAAATATTAATTTTATTTTAACATGCCTAAATTTACTATAGTTTTGGTCTTCCAGACCTTCTCTTTTTTTCGAGAGTTTCTTATCTCCTCCATTTTTTATTAATAAAAAAACTGTGGTTCTGCTTATGTTAAAATGTTTTGCTGCCTCTGATAGTGCCCAGTTATCTTTTAATTTGGTTACAATTCTTGCTTTAATATATTGTTGAAATAAATCGTTTGTTTTTCCTTAACCCTATTTTATGTAAAAACTATCATTTATATACTCTTTAAAAAATGCAGGAATTCAAAATAATATCAAAATTTAGACCATTTACGAATTTACATATGTAGTCAATTGATTGTTGTTTGTTTGTTCATTTTTTTATTTGTTTGTCACACAAAATATAATATAATGTCAGACCAATTAATGTAAATACTATTTATTTTGTTAAATATATTGACAGCTACATTTAACGTTTACTTTGCTTTTCCTTGCTCTTCGTTCAACATGTTGATCGAAATATTCTTTCCATCTTCCATTATATCCTGTAATCGATTAATATTGTTCCGTTTTTGGTTATTTTTTGTTTTAGTTTCATTTCTTTGTTGCTTCGTACGTTTTTTAGTGTTTTATAAAACAATTTTACATTTTCTTTACATTTTTCTTCCATTTTTTCTTCGAACTTATCCCAGCTTTTCGTTTTCTCTGTATTTTATCTCTTTCATATTTTTTTGCATTTCGTCTTCCAGGTATTCTTTCCACAATTTCTTCTTTTCTTTTATATTAATTTTAACCTCGTTATTTCACCATGGTGTCCGTTCCTTTTTTCTATTATTTCTTGTAGTCCCACTAGTTTTGCTGTATTTATCGTAGCATTTCTACATTTTCCTCATCTACTTCCCTTCTTCTACTATTTCTGTCATTGCTCCTTCTTTGTTTATTTTCTTCTCTAAATCCTCCTTATATCTGATCTTCGTTGTCTCTTCCCTTAGTTTATGTACTTTAATTATTTCCTTTTATTTATTATTCTTTCCTTTTGTGCTTTTTATTTCTATTCCTTTGCTATTAAATGTAGTTTCCAGTACGTAAAGATCACTGCCTATTTCATAGCTTCTGTCTAACTCCCTTATGTTTCATTCAACTTCTCTCTGTATTTTGCACTATGGTATAGCCAATAATTGATTTTTCATTTCTTGATATAATTTCTTTTGTGATCGTATGTATCCTTATGTGGTAAAAATAGCTATCCATTATCATCATGTTATTGTCTAAACAAAATTCAAGTAACAGTTTTCGATTGTTGTTAATTTTGTCCTCTTCATAATATGGTCCCATAACATCGTTCCATTTTTCTTCTGTTTCCAGTCTAACATTCATATCTCCCGTGATTATCATTTTCGCTGTGCAATCATTTATTACTTCTTGCAGTTTGTCCCCAGAACTCAATGTTTTTCGTTTTTTGTTGCATGTTTAACAGTACCTTAGCATATGATTAGGTTTGTAATTGCTTTCTTTATACCCATCTTTATATCAACTCTAAGTATACGCTCACTGAAATTTATCAAATTTCGTATTTTGTGTATATTTTTCTTTACCATGGATAGTACTCCGTCGCAGCTCTTTTTTTGTCTTCTACTGTATTAGCTCTTTCATTCTCCATTCTTTGTTTTCCAAAGTCGTGGTTCGTCTTCCTTTTATTTTTATTTGTATTACGGGTACTAATTTATTCATTTTGTATTTTATTTCTTTCTCAGTTCTATTTTTTTTTAATAATAAGAAAACTTAAAGTTTCATTGGCATTAGGCAGGAAAATAAACAAGCACCAGAAGTATAATGAAATAAATCTGTATTAAGAGAAAAAAGCTACAAGAAAATCAGGGTATTTACGAGATATAATATGCAGAAATAAATAAATTACAACAAAGAGTAAGATGCGACTTTATAAGGCCCATATTTACTTCCGGGGAGACCAAATTAGAAGAACAGGGGGATAAACGGGTAGAATGCAAAAACTGGAGTTGATGCCAGTTTACTCTAATTAGCCTATTTTACTCAAATCCGACTCTCACCTTCACGCTGGTGTACCCTGTAAATCGCGCAAACCAACTGGAGATCCGGTATCCGACCCGGGTGGAAAGTTGGGTCGGGCACTGACGAGAACGGGTAAAATTGCCTTCCGAGAAGAGGGTTTTACATTGGGTTAACTACTCAACCCTGTAAAAAACCTTTTGTTATGAGAGCTACAAAGAAAGAAACCGGACAGTCTCACCTTCGATGAACTCGCAAACGAAATAAGAATAATGATTTAAAAATTTGCACGTGGAACGTAAGAAGCGTTTATCAGCCTGGAGCCACAGCTGTGCCAATACAAAAAATAAATAAAGTCAAAGCAGATATCATTGCTTTACAGCAAATGAGGTGGACTAGCTAAGGCATCCTGGAAAAAAATAACTGCAATATTTACTACAGTGGACATCCTACCCGACACGAATTTGGTAATGGATTTATTGTAAGCAGAAAGGTCAAACATAGTGTAATCGATTTCAAAGTTATTGATTATAGGTTATGTCGAATAAGAGAAAGGGAAGTTCGCTAATATTAGCATTATTAGCCTACATGCTTCAACAGAAGAAAAAGAAGATAATAAAACAGATATGTTCTATGAGGTACTAGACCGAGAGTACGATGAGTGCCCAAAAAATGACTTAAAATAATAGCAGGAGACTTTAATGCCAAATTCGGAAGAGAGAATATATTTTCGACCACCATCGGAAAAGAGAGCCTACACGTAGAATCTAATGATAACGGTCTCAGAATTATAAACTTTGCGATGTCTATGAACATGGTAATAGCTGGGACACGATTTCCTCATAAAGATATACATAAGGGAACTTGGAAATCTCCTGATAATAAAATGATTGACCAAATAGATCATATAATCATCGATGCAAGACACTGCTCTAACATATAAGATGTTAGGTCTTTTGGAGGAGCAAACATAGATGGTGATCAAAGCAAGATTTAAAGAGAGAATATATCCAATTTTAAAAAAGGAGATCGGGAGAAGGAGAGAAAACATCGACATTAATAAACTAAAAGATCCCGATATTGCAAATGTATACAGACAGCAAATAGAAGATTAAATAAGGATAAAAAACTTGGAGGAAAAAAAAGACATTAACTAACTATGGGCAAATATACAAGATATTGTGTTACAGAAATCGGTTGAAATATTTGGCAAAACCAAGTCAGAAAAAAGAAATCATTGGTTTGATCATTAGTGCGAAATGGCCACAAATAGAAAAAATGCAGCATATCAAAAAACCATCGACGCAGGTTGTACACGGAGAAAAAAAGAAAAGTATAGACGTCTTAGAAGAGAGAAAAGGAATACGAACAGAACACTCTAAATACAAAATTTATTCGATAAAAATGCAATGAGGAAATATTACAAAGTCTAAAATAATATCCGTCGAGAATTTAAACCACAATTAAAAATGTATAAAGAATTCTACATGATAAAAACTCAGTTAACAGATGGGCACAACATTTCAGCGAACATCTAAATATAAACGATATTGAAGAAGGTAACAACATAGAAAATCAACAAAATCTAAAGCGTCAACTACACAGTAAAGACCCAACAAAAGAAGAAGTGTCAAATGCTATCCTAAAACCCAAAAAAATAAAGCCCCAAGAATCGATGAAATCTGTTCAGAAATGTATAAAGAAAGTGGTGATCAACTTTTTGCAGCAATCCATAAACTAATAGTACTTATATGACAGAATAAATTGGTACCAGAAGAGTGGCTAAAGGGTATAATATGTCAGTTGCATAAACAGGGTGATCAACTTGAGTGTAAGAATTATAGAGGCATTACTCTGTTAGCATCTGCGAATAAAATCTTCGGCAATGTATTTTTTGAAATACTTAAATAATTTACAAAGAACATTGTTGGTCAATATCGATGCCGATTTACTGCTGAAAAGTCAACTACACATGAAATTACACAGAATAGATACACAGCATCTCTTCGTGGACTTCAAAGCAGCCTATGGCAGTGTGAAAAGAACTGCATTAATGCAATGATAGACTTTGGGATCCCACCTAAGTTGGTTAAGTTGACCCAACTAACAAAGCAAAACTTAAACTCATGCGTTAGAATCGAAGGAGAAAACGTTTTTTGACAATAATAATGGTCTAAGATAGGGGGATGCGCTGGCGTGTCTCCTCTTTAATGTTGCCTTGAAATAGGGAATCAGACAATTAAATATTAGAATCAATGAAACTATTTTTAATAGATCGACGCAAATTCTCGCATTCGCTGACGATATGGGTATAGTGGGCAGAAGTATGAGACACATGGTGCAGTACAGATTCTAAAAGTCAGAAGGTGGAGGGAAGTTGCCAGGATTCGACAGGAGTGGCGACTTTTTGGTGAGCAAGCCAAGATCCACAACGGATTGTCGAGCCACTTATGACGATGATGAAATTAGAAAAAAAAGTCGTAAATAAAAAATTTAAGACACAAAAATTTTAAAGGAGTGTGTGTGGGAAGACATATAAAAAAATGTACCGAGTAATTCCTAATAAAACTATGTAACTTTGGGTGTACAAGCAAATAATTTATTTATAATTATAATAAATCAAATCTGTCTAAATTTCGAGAGCACAAAGTAGAAAAAACGAGAAAAAAATTTAACACCCTATATTTAAAGACAAAAAAAATATACCAGCATTTAAATATTAGGGTATGGTATTAGAGTATGGGTTCTTGGTATGTTTTTTATAAATAAGTTTGATGTTATATGTGACCGTACATTACATAAAGTAACTCGAGTCACTAAACTTTGATAACCAACATTGATTAATGATTAACTCTACGTTTCGAAATACAAAACTCCTCCTTTACCTACTGAAATTTGAATAATGAGATATTGTGGTAGGTGATCCCATATGTATCAAAAAGATAAGAAACCCTTCTACCCGAAACTCCTTCATCAAATAAGGTTATAATTATTCGTCAAGGTAGGTACGAGTCATAACATCTCAGTTTATGAACCTCTGGAATTAAGCTGTTACTAAGTTTAAAGTTTTAGTGCGTTCATAAAATTCACCAGGGACATTCCAGGGCGAGAATGAAATTTGAAATTTAGTTTTGAATTAAAAGGGTGTAGCTTTAGTATCAAGTTTCTAAAATATCTTGGAACAAGTGAAGACCTGAATACTATACAGTATGGTGCAAAGGAAAGAAATAAATTCGTTATTTTGTAGGCCGGCGACTTTAAGAAAAAATCTTGAAAATGGCCGATTTTTATTTTTAAACGGGCTTTATGTAAAGATACTTTTTTATTTTTGATATTATCTATATGAGAGTGCTGACGGTATTGCTAAAATTTTTAAATGGCAATATAGGTTTTGCAATACATGATTTAAAAGTTATTTTAAATACCGATTTGAACTCCTAGGCCATATATTTGGCTATTCAATTCAACAAAGTGATAGCAGCTTTTGCTAAAGAATTTAATCTTTTACAAATTTGACGTAGCTCAGAGGACAGAAAACGATATTATTAAATCGTTTTCGTTCCTGGTCACCAAAGTAGGTGGCACCTCTGTACGCTAACCACTGCAGTGGTTTTAGGAGACATTGATTTAAGTTTCCGAGTTTGAATTTGTATCAGCCCGAGTGTATGATGAAGCAAGGATGCTGAAATGAGTCACTCTATTGATACCGATTCGAGCACGAAAAGTTTAACGAATTTGTTCTTCTAGGCGATATATTTAGCCATTCTATTCAAAAAAGCGATAGCAAAGATATATATATATATATATATATATATATATATATATATATACACTTCTCCAAGAAATTAACGCACCACTTTGAAATATTAAAATATTTTATTAGCGTTAATAAAAATTTTCATTGTAATGTTATATTTTGCAAGCCCCTTGTGTATACTATTCGTACACTCTATATTTATTGACTGTTTTTTGTCGCTATAGTTTTTTTTTGCAACAAAACAAAAAGAAGCAAAAAATGTACTTATTCTATAAATATACTAATTTCCAAGTGTTCAACGAATTTTATTCGGCTACTGTTTAATTGTTGATTATTGTTAATTGTGTTTATTAGGGAGCGTCAATCACGTAATTTAACCCAAGATGAATGTGCCCAGGCAGTGATACTGTCGGAAGAAGGTTGGAGTTACCGGAGAATTGGCTGTCGGTTTAATGTGTCCCACATATCCGTCTCACGGGTGTTAGAAAGATTCCTCGAAACAGGGGATCCTACCCTCAGACCAGGGCAAGGACGAAACCGGGTAACTACCCCTATTCAAGATCGATTTTTAAGAATTTCTGCTCTTCGACAACGTTTTGTAACACATCGAAGTCTACAAATTCAGCTTCGAGACGTGCATGCTATACAAATTAGTACTGAAACTGTTCGCCAGCCACTTAGGGAATACAAATTAACACCTAGGATTGCCGTCCGGGGTCCTCTATTAACTGCAGAGCATCGAAGGGGGAGACTACATTTTGCCAGAGAACACGTTAATTGGTTAGAGGCTGACTGGGAACGAGTGCTATTTACTGATGAATCCCGATTTTGTTTGTACAATAACAACAGACGTGTTCGTGTGTTGCGACCACCCATCGAACGATATGCTCAGTGTAACTTCTCACACACCAGATTTTTGGTGGAGGATCCGTTATGGTGTGGGGTGGTATTTTTTTGACCGCACCTACGGACCTAGTGGTCATAGAAAATGAAACTGTTACAGCTGAAACGTACATATTGGAGATCCTGGAGCAATATGTATTACCATTCGCTCCTTATGTCGGTGAAAATTTCTTACTAATGCAAGATAATGCCAGATATCAAGCTGCACAGATCGTCAGAAATTATTTAGAAGAGGTAGAAATTAACACTATAGAATGGTCAGCCCATAGTCCGGATTTAAATCCGATTGAAAATCTCTGGGACATCCTGGGTAGGCGATTAAGAGCGACACCGATCCAACCAAACAACTTACAGGAAGTGGTAGAGAGGCTGATCCAGATTTGGAGAGAACTAGACCAAAATGAAATACGGCAATTAATTTTAAATATGGACCAACGATGTGAGGCTGTTATACGTAGTAGAGGTGGAAATACTCGTTATTAAGAATTTTTTCATATTTTAGTTTACTTTTCTTATCATTATTTTTTTAGAATTTTCCTTTTTATTTTTTTTTCTCCTGTACTTCAACATATTCTGATGATTAGACAAATTGTTATAATTACTAATAAAATGTAGAGTAAATCTGGTGAAGTTTTATTTTTTATTCTTTGCCTGTTTACAAATAAAATTGAATTATTGAAGTGGTGCGTTAATTTCTTGGAGAAGTGTATATATATATATATACAGTGAACCGTTAAATTATGGAATATTATTATTATTTCGAGACCCACCTTATAACGTACATGGAGTAGGGATGACGTCACCGGTGTGGGTGTAGTGATATAACCGTTAATTTTTATAAATAGAAATTGGTATAATGCGACACCTCATTTAAAGGAGAATTTAATTCTCTATTTAACGACATTACATTTTTAACTAAATTATTTTTTTAAGGGTACAAAAACAATTTTTTTTAATTGAAATTCAACTAAATTACAACTGATGATTTAATTCATAACGTACTTGAAAGTAACCAAATTATACATAACAATTATTTTAAATTAAATGTTCGAAATTCCTATCTCATAAACACTAAAACTTTTTGTCAAATGTTAATTCAAACAAGTGATAGTGGCATAGTTACTGTAATATTTATTGACGAAAATGTTTTGATTTTGTGAATTGTCATCAGTTGTCAATTGTAATTTTTACTTTTAAATATTAAATTATGGCTCACCTAAATGAAACTCAACGCATAGAAATATTAATTCTTAGCGGATGCGGAGATAAAAAAAGAACACAGAACGAGGTATGCAATTTATTCAACGCAAAATATTCAGACTGACCCATTAGCCAATCAACAGTAAGTAAAATAGTCCGAAAATTTGGAGAAACTGGGCACCTAAAACATATTCCCAACGCTGGGCGTCCTAAAATTGAAGACAATGTGAAACTTGATATTTTATTAAATGTACATGACTCACAGTAGTTCAACACAAATGGGTGAATATGCTGGAGTTTCCTAACGATCGGTATTAAATATTTTAAACACAGGAATTAAACGACGACGATCCCGATCGCCGGCTTCAATTTTCTGAAATTATGCAGGATTTATGTATCTGCAATCCACATTTCATCAATAAAATTCTTTTTTCCTATGAAGGCACATTTTTTATACATGGTACCGTGAATCATCAAAATTGCAGATATTGGAGTCAAGAAAACCCACATTGGATAACTGAGTCACACACGCAATATCCTCAGAAAGTAAATGTATGGGCAGGGATCATCAATTGGTTAGAGGCTGACTGGGAACGAGTGCTATTTACTGATGAATCCCGATTTGGTTTGTACAATAACGACAGATGTGTTCGTCTGTTGCGACGACCCAACGAACGATATGCTCAGTGTAACTTCTCACACACCACTTTTTTTGGTGGAGGATCCGTTATGGTGTGGGGTGGTATTTCTTTGACCGCACGTACGGACCTAGTGGTCATACAAAATGGAACTGTTACAGCTGAAAGGTACATATTGGAGATCCTGGAGTAATATGTAGTACCATTCGCTCCATATATCGGTGAAAATTTCTTACTAATGCAAGATAATGCCAGATATCAAGCTGCACAGATCGTCAGAAATTATTTAGAAGAGGTAGAAATTAACACTATAGAATGGTCAGCCCATAGTCCGGATTTAAATCCGATTGAAAATCTCTGGGACATCCTGGGTAGGCGATTAAGAGCGACACCGATCCAACCAAACAACTTACAGGAAGTGGTAGAGAGGCTGATCCAGATTTGGAGAGAACTAGACCAAAATGAAATACGGCAATTAATTTTAAATATGGACCAACGATGTGAGGCTGTTATACGTAGTAGAGGTGGAAATACTCGTTATTAAGAATTTTTTCATATTTTAGTTTACTTTTCTTATCATTATTTTTTTAGAATTTTCCGTTTAATTTTTTTTTCTCTTGTACTTCAACATTTTCTGATGATTAGACAAATTGTTATAATTACTAATAAAATGTAGAATAAATCTGGTAAAATTTTATTTTTTATTCTTTGTCTCTTTAGAAATAAAATTGATTTATTGAAGTGGTGCGTTAATTTCTTGGAGACATGTATATAATAATTTGTTCTGTTTATGTTGTTGTTGTTGTTTTATTTGTTGTGTTATAATATTTTGTTAGTTTTTTATAACTATGAATAAACTATGGGCTTGTTACGTTAAAATATTATCTACAATTACAGCTATAATAGTCACAAGTTACAAGCATTTTTAACAATAAAAGAGACTGATTTTTTTCAGTTTTAAAAAGATGTTTACATGAAGGTACAAAAACTGTACATTATAAGGCGTCATAAAATACCTTAAAAATATACGTGCAAACAATCTATTTCTACAAAAACGGAATATCAACAATATTTCCAATTTATTGCGTAATCGAAAAGAAGCCGTTTAAAGGTATTTTGGATGTTACACATTCAATATTTCTAAGGTTTTACGGAATTTATATACACAGAAGTCTCAACATACTCTTACATGTTCGTAAGTCATTTAATCTGTTTAATTTTAATATATGTTTGTTTAGTAGCTTTTATCTTCATTTTTTATTTTTAAGCAACGAGGTAAGGTGGTGAGGACGTAAATGGTAATCAAGCTGAATATACGTGGGGCGATAAAATAATATGCAAATATGTAATACAGTCCAAAAAATGATCCAGTATCGCTAATGATAAATTAGAAGTACTTATCACTAGATACTCATCCCAATAATGTTTCGTGTATTTTATTCCTGTATTATTTATCTTAAACTGTTTGTATTTATATATTTATACATTTTCCTTAGATATTTTTATGACTTTATGCAACTTTATTTATAGTTTAGTATTTACCTATGGGAAAAAGATGTATTTACTAATCAGTTTTCTGTTGAAAATTATCAATATTAATATCTTTTATTACTCCAGTTGTCAGAGACCAAAATGCCACTGAACCTCTAAAAATCATACGAATAAGCTGAATTTTGCCGTGAATTTCAATTTTGAGACCCCAAAAATCATACAAAAAAAATTTCCCACTCCTACATGCGGGCTCTCTTCTAAAATTGTAGGGGGTGGGTCATAGATTTACCAAGAATCTTTACGCCGTAGAAAATATGCTCCAAATCAGAAATCTACCTGAGAAAATTTGGAACAAAACTGAAAACACTTTTTCTGTAGAATGAACCGTTCCCTCAGACACAACGCTTGAAGCGACCATCGCTTTTGAATATCATTTACGCGCTTGAAATAAATTGTTTATGACAAAAATCGCGCAATGTTTATTTATTTAACAGCTCTATAAAAGCTGATTTTATTTGCGGAAAAACTCAAAAATTTAGTACGAAAGCTGCACTCTTCTCCTTTAAAACCCATTTTAATTTTTGTAGAAAGAAAACTTTGTTCAAAAGATATTTTGCTAGAGAATATTACCATTTTTGCCACTTAGGTCGATATTAGTAAGGGATTCAGTTTTAATAACAAAATGGCAGAATTGTATTTCTCTGATATAATCTGTTTGATAGATGAGTCCATGAGATTGTCACATGAGAGTACCGTTTCCAAGTGTGGAAAGCTTACATGACTATTTGTCGGTGTTGTTCTTGATCTTGGGCGGCATATAACAATTCATCTACTGATAAGTCAGTCCAACCAAGGTTTCGGAGCCATGAATTATGTTTTCCTACCGATTCCTCTATCTCCCTCCATCTTTCCGTTGAGTATTAACTGCAGTATCCAGTATCTGCTACCTCTCATTATATGCCCCAGATGTTTAAGTTTTCTCTTTTTCATCATCTTCATCAAGACACCTTCACCTTGACCTATTCTGTTTAAGACTTCTATGTTTGAGATGCGATTTTTTGAGCATTTTACGATATGACTACATCTCAAAGGCTTCTAATTTGTTTACCACATTAATCTTCATGATCCAGGTTTTAAATACATATTATAGTAATATAGGATATATATAATATTTTAGGAAATATGATTTTTAGTTGTATGTTCAGGTGAGAACTGAACAGTATAGATCTTAGTTTCATAACTGCTACTCTTGCAACGTCTATACGGCTTTTAATTTCGTCATGGGATTTGGTGTCTCGTTTATTCATACTCGTATCCTAAGTATTTTAAAGTGGTTAACTTTTGTAATCGGCTCATTTTTGACAATTAGTTGCATAGGGCCAACCTTTTGTTTAATTATCACAAGTAACTTTATCTTTAATATATTTATGCCAAGTCCGTTATTGAAGCATTCTCTAGTAATACGAGGTATAAGGAAATGAAGATCTTCGATACTTCCAGCCATGATCGCTATGTCATCTGAATATCTAAGGTTATTAATAGTTACTTTCCCAAGTCGAACTAGACACTGCCCTTTCAAGGCTTTGTTAAATATTATTTCCGAGTACACGTTAAACAAAGATGGATATAACACACAACCTTGACTAATACGTCTTTGAATGAAATTTTATCGGTGTCTTTGCCGTTCAGCAGAATAGAAGTATCTTGATTCCAATATGTTTTTCTTCTCTAGTGTCGACGAATGAACATTGGCTATAACCATTGCAAATTCGTCTCTATCGTCTGCTTTTCTTAAAAGCGACTGTGTGTATAACCTGATCCAGTCGCGAATGTTTCTCAGCCAGGATATTTATCATCTACCAGGACTTCTTTTTTCTTCGACTGTACCCTTTATAATCAGTTGCAACAACTCGTACATCTAATTTCTAAGCATCTGTCCCAAACATGCTGGCTTTCTTCATTTAATGGTGGTTAAAGGTTCTCTGTATCTTCCCATTTTGTGCAACACCATTTTGTTCGTAATATGATCGGTCCATGATATTTTCAAAATTAAAATACTTGTAAAAAGTCACATCTCAAAAGTCTTCAATATAGATGTTGTAAAAGTCGCAGATCTCTATTATCTATTTTAGTCATTTCTAGATACTTAAATAGCCTATAATGTTGGATCCTGTCAGACGTCTTTTTAAAATCTATAAAGCAGACGTTAATTAGTTTCTGTATTTTCCATGATCTTTGCTGTAATGTTAGCATTGAGAACAAAGCTTTCTTTGTTTCCAGTTCTTCTCTGAAACCAAATTGTTCACATTTCTGATTAATTCTATTAAGAATTATCTTTAGAAGCAGTTTAAAAAAGTGACTCATACGACTAACTAAAGTCTTTACATGATGACGTATTAGATTTTTTGAGAGTGAGATAAATGTAGACTCCAACCATATTTGTCTTTATGTTACATCTCGTCTTTATTTTTCCACTTGCTTCTTTGTTGAATAAGGTCTAGTATTATATCGGTCGTCCAATCCTTTTTCTTTATTTGGTCTTTTTCTTGTTTCAAAACTTTGTGTGGTTTGGTAATATGTAAAAACGTAAATCTGGCATAAATCTGTATATACTCACATAGCCAAAAGGAATTATTATAAAAGTTTGTACTGGTTGGCTGAATGATCATGGTGTGAAAGGGTATGTTACAAAAATTGTTATTTATTTAATTCAAGATGGTCTAGCATGAAAATTGTTAGAAATGAAAATCTACTGTACGAAAACTACATGTGTCGTTAATGTTGTAGTGATCGGAAAACGGAAAGACAAAAGGGAAGGGTCTTTTATTTCAATAGAGTTCCCCAGTCAAATGCGGCATTTTACGAATAAATGACAAGAAGAAAAAGAGAAATTTCTTTCATATGTACAATAAGTACATGAGAGGAGTATACATACAAGGAAGGTCAGACGATGCCATATTAACCCTGTCCACGTAAATCTTTACGATGGTGTAAACCAGTAGGCAATCATGTTCTACAGGTATTACTGCTGAACTTGTATTTGTTTATATAACAAGTTTGTTATGGAGAAATGGACAACTAACACAGTGTATACCAGTACAAAGCGGAGTCAGACAGGGTGACTCGTTAAGCTCACTTCTCTTTAATATAATATTGGACGAAATAATACAAGCAGTACGTAAAAGTCATGGTTATAGAATCAGAAACAAAGAAATCCAAATAATATGTATGCAGACGACGCTGCATTAATCGCCGAGACAGAAGACGAGCTCCAACGCCAACAGCCAATAAATACAATATGATAATATCAGCAGAAAAAACCAAATGTATGACAACATCTAAATACCCACTAAGATGTAAAATCGAAATTGTTGGGAAAATAATAAAGCAGGAAGCCAGGTTTAGATATCTAGGAATAGATATAACTAGTTACGGAGATGTTGAAGAAGATGTACGACAACAAAGCTTAAAAGCAAGTAAAGCGGCGGGATCTCTTAATGACACAATCTGCAAGAACAAATACCTAAGACAAAACATAAAAACCAGAATCTATAAAGCAGCAATTAGACCTGTATTAACATACACGGCGGAGACAAGACCTAACACATCTAAAACGAGACGAATACTAGAAATAACAGAGATGAAAATACTTCGACGAATATCAACAGACAAAAGTCTGTTGTATAGGGAGAAAAGCGAAAACAAAGAAGAGCATGCAATATAGAAGACATAAATAGATGGATGGCAAGAATCTTTTAGCATCAATGTTTAATAGTTTATTATCTGTTTAGCTTGTCTAACTTCCTGTAGTCTAAATGGATATTAGAAAAGTTGTTTTAATTAAGTACTATTAATTTCTAAAGAAAACGTTTTTAGCATTGCTAAGATTATGTATAAAAGCATTTTTCTTTTTTTCTTTTTTGTTATTAAAAGCATACGACAACGTAGCCAATTTACAGTATCCTAAAACAACGGTTGAAAAAAATTCTGTAGTCTGTTATATAATTATACTTTCTAAATATTTATGTAATAAATATCTTTGCATATTATTTTAACCTTCCCTTTTAGTTTTAATGATTCTTCTTTAACTTGTCAATACATTGGCACATATCCTACAAAGTTATTACAAGAATCTTATGAAATTTTTTATGATTTCTACTGAATTAAAAAAATATCATACCAGGCTAGTCAACGTGCAGATTATTATACTTTCTGTCGCCAGAATAATAATTAACTAAACGAAATATTTAAAAGAGTATAATAGAGTTTTAAATGTCACTTGACAGTCTTTATTATCTTGTTTATGTTGATTTTAGAATAGGTAAATAAACACATTAAAAAAATAACTTAATAATATATAGTATGATTTTCGGTAATTCCCTCATTTTAACAGCTTTATATATCTTTATTCATATCATATTATTATGATAGCCACAAGGAAAACTAGGTTTTTAGGAACCATGGAAATGAATATTTTACCAAAAATATCACGAAGCGACAAAAAAAAATCGAGAGATGAAAATTGAATTGGAAGAACTTATCAACTGAGAACTTCGTATAGGGGCTGTATATTTATCAATTGAACATGACACAGGCACATAAACACATACACACACAACCAAATACATCCACATATAAACAAACACTAATATTTACCATGGTCAATGGGTAAATTGAAGGCAGCTTATTACACAAGATTCATTTTGAAACTTCTTCACAATCTAATCTTGCGGAGTAATATTATCATGGCCAGGAAATACACGGTACATTCTAGAAAGTGTTGTCTTAAGCTCCAGAGAGTTGGCTAACTGCCAGAAAATATTTCGCCCTAACTCGTAGGAACATACGTAATGGTCAAAGAGGCAATTCCAGTCGCTGAGTCTGTCTTCATCTCAAATACTCACTTAGAAGGTGTTTTGAGAAAAACTAAACCCCAAAAATCCAGTGCCAAAGTATCTGTAAAATCCTACAGTAAAAAGAGATCGCGGGAGAATACCATTACCACCCTGCAATAAAGTTTCGCTGATAACCTAAGAAACTCTGAAGAGCAGACTAGGTGATGCAATAATATCATAAAAGTATTCAGGATCTAGGTGACATACAAACACCATTCTGATACTAAACTACATAATCCTCAGGCAGATCTGGTTACGAACAAACTAAAAAAATTAAAAGATTGGGACGGACGCCCAAATCTTAGCCTATTTTACCGAAGAGGTCTTTCACGAAGCATTGAGAATTGCTCATTTTAAAGCGTAATACAGACGTAAAAAGATATCCTTCAGAATCATTAGAGTCCTCGATTGCTCCAATCAGCGTTCTACACGCGAACTTCCAGCATAGTAAGTCAGCTTCGGTGAAACTGATACTAAAAAAAGCTTCGATGTAGCTTTGATACAAGAGCACTAGGTTAACAAGAATAAAACAGGAGGTCTATAGTGTCTTGATGGAGACCTCATATAGAGCAAATCAGCCAAAATCCCGAGGACCTGTGTAATAGAGGACATGTCAAAACACACCTGTTCATAAATCTTTGTTCCAAAGATTGATTGACAGTATATATGAAGACCATAGGGGCAGGAAGTATGAAGGACATAATTCCCAGATCAGCATTGGCAAACTGTTAAAAATTAGCATGTGTCAGATGAGGTGTCTTGATGGGATCATCGGCATATTTGCTTTGAAATTATAGGTAATCAAAGCTATCAAGGCTCATCAGGAAGCACAGGGTGATAAGAATTGTAAGCAGGCCTGGAATATTGTTTGGACAGAGTTAAAGAGACGACAAGGCATATGGTATCATGTCAGTATTCGTAGAAGGTTGTCTCGAGATAAGTAATTCTAGCAGGAAAGTAACGTAGTGAAATGACAACCATGCAAGTGAAAGGGCAAAAGATAGACGAATATTTAATTTCATTAAAAGATCAAGTGAGTATGGCGATTATGGCAAAGCTCTGACTGAATTTAATAAGGAACAGGAAAGGGCAAAAAAAATAGTGAAAAGAGTTATTGCAAAGAGAAAAGATAAAACAAACTGCAGAAATGTCAAGGTTTCATAAGATTCTCCAAAGGACCCTTAAATTCCTTCACTTCATAATGGAGACAGTAAATACACTTTAATTTAAAATGGTACAGAAACCCTGAAAAACCTATCTAGAGTGCACGTGTCTCAGTCTAAAACAAACTTTTACTACTACAAATATGACAGTAGGCTAGATTGAAAAATCTAATAGATGACAAAAGAAGAAGTAAACTAGAAAAAAATAAAAATGAGCAATAAACTCATTCCACCGGGTCCAGAAGGAATTCATTTAATATTTCTCCAAAAGGAAAATAACCTTCTCAAATATTCCCTAAATCTTCTAAGGCCGATAAGTCTACTGTTATTAATACCCTCGATAAAATGCTCAATATGCATAATAGGGATCACGAATTGGTTAAAAGAAGAACATATTAGGAACAGTACGCGTATACAGACACGTCTGTGTCTGTGAACAATATCACAAGATGTGATATTGGGTGCATTTCTCGATATTAAGGGAGTTTTTCACAACATCTCCTAGGAAGCAATCAAAAAGGTAATTTGTTAAAAAGAAATAGATGAAACAAGCTGTAGATGGATAGACTGCATGCAGAGCAGCCGTGTGATATATGCACCGGTACCAGTGCCAGTACCAGCAGCCAGAGGCTCTCTCCAGAAGAAGTCTTATCTCCTCTTTTGTAGAATCTGGTCATGGATGGGCTAATAGCTAGCTTTAGCAACAACAACTTTAGCTTTATGTCCTTGACTATGCGCATAACCTGGTAATTTTAACATACAAAAATTTAATGACATAGTCAGGGATACAATGCAACAGGCTCTGAGTTTAGTTACAGAATGCGCTTCAGATATAGGGTTCAATATAAGCCCCTAGAAGTCCAAAATCATGTAATTTACCAGAAGAAGGAAGCAAGAGGGATTGGATCCTCCAAGTCTAAATGTTATACATCTAAATCTGGTAATTGAAGTAAAGTATTATGAAGTATTATTAGACTAGATGTCTACTTGAAAACTTCTGATTGAAATCTACCTACTATTAGAACGTTTGCAAGAAGTCGGTTTAGATGGAAAAGACATCAAATTCTTAAAAAACTTGTACTGGAACCAAAACGCCAGAGTTAGGATCGAAGGTTCCACATCCGCAGAAGTAGAAATTAGGAGGGGAGTTAGACAAGGATGTGTTCTGTCACCTCTGCTGTTTAATCTTTACTCCGAGTTTCTATTTAAAGAAGCATTGGAGGATTCCAAGGATGGAGTCAAGGTGAATGGCGTAAATATCAACAGTATCAGATACGCCGATGATACAGTGTAAATTGCGGATTCCGACGTAGGTCTACAACGACTCATCGACAAGACCAACTCGACCTGTGAGCAATTTGGTATGAAAATAAACATTAAAAAAACCAAAGTGATGTCAATCCGAAAAAAACCAAAACGTACCTCAACCTTGCACAATAAATGGGCACATTTTAGAACAGGTCAATAGATTTAAGTACCTGGGATGTTGGATCGATAGCAGCCTAAATCCTGATCTATAAATAAGATCGAGAATAGAACAGGCCAGAAAATCTTTCGAAAAAATAAAAAAACTGCTTTGTGATTCTCGAATAAAACTCGAAATTCGACTACGTTTATCAAAATGCTACGTCTGGTCGACTCTTCTATATGCAGTTGAAACGTGGACCCTAAAAACATCAACCGTAAATAAATTGGAGGCCTTTGAAATGTGGATCTACCGGAGAATGCTCAAAATTTCATGGACATCGCATACCTCAAACGAAGAAGTGCTGCATAGAATAGGCAAGGAAAGAGAACTTTTTAACACAGTAAAAGTTAAAAAAACATCATACCTAGGCCACATACTGAGAAATAATAAGTACCAATATGCCCAACTTACAGTGAAAGGAAAAATCGAGGGAAAGAGAGGCCTAGGAAGGAAAAGACTATCGTGGCTCAGAAACATTCGACAATGGACAGGGCTAAATTTTGAACAGCTAATAAGAACAGCTGAAGATAGAGAAGATTTTAAAATTGTAGTAGCCAACCTCCATTGAAGAGAGGGCACTTTAAGAAGAAGAAGAAGAAGATTGAAATCATTTGTTTAAATACATTAACTAATAAAAAATATGTATTTACAAAATTTAATAGTTTTATTAACATTTTCAGGGAATACGACGATACATTTTTTAGTCGAAAATCGTGAATTTTTTATGGTTATTTTTTTCCAATAAAAATGTAACCACGCTATTGGACTCAAAGTGTCCCCAAAATGCTATTACGTCACATATACGTCACATAGGATTAATCTGGGCAGCGTTTGGTAAATTAAACTATTTATTTAAATCGGACTTACTTACTTAAAAGAAAATCTTTGACCAATGCGTGTTACCTGAACTTACTTATGGAGCGGAAACATAAACACTCACAAAAAAGGTAGTAAATAAGATTCGCGTGACTCAGAGGGCTATGGGGCGTCAGATGTTGGATGCCTCTCTAAAAGACTGAATCCCGAAGAAATATGTCGTAGAACAAAAACAACAGACGTATTCTAAAAAATCGCGTCGCAAAAATGGAATTGTGCAGGACACGTCGCCAGACTATCAGACAACCGATGAACAAAACATAGTGTCGAGTGGAGACCAAGACAAGAAGAACTACGGAGCAGAAGACGCCTACCAACCAGATGGACTTACGACGTGAAGACTGTTAGCACTAACTGGATGCAAGCCGCACAAGACAGAGATAGATGGTAAGAGCTAAGGGAGACCTATGTCCAGTAGTGGAAACCAACAGGTTTATGATAATGAACTTAGTTTGAAAAGCATAAACACTTAACCGTAACAAATAAAACTTTGTATAAAAAAATAGCTAGTGAACATATTTATTTTTAACTAAGTTTGAGTAACTTGAAATTCATTAGTTTATTTGTAAACTTTGAAAATAATTGTGTTTATTTTCGATTTAGTTTATGCCATAAAATATTCTCGCCAACACGCATGGCAAGCGCGGCGTTTTAAATTGCCATTTTCCCTCGAAGAATGAAATGTCAGATAATAAAACTAGATTACCCCAGGTGAGTAGGGTTCAAAACCCAGAATCTCATGATCTGTCCCACGGATTCTGGGGGGGGACAAAGTTCTGATAAAACCTGAAAAAAACAAAGTGATTTACGATGAAAGTTGCAACGCTTAACGCTAGATCCTTGATGTCGACAGATTGCTGGAATTGGAAAACGAGCTACAAAATGTTAAATGGGACATTCGAGAGTCTCTCGAAACACTAAACTCGGGTCACCTGTTTTATTATATGGGAAGTGAACACATGTCTGTAGGAGGAGTAGGCATCATAATACTCGCCCAAAATGTGGTTTTAGTAAAAGCAATATCTGAGAGAGTCTTCTTTGTCAACCATTTTCCATCCACTCCTGAATAAAGGTCTCTCCCAATTGCTTCCATCTTTCTCTATCTTGCGCCAATCTAATCCACTGTTTGCCTGCCACTGTTCTTATGTCATCTACCCATCTTTTTTGAGGTCTTCCCGTGCTTCTTGTTGTCGTCCTTGGTCTCCATTCTAGAATTCTCCGTGTCCACCTGTTGTCATTATATCGGGCTACGTGACCTGCCCAGCGCCATTTCATTTTTGCAATTTCTTCCACAATATCTCTAATCTTCGTTCTACGTCTTATCTCGGTGTTTCTAATCTTGTCTCTTAGTGATATTCCAAGCATTATTCGTTCCATTGCTCTTTGCGTTGTTTCTAATTTTTTAGCAGATTTTTTGGTAAGGGCTACTGCCTCCAAGCCGTAAGTACAAACTGGTAGTATCCATGTGTTATACACCTTTTTCTTTAAGTTTACAGGAATGGAGGTGTTTTTCAAGATATATGCTAATTTGCCGAAAGCGCCCCATGCCAGTTGTGTTCTTCTTTTAATTTCAGCATCTTGATTTGGTTTTCCTAGTTTGATAACATGACCTAGATATACATAATTACACAACATTTTCTATGGTATGATTTTGTATTGTTATATTTGTCTGGTCTCGGCTCAGTATTTTTGTTTTGCTGTAGTTCATTTTTAAGCCTACCGCTCCTGAAACTGCATTTAATTGTTGTAACATATCATTTAGTTCTTGGATATTATCGGCTATTAAAACTATGTCATCTGCGAATCGCAAGTGGTTTAAGTATGATCCGTCGACGTTGATACCCTTATTGTTCCATTCTAGTTTCTTAAAAATGTCTTCTAGAGCAAGGGTAAATAGTTTGGGAAAGATGGTGTCTCCTTGTCTTACTCCCCGTTGTAGTTTTATGGGATTAGATTTTGTGCTTTCGTCCAGCTTTATCTGCATGGTGGCATTTTCATATATGTTTTTAATTATGTTTAGTGTATCTTGAATCTATACGTGCATTTTCTAGAGATTTAAGCACTGACCATAATTCGATGGAATCGAATGCTTTATGGAAATCGACGAACGCCATATAAATTGGAACATTATACTCGGTGCATTTTTCTATCAGTGTTCTTACGGTGTGCAAGTGGTCTATGGTACTAAAATGTTTTCTGAATCCAGCCTGCTCGATAGGTTGATAGAAATCGAGCTTATGTGTTAGGCGGTTGGTTATGATTTTAGTTAGTAATTTATACAGATGTGAGAGCAAGGATATTGGTCGGTAATTATATCTGAGAGAGTAATATATATATATATATATATATATATATATATATATATATATATATATATATATATATATATAAATCTACAATTAAATAAAAGATATATCGTTAAGTCCATCCAAGTCTACGCACCAATATCAAAACATCCTGACGAACAAGTAGAACAATTTTACGAAGATGTGCACAGGGCCATAAGAGAGAACAATGCTCATTACACTGTCATAGGTGGTGATTTTAACGCAAAAATGGGAACACAGTTAGATGCATCGGAAATATCTCTGGCAAATTTCGGAAGTCCGGGTAGAAATGAGAAAGGTGAAATGCTTTTGTCATTTCTACTAGAGAATAATCTTTATCAAATGAATAGTTTTTTCAACAAGAAGCCATACAGACGTTGGACTACGAACTACAGAACAACGAAATAGATTACTTTATTACAGATAAAAATACATATTTAAAGATGTGACCGTTCTTAATAGATTCTCGATAAACTGTGACCATAGGATGGTTATAGCTACCATTAAGATATCTACTCACTTATATAGAAGTCATATAATAAAACAGAAATACTCTCACTGGACACGCCCACAAGACGAAACAGCATTTGGAGACTACATTAATAACACTCTTGATCACAGCATAACACCAAACGATGTCGGTGAGTTGAACAAACAAATAGTCGATACACTTAAACTGGCACAAGCACGTTTTTGCCCAAAGACTAAACGAGATCAAAAGATCACTTTAGAAAAACAACTCAAAATAACAGAAAGAAGACAGTTACAAAGTGAAAGGGACATTGACTCACAAACCATTCGGGTACTCAATGAAGACATATCGAAAGCTGTGAGAAGAGATATTAGGAAATTTAAACATGAATAAATCGTACAGACTATAGAGCAAAACAGGAGCATGAAGGTAATGAGACGAAAAATGGCGACAAGTAGAAAAGAAATTTTCCAGCTTAGGAATAAAGAGGATGGAGTAACAACAGACAGACAGAAAATACTTGAAATAGTCGAAGAATTCTACACTATATTATACACAAACCAAATTAACAATAACGTAAATGAAGACGGTAGAAAAAAGTTTCAAAACCAGGGATCTGAGGACATTCCACAAATTACTCATGATGAGATACAATATGCACTCAAAAAAATGAAAAACAACAAGGCGCCAGGAGATGATGAAATAGTTACAGAAGCTATAAAACTTGGCGGAACTTCTCTTCTGAAAAAAATACGAGACCTCTTCAATCTCTGCTTGTATAGTCAAAAAATTCCTATAGCTTGGAATAACTCCATTACAATTCTTCTGCATAAAAAAAGTTGGATTTGATTGGATTGGATCGGCAGCAAAATTTGAGCTATCAGCCAAGAGAATAGGCTGGTTTTCGCCCCAACTACGGTACAAATGACCACCTACACTGCATAAAAGTCTTAATTGAAAAATCAATTGAATACAATAGACCTCTAGTTCTAACATTATAGACTTCCATAAAGCGTTTGATACTATCGAACTACCCGTACTTCTAAAGGCATTGGAAGAGTGTCGAATTGATCATAGGTACACCAATATTATAGAAAATATATACAGAAATGCTACAACTATAAATCTGCACGGTCCTACCAATAAGATACATATTAGGAGAGGTATTCGACAGGGAGATACTATGTCGCCTAAGTTATTCATTACTGTACTTGAACATGCTTTGAGGTCACTGAAATGGGAAAGTGAAGGAATAAATATTGATGGTGAGATGCTTAGTCATCTACGATTCGATGATATTGTTCTGGTTTCAGATGACCTAAAGGCTGCGAGTGATGTGTTGAATGAACTCAGCGATGCAGCACGTAAAGTAGGTCTAAATATTAACTACCAAAAGACAAAAATGATGACTAATTTAGTTTAGTTGAATTTAATTACAAATGTGAAAACGTGCAGAGGGGCTGACGTAGACTCAGATCATTTTTTGGTTAGAATTAATATGAGAGAAGCAATAATTAAAAAGCATAAACGGAAAAAGAAAGTGCAACGTAAATTTAACTTTGAAAAGCTGCGAAAATTTGAGGTAAAGCAGGACTATCAAAAGGATATACAAGAAACCTACGCCAAACAAGATAGTACTACTGTGAGTAACATAACAAAAGTTCTTGAAAATGACAAACACTATAAAGGAAGCTACTTCGAAGAACATACCAAGAGCAAAAAGATTTAGAAAAAACCACTGGTTCAATGACGAATGCAGAACTGAGTTAAAAAAAAAGATCAGATCACAAGATGGACTGACGACATAAAGAGGATTTGTACCAACTGGATTGCAGCAGCGCAAAATAGATCTGAATGAAGGTTTTTCGAGGAGGCCTATGTTCAGCAGTGGACGACTATGGGCTGATGATGATAAAATATTCTGTTGATAAAATAAATAAACTGTTTAAGTTTACCAGAAGTAAATCTTTTATTACATTATTATTTTTTAAAGTATTTAATAGTTGGATAATTCTTGATACAGGGTATTGATTTGTTTATATTTTTCTATATAAGTTTGTAAGTTTTTCTAGCTTAGTTATAAATAAATACGTTTTTATGAAATTTTGGTCATAGTAATTTGAACGAACCCTAAATCCAATACTTTGTTAAAAAAGTCGCTAATGAATAATAAATATGTTATACCAAAAAGTATCGTAATAAATACTACCCCATAAAACTTAAATAAACTAAATTTTTTCACGACATTGAATAATTTCAAATGATACAGGAATGCTTACAACATAAGTGGGCCACACTGTATAATATTGTTAATGTCGATGTTCTTAGGATATGCGGGGATTATGTGCTTTTTACAATTTAAAATTTATGTTTAGGTAATTTAAAACAAGATGGTGATATATGATTTAGAATACATGTATCGGAAGTTCTAGTACATCACACACAAGTTGATATTTTTCATTTCTCGGAGATGTTTTTTTGAATAAAAAGGCTTTATTTTTTGTGAAAGAAACATATAGATATAAGTTCGACCAAAACTGAGATATTGACAGTGTTTTATTTGAAAAATAGGTTGTCACTTATTGCCTAAACTAAAGTAGAAGTGTCACTGTGTTAAATATTTACTCTTGGTCTCTAGATTTCTTCGCTGAATTCCAATATCGATATCTCCAAGTTTTATTTGTTTGTGGTTTATACATAGAACGGAACTGACAAAATCATGGAAAAGTTTTATTTATTTAAAACTTTAAAGCTGATAAAATGAAGGAAATATATTCGCCCACCGGTTATACTATCTAATTTACTTAATACTTTTTTAATGAAAAATAATTTTATGAATTGAATTGAGTTTTAATTGAAATGTATGCTTAAATTTACATTAGAATTACCATACACTTCTTTTTTATATTTACCTAATTGTTTAAATGGTATTTTATTCATATATTCAAAAATTTACCCAAAAATCATAGTCCATATTTAACATTTTGATGAAATAAACAGGTAGGTTTTATAGAACAGAGTGAATATAAATATATCTAAAAGAGAAAAAAAAGTATCACTTGAAATGAGTATTGAAACTATAATAGACCACTTTAGGATATATTACGAATAAAATAATCAAGATAAAGGTGAGAAATACTGGAGAAAATCTATCCATAGTTGTAAAATATCTTTCGTGGAATCCATATACATATATTACAAATAAACCCGGCTTATTAGAACGAGATGAAGGGACTGCTTTGCATCAGGTTTCTCTATAGCATCATTTGTATTATTTGTCTATGGTGGAGTCTGTAGGGAATACAACGATTACATCACCAATATTATGAAATTTCACAACCAAAATATGTTTCGAAATATCTTTTAAAAACAAATATACCAAAAACAAATCTGGATACATCAAAGGAACATAAGAAACTCTCTTTTGCATTCAGTATATTAATACAAATTCTTGGACGTTAGCCAAAGGTATAAAAACCACCACACATTATCGTGAAATGTTCTGTAACGGCTTTGTGCAAGTCCTTATAAAACTATTCTATTTCTTTCTTGGTGTAACCTGCTGTTGTTGCATAAAATTAAATAAACTTTATGGAGTAACGGAAGTTCAGTTGTAATTTTGCTAGTATAACTCTTGTGGAGACTGCTTTTACTGATATGATAATTCTTAGCAAATTTTTTATTAGTGAAGAATCCAATACCTTTATTTCGATCGTTCTCTCCAAAATGATAGAAAATGTGACTGGATTTTAAAATGGTTAGACTGTCTCCTTTCCTTCTCACTGTTGTGACTCCAACTATAGTCCAATTGATCTTATTCAGTTCTCTTTCCATTTCCATATATTTTGTTTCTGGTATCAGGGTTCTTGAATCAAAAGATGCAATTTTGAATGATATATATCTATGTATTAAATGGTTTTCTCAAATATGTCAGATTTTTGCCCCCCTCCTAGCCCTCCCAGAATCTGTAAGACTGACTGACACTCTATCAGTGTGAGATTCTAATTTTTTTATTCTAACCTCCATAGTTTCTGACAATTCCACATTATACTGATTCCAATACAGACATAATAATATAATAATTCGAAGCTCTGGATCTGGTTTTTATGACTAACGCAGTCGAAACTATAACCTATAAAATATGCATTAATGTCTGTATTAACAACTCTGCGTAGTTGGAACAATACTTGGGTAGAGAATTGGAACAATACTTGTACCTACTGCTTCCCTAAAACAAAACTACGCTCAGTTCAGTTATGTTTTTATTAGTTTATATAGTCTCCTGTTAATGATTTTCCAAAATGCATAAGGAGATGGCTCGTTGGTGAAGACTTCCAACGCGATGGACTGACGATATCAAAAGAATTGTGACGAATTCGATAGCAGAGGATCAGAACAGAAACAGATGGAAATATCTAGGGGAGGCCTATTTTTAACAATGGACAGATCCGGGCTAATTGATGATGATGATGATGACATATTTTTGAAAATGTGGGTAATATGTTTGATTAATTTATCTTTAAGCATCTTCAGCAGTTCTGCGAAGATCTTTAAATCGTACAGAATTTATATTATAAGCAAAAAGCAAAAAATAAACATCAATAATGATGCATGATATGCTGAACCAGTTGTATGTAACGTCAGAATAGTTAGGACAGAACCTTCACCATGGAAATGGCCCATAACAAAGACAGTGTATATACCACTTCAAAATCTCCACAAAAAAAGTAAAATGCTGGATATTTGTATACAAATACAGATACAGACAAAAGATATTTATTAGTTTAATAAATAAGTTTTTGGAAAAACTATTATTTAACGAATGTTTTAGTAAATCATAATTTGTGAGAAACCCTGTACATGTTTAAAAAATGTTATTTTTATTTACATGTATATAACATTGTTTCTATTAATTTATTAATATTTTTTAATTATTTGTTTACTATAATATTTAATCTTCTTATTGTTTATATATATTTCTATGGGTCTAAAATGATGCAAGCTCAAAAATACATTCTAAAAAGAATAAATTCAAAAAATTGGCATAGTACATTTTTAAATATATTTTCACTCTGGAAGTCGATGCAATATTTCCAGATTTTTACTTTACTAAAAATGTGCAATATCTAACTTGAGGAATACACTAGTAAAAAATTAGAAATAGTTTCCTAATTATCTTACAACTTTTTAACAATACTAATATTTTAAACAGTATCTCAATTGCTATGGCACTGGCTTACCAAGCTGAAGGGTCAGGATTCGATTCTTGGTACTGACACAAATTTTTTTTAATTTATAATTTAACTAAGCAACTCCCATACTTCGAAAGGCACGTGAAGCCGTCAGTCCCCGCTACGTAAGTGGTCACTAACCTAATTGATATGACCTAAAAACCCTAACACTAGACCTGAACCAAACGTTACACGAACTTTACGTTATTATTTTAGATTTGTAATAACAATTACAGATAAAAAATATCCAATATACAGCGTATTAAAAAAATAATAATAACACCGTCCCTAGAATAGGTAAAAAATGAAAAATAATTGGGGTTTGTTTTGTAAATAATTTTTGTAACGCCATCCGTTACCAAGTTAAAGGGCATTGAAGAAAACAAAAAGTTACACATTTTTTACGATTTTGCTCGATTAGGAACAGGTTAAAAAATGGGAAAGCTGCAGGTGTGGATGATATCTGTAAACAAATAAAGCATCTAGGCCAAGGAGCAAAAAACTGGGTCTTGCAATTTTATAACACGTGCTGCAAAACCTGCGAAATTCCAAAATCATGGAAGAAATCTAAAGTAATAGCCTTGTTAAAATCAGGAAAACCCCAAACCCGGCAAGTATCTATCGGCAAGAGGTAAGTGAATCTGTCGACTGTCTGGATCTCTTCGTAAGCTGCCATTAGTGCACCGGGATCTAAATTTGCACGGCTGACAACCATGACTTACCATGACTTTAGTTTTCTTAATATTAAGGTCTAGTCCGTATGTTACGCTCACAGTTTTCACTCGGTCTAGTAAGGCATTTAGGCTAGTTGCTAGTAACACAGTGTCATCGGCGTAGCGAATATTATTGATGTATTCACCGTTCACTCGGATTCTCATCTCTAGGTCCGTAAGGGCTTCAGTAAAAATTTCCTTAGAGTATATATTGAAAAGAGTCGGAGAGAGCACACAGCCTTGCCTTACTCCTCACATGATCTTCACTTGGTCGGTCAGCTGGTCTTCTACCTTGACTTGAGCACGCTGGTTCCAGTATAAATTCGTGATGATCCGAATGTCCCTCTCATCCAATCTTACTCTTTGTAGGGCGGCGAATATCTTCTGGTGCTGACAACTGTCAAATGCCTTGGCGTAGTCAATAAAACAAATATAGACATCACAACTGACATCGCGGCATCATCTCTGAAGTAGGACTTGTAAGGTGAAAAGTGCTTCACGTGTACCCATGGAATTGCGGAATCAAAATTGCATTTCACCGACATTTTCTTCGCATTTTCTTCGCATGTTGGGAGCTAACCATGGCAAATGTCAAAAATATAAGTAATTACAATTTGTGAAATTATTTCTGTGATGAGTGTGATGAACTGGACAGATTTATGGGTGGAACAAAAGTGGCACAAGCTTGGAAAACATTAAAGCAGTTTAGGAAAAATGAGAAAAATGAAGACAACATTTTTCTCATAAAGTTAAATGAATGGGAAGAATATTATACGAAACTGCTGAAAGAGGATAGAGTAGAGTACAGATGGGAAAAGATAAGGGAATTAATAGACAACAGAGACTAAAGACAGGAAATCCCTATAATAACATTATCTGAATTGACGGAAACCTTAAAAGAGGTTAAAAACGGAAAAGCCGCAGGGCCTAGAGACATTCCCATAGAGTTGGTTAAATATGGGCCGACTGCACTTTTAGAATTAATAGTAGACCTTTTCAATAAATGTATGTGTGGAGACCAGGAAATTCCTGGTCAGATCCTTGGACAGATTTATGGGTGGAACAAAAGTGGCACAAGCTTGGAAAACATTAAAGCAGTTTAGGAAAAATGAGAAAAATGAAGACAACATTTTTCTCATAAAGTTAAATGAATGGGAAGAATATTATACGAAACTGCTGAAAGAGGATAGAGTAGAGTACAGATGGGAAAAGATAAGGGAATTAATAGACAACAGAGACTAAAGACAGGAAATCCCTATAATAACATTATCTGAATTGACGGAAACCTTAAAAGAGGTTAAAAACGGAAAAGCCGCAGGGCCTAGAGACATTCCCATAGAGTTGGTTAAATATGGGCCGACTGCACTTTTAGAATTAATAGTAGACCTTTTCAATAAATGTATGTGTGGAGACCAGGAAATTCCTAAAGATTGGAATAAATCTTATATATATATATATATATATATATATATATATATATATCCATATATAAGAGATGGAATAAAAGAGACTGTTCCAATTATAGAGGTATTAGTGTGACGAGCTCTGTGGGCCGGTTGTACGGCAGAATATTAAAGAAGAGGGTTGAAAGACAGATAAAAGATATTGAAGAACAAAGCGGCTTTCGTGCCGGGAGATCCTGCCTTGATAATATATTTATCCTACGACAAATAATTGAAAAGCGTGTCGAAAGAAGTAGAGAGATTTGGTATTTATAGACCTTGAGAAAGCATATGATAGTGTCCCGTTAAAGAAAATGTTTGAGGTCCTCGAAAGGTCCGGATTGGATACGATGTATATCCGAGCGATATATAAATTGTACAAAAATGCAGTTAGTTGTGTAAAAATTGGAACCAGAACCTCAAATGAATTTAAAGTCACTAAAGGCCTAAAGCAAGGATGCTGTTTGTCACCGACACTCTTTAAAATATACGTCCAAGAAGCATTGAGGAATTGGAGAAATAAATGTAGATTTATGGCCATCAAAGTGGGACAAGAAACTCTGTATACATTGTTGTTTGCAGATGATCAGGTGGTGGTCGCAACCGATGAGGAAGTTATAAATTATGTGAACCGAAAATTATTTGAGGAATATGCCAAATGAGGGCTTACTGTAAACATAAGCAAAACAGAATATTTAAAAATTGGAGGAAATACCACAGATCTGAGGTTTGAAAACGCAGTCATAAAAGGCTGCAACCAGTATAAATATCTAGGAAGCATCATATCAGCAGATGGCAGAGTTAAGATAGATATACAAAACCGAATAACCCAAGGGAAAAAATGCATACGAATACTGAATTCATTACTGTGGTCTAATAAAATAAAGATGCATACCAAACTTCGCGTATGCAGAGCAATTGTAGAACCAATTACCACATATGGTGCCGAATGTTGGACGATGACAAAGAATGAACGAGATAAAGTAGACGTTGTGGAAATGGATTATCTTAGAAGGTCATGTCGAGTATCGAGAATGGAAAGAATCAGGAATGAGGAAATACGAAACCGTACAGTAATTAGAGATACTCTATCAGATAGAATACAAGGAAGGCAATTATAATGGTATGGTCACGTGATGAGAATGGAGGAGGAGCGGTGGCCAAAGAAAGCCTTAATGTATGTTCCGCAAGAAAGAAGGAAAAGGGGAAGACCACCAAATTTCTGGAGAAATGAAATTATAACAACAATGCAATCTAGAGGCTTAGAAGAGGGAGATTTTAGAGATAGGAAAAGATGGAGGCTGAAATGCGGGAAGCGGCAATCGCCGTAGGACCCACGTTATATGATGATGATGATGAAATTATTTCTAATAAAAATAAATAAATATAATAAGTTATATTAAAGGTCAAAGAAACACCGAATGGTGCCTTTTGCTTATTGAGAAGCTACATGTTAAAGAAGAAAATGGTAGCTTTGAAGACTTTGGCCACATCCCAGAAAATAATAGTTTTTTTTTCTATTTAAATAAATATATTCGAGTTTGTAACTTAATTTGGGATCCCTAATCTACGTGTATACTTTAATTGCAAAATAAAGTAAGTACAACTTAACAAACTTATTTTACCACAGTTAGTTGTGATCGTCCTTTGTTGGACTTTATTGGACTAGTGGAATGTACGGCAAACTGTCGTTACGACGTTTTGTCATAACATATTGTGTAAAAGGAGGGTGCGTGTATTTGGGAAACTCTAGTGCAGCTTTTACGCGTTATGCAAAAAAGTTTCCTAGAAAGCACTTACCAAGTAAAAAAACATTTAGAGCCTTTGAACGACCTTGTCGAAAAACTGGGAATGTGAGGCCAAATAAAAAAATTTTTTTGGTAGACCAAAGACAACAAGAACAATAATTAATAAAGAAAATATTATTTTGACCTAATCCAACAGTTAGCGTAAGGAATATGGAAAGACAAACAAATATGTCCTATTTAAGTGCTTGGCGGATACTTAAAGAGCAGCAGCTACATCCTTATCATTACAGACAAGTACAAGAGATCGTCCAGACGATCTACCGTTTAGAGTAGATTTTTGTGAAACATTGCAAGAAACGACGTTCTTCTTCAATCCAAATTTTTTAAAATGAATTATTTTTGAGGATAAGGCCACCTTTACTAAACAAGGTCATGTACATGTGTCCCGCATAGGTGTTGATATGAAAACCGATGATCTTCTAAAATTCTTGGGTGAGATGGTACCCGATATTACTTTTGCTGCGTGGAACGGCGTAGAACTGACAAATACTCTACATGTAAGGTATCTTTCTCTTTCGATAAAATTGACGAAGTCTACAGACCTAATATTTGGCCCACAGAAGCTGCAGTTAGGAGATTTAACTTTAAAATTTAACTTAAAAGAAATTTTCAGCATATAAAGAAGACGGAGGAAGAAACCTAGAAACGTGTTAAAATTTTTATCGAACTAAACTAATTGGGCAAGGTACGGTAAGCACGTTTCATGTAAATTTGCAGTGTATTACAAATAAAGTGGATATAATAAATGTGTCTTGCAGGTCAAAATTTATATAATACTCCCGCTTTTCATTAGTTAATTTCATTTGTAGCGTAAAAAAGAAACAAGGTGGAGTGCTATTTATGTAAAAGAAAATCTTGTGTGAAAAAGGAGGAACAAGGAATTCGGAATCCTGGAAAATACTGAAATCTTTAAGGAAGAATAACAACGAAAAGGTGCAAATACAATACATATAAAGAGTGGGAAGATTACTATAAAGAACTACTCACAGAAAACCGCCCAGATTTGATAGAGACAGACACAGAACAGGAACAACAACAAAATCAGAATGAAGAACAGATTGAGATAACATTAATCGAGGTAAAGAATGCCATAAAGACTTTAAAGAATAAAAAATCAGGGGAACCAGGAGGAATCGCTAATGAACTAATTAAGTACGGAACAGACAAACTACACAGAATTATACACGAAATGTTCGGTAACGCTATAAACCTTAACGAAATACCAGATGAATTGTCCAAAGCATATATAACCTCGATACATAAAAAGGGAGATAAGAAGAAATGCGGGAACTACAGAGACATCAGTGTGATTGCATGTATGGGCAGGTTATATGGAAAAATACTGAAAGAAAAACTGAAAAAATCTATCTCAAATAAAATCGAAGAAGATCAGGCGGGGTTCACGGCAGGAAGAACAATTAATTGAAAAAAAATGGCAAAAAATAGACCAGTACACATGGCATTCATAGATTTAAAAAAGGCATATGACACGGTCCCCAGAAAACAACTATGGAACACGATGAAGGAAATCGGAATAACTCAGAGGTTAACAGAAGCCGTAAAAAACCTTTACAACCTACAACAAGGTAAGAGTTAAAACCGGCAATAAATACTCTACTGTTCGACACTGTTCAAGATATTCCTCGAACAAATATTAAAACCATGGAAAAGGAAAGGTGAAGGGATGGGAATACCAATCCGGGACAACTTCTTGTACACATTAAGCTTTGCAGATGACCAAGTGGTAACGGCTCAAGATGAAGAATATCTGTGCTATATGCTCCGAAAATTAGAAAAGGAATACACAAAAAATGAACTGGAAATAAATCTAGAAGAAACCGAATATTTAACAACAGAGCAAGAACCAGTGAGAAACTTGAAAATGGATGATAATAGGGAAATTACCGGCACTGACAAATTCAAATATTTAGGATTCATACTCTCAAAAAATGGAACCACCGAGCAAGAGATAACCAGCAGATTAGCACAGACAAGAACATGTATTAAACAAATGAACGGGGTACTGTGGGATGACAGATTATCAGAAATACAAAGAAGAGAATTTATAACACCTTGGTACGCAGTATAATGATAATATGGAGCAGAGAATTGGGTAATAAATAAACGAAACAGGTCCAAAATCACAGCAACTGAAATGGAGTTCATGAGAAGGAGCTGCAGAGTGACAAAAATGGATCGCATCAGAAATGAGGAGATAAAACGAAGAATGGCAGTAGAACAAGACATACTCAGCTACATCGAAAAAAAAAACGTTTAATTTGGTATGGACATGTGAGAAGAACAGATCATGCAAGGTGGATAGCAAAGATTTCGGATTGGAGTCCAATAGGAAGGAGGAAAATAGGTAGACCCCGAAGATCATAAAGGGATGAAGTGGACGAGGCCATGGAAAGACGAGATCTTAGAGATGGAGAATGGCAGAACAGAAAGGACTGGAGATGTGGCTAAAAGAAGGAAGGCGGCGACAGCTGTAAAAATCCTTATAATAAATATAATGTAGAGCAAATATAATGTAGAGCAAAGTACAGAGTTTTGTGCAATTTATGTATTTTTAATAAAAACCAATATTTTAACTATATATAGATTGGGTAAGGGTGATTTTGACTTGTTTTTGGTGAATTTTGAGAATGGCATAACGTCCTTACTTAGTAAAGCAGAAAAACTGATCATACTTGGTAATTTTAATATAAATTTTAAAATTAAATATAACCCTTCTTTTGGTATTCAAAATCTATGAATATCTTTTGGTTTAAAAGTAACTTTAAACGATTATACTAGAATCACATCCCAGTTCAGTAGTTGCATCGATAACATTATGACAAATTTTTCTGAAAATATCTACAAAGTGAGCGTATTTGAACCTTGTTTTTCTGACCATCGAGCTAAATTTTTATTGATTGACTAAGAGCATAAAGTTGTTGGCACTAATCAAACATTTCAACAGTTTATTATTCTTCTGGTTTACAGGAGCTTAAACGTACACTAACTAGTACAAAGATGGACTTTTTCTATGATATTAATTTTGATCCTGATTGATTTTTTGACAGTATTTCTTACCAAAACTTATAACAATTTAATATTAAAGAATTTTCCACTAAAAAAAGTACGATAAACTGCTAAAAAAACACCCGAGCAATGGTTTAATAATGAATTAAGGTCTTACGGATCTAATCTTTCTCTTATTAAATACATCGCAGATGCCACTAAGGATCTCGATTTGTTCAAAGTATATAAACAACAAAAAATTGAATATAATTGCCACTTACAAAATGCTAAAAAGTCAGCTTACTGTGATTTTATTATTAATTCCAATAATAAACCTAGAGACTGCTGGAAAATAGTAAATTTCGAAAGAAACGATATAAGATCCAACATTAAATATTTTTTTAATAAAACACCGGTAAAAAATATTAATTTTTCGTTGATTTTTAACATGAATTCCTCAAGTTAGAGAGTCTACCATTCGAAAATGCAATTCAGAAAAAAATATCACTTACAGAGGACTGTTGAGCTGCCAATACGTCAAATCTTCGCTAACCCATGGATTAGATGGTTGAGTTGGAGTGATAAGTGGGTCATATTCCATGTATATTTCCACGTGTTGGACCATGCTCTCTAACGCTTGAGAAACTTTGACTCTTGTTTTTGATAAGCTCTTTTTAAGCAGCTCCACCTGTCAAAAGATTTTTTTTAGATTTTTAGTAAATTACTGGCCTTGTTAGGTAAAATTACCTCTCGCCTACAATCTTCAATAGTTTTTTTTCTAGTTCTAGTACCCCCATTCCAACTTCTTGTAGGAACTGGACACGGCTCCAAAGAACTGACCATTCCTGGTGGTGGTCGATGTACTCTCCAATACGCACGTTCCTGAGAATCGCTTACTAGTTTGTCTGCTTTCTTCAAACCCTTAGATAACTTCACCTAAAAAATATTATATTTTATTAGATCTTTTAATGCAGAGTTACTCAAACAACAATACCTAAGCTAATTGAAAATGAAGCTTTACGGAATTTTAGAGCTTTAGAAAGGAATATTACGTAATTATGAATAAAAAGAAAACAAAGTATGTAAATAAAAATGGGAATACATTTTAAACGAAACAATACATAAAAAGATAAAAACGAATAATAAAAACTATCGTTTTCAAAAGTAAATTATGTAATTTCAAAATTTAAAAGTTAATATGAATACATTATACTCAGCTATTTGTAAAAAATTAACTAATTAAAGAAGTTGGGAGCTATAAATATCTTTAATAATGTAAATAGCGGAGTGAAAAATTAGAAATGTCTTTGCAGAATCGGAAAAGAGACGTAAAGTGTTGGTCACAACAAAAAAAGCAGAAATTAGAGTACTAAAGATGAAAAGATCACGAATTTCCTGAATACATAACCTAAGAAGTGTTTTTAACTTTTTTATATAGCGTCTAAGCTTCTACCTTGTCAGAGATCACCAGCAAGAAAAAAGAGCTTTCGAAATGTGGTCCTACCGGAGAATGTTACGAATATCTTACACATATCTTGCAAAGAATACGTCAACAGTAACAACTACTTTTAACAGCAAACCAAAAAAATTGTCATACCTACATCGGTATATTAATGTCACACGAAAACTATCATATCCTTCAAACTTATTGTACAAGGCAAAGTAAAAGAAAAAGGGGAACCAGGTAGAAGAAGTAGTTCATGTCTTAAAAATTTTAGACAGTGGACCGAAAAAACTCGTTGGAATTATTTAGAAAGTCGTAAATAAGGTTTTGTTGGTGATTGCAAACGTCCAATAAGGATAGAAGTGCAAGAAGAATAACCTTAGAATTTGATTTATTATAAAGACCCCTAGCCTGTTTTGAGTATTTGTAAGCAAAGTCAAAATGGCCATGATGTAGGTCAATATCGGAAACGAAAAGGCACCACAAGAATACGAAGAGTAGACTAGACGAAGGGGTAACCACTAAGCGAGGAAAGACCAAAGGCATGGAGAAAATAATTGCGAAAAGAAGGTAAACGATTGAAATGTGCAAACTTTTAAAATTTAATAATACACTCGCGATCATAAAATCCGGGTCACCTTCAAACTCGATATTTCATTTTTAACGAGCTGTATCGTAAATAATAATAACACAAATACAAACTAATGCATGTTTCTGAGAATTGTTGCGGTTTCCTTTGTAACAAAGAATTCCAATAATGCCGATTTCGCGGTAAAGTGCACACTTCCCAAAATGAACGCTACCTGTAACTCCACTTGCTTTAAATGTCTCGTTTGTACTTCGACTTTCTGTTCAAATGCAACGGACAAACGTTTATTATTGCCACCATTAGTGTTTATTAGTTCCATTATTAGTGTTTATTTTTTGACAAAAATGCCTTTGAATGTTGTTGAAACGGCACAAATTGTTGCACTTGTGGAAGACGGTCACACTCAACGGCAAGTCGCAAGAACTGATGGCGTAAGCCTTTCTACGGTTCAACGAGTGCTTCAACTCTTTCAGAAGGCAAGTTTGCTAACCAGGCGACCTGACTCTGAACGAAGAATAATGCCCGAGGCACTAGATGACCGATTCCTTGTGTTTCAGGCTTTACGGAACCGGACCTCAACTGTGGTTATGCATTAAAATCGTCTAGAGGTAGTACGAAATCGCAATTTTAGTGTTGCAACAGTCAGAAGAAGATTTCGTTCTTCTTGACTATCTTCTCGGGTAATGGCTAGAGGACCGCCACTTCGCCGGGAGCCTCGAGTTGCACGACTAGCTTTTGCTCGACAATACGCGCATTGAGGAATTAACGATTGTAGCAAAGTGTTATTCTCAGATGAATCCCGTTTCTGCCTAACTGGATCCGATGGACTTGTAAGAGTTTCGAGGAGAACCGGTAAACGATTTTCACAAGCTTGCATTGCTCCAAGAATGTCATTTGGTGGAGGCTCGGTCATGGCTTGGGGAGGTATATCTTCCGACTTCCACACAGAATTACCTTCATAGAAAATGGGTTCCTAACTGCACGAAGGTACATTACGGAGATTCCGGAAGAACATGTTATGCAAAAATGTCAGGGCTTGGAGTAAACGCCGTTTTTATGCAGGACAACGTGCGACCGCACGTTGCCAGTGTCAGTATGTAATACTTGGACGAAGTTGGAATTACGAGGGTACCCTGGCCAGCTAGGTCTCCGGACCTGAATCCCATCGAACATCTCTGGGACGATTAGAAAAAACCTATTCAAACCCATACACCTCCTCCTAACAACGGACAGGAGCTTAAGGATCTGTTAGTGAGAGAGTGGAATAACATACCACAACATGTAATCCGGAGAAAAATTGAGAGTATGCCCCGTCGTCTGCAAGAGGTTATTAGAGCAAGGGGAGGCAATACACGATATTGGTCATTGAAATTTCACTGATTCTTTACCACGTTCTGTATTTTCCTTTTTCTTTCGTATGTCTGTTTTATCAACAATTTGATTTCTTTTCTGTTTTTTTCAATAAAAACAATAAAAAACCATTTTTTTTTCTTTCAAAACAAACATTGATGACAAATAAAAAATACATTAGCCAAAAAAAAAGATTATTAGTGCACCAGAGGCAAAAATATTTAAGAAATTTGAAATTTTCAAGATGACCCGGATTTTATGATCGCGAGTGTATCTTCAGTTTAGCAAAGTTAAGATTAAAGTGATTCAATTAGCACTATTATAAGGCAATAAATATTGGGTAAGAATCATTAACGAAGAAAATTTTTAGGAACCAAATGTTTTAAGAATTAAGGTATTTGGAGAAGAAGAACTAGTGAATATTAGTAATAGAATTACTCTTATTAGTAATAGAACTATAATGTCTAATGAAGAGGTGCTCGCAAACACCAATTTTCCACAGGAATGTCTCAGGTATAATATATGGAAAATATTCAATCCTTGATCGCTATCTAAAAACAATACAACAAAACAGTTTTTTTTTCTTCAAACGTCAAATAATGATGACATTACTTATCTAACTTGATCCTGTCAAAGTTTGATGTCTCCGCCGGCAGCAGTTTTTTTTCCCATTTCTTTACGGCGAAGGGAAAAATGTTGTGATGGCAACAATATAAAACATGTCACAAAGCAACAATACAAATGTCATTAATAACAATTAAACATCATTTTTATTTATAGTAATATTAAAAGTACAATTAGTTAATGATTCATTTTTAAAATTGAAAGCGTGCAAAAATGTTCCCGACTCTTGATACGCATTGGTAATTGTTGATGATACTGATGGCCAAGAACAACTTTCAGCAATCATTCCCGATGTTGGCGAATCATGAGGGTTTAAAATTTTTTGAGCATTATCGTTCTTATTTCTTATTGAATCCTCTATATATACGTCGGCAACCGTGCTTGATTTCCAGCCCCCATGTCGTTTGAGGCATTCTAGATTTCCGCCTCCATCAATTAAAAGTGTTGCTGAAGTTCGTCGTAAAGAGTGACCCGTGTATGCGCTTGCATTGTTTAAATTTAAATAACTTACTTTTTGGGCTACTGCGCTGATCGAATGTATTCCCATGACGCTTCGGTAACACTTTCCATTTTGGTACTTGATAAAAAATCGGTTTTCTGTGAAATTTTCAGGCCGCAGTAATGCATACTTTTTATACAGTTTAATGTAGTTTTGACCAATTATCGTAAAAGATCTAATTTGTCGTGTCTTGCTGTCTGGGATTTTAATAATTATTACATTTTTTTTATCCTCAATGTCCACAGTCTTTATTTTTTACCATTTCGTCGCATCGACAGGCGCCGGTAACCCCAATTAACAAAACAATCTGAAATATTTTTATAATTTAGTAGAGTATACTACATGCTTTGCAATATAATTTTTTTTACCTTTAATCCTAAATACAACTTATCTGGCGCTTCAAACAAAAATTTATCAAACTCGTCTTTAGTGAAAACTTTAGACTTCTTTGCAGTATATCCTTTGCTTGTTTTTTTCAGAAAGGCACGTAACTTTAAAAATTTGCTTATATCCACATTTTTTCTAATAACTAACTCGGATTTTATCATAGAGTATCGTGACCACATTGTAGAAGATTTCCATTTATTTTCATTTTCCATTATGTTAAAATATGCCAGTAAAACGTCTTCGGTAAGTTGCCGTACTCCTCTTGTATCGCACCACTCTTGGAAGTGCTTGTACGCTAACCGATACTTTATTCCGGACTTGGAGGGCCCCAAACGTGCTACTGCATCATTAGCCGCGGACTCAATTTCGTTTAGGTTTTCCATTTTCGCACTAAATTTGCGTTTGCAGTTGCAACAACAATAAGCTGTCTTTAATAATTGCAAACAACTGTCAAACAACTGTAACCAGGGAGACGCAAATCCCACCGACGACTTAATTATTTTAATTTCTAACATCGAGACGACTTTGATAGTTGTCACAGTTAATTTCGAGTAAAAATAGCGTATGAATTGTACTATTTCTGGTTGAAAATTGCTACGTTTGAAGAAAAAATAGTATACTTTATTCGGCAAAGAAGCGACTTTTCTTAACTTGCCCTCGTCAAGTAATATCGGGCGCGTCAAGAAAAGTCAAGCTTCTCCGCCTCATAAAGTAATATACTATTATTTTACTTAAAAAGAAAAATGCTTAACTTTACCTGTTCCTCAGCTTGTCCCGTAATAAAATCCCATTTGTTCGCTAAATTTTTCTTTAGATTGCTCATAGCCTCGATCTCATAATCCTCCAGGCCATGCCTCTGTTTGTTTCTAAGTGTTCTTTTCGATAGATAGATGGCGTATTCAACGTTGTCAGGAGGTCGATTTTGCCAAGGCCAATAGTAGGGATTCTGCAAGAAAAAAGACACATAATTAGAACACCTATAAATAAGTTAATACAATCGGTAATTTTTCATAGTTTTGACATAAACCTTGGAAAAATCCAAGGTAACGATACCGAATATGGTAATCATCATGATATCCTGCGATCGATAATAGTTATAAAACTAGAAGAAGAAGATCAAATAGTCTTTTTTACGGTTAGAGGCATTACATCTTATTTTCTAGAAGTAAAGTGGTATATGATATGTGATATGAACTCAGATCATACCCCAAGTGTCCTCCGACTCAGTTATACTGTGATAGAAAAAGTTCAACCAAAATTAGTTAATAGAGATAGATACTAGACTAGTTTAAAATACTTTACAAACAAATTTGCTCAATATTCCTGAGAAAATACGTAAAAGAGTAACAAACACACATGTTATTATACCACAAATACCCAAGAAAACAAATATTCAAAACAATAAGAAATCTAATAGCCGCAAAAATAGTATTGCACTATGTTTGGCAACAAATTGAAAATTCTCTAGGTAAGACGAATTTGTATAATGCTATTCAGCTTTCAAAATGAAAATTCCATAGAGACCGGTTAATAAAAAAGTGATAAATTTTAATGATCTCATTTATTTAACATTTTTATAGGAACTGACTTTAATTGCGGGAAAATGCAAAAATTGCATACAGCCTTCTGTGATTTTTGGCGAGATGACACTCTAATCAAAAGATATCGAATTTTTATCGTTGAGTTGATACAAATTTTATTTAAAATTGATTTCGCGGGCATAGTTATTATTTAAAATCGCGGGTCGCTTCAAGAGTTGTTTATGAGTGAGTTTATTTTACAAAAAAGTGCTTATACATAACATTTTTGTTCAAAATTATCTCAGCTACATTTTTTAATTAAAATATTTTTTTCTACGACGTACAGATTCTTGTTAAATTTTTTCCGTTTTTTCCTTTACGGTGTTGGTGATTTTACAGGGAAGCCTGTAGGTAGTAGTAGTAACCTTTTTATATTTTTTGGGTAAAATTAACATTCTTAGCAAAATTTAGCTTGTTCGTATGGTTTTTTAAAGTTTAGTGACATTTTCGCCTCTGACCACTGGAGTACAATAATTTATTTATAATAAAACTAAAGCATTCTTGGGATTTGGTAATAAGTTTTTAGATATCACTATTAGATTTACATCAGATAAAAAAAACTAAATAAATTTCTTTATTGGTAGCCGAGAAAATAGATTTTTTTACGTATACCGATTTGGAACTTTGAAATTCAATTTTCTTCTACCTAATTTTTTTATATATGTTTTAAATATCTTAAAACATTCTTCAGACCCCCCAAATAATCTAATTTTAATTCCATAAAGTACGTTAGATAGGTAAAGCTATGAGCAAATAATTGGCACACTTATATATGGTATAGTTTTTGTTGTGAAATATTTTAAAGAATTCAATTTAAAAAAAAAATATTATTTTTAAAGTTATACTTCTATACGCGCATTCGACGTTGGCAATTTGTACGGGAGTGAAACGGCAAAATCATTACATATGTAAGATATAAGTAAGAGAGAGACAGAAGATATATTTTCTCTCTCTTTCTCTCTCGAGAATAAAAATGTTTCTTTTGTAAATATATTTAATATTTTATTAATATTATTATTATTTTATATTAATTCGGTAGATATATCCATTTGGCCAAAGTCTTTTACAAATAAATATTCTTCCTGGAACTTCTATGATTCGTAATAACCTTTCCATGTTTGTAATACAATAAATAAATTAATAAACACAAACACAAAATACAACCAAAAAACTGACATCTTAATAATGTTCTTGTAAAATAATGACACTGATTAGCCACCTTATTATTTAAAGTTAATGGTCGAATGAGTTGAAGCGCGGTATTTAGAACCAGAATTCGCGAGTTCGATCCCAATGAGGGAATATATTTTTTTAATTATTATGCTTTGATTTTTGTCACTTTGGTTTTAAAAATCAAAGAATGGAAAAATCATAATATGTTTTTTAATAGTGGTTCGATAATTTTATACATTATTTAATTTTCCAAACTATTTTATTTATCATTGAATATATAGTACTTATAGTAGTCATGGGCGTAGAGATGAAAGGGACAAATATAATGATTGTTATTTTAAATTTCTTTTATGTATATGTTTATATGTATGAAGATAAATCTCAAAAAAGGTCGATTTTATTTTTAAATTAAGATATTTTGGCATATACATATGATACTAGTGAATTTAGTGGATATTTTGAAACGGTGCCACAAAGAATCAAAAAAATCCAGGGACGTACTGATTTATACAAGTGCTTTCAAATAATATAATAATTTCTCCATGGTCCCACTTAGAAGTATCTTACAAAATGGTGGCAAGACGCTATTAATAAAACTGAGGCTTAGTTCAATTAGCTAAAAATTTAGTAATTTAAGTTTTAAGGTTTAGAAAAGAGTTAGCATATTGAATAAATTCATTCATTTTCGCTAGAATTTATGTTGAATATGTTGTAATTATCTCCACAATTTAGGAGAACAAACTATATACTAAAATTTTTGACCCTTTTAATATTTATTATTAAGGACTGAATAGTTATTGTCTGTCTGTTTTTCTGCCTTTATGTGCTATAACTATAAAGGAAAAATCCTAAAAATTTGACACTTGATTCATAGCTTGGTCCAAGGTCGAACCCTATTAAATCTCTTCTTCTTATTCTTATTCTTTATAAGCAATTCTGCTTGTTCATTGGCGAATTAATACATCTATTGGCCAATGTGTAACGATAAGACTACCAAAGAGAATTGAAGTACTATTGTAAAAATAATACTTCAATCAACCATGGGAGCTTATCGTTTATACCTTGCCTAGCTCAGTATCTCAAGGGTGATTTCGTCTTGTCTTAAACTAGAGATTGAACCTGAGTTCTCAGTTGATAGCAAATAAGACAAATTTTAACAAAACATATGTATTTAAATGAATAAAAAAACAATAATTAACCCTGCCAAAGCTTAACAGTTAATAAGTGCTACTTATTGCTTCGATGGGCTGCTTGTGTGTTCTAGCTGTTTTGGTCCTCCAATTAAGTTGTGGCTTCTGGAGAGCTGCAGTCACACGTGGCTGTATGTCCTGTTGTTAAAATTGAATATGGCCAATCAATTCGATCTGGTCAATTCAAAGTTGTTGATATGCCAATAAAGTTTTGATATGTCCAATACAGTTTTGATATTCCAATAAAGTTTTGATATTCCAATAAACCAATAAAGCCAATAAAGGTTGTCAATCCGTCTTTTGCCCGGCGGTCCAATACTTCTGGTGACTTACCTCTTGCTATTTTGATGACACGGATCTCCCCCATTCTGCTTATGGGGTTATTCCATTTTAATTTTTCGCTTATACACTACACGGTACATTTTCTTCTAATGTCTTCGCTTCTCTTTCGATCTCTCAGCGTATTTCCTGTAACTCTTCTCAGTAATCTCACTCTCATCTCTGCCGTTTCCAGTAGCCTTTGTGTTGTGGCTGTGTCGGGTCTTGTTTTGAGGCATATGTCATTATTGGTCTTACAGTGACTTATAAATTCTTGACTTCATCTCAGTGTTAATGTGTCTGTTTTGCCATATAGTGTTATTAATTCATCCTGTCAGTCTATTTGCTTTTTGTACTTGATTTCTCAGTTCTTTATCCAAGACTCCATAGCTGCACAATGTAGCTGCACATTAGTCATAACGGTATTTTATTTCCATCAGTTTTCATCAAAATATTGATTCAATCCTTCATTTGCTATACTTCTATTACAGGTCAAATGTTGTTTATATACAGCAAGCGATGAACCATATACCTATATACATAATTCTGTTTATTTTTCTGCTCCCTCTTACCTATAGCATTACATATGTTATGATTGTGCAGATTGACTCCCATATAAATTTGTAACGGCGAACGCATGTATAGAAGTATAACTTCTACCCCGTTTTTTTATTCTTACAATAGTTTACTATTCCTAGGTTATCGGTTTTGAAGATTGGGCTTTAAGAATGGAAATTTTATAGTGACCGGTTAATGAAAAAGCACGCAACCACAAATCCTGCGACCATTTCTTATAGAAAACAACGTCATCCAAGCAGTGAACGAATTTGTATATTTGGGAGCGCTCCTTAACACTAAAAATAATACTACCGCAGAGATAAACCGCAGAATTTGCACGGCCAGCATATGCTATTTTGGGCTCAATCTTCTTTTTAATTCCACAATTATATCGACAAATACAAAAACAAAACAATAATACGCCCAGTCCTAACAAATGGTTAAGAGACCTGGACGCTAACAAATGAAAACATGTTAGGATGTTTCGAAAGAAAAGTACTAAGGCGAATACATGTAGCAAGATACAACTTCGAACTCTATAGAATATACCAGGAACCAGATATCTTAACACATATTAAGGTAGAACGTCTAAGGTGGATAGGGCATATAATGCGGATGGAACAAAATGAGCCAAGTAGAAAAACGCTCCTTGATACTCCCAGAACAAGGCTCCTTTATAACATCGATAAAGATATGAGAAATATGGGAATACGAGCTTGGCGGAGGAAGGCGATTGATAGAGATAACTGGAGAGAAATTCTTGAGGACCCACGGTTTAGGACCCATGTAGGGTTGTAAAACCGGACTGATGATGGTTAGTGAAAAAGTGATAAATTTTATTATTATTTAACATTTTTATAGAAATATAGAAACTGACGTTAATTGCGGCAACATGCGTGAATTGCATAAGAAAGTTGTAATCTTTACCTTTAAAATGCTTTTTGTTTTCTTGACGATAGGACACTCTGATAAAAATATATCGAATTTTTAACGCTCAATTAATACAAATTGTATTTAAAATTGTTTTATCGTTCGTACCCGAGTCGCTACAAGCGATGTTTTTGAGGAAACGGTTTATTTCTTAATTTAATAACTATTAAGTGCTAATAAACGTTTTTTTTTTTGTCAAAACAATTTTTATTTGAAATATTTTTTTCTACGACTCACATATTCTTGGTAAATCGATTTTTTTCCGTTTCTGTCCCCTACTAGGGGGTGTGGTATTGGAAGCCCTTAAACCACACCCCCTAAAACTCTTGTTTCCCTCTCTCTTTATATATTTATTTCTATTCTGCAGCAACGGTAATAAATTAAAGCATTAAAAAAATCAAATATCCGTATTTTATAAAAAATGTAGTTATAGGTACGGGAAAGTAGAAAAAAATCGATGTTTTCCACAATTTTTAAAAATTTTATTTATTTTTTTTAATATTCCCGACCTATTTGAGATGAAGGATAAGTCAATTATTATTACTAAAGTTATCACCTAACTGTTTTTGTCAAAATCCGAATGCTACGATGGCATTAGGAGGAATTTTTAACTAAAGTTGTGTAGTTTTGAAAAACGTACTTGTGCAATCGAAAAGAAAACGTTTTAGATTGTATTTAAAAAACCCATTAAATTCTTTGTCGATAGACTGATTTAATGAATACTGAATATTTACCTTTAAGTCAATACAAATTTTAATTTAAAAAATGTTTTCACGTGCCCCGAATTGAACTGACATTCAAAAGAGCCGGTTGCTTTAAGTGTTGTTAACGAGAGAAGATAAATTTTGACAGAAAAAGTGGTTTTAAAAATTTTTGTTCAAAATTATCTTTTTATGTTTTCGACGTACAGATTTTTGGTAAATCGATGTTTTTCGTTCTACCCCATACAAGGTGGGTTTTAGGGGAAAGCTCGAAAGTAGGAGTGGCAAATTTTTTTGCATCTTTTTTTAAAACTTCTAATTGACATTCTCAGCATGTTCAGCAAATTCAGCTTGTTCGTATAATTTTTAGAGGTTCAGTGGCATTTTCATCCCTGACGACTGGACTGCAGTATTTACTAAAATATAAAAACGTCTTACCAATTGCCGTGTAAGATTCGAAAGACACCAACTTACAGTAGTTTAAAAGACCGAAGGATTCATAATTGTTTAAAAAAAATTGTACAGGTTTTACGTTAAATTTTTTTTACATTAAAAGAAAGCCTTAAAATAGCCAGAAGAGAAGGTAAAAAAAATTATAAATAATGTCGCTATTTGCGTCCATACGAAGCCATGTTAGAGTTGCTTCCTAAGACAAAAAAGATTTATTTTCACGTTCAGAGCGACTGTGAATAGCCGTTCTGAATAGCCCTTTTTGGGCGAAATACTTATAAACGGAAATACAGATGCACTATACGTGAAATCAAATCTTAACTGTCTTTTTCTTTTCATAAACAAAACTTTAGGTAACACAACCACTCATGATGCCAAAGAAAAATATTCGGAAAAGGAAAAATAATATTATCCGGAAAAATAATATAATATTATAATATACAAACATTGATTAAACATAACCAATTTGGGGTTATTCAAAACATAATGATTTATAGTAATAGCGTAATACCTTATATTTTATGTAGTCCAATTATTAAGGATATCTCTATTATTAAAATAGTTTGTTTTGACTCACAAATTTCCGGACCAACTTACTTCTAATCCAAAAATACATATTTTATGAATAAAACCTCAACGTAAAGTAAGCGTTTGAATATTTAATGAACGCCTTTGAGGAAAACTTAGATGCGGACTTGCTGAATTTTTTATCGGCTAATTCGTAACCTAAAAAGATGTTTTACAGCTGTTCTCTGAATATGAATATACATATGTCTTGTTCACGAGTGAAAACTTTGATAAAGACGAAATGAAAAGTTTTAAAAAGTTTTTCACTTCATATGTTTATTTTACCGATATAGCTGTTCGCGTAACTCTTACGGCAATGTAATTTTAATATTCTATAAATCCCATGAGAATTTATATTGCATTACAATAATTTACAAAATACACTGTTACCCTAAGAAGATAAAGATATTTCAAGTTACAAAAATAACACTAAAACGATTTCGAATTAAAAAAATAAATTTTTGATATTATTATTTACGGATCAAGTGTCGTCACACTAACCTTCAAGATCTACGAAAGCCGAATAGGTACATATAGAACTTATATAAATTTAAAATAACAAAATGATTAATAGTTCCATTACGTTGATTTGGTAAGTTAAACGAAATCGACAAATCCCCGTCCTGTCTCGGCGACTACATACATTGAATGTAGCCACCGAGTTTCTTTTACCGTCTGCTGTGTTAAATCGGATACGTCCTTCCGTAGTTATTAATTTCGCGCTTAGAAATGAATGTAACTTCTAACTAATTCCCCCAATCATTGATTTATTATTTACGGATCAAATATCACCGCACTAACCTTCTAAGGTCTACAGAAGAAGAATATGTACTTATACAAATCTAAACTAAATGAAATAAATCAAAAATATATTTTGTTTGTTTAGGTCCAAATAAATGTCTTGAAAAAAATGAATTCTGTTATGTACTACCCGTAGTCATCACATGCCATTTATGATGAAGCAGTATCTCAGAGAATGGTTTTACTTAAATAACTTTTAACACAGTGAATTTTAAACCCAAAAAATTTGTTGATTTAATATAAACCAACTTAAAGTTTTTGAAATCAAGTGTATGAAAGTTCGCCAACGTTAATCTCCTACTTGCCATGATGGTCGCCAACATCCCAAACGGATAGGCATTACAAGAAGAAGAATTTCTCTCTTGTCATAAAAGGCGAATAAAAGGAGAATCAGTCGTTTTCTTGTCCGATCGCGGCCGCTAACTCTTGTGAGGCAAGCACCACGGGACAAGCTAAGGACTGTTAAGAAAAGTGCGCGTCCTTGGGGACCAGAGTTAACACGCTCTGTCCCCACCTGCAATCATCTACTCTAGAGAGAAGCAGTCAATTCCAGCAGCTCTACCATACCCTCTCTCCTTCCCACTTCCTTTATCTGGTTGTATTCCCAAATCTGGCGGAAATAGAAATAGAAGAACCTCTGACTTTCACTGTCAAATCTTCAGTCTACAGCTCTACTCACATCGTCAACCCATAATAAACTTGAGCTAATAATATCTATTAGATATATCTATCCTCCGTTCCAAGTTATTCAGTAACTGGATAACTTGGAAAGTTATAAGTAAGAAAAGGTTATCATTCTTTTTCCTTTCTCTCACTTTACCTACATCCCTTAACACAAAAGGAAAAGGTGTAATTGTGCCATGCCCAGACCTGCATGGCAGTTTTGTGTCTAAATTAAAGGGTTTTAAATGGTCAATAAGGGAACCAGGCCGCATCAAGTAAGCTCACAGGGCTCTGATACAGAGGTCGCAACAAAAAACAAAAGTACAGCCAAAATAACAGAAGACTTGAAGTTCTCTGATTTATTGCCCGCAAGGACGGATAAAAAGTAGACTGTAAAAATTACGTCCATTAAGGAGGTGGAAAATAAAAGAAGAGGGCAAAAAATAAAGGAGGCAAAGCAAGGAAGACGCGTTAAAAAAAATGAGACCATTACCTATATACGCGTTAATGATGAATACAAAATTCCTAATTGTATGTCAAAAAATACGCAATAACCACCTATTAAAATAAACCCTTCAACTTTTATTTGCATATTTCAACTGATTTTAGAGCAATAAATCGTCAGTTTGTAAGAAACTTTTCAGTACCTCGTATATCGGAAACGAAGCATTTACGGACTTATATTTATGTAGAAGATTCTCATTATTTTTTCATGCAGATTTACCCCTTAAAGTTTGTCTCACTTATTTACTAACACTCTATATAAGTGGAATCTCATTATCATCACTGTGTCTCTTTCGATAGATAACTATACAAGAAATCATATAACTTTCTGTTGTATAGTGTCGTACAGTTATCTCTTTTTTACTATTTTTGTAACCGCTCTTATAACATTTTGAATTTTAAGAGAAATAATTAAAATTTTTTGTTGCTTTGCAATATCTGATCTATATTACATTAAAAAAATACTTCTGACAAACCTTTAATTACCTAAATTATTATTACGTTTACTTAAGAAAGTTTAATAATATTTATAAAAATTATTTTTTTTAATATAGCTTATAATATACAAGAGGGTTATAAATACCAATGTAATATAAAGTTTAATTATTTTGATCTTACCTGAAATCTATACAGGGAACTATCATCTTTAACAACAAGGTTCTTGGAATCGCTTATGGGAAAGAAGTATCCGTATTGACATAACTGATTGGCAATATTGAGAGCCTCTGTAAAAATAAGTATCGTAAATAAAATTTATATACAACAAATTGTATATTATATAAATAAATTTAAGTAGCATAAATTTAATATCCCAACATAAACGGTATAAATATACATTTTATATTATTTGTTTCTGAATTCTGTAAGAGTTTATGGACAATATAATTTTTAGCTCAATTTTCACTTTAGATATATTATTAAGTATAATAAATTTATTCAACGTTTGTATTTGAAACAAAGAGAGAGAGAGAGAGAGACAGAAGATATATTTTCTCTCTCGAGAATAAAAATATACCTTTTGTAAACATATTTATTATCCAGATTTAGCCATACAGCTCACACTCCCTCTGAGGAGAAAATTCACTCATCCCAGATACCTACGGTATCAAAAGAATTGAGCTCTGGTGGGACTCTTTCCATGTTATTGAGTCCTAGATGACTTAGTACGTCGGTGTATCTCGCAAAAATTTTCGCACGCATATGGACGTCGAAAGTAGCACAGATTTCTGCATAACCTTATATAGATATTCATTTAGACCCAGCTTTTTTATATTTTCTAGAAGGTTCTTCCGGATAACTTCAGTGGTAGAAAGAATAGTAGGTATCGTATTATTCGTATCCCAGATTTAGCCATACGACTCACACTCCCTTTAAGGCGAAAATTCACAATATTATTTATTAATTTTATTATTTTTTTATTAATATTATTATCATGGTAAATTAAACATATGCGTAAGTTATGTATATTGTCATTTTTAAATACTTATGAATATTGCATTTTAATTTGTATTGTATTAGAATATTGAATTATGTGGCAGTGTATTGTATTGAATTTTTATATTAATTACAAAATTAACAATGAATTTTACTGCAGAGTATGTGTAAACTCCTTTTATACATATATGAAAATAAAAATATATATTTTCATTAAAATATTGATTCCATCCTTCATTTACTTACTATACTCCTATTACACGTCAAATGTTTATATACAGCAAACGATGCACCATATACCTGTATACCTAATTCTTTTTCTATTTCTGCTCTCTCTTACCTATAGCGTTACATAATGTAATGATTGTGCATATTGACTCCCATATAAATTTGTAACGACGAACGCGTGAGAGAAGTATAATTTCTATCGGCGTCCCACTGGACTGCCACGCCCGTTTTTTTTTTAATGAATCAGAAATGCGGAAAGGTATCCACGACTCCCGTCTTATTTACAAAAAATAAAATGCTGACCAATGGACAAGAAAAAAAATTATAACACCGGGGCTCAACGTGTTAAACTAAATTAAAATACTGCAATACACTACGACCAAATCTAAAAAATAGAAAAAACTAAAAACTAAACATAGTGCTTTAATAAAAAAAGCTTTAATGGTAAATTTTTTCTGCAAGCTATTTTTTATCGGGAACAAATAAACCCTGTAATTATTCGAATCTCTAGTAAGATATACGATCTTTTCCACAATTAATTTTGTTAAGTATAACAAAAGGCAGGAAAATAACGAGCGGCGAGTACGTTTTCTGGTCAAGTAATTTAAAACTTTCCACCGCATAAACAATGCAGTGGTAGCTGTGTCACGCGAGAAAGGCTAGATCTTGATAGCTAACCCTATTTTGGAACAATATGTGTGTGTAATGAAGCATGCTTGCAATTAAAATAATTTCAATAAAATGGTACAAAGTGACCGGAATAGATTATGTGTGATAAAAAAGAATAATTTTCTAGATACCTAAAATTTCATAATTGATTCTCTAAAAAAAGACCTATTATTATTATAGTTTATTTAGGTAATAATTGAGTCAAAATCAAGTTTTTTTAATTCCTAACCATTTCAGGTACCTTTGGCTAAAGTGTTTGTAAGAAGCCCAAGTTCTTTTAGGCGCAATATAAATACATTTTAAAAAATTCAAAATTTAATTTATCAAAATATTTTTATTTTGTCAATAGTTTTATTACCTTTGGACGAGTGACAGCCGACAAAATTACGTCTTGTAATGGCGCCTTACCTTGGAATTCGAAAAATTACGTCTAACAGTCAACAATATGGAATCAATATGAACGTAAAAAACTCCAAGCTCATGATAATTAGCAAGAAAAAGTTAACAGAAGGTCAACTCTACGTCAACCAAATCCCAGTAAAAAGATTGACGTACTACAACTAACTCGGCACCATAATAAATGAAGAATAGACCAACAACCGGGGGTAGCGGGTGGGTACTTTTCACGATCCCGGTGGAAACAGACCTACTTCAGGGATTAGCGACCCTGCCCACGCTAGCTCATGATATTCCACCATCCCACACCGTGGAATCTCATGTCCCATAACCTTTATCCTACACCCTCCATATTTATCCCTTCTAGTCCTCAACCCTGGTGAAGGGCAGCAGCGATCACCAGTACCAACGCAAGGCGCAAAAGAAATTATCTTGGACCGGCTTGTTATTGGAATTCCACAGGCATGACTAGGACAGTTTGAATGGCTGTGGTACTGCGGTGTTGAAAGTAACGGGATACCACAACACTACCTTTTCCCCAGGATAACTCATCTCATTATGGCAGAACAAAACAAAACAATGGCCCTCAGTCCCGGGCAGGCCTTAGATGGTCAGAGGGTGCGAAGAATCTCCCGGTGCCAAATAGATGATATCCAACGAATTTCAACATGGAATGTTAATAGTCTTTACGAACCAGGAAAACTACACAACCTTATAAAGGAAATGAATCGGCTAAAAATAAATATAATGGGAGTCAGTGAAGTCCGATGGACTGGATCTGGACAGTTTACGAAAGATAAGATTACTATGTATTACTCGTGTAGTGACCCAACAGATAGACATCACCGACATGGAGTGGCTATTGCTCTTGACAGGAAGATCAGTAAATCGGTGACAGATTTTGTTCCAATTTCCGAACGAGTCATGTTGATCAAAATGACAGGCAAACCAGTAAACATAAATGTGACACAAGCATATGCACCAACAGCAGATAAGTCAGAAGAAGAAATAACTAAGTTCTATAAAGATCTGGAAAAAGCAATAATACTAACAAAGAAAGAGGACATAAACATAATAATGGGCGACTTTAACGCCAAGGTGGGTAAAGGAAGATATGAAGACATAATTGGAGAGTACGGCCTTGGAGTTAGAAATAAAAGAGGCGACCTGCTGTGTGAATTCTGCCAGGAGAACGGTTTTGTCGTCATGAACACATGGTTTCAGCTCCCACCTCGTAAGTTATATACTTGGAAATCACCAGGAGACCGTCCAAATCGAATAATCAGAAACCAAATTGACTACGTTTTAATAAACAGAAGATTTCGTAACGCTATCAAAAGAATCGCAGCATATCCAGGTGCTGATATTGCATCTGATCATAATCCGCTAATAGCAGATGTGAGGTTAAAACTAGCAAAAATTAAGAGAACAAATACAAACACCAGCACGCCTATAAATACAAGAGAACTGATGAGAGACGAAAATCTGAAGAAGAGTTATGCAAATCAAATTAATGAAAGAATGCGAATAATAGAACAAAATGATGATATCGAAGAGATGGTCAATGATATTAAAGAAACGATTCTGGCAGTAAACAGGGAAGTTAAAACACAGATCAGAAAGAGAAAGCATAACGAATGGATGACGGACGAAATTATGGATCTAATGGAAAAGCGAAGGCAACATAAACAACAACGTAATGAAGACAAATACAAACAGATACACAAAGAAATTCGCCAGAAAATTAAGAAAGCAAAAGAACGTTGGATGGTGGAAAGGTGCAACGAAATAGAACAATTGCAGGAAAAAGGAGATAGTTTTGGACTACATAAGAAGATCAAAGAAATATCGAATATACACAAAAGCCACCACAGAACAAGAATACGCAACTACAGAAACGAATACATAGAGTCAGAAGAGGAGATAGCAATGGCGTGGAAAGAATACGCAGAAAGACTTTTTAATGAGGAAAGACCAACACAACCAACGCGCAAACTTCCTTCCGAAAACTTATCAGGGCCATCAATAATGCGAAGTGAAATAGAATATGCAGTTAGAACCACAAAGATGCATAAAGCAACAGGTCCAGATGAAATTAATATAGAAGCAATAAAACTACTAGACGAGGAGAATATCGAAATCTTGGTAAAGCTGTTCAATAGAATTTATGATACTGGTTACATTCCGCGAGAATGGCTGCAGTCATCCTTTGTGATGATCCCAAAAACAGCTAATGCCACAAAATGCAATGAACACCGCTTAATCAGTTTAATGAGTCACTTGCTGAAACTCTTCCTTAGGATATTACACTCAAGAATGTACAAGATACTAGAAGAACTTAGCGGGTCAACACAATTCGGTTTTAAGGGAGGACTAGGAACAAGAGAGGCAATTTTATGTTTGAACACTTTAATACAAAACTGTTTAGATCAACGAAAAGATGTCTACCTCACCTTCATCGACTACGAGAAGGCATTTGACAATGTTAAACATGATATCATGATGGAACTACTACATAGGGCCAACATGGACCAGAAGGAGATCAGAATTATTCAGAATCTATACTGGAACCAAATGGCAAAGGTGAGGATTGATCAAGACCAATATACGGATGAATTTGAAATCCGGAAAGGTGTCCGCCAAGGCTGCATACTCTATCCGATGCTCTTTAATTTATATGTTGAAATATATTTGCGGAAGCATTAGAAGACACGGAATTAGGCATTAAGGTGAACGGCATACCAATTAGCAACCTACGCTATGCGGACGACACAGTGATTATAACTGATAATTTGGAAGATCAGCAGTTATTACTTGATAGGGTGAATAGCATAGGTAAAAAATATGGCCTCAAAATCAACATTTTGAAAACGAAATATATGGTCATTAGCAGAAACCCTCCAGAAAACCCGATAATATGCATAGGTGACGATCGCATAAAACGCGTGAAAACTTTTAAATACCTTGGCACCACAATCAATGACCAATCAGATCCACAACAAGAGATAAAACCCGAATACAAATGGCAAGACAAGCTTTTGTGAAATTCAGACCGCTCCTATGTAATCAAAACCTAAATTTCGAAATACGCTACAGAATGGTCAAGTGCTACATATGGTCCATCTTGCTTTATGGCATGGAAACGTGGACTTTGAAAAAAACATCTATCAACAAACTTGAAGCCTTTGAAATGTGGTCATTGAGAAGAATGATGCGCATACCTTGGGTGGATAGAGTTCGAAACGATGACGTCCTTAAGAGAGCCGGCGTGGAAAGAGAACTCTTTAAATTAATTAAAAAAACGCAAGATTGGTTACCTTGGGCACATATTGAGAGGAGCAAAATATGAAATACCACAGTTAATCCTACAAGGGAAGATCGAAGGTAGGAGAGGAGCTGGCCGCAAACAATTATCCTGGTTAAGGAATATTAAAGAATGGACAGGAATACACAATACAGGCGAGCTGTGTCACGCCGCCAAGAACAGAATTCTAGTCATGAGATAGTCGCCTACGCACTTTGGTGTATGGCATGTTAAGAAGAAGAAGAAGGACCAACAACCAGATGATGAGAGCGCGCATCGGAAAAGCTAGATCTACCGTCAACCGGATAAAGGCCTTTTTTAAGAGCCACAACCTTTCTCTTAGTATAATAGTAAAAATTCTGCGTTGCAATGCTATCTCTATCCGTTTTTATAGTGGTGAAAATGACCTCGAACATAGATATGTGCAGAAGATTGGAAGCATTAGACCAAGTCACAAATAAGGAGGTACTCAGAAAAATGAAGAAGAATCAAGAAATAGGTTCTTCTTCATTCTTCTTTAGGTGCCGTGTCCATATTCAGACGTTTGCATCATCATGTTTACAATTTCCGGAAACCGTTCTCGATGTGCTGCTGCGGAAAATAATACTTCTACTGTGGTACCAACTAAGTAGAAGTACTAACCATCATCAAATTTTGAAAGTTACAATACTTCAGACACATTATGTGAAATGAATCTAGCTATGCCCTCTTACAGGCCATTCTGCAAACAAATATATTTGGAAAGTGAGGTCTTGGAAGAAGAAAATCCTGGGTAAAAAACTTCAGAACCTGGTTCAACACACCTGTACAGCTTTTCAGCACTGCTGCAGATAAAATAAATTTTGTCATGACGATCGCCAACATTCGTCACGTATAGGCATATCTAAAAGAAAAAGCCATATGCAAGATATAATTTCCAGTGAGAGTTATGTTATGTTTGAATTTAAGCTTTTTTTATGATTGCTTTATTGTTGTTCAAAGTATTCACGTTTAAGGTCAATATTCTTTTGAATTTGAACGAACGAACCATTGAACCATTTATGCCAATCTCAAATAGGTAGAAAGGTGGTACACAGTAAGACGCGGTACACAGTAAGAGAACCAATTTAAATTTAAAAGTTTTCTTCCATTTGCTTCGCCAATCTACTTAAGGAGGGCTATTACATCACATATGTCACTACTGTTGTTATTTTTGCAATATGGCGTATAGTGTAAATGTATTTAACTAAAACGTGTTTTGATAGCATAAAGTTACATTTAAACCAATATTCAGAGAAATATTTTGCTGAAACTATAAGCAGTTATTGAGTGATCTCAGCTGAATATTGGCGCATCAGGTGTTGTGAACAAGGTATGTTGTTGTTTATAACTTATAACTTGTTCTACTTTTTCAGAATGGTAAATTTCAAAAAAACCTCCAACAGTACACAGTGAGACAAGCATTACTGGTACATAGTGGGACTGTCTCACTGTGTTCCACAAATGAATATTAATACAATTGCCTAAATATAATGATACTATTTTTGTTGCAGATGCCTAGAAAACTGAATGTTTCACGCAAAATTGGTAAAACGTCTGCTGAACAGATGTACAATGCTGTTAATGCTGTCATTGATAGAATATGTTCATTAAGAGAAGCCACACAACAGTTTGATGTCAAATTTCAAACCCTTCAGAGATATGTGCAGAAGAAAAGATATAATCCTGAAAATTTGCGAATTATTATGCAACCAAATTATTCGATGAACAAAATGTTTACAGATGAACAGGAAGATATTCTGTATAACTACCATAAAACTTGCAGTAATATGGCGTACAACCTAACCACCGTAGCTGTAAGACACATTGCATTTGATGTAGTTAAAGAAAACAAATTGAAGGTACTAAAATCATGGACAGAACGTAGAATGGCCGGTATTAACGGGCTTCGTGCATTTATGAAAAGAAAAAAGTTGAGCATACGATAACCTGAGGCATATAGCTTGGCACGCTTAACTTCTTTCAACCGATACAACGTTCAGCTGTTTTGTGATAATTTTCAAAACATCCTTAACCAATTCCCTATTTTAAAAGGAAAAAGACAGTTAAGATTTGATTTCACGTATAGTGCGTCTGTATATCCGCTTATACGTATTTCACCCTAAAAGGGATCATCAGAGACGGATATTCACAGACACTCTGAACGTCTTCATCAACGTCTGTTTTGCCTTGCAATTCTTAGAAGGCACAGATCAAAGCATAAATTTAAGTTCAAAAAATTAGTTTACGGATGTTTCCTATTTTAATTTAGAGTTCACGTATTTTTAATCTTGATAAGACTAGCACAAAAACTGTCCACGACCCCAAAAAAGTTGTGACTGAAAAAGGCATTAAACAAGTAAATAGCTGCACTAGTGGTGAATATGGTGTACTAGTTACCACCTGTTGTATAATATTCACCCTTAGCACATACTGTCCACCAGTAATGGTGTTTCTACGTAAATTCTTTGAAGGGAATATGTTTAATAGAGCACCTCGTGGTACCTTGGGACTAGCTAACCCTTCGGGCTGGATGACAGCAGAACTTTTTTTACAAGTTTTGGAAGATTTTATCAAATACAGCAGCAGTTCCAAAGCAAATCCATCGCTGCTAATATTTGATAACCACGAGAGCCACGTCACAGTGGAAGTAATCATGAAGGCTCGAGAAGTAGGTGTCCATATTTTGACGTTGCCCCCACATTGTAGCAACAAACTCGAGCCCTTAGATGTGGCTGTCTTTGGGCCTTTCAAGGTATATTATAATGCTGTATGTGAGGCTTGGCTACTAAATCATCCAGAAGAGCCCATCACAATATACAATACCGCTGAGTTGGTTGATATAGTACACGATAAAGCTCTCGTACCTTAAAATATTCGGTCAGGCTTTGAAAAACAGGGATATGTCCCTTCAATTAAAATGTTTTAAGAGATAACGACTTTCTTGGATCGGCAGTGACAAATCATTCTATAGAAATTGTAGAAGAGAAGTCCTTCAGTAACGTCCTTTCAGAACCATCGGCTGTAAACTCTGTTCCTCTAGATCCAAGTCCTGAATCACCCTCTAAAACTACCAAAGAAAATAAAAATTTCATTTCACCAGTTGCTAGGAGGCTAAGGCCAAGGGAAGAAAAGTTAATGAGAAGCCGATAGAGAAGAAGAAAAGTAGGATCCTCACAAGCACGCATGAAAAAAATGCGCCCGAAGCAAAACGGAACCAGTTGGTTTCTTCGACAATGAAACAGAACAACACGAATTACACGTGTTGTAGATATTGAGAGTTCTTCGGTTGAAAGTGAACCAGTTTTTAATTTGGGAGATAGTGATAATAACGATGATTCATGGATAAGACCAGTGGATGATGAGCCATTTGACTGCAATCGTGACTCTGCAGAGGGTGACTATGTTTTAGTGAGATTCAAATAAAAGTCCAAAAATATATTTCACGTGGAACTTGTTGTATCGTGCAACAATTCAGAAGTAGAGGTCAATTTTATGCGCAAAAAAAATAGGTGCCTCGTGTTTTGTATTTCCCACTGTTCATGATATTGCTTTTGTGGAGATTAGATTTGTTCTTACAAATCCAACGCCATTTCGCAATAACAAGAGGCTGACAGCATCTTACAATATATTTGAAATAAATTTTGGTCATCTATTGTTCGTTATGTTCGCTAATTAGCTTTAATTTCAGATATCAGCTCTTATGTTTTTTGGGAAATAAACAAGTATTTTACGAAGTTATATTGACTATTTTTTTATTTTTATTATCGAACTGTGGAATATATCATGTGTCTCGCCGTGTACTAGTAACATATCTCAATGTGTACCAGGGGTGGTACACACTGAGACATGTGCAAGGTTGTTTTTAAAGTTACATAACTTTTTTGAAATAAAACTACAGGTCTTTATATTTGTGGCAGTGATACATAAAATACCAAAAATCATTATGGCTAAAGCTGTCAGTTCTTATCGATGATTAAAAAAATTTATATCGCCAATACCACTGTGTAGCACCTTCCCCTATCTTAGAAATAAGATTTTTGTATGCTTCGACCGTCTCATCTAGCGTCTTACCTCGTTTTTGTTTTTAAGTAGTTTGTTTTTTATTTTCGGAAATGCAAAGAAATTGCGGTGCCAAATCAGAACTATAAGCCATATAAGAGTTGGCTTTATCCTGATGCAATAGGTTGCGATAATTACGGTTGTTTTTGCAGGGTTCATCCATCACCTCTGGCAAAGAAATAGTTGTATACCATTCCGCATTGACATTTTTAGCAGTTCATTGAAATTGAATATCTTTTAGGCCTTTGATTTTCTTAGAGGAAGGTACATTTCTTAAATGACGCAATTCATGTTTTGGAAGGGTAAGTACAAGCTTAACTTCAAGTTTGTGGAGCCGCCACCCTTGTCCCTGGTCAACTTGGAAATTAGTAATCTGACAGACAAGTTCTATTAGATATTATTTGTAGCTTATTAAATTGTCTTCAAATTTGTTCGTATTAAAATCCGTAAACTAATTTTCGAAACCAAATGCAATTTGTAGAAATGTGGAATGCAATTTTTAGATTCCCCATGTCTCTATTAACATCTTTATCAACGTCTGTTTTACCTTGCAATTTTTAGAAGGCACAGATAAAAGCAAAAATCTGAATTTGGTTTCGAAAATTAGTTTACGGATTTTAATATCAGATGTCGCTATTTGCGTCTATACGAAGCCATGTTAGAGTTGCTTCCTAAGACAGAAAAGATTTATTTTCACGTTCAGAGCAGCTGTGAATAACCGTCTCTAAAGAGCCCTATTAGGGCGAAATACGTATAAGGCGAATACACAGACGCACTGTACGTGAAATCAAATCTTAACTGTCTTTTTTCTTTTATTCGTATTTCTTTTTACCGTAACTGGAAATTAAAAAAGTTATTAACAATAATAAGTAAAAATGTTTAAACAAATTTTCTGTTGGGTCTTATAACTTTTATTTTGGTGATTTTACAACAAAATGACATCAAAGCAAAAGTTTAGAAACTTTTTCAAAAAATAATTTTCACTACAAATTTGTTTAATTTAATAAAGAAATGCATAATGTAAAAACAGCGATAAGAGAAAATGGCTTCTCAACATATACTATAGCAAATGCTCATAATGCTCAAGAAAGAATTAAGGACCCAACAGAAGATGCAAAACCGATTGCAAAAGCCATTCCACCATATCTAAACCGTACAACAGAGAAAATAGGGAGCGTGCTAAGCAAACACAAAATGGAAACGATATTTAATACCGACAGAAAAATCTCAACTATTTTACCATCCATTAAAATAATGATTTTTATCAAAACCAAAAGTATTCAACGCGGGATCAAACGCGGAAAACCACAAATAGTATATATATAATATATACATATATATATATACATATATATATATATATATATATATATATATATATATATATATATATATATATATATATATATATATTTGGCAGTATAACTTTTTTTACTAGTTGCTTTACAATAATATTATAAAAGTTTTTTAAAAAACAATTTCCTAATTTTGTGGGTGTTAAAGAGCTCCGAATTTGAATGGGTTCCTAATTAAGCGCAAGAATAGGATAAAACCAAACCATTAGACCTAGCTATTATATATTTTTTTATTCATATCATTTTAAATTAATTTATCATTTTTCTTAACATTCCTATGTTTCATAATAATTTATTATCGACCCTTTCCCCCACCACAAAACTTACCCCACCTCGTGCATCGTACGTAAAAGCACCAACCGACAGAGATAAAGTTTAATAAGAGCGCCGTACCAAAATTATCTCAAGAAAAATTTCTTGGTAATGAAACGAACAAACCAAACTTAAAACCTTCTTAAAACTGCTCTATCAGAAGTAGGTTTTAGTGTCGACCAGAATCTAATGTAGATACAGTCATCATCCATTCTGCGCTTGCTTCATTCCAATCTTATGATTCTGTGACTGTCATAGTAAAGGACATTAAGATCATTTTCTTGTTTATGGCATTAGGAAGAAAGCAGTCCAATGTTGTGTGTCCAAAGTGTCCAGTTTTTTTAACCTTTTAAAAGGGTGTCTCATCAATTATACTGTCTTGCAAGTTATATATATGATTATATCATTGTAAAGAATTTGCAGTTTAACCATACTTGTTCAGGATGCGACACAACATCATTAATGTTAAATAATTTACAAAATTGTCAAACTCAAATTCATGAAAATTTTACAGAAATATCATGAGTTAGCTAGGGGAACAGCATTATTTCTCAGTGAGAAAGCCGTGCCATCTTTGCCCACACGGACGAACGTTTTTTCATCTCGTTGTATGGTGGAAATATAGACGATTCTCTGACAGCATAAGATACAAACGATTTGCCAAGACCGTAAGCATAAAGAACTTATTATTGCTTCCACCAACGACAGATACATCTCGTTTTCACAGTCTTGGAGTTTGTCACCAGGAAACACTGAGATCCTATAGATTGGGGATCGAAAAGGCATTAAAAATTTTAAATACCAATCAAAGCTTTCAAATATCCAGCACCCCTCAAATTTCTGAAACTAAGTTTTGAAGAAACCTGCAGCGGCGTTTATCATGAAAATATTAAAATTATTAATCGGAAAATTTTGAAGATTTCGAACATTAATTACCCATAATGACGCTAATTTTAACTCTCGTTCTTTCGCAAACATTCGCCTTCGATACTGAATTAAATCTTGAATCGCAGTTTGGACCAGCAAAGAAAATGAAAAAACATTACCGGAAAAACAACTTTTTAAATCTATAATTATGCTTATTATTAAGCTTAATGGGGATACCATTTAAAAATCGCGCCTCCAGATTCTAGTTCATACTTCGCCGGAAAAAAGGTTGATAATAAAATAATCTAATAATAACATATGAATGTTATTTTTAATATATAATAAAATAAATATATTTAATAATCGTATTCTTACGATTATTCAAGAACCTGATCAACTTATAAAACCGGGTGCTATAAAACCCAGAGAAATTATTGAAACTAAACAAATTTCTAGTGAAAATTATTCGTTGAAAAACGTTCTATATTACTCAAATGTCTTTTTAATGTAAAACTAATAGAAAAAAAAGTATGAGGCTCAAAAGAAAATTTGTTTAAAAATTTTTAGTTATTTTTATTTATAACTTTTTTACTTTTTAATTTAACGATCAAAACCCTTAACACCTCTTTTTACAAGATGGCGGTCGAGGGACAAGGGTGGCGACCCTACAAACTTATACTTAATTATCAAAAAACCTCATTAAACAAAATTTTAACGAAGAAATTAAGATTTTTTAAAATTTATATTTGTTAAATGTTTGGTTTTATTAAAATATTAAACAATTCAGTAATAAGCAGACATACAATTTTATTAACCCACATACAGTAATAACGTGCTAAACGAAGTATTCACTTCTGTCAGCACTCCCCAAGTGCCACGCATGTTTTTTTTCTTTTCGGGCTTATAGATTCGGGCTTCTAGGTCTAGATTGTCAAATTTGAAAACGAATAATTGTAGTCTTACGTTTTTCATTGGGGTATTATTTCTGCATATTTATGGAACATGGATAGTGTTTTTAGTTAAAATGATACATAGTATTATAAAATGTTTCCCATTTAAAATTAGAGCCATAGTCTAACTCAGTAGAATTCATGAAACTTAAAAAACTAAAAGATTACTAAGTTGTAAATTTTAAAAACTATTTTTAAAGCAATTTAAATATTTATGAACACTCACCAGATTCTTCGATTCCTAGGCGCTCCATTAGCCATTCAATTAAGTCATACCCTAAAAGTAATTTCGGTTAATAAAATTGATTATTTAAAAATGATTATTAAAGTCTTATTAACAATATACACTGTGTGCCAGCCAAATGGAATAAATTAGCTAATAAATAAATTAGGGAGTATTCAACAAAAAACGGTCGAACAGGTCGATTAGTATTTATAGTTGGGCATTTTTTTCCATAAATTTTTTTTATACGGGGTGTATCAGATAACGGTGGCCAATACCAACTTGCTTATTTTAAATCGAACACCCTATATAATAATTAATTTTTAGATTCCTCAAATCATTTTAGACATTTTTTGAATACAATGTCCTATACCTTTCTTTAACTGTTTTGGAAATATTAAGTAAAATGCAAAAATTGACATTTAGAAAAGAAAATTATCTATTTGTCGAAAGTCGCTACAGCATATACAAAACCTTCTAAATAATACAAATCTAAACAATATTGTTAATGTAGGAGATGTTTAAAATGCTCCCCATGAACGTCTTGGCAACACCCTAACCTTGAATAGAAATTTCTTCTAACGTTACTTAACATCTCAGATGTGATCGATTTAATCGCAAGCGTTATTCGTCTTCATAAGTTATCTAAGTCAGTGTGTTTATTTTTGTATACAATAGTTTTCACATATCTTCATAAAAAAAGTCTAATCGCGTCAAATCGGAGGATCGTGGTGGCCATTACATCGATCCTCGCCTCCCTATCCACCGATTTGCAAATTTTTGGTTGAGGTACTGCCGGACGTGGATCTGGTAGTGTAATTGCTGGAACTTGTGGTTTCATGGACCAGGATACAAGTTGGCCAACGTTGCCACTATTTTACAGCAATGCTAAACAATTGTCGCCATTCAAATTGCCATCTATGAAAAAGGGACCTATGATCTGATCTTTAATAATTCCTGCCTACACGTTAACCTTCTCAGGGCATTGAGTATTGCCTTCTCTCATCCAGTGAGGATTTTCTCTGGACCAATAGCGGCAATTTTGCCGATTAGCATGACCGTGAAGAGTAAAGGTGCACTCACCAGAAAACAAAACATGTTCTGATTGGACCACATTTCTGTCTAACATTGCCATCATTTGTTCACAAAAATACGTTCCTGTCAAAATCATCTTCCATGAGCTCCTGAGTGTGTATAATTTTGTAGGTATGCATTTTGTTTTCTTGTAATATTCGAATAACCGATGAATAGCTAATATAGAGTACAAGGGCTGCTTTTTGAACAGATGTATGTGGGTGTTCCTCAAACTCAAGCATAACAGCCAATTTGGTATCTTAACTTATTGCACTGACAGCTTCTTTTTTTACCTTCGTGACATGGCCCAGCTCGTGGAATTGCTTCTCTATTTTACTAATTGTCCCTTGAGATATGTGCGTCAAATCAGGAAATGCTTCGTGAAATAAACGAGCTACTTATATTTTTTTCGAATACTCCGTCATTTATTTATTAGATAATTTATTCCATTTAGCAGACACACAGTGTATATAAAGATTAAATATGAAATAAATATCTATCAAAAATAAACACGGGAAATAATTATTAAAAGTCGACCGTGGTCCCTTATTACTGCCATACAATATCTAGATATAGTTTCCAATTGTTCACATTATTTTCAAATAAACTGTGTAGAAGTATTTACCTCGTAACTATTGACGTCGAACTCGATCGTAAGTTTCTATTAGTTTGTTAACAAAGTTTCGTATCAACATACATTTTAACGTTGTTATTTTAGCCATTAGAATATTAATTTACAGCATAATATTGTTTGCAGTTTTCATTGGCTTATAAATGGTTGCCCGGAGAACATTTTCACCTCATAACAACTTTAGTATTTTACGTTCAGGTAACTATCCAAGTAGTAGATAGTTAACTGAACGTAATTTAAAAAATTTTTATGTCATTTTTAGTTTAATAATGTTACGAAAGTTCCGTAGGATTTTTCCCACTTGCCCTGACGAAAAAGAGAATGTAACCAATAAAGTAAGTCTCCCGGTAACCAAAGATAAACAAGAAGAAGAAAGTGATCAGACTTCTCTGGAAAATCTTAAAAAAAACAAAAGAAAGACAATGAGTTAAAAATCATGGCCTAAAAATGGAAAAAGACACATTTGGCAGGAAATAACCAAATACAGTAGAAATATAAAGGCGTACTAGGCTTAATGGGAATCTCTGTATCTTTACAATGGTCTATTATATCGGAAGTGAAAAAGTTCCAATGGAGTCCGTAAGTTCAACAAGTAGTACTGCCAAAATCAAACAATAAAAGTATGTTGCAAGAACTTCATAGTAGACTTTCTCAAGACCATTTTGAAGGACACTGGCCGGACTTCTAGACAGATTTAGCTGGATCAATTGTGGCTGTAATTTAGAAGATTGGTGTAAGAAATATGATTTATGTAATGCTAGTAAAGACCCTAGAACAAGAAGACGTGGTAAAATGACACAACATCTTTCCGGAGAGTCTTTTAAACGACTTACAGTGTATATTCTCGGTCAACTTCCGATGACATAGAGAGAAAACAAGTACTTAATGGTTAAAATGGATTATTTTTTAATATGGCCTGAAATCGTACCCCTTTCTATCAAGAAGCGACTACAGAAGCAAAAGCATTGATAACACAATGTGACACATGTAACAAGGCATAGAGTTGCTTAAGATATACATTCTGATCAAGGACAAAATTTGAATTAGAATTATGGCAAGAATTATTAAAAATATTGGGTATTAAGAAAACACGCACTAATCTCTCCATACACAATCAGACGGAGTGGTCGAAAGACAGAATATAATTGTTTGCTAATCCCTTTCAATGTTTGTCGTTGATATTTTAAAATATAGGGATACTTTAATTCATCTATTCCTGTTAGCCTATAGAAGTTCTGAACATAAAGCAACTAATTGTTATTTATCGATGATGAAAGCATTACCGGAAGAAAAATGAAGCATACTCAAGATTTCATTTTCGGAAGATTGCCTGCCTGCGAAGAAAAACATTCATACCTGACGTACATTGAAAATAAAAAAAAAATTGAAAAAAGTCTACGAATTTGCTCGGAGATATTGAGGTGAAGCCTCAAAGGCTAGGCTGAATATACAATTGTACTGGTACAACTTTCGAAAGAGGTGGCCCAGTATGGTTATACATTCCCACACGTAAGAAAGGACTTTGTCCGAAACTCCAACACAACTGGGAAGACTCGTATACCGTGTTGTAGAAAATAAACAATTTAAATGGACAACAACAATTTAAATAAACAAAAAAAACCTAAGGTAGTTCGTATTAAGAGACTAGTTCCATACCATGGAACTGGTCCATCCTGTTGCCTTCAAGGCAGATCTCTGGTAGTCCAGTTATTCGAGGGTAATAACTATGAAGGAAGAAGCAGTGTTATGAGAGTATCGTAAGGTTTATCCCACATGGAATAAGTCCTTTATCCTATATCTATTAATACATGTATAGAAATTTATTCCAGAAAATCTTTAGGTGCCTGTGGATAAGCCAAATGCAATAATGTTTCAGGCACTCTTTAGAACCAAAATTGGTTGCTAGCAAATATTACAGAAGTACGTCATAGAAAATATTCACAGCATGACGTTAAGACCAGTACATAGACATATAATACAAATGGACTCACTGCTACAATACATTCGCGATCCCCCAGTGCGACAGAAAACTGACGTAAAGCAGTCTCTGCATCTCTTTCTAATTGGACAGGTTTATCGCTCACGTAACCTTCTCATTGGTCCATTAGGTCAAGTTGTCAATAAACCTGACAAATTAGAAAAAATAGAGTTTTTGTTTTAATGTATCCAGTCACTGTTGACTTGATTTTTTTCTGGATCATACTGCGAGTGTTATAATTTTTCTAGTTGTTATTTTTCGTATATATTCAGTCATTTGACCAATATCCCTACGTAATAATTCAACCTGTCATTAATAACTTCTTAATTAATTCTCTATTTCTTGCAATATGTATCAGAGATTGTATGTCGTTGATCCCTGTCCATTGCCTTATGTTTCGGAGCCAGGACATTTTCTTGCGTCCCATTCCTCTCTTGCCTTCAATTTTACCCTCGATTATAAGTTGGAGGAACTGGTATTTTTCATTTCGCATGATGTGACCTAGATACGCCGTTTTCCTTTTCTTGATGGTTTCGAAAAGTTGGCGTTCTTGGTTTATTCTTTTCTTCTTCTTCAAGTGCCATCTTCGTTCCGAAGGTTGGCGATCATCAGGGCTATACGTATTTTCGAAACTGCTGACCGAAACAATTCGTTGCTGCTACAGCTATACCATTCCCGTAGATTCTTTAGCCAGGAGTTTCGTCTTCTTCCTATGGACCTTTTTCCTGCTATTTTCCCTTGCATAATTATTCGAAGCAGTTCATATCTTTCGCCTATTGTAATGTGTCCCAAGTATTGCAGTTTTCGTTTTTTGATCGTAAATATGACTTCCTTTTCTTTATTCATTCTTCTCAAGACCTCGACATTTGTGACTCTCTCGGTCCATGATATTCTCAGGATTCTGCGATACATCCACAGTTCAAATGCCTCTAATTTTTTGGTATCAATCTTTTTCAACGTCCATGACTCCATTCCGTAGAACAGCACAGAAATTACGTAACATCTCATCAGGCGAAGTTTCATTTCAAGGCTCAAATCTCTTCCGCAGAACACTCTCTTCATTTTAGTGAATATGGATCTGGCTTTTTCTATTCTTATTTTGATTTCTGCTGAGCTATCGTTGTCTTCATTTATAAAAGTGCCTAAATATTTGTATTTGCTAACTCTATCGATAATTTCATTGTGTAAATATAAATTTTGGACATTTTGTGTTGATTTCGATATTACCATAAATTTAGTTTTCTTTATGTTCAAAGATAGTCCATATTCTTCGCTGCAGTCTGCTATCTTATTCACCAATGTCTATAGCTCTTCAAGTGTTTCTGCGATCAGAACGGTGTCGTCGGCAAATCTCAGATTGTTTAATCTAACACCATTTATTTTAATACCTACGGATTGCTCAGAGAGTGTTCTGTTCATTACGTCTTCGGAATAGAGATTAAACAGGGTTGGTGACAGTATACACCCTTGTCTCACACCTCGCTTTATTTCGATTTCTTCAGTGGTATTATTCTCTACTCTCACTACTGCTTTCTGATTGTAGTACATATTTGCTATTAGTCGGATTTATTCTTTTAAGGACATCTATATTTGTGATTTTCGCTGTCCATGGTATTTTTTAGTTATCCAATGATAACTGCAAGATATATGAATTGAAATTATCTTTAACTCAAAATGATCATTTTAATGCATCAAAAAAAAATTCATTTTCCGTCGCTATTATTGAGGTCAAGCGAAAACATTTGGATATTTTTTAAATATCTAAATGCTAAAGGTCGATTCAGCCTAAACAAAATGAGCATTTAGGGTAAAATACGTTTATTTCAACAATAGGTTATTGCATAGGAACACTGTCCCTATTACTATACTACACGAGCAGTGTAAAGGGAGAATATTATTATCCAGATTTAGCGATACGACTCACACTTCCTCTAAGGGGAAAATTCACTCATCCCAGATCCTTACGGTATCAAAACTGGTGGGACTCTTTCCGTGTTATCGAGCCCTAGGTGACTTGGTATGCTGGAGTATCTCCAAAAAATGTTCGTCCACATCTGGACGTCGCGAGGAGTACAGCTTTCTGCATGGCCTTATAAAGATGTTCATTTAGACCCAACTGTTTTAGGTTTTAGGAGATTTTTTGGGAATAACACCAGTAGTAGATATAATAATAGGTACTGTCTGGGTACTTTTCATTCTCCATTGTCTCCTGATTTGTAATTCCAGATCTCTATAGTTGGCGATCTTTTCGTTGTATTTGCCACGCAAATTATTCGTGTTAGATATCGCCACATCAATAAGTAAGTTTATTAACTAGTATGAGATCCGGTCTATTATGTGCCACTGGTTGATCTGTGAGCACAGTGCGGTCCCAGTATAGCTTGTAGTTATCATTTTCAAGTATTCTGTCAGGAACGTATTGATAGTAAGGAAGATGGTCGGTTTGGAGAAGTTCCAGTTTGTCAGCAAGTTCTTGGTGGATAATCTTTCCTACCTAAGTTCTTAAATTAGCAATCTGTTTATCGAGTTGCTCACCTATGTCCATAAGTCTTCTTCCTCCTTGATATCTCGATAATGTTGTTCTCTATACTGCACTGCGTGGATGATGTTTTTGCGCCTTTGTGAGAAGTGTTCTTAGTTTTCTCTGGAGACTTTCTACATTCGTTTTTGACCACTTGATAATACCAAACTAGTAGCAGAGCGGGACAGGCGTAGGTATTTAATGCCTTAAACAAATTTTTGCTATTAAGATATGACCTATTTAGCTGTCTTACTCTTTGCACAAACTCAGAAGTTAGTTTGGTTTTCATTAGTTTGTAGTCAATTTGCCATTGCCTCGATGTTTTGGCCATCTTGCATATCGAAACCTCCGGGCTGAACCTTTCCTCATACGGCACTTGTCTAGTCCAAAGTGCATACTAATATCATTTTTGAGAAAGTTTCTACAGTTTTTAGCATCTGATCTAGGTGGTTTCGAGTGGAAGCCATTAATTTCAAATCATCCATATACAACAGATGATTAACTTCGCCACAACAGTGTTGTTATTTTTGATGCTAAAACCTGAGTCAGTGGAGTTCAGCAACTGAGATAGTGGGTTCATCGCTAAACAGAACCAAAGTGGACTCAACGAGACTCCAGTGAATTCTAGTCTTCCACTCCGTCATTATATGTTTTAAAAAGGTCAAAATATTATTATCGACTTTATATATTTTCAATATATCTATTCACGCGGCACTAAATCAAAGGCCGTCTAGTAGTCAATGAAGGCAGTAAAAAGGTTCATTTTTTTGTATGCCTGGTTAGAAATGACTGAGTCGATATTAAGTTGTTGTTTGCAACCCATGGAACCCTTAGCGCATAATTTTGGTTGAGGCTCTATGATATTGTTTAGAGCACAAATTTGTACAAAGTTGGAAGACAAGTAATTGGGCGGTATTTGGCTGTATCTTGGGTGTTATTTGGATCCTTTGGTATTTGGTAAGTGGTTCCCTGTGTAAGAAATGAGGGTATTTCCTGTGGATTAGAGATAACATGATTAATTAACATTGGCAAGCACTCATGAACACTCCAAAACTTTTTTAGCCAGAAGTTTTGAACTCCGTCTGGTCCAGGAGATTTCCAGTTATGATGCTCTTTGATAATGTCCGAGACTTCTTTAGTGGTGAAAGGTTCATAGGGAATATTACTGTAGGATTGACAGTTGTATGTCGTTTCTTCAATCCATCCAGCATTGTTGTTATAAGTAGCTGGCGTCGAAGGTTGGTTTCCCCAAAACTCATGAATTTCTTCTAGGCTTGGGTAGGATTTATTTTCATTTTCTACAGTGGAATTAAGTTTCCTATAGAAAGCCTTCTCTGCTTGCTTAAAATGTATATTATCACATTTCCGGTTGTTACTAACTTTGTATCTCCTCAGGCGGCCTAAGTAAACAGATAGTTTTTGTTTTAATGTGTCCAGGCACTGTTGAGGTATGTTGTTTTCTGGATCATGGTGAGTGTCTTGGAGTGTTAACCAATATTTCTTCAGTTCTCTTGATGATTTTTCTACTTCTTACTCCTCTTATGTATTCTGTTATTTGTCCAATGTCCCTACGCAATAAATCAATCTTCCTCAGCAGTCGTTTTTCCCAGGGTGCTATTCTGTTACCAGTCCTTCCAATGTTGGTACCCCGTCGTGTTCTGATCTTAATCCCATAACATTAGCAATTGCTGTTGCTGCACGGTAAATCAGCATATGCAAATATTCCAATCTGTGGGCTTCTGTGATATGATTGGGTAGGACTTCAGTATTCACAATTTTTAACAGCGCTCCTAGTTTCTTAGAAGAGTTTATTTTTGGTAGCGGTGGTCTGCTAAGAGAGTTTGTTCCACTAAACTCTTGTACGGCGCGTGCCATTTCGTTTATTAGACTATCGTGCAGGTTAAAGTTAAGTTTCTTATATGGTTAAGTAAGGTTCTTGTTGGGTTCTTGTATGGATCAGGTTAAGTTTCGTTATGGTTCTTGTATGGGTCAGGTTAAGTTTCTTGTATGCGAATTATTAGGGATTTTATTAGTGACTTGGTCTACAACTTGTTCTTGGTTATTGATCTCCCGTTCGATTTTGTTTCTGATGATGTCGTGTCTAGTCTCTAGGATAAGATTGTTTCTTAAAATTACCCGGTATTGGTCTGCTACTCTTTGTTCAGATATTTGGATTTCTGGGTACTCACTGCAAAATTCAGCATACAGTTGTTGTCGATAACCGATTGTTTCTTGGCCGAGGTTTGTCACCTTATAATAAAATTGCAAAATATTTTCGTTTATGGAGACAGTCCATTTTATGTTCCAGCGCAGCACCTTCAGCGAGTGGAGCTCTTGTTATTGTTTGGCTCATTTGTGGCTCTTTTTGTTGTTGGGCTGTAGCTGATTGTATAACAGGGGCCCGCCTCCTCAACACCGTGCCCCCGACGTCCCGCGTGCTCTCACGTCCAGCGCCGGCTCCAGACGTGCCCTGGCGATCCCCAGGCAGCGACCCTAAACATAAATTTATTAAACTTAAAAGTCATTAAACTCCATTTTCATGGCTGTGCATTTTATACCTACTGCCAGGTGTCAGTTTTTGTTAGATGATAGAAGAACTGACAAAAAACTCCCACATGGAGTTATTATTATTATTATCCAGATTTAGCCATACGGCTCACACTCTCTCTAAGGGGAAAATTCACTCATCCCAGATACCTACGGTATCAAAAGGATTGAGCTCTGGTGGGACTCTTTCCGTGTTATCGAGCCCTAGGTGACTTGGTTTGCTGGAGTATCTCCCAAAAATTTTCGTACATATCTGGACGTCGCGAGGAGTACAGCTTTCTGCATGGCCTTATAAATATGTTCATTTAGACCCAGCTGTTTGATGTTCGCTAGGAGGTTTTTGGGAATAACACCAGTAGTAGATAGAATAATAGGTACTTTCTGGGTACTTTCCATTCTCCATTGTGGTACAATGAGCTTGTAGTTGTCATTTTCAAGCATTCTGTGAGGTACATATTGATAATAAGGAAGATAGTCGGTTTAGAGAAGTCCCAGTTTGTCAACTAGCCCTCAGTCTCGGGAAACATCTTTCCTGATGTCAACCAATAGTTCGACGCTGTATTGTCGACATATTCTTGGCATCTCATTGAGATGTCGCCCAATTATTATTATTATTATTTAAATACTAGTTGGAAGAGTTTTCCGTTTTCGACTATTATTCTCAGAATGTTTTATTTTAATGACAGTTTTCGCTCCTCTTTTTATATCTGTTATGCGGAATGCAGATGTGTTGGTTGTATTTTTTCCAATTATAAAATTTGTGTTTGCTAATCCCTGCTAAAATTTGAAGTTATTGCTTATGATATATGTATATAAAAATTACTTAAATTTCCTTGTATTTTCGTCGATATTATTTTTTAATAATGTGTTTATAGGATAGTATATATTGAGGCATAATAAATATTTTTTCCATTATCGTTGGTTTACTTAATGTCCAAAATTACAAAATCGATAAATTTTCTCTTAAACAGGACAAATGGTTTTTCGATACAATCATTATAGTTAAACAAAAAATAATGAAACTTACCCATGAAAGCTGCAGGAATTGATGTTAGAAAGAGTTTTTGACTTCTGACGGGAACGCCCCCATGTTCCGTATCCTGCATTTCTCTAACCAACCCCTCCATCTATAACAAAAAAACACATTTATTGTAATAAACTTAGAAGATTAAAATACTAGATCGGTTGTGATTTAGACACTACTGGAACAGCTGAATAGCCCGACTATAACCTAGTAACTATCCAGAGCATGATATTATAAAGGCTTGCTATGTAATTTTATAGTCATTTTTATTTGTCACAACCGACTGTAATAACATTTCTTAACAAACTTTTCGACTAACAGTACTACAAGTACCACATGTTAAAGAATTAAATAATACTCTGTGGGTCCTAAACAATGTTATAGACTCAATGAGAAGAAGAGTTACATTATGTAGTAGTTGACAATGGACATAATATACAGCATCTTTTTTGATTTTATTTATTATTGTTAATTATAAATTTAGTTAATTTTTTTTGATTTTTGAATAAAGTTTTGTGTTATAGGTTTTGGCTGATTTTTTATGTTTTACAATGTTAATCAAAATTAATTTATAAACAAATGATACAAAGTCAGATTAAAACAAGATATACGTAATTTTTGCTAGCTTTGATGAAAATAATTGTGAATGGCTCGTTATGTGTTAGAATCATAATTTTTGCAATAGCACATGGTTGACTAGATACAAGTTTAAATATTTTCAATTATTTTTTTAATTCTATTAGTCAGATACCCTTTCCCCTTTATTCCTACCCATAAGTAATTCTCAGATTATCATCAAGTAGTATAATAGTGTCCTAACAGCAGTAATGTTTTAATAACATGCAATTGATTCAGTTTCACATAACTTTTTTGCTTAACCTTCATCGGACGGGCCTCAAAATATTACACAAAAGACGTGCCGGGGTCTGAACGGACTCCATTCTTAAATGGGTGAACTATTCTTATACGAAAAAAAAAACTGTACCAGTTACACGTAATTTTTATAGTATTGAACATTTATTAGAATAAAGCATACAAATTACTACAAAATACATTTTACTGCTGACGCTAACAGACTAAATAATAACTACATACTATTTGTATAATGTACACAAACTATCTCTGTTTTTGCGTGTTTTAGACATACAAACTTGTTACATTCTACTCATATTTTACTAGTTTTTCTGTTTTTGCCTCTATAACACACATGGTACCCCTTGTATTTTTTGTTTGATCTCCTCTGGGCTTAGTAATCTTCAAAAGTTCTGGGAATACATCTGCCATATGATGCTTTTTATTCTCTTCGATGTGCTTATTTTTATAACGTCTGAAAACGTATTCCTTTATAAGTACCTTGCCCAGTGTCAAAATATACATTTTACGCTTACTCATATTCTGCTTTTTCCAATCAGGATGTTTTAGTAGCTACAATTTATAGGAATTATTAGCTGGATCATCAATAAGATAAAAGAATATAGCCATCGGCCAACGGTTTGTTTTTCTTTGTACCGTATATTCTTTAGCTAACTTATCGCTTGTATCGACGGCTCCTTTCGTTTTGTTGTAATGTCGAATAATTTCAGGTTTATAGGACTGTTCTTTGCCAGCCACTTTGTCGTCAACATGCTCACTTCAAAGTAAGATGACTGCAGTTCTTGGTTTTGGAACATAAGAGACTAACGTTTGATGTTTTCTAAAAGCAAACATACTTGAATAATCTGTTTTATATGATGCTGGTAGAAACTCTTAGATATAGTTATATTCTTCTCCCATAACTTGTCCGCAAGTTGTAAACTCATAAAAAATTGTCAGTTATTATTCCATACCCTCCTTCCAAATGGTCTATTAAGTCTAGGACAACTCTTTGGCCATGAGCTTTTTCCACCTTGTGACCTTGTTTTCCTAAAAATTAATAGATTTAAAAATTTGCTTGTTTTCTTATTGTCAATTCAAAAACTTACCCAAATAAATTTGCATATATAAAATAAAAGAAGTAGTGCAGTCTACCGAGTAGTCCATAAGTAGTCCCCGACATCGGACTCCCAGGGTGCAGAGACCCTATTTGGAAGCCGAGACCAGACTGAGGCCGAGAGCAAGAAAATGTCCCATATTTATAAGTATATTAGTATTTTTATGGCATTTTCAGATAACTGTTGGTTCATTTTGCTCTATGCTTTGATCAATAATAGGGTCATTTTCTTATTTTACCTCTATTACATTGACTTCATCTTCTAAATCATTTGCTGTATCCTCAATGATATCAAGCTCTGGATCATCACTTTCAAGTAAACGTAAAAGTTCATCTTGCTTTCGGCTAGATATAAATGAAACGTAACTCATGTTCAGAATTTTATGCACTATTCATAAATACGACAAGAAACGAACTGCCACTGGAACTCAATATATTTATATTATTTCGTTAAATTTTATTGGAGTTCGGGGAATTCCCCATTTAAACATGTAAAACTCTTACACAAAACGATAGTACACTCATACCCGTTACTAATCCGTAAAATCTATGGGATTCCCACATTATTACAACTTTATTAGAATTAATTTTATATGACATAAAAGGCTGGCCGGGGTATTAGGAGACCCCAGCCTATGAAAATGAAGTTTAAATTTTATCTAACGGTTAAATGTTTTTGTAGGCATAATTTTTTATGAATACAATATATAAACTACAGCTAGATGGAAAACTGCCGATTAAAAATTAGGATCTATAAACTAACAGCCAAAAATTGAAGGGTTTGGTGTAAAAACCGGTCAAAGACTATTTTTATCGAAATTGAGTTTATGGCATTTCTTCCCTTCAAAAATACCTCCGCACAGTTTGGAGAAAAAACCCGTACACGTATTGTATTAAAAACTCAATGTAGAATAAAGTGGATGGTTATTGCACCAAAAATGTTAATAGCATAGTCCTTAGGATCAATGGTATTCAGAGCAATAACCGGCCATATGATTCACATGACCGGTTTTTGCGCCCAAGGCTGAGGAAGTTTTAACCTCACATTTTCCTCGTTTTGAGTGCAGTGTGTATATTGTTTCGCGAAAAAAGCGAGTTTTCTGGTGAAAGTGATCCATACCATGATTCCGATAATAGTGATGCTGACCCACATTATGTAGTGGAAGAAGAAAGTGGCAACAAAAGAAGCAAAAAGTATGATTTAAACAACGATAGCAAAAAAGGTATTTTAAGATAAGAGGAACAAAGTTAGTAGTTCAGGTTTAAATCAGGGATGTATTCCAAAGCATGTAACTGCAAACGAATCAAATGATAAGTCAAGCAGCACAACTGATTAAGGTAAGTTATTTAGTTTAGCTTTATATCTATGCACCACATTTATATATGTTTTATTGTAGATTACACTGCAGAAAGGTGCTTTGAAGAAAATACTAAGAAACGCAAGTGAACTCCCCAAGCCAGGAAAAGAAATATTAGAAAATTTCAAATAAATTCTGGAAAATAATACACAACTAGTAGTGGTAAAACTATTGCAGTAAAGAAACAAGGATCCAGGTGTGAGTATCCTAGCCGGTGGTTTGAAAAATTGATGGAAATGGAAAAAGATGCAATATTTACAACATTTTATGCAATGGGAGATAAGAACATTTAAGATAGTTATTTAGGGTCGCTCATTGATGTAAGAAAAGTATCTAAAAGGAGAAAAACCAGCGTACTTGAAACGAAGAAGTATTCTTATCGCTATAGTGTTAAAATGGGTACAAAATCTGTAAAAGTGTGTCGCTCAGCATTTTGTAACTTATGTGGTTCACAAATCAAATAGTATTGAAAATTTTACAGTCAAAAGCTTCTGGTGTGGTGCTTGAAAAGGAAAAAGGATTCCCGTGGTAAACACCATAATCGACCAAACAAAAATCAGGAAAATATTGTGAAACAGATTGAGGAGCACATAAATAGTTTTAGATAGAGATAGAATAGAGAGTTTTTTTTTAGCATAGACTTTTAGTCATTCAGCCAGACTCAACATGTTAGAAATGGTTGTCTGAGTTTATATTAAAATAAATATACAAAACAATAAACATGTAAACAGGGTCACTCTCTTCTCACCTAGGGACCCATCAAGGTTTTTCTTAAAGACATACAACACTAGGGCACGGTAAGAAAGGAATTTAACAATTAGGATAAAAACAAAGGTTACGTTATTAACTAGTGCATAATTATTTACATGGTTATTTTACTATCTTTTAAAAACATAACTAAGGAATCATACACTGTTTTCGAGTCTAGTGATAATAAGTACTGAAGGTTCCAAGGTGCTAATAAATTGTGTTTATGTAAATTATTTATTAATCTGGATGAAATTATAGTATCTCTGGGGCAACTGAAAAATATATGATCTAGGTTTGCTTCTTCTGTACAAAATTCACATTGATCATTATCTAAAACCTTAAGTTTAAATAAATATTTGGGGTAACAAGCATGTCCAAATCTCAGTCTAATAATCGTGGTAACATATTTTCTAGGTACATTAAAAAACTTATACCAAGGAGTTTTAGGAATATCTGTTTGAAGAGAAGTGTATCTATTTGGATAACAACGGATTATTCCTTCCATATATTATCCCACCTTTGGTATAATCTTAATTTTAAGGAAGCCAGAAAGTCGCAAGCCGTGATTTTATACGAAGTTTTTCTACCAGACAAAATACTTTCTCTTGCTAATTGGTCTACATGTTCATTATTTTCCAAACCTATATGTGCTTTAATCCAAACAAAGAGTACATTTTTGCCCCTTGTTACTAACTTTTGTTTGATATCCTTAATTTTGTAAATATAAGGGTAACTGTACATATTTGGCAATCCCAGTTTCCCAATAGAGGTCAAAACTGATAAAGAATCTGATAATATCACTATATGGTCCGAGTTACTTTATATTGCATAAAGTAACGCCTCATATATTGCAAGAGCTTCTGCTGTAAAAATAGAGGTCTGGGAGTTTAACTCAAATGTGCGTTCTATTCGGTCCAACGGGATAAAAAAAGCGCATCCGTTTGATGATTTGGAAGCATCGGAACTTGATTTAAAAAAAATATGATCCCGAGAAATATTGTCTGTTAAAAAGGCACGAAAAAATAAAACCTACAGTTACGTATGATTACTATTATAGGTATTTCATATATCATTTTAATTTGTCATTTGGTTATCCGCCGTCGGACACTTGTGCTACTTGTGATCTGTTGAAAAAACAACTTTATGCTGCTTCTACGGATGAACTTAATCACCAACTGAACGTTCAAAAAGAAGTTCATCCCCGGAAAGCCCAAGCGTTCTACGATTATTTATAAGAAAAAACTGAAATGGCACAAATCTACGAAACTGTGGACACTGTTTGTTTTGATTATCAGGAAAATTTGCCATTTCCTGTTTTGACTACGGGGGAAATATTTTATGCTAGGCATATCTGGATTTACAATCAGCTTTTTTACTCTTCTTCTAATAATAAATCAGTCACTAATTTGTTTGACGAAACAATTGCGAAGAAAGGCTCCATAGAGTCTGTATCGTTTTTGTGGCATTTGATACAGAAGTATATTAAAAGTTCTGTTACTGTTCTGTATATATTTACTGACAACTGTGGGGGACAGAACAAAAATGCTCTTATGATTCATTTCCTTTTAACTTTAGCCAAGAACGAAAGATTTTCAAAAATAGTACACCATAGTACACCAATAGTACCCGAGCCAGCTCACAACTTCTTACCGTGTGACCGAGATTTTGTTCTTACAAACTTTGCTTTACGGTTTTGAGGCATGGACTCTTAAACAGAGGAATGTTAAAAATCTTGAAAGCTTTGAGATATGGTGCTACCGCCGTATACTAAAAATAAGTTGGGTGGATAAAATTACAAATGAAGAGGTAATACGCAGAATAAATAAGGATCCAGAAGTTATACTGAATATAAAAAAGAGAAAACTATAATACTTAGGACACCTGATGAGAGGACAAAAGTACACATTTCTACAAAGTATAATGCAAGGAAAAATCCAAGGACGCAGAAATCCAGGCCGTAGAAGAGTGGTTTGGCTTTACCACTAACGAATTATTCAAAACAGCAGTAAATAAAATTAGAATCGCCCTAGTGATATCCAATCTTCGATAGGAGAGGCATCAGAGGCATTTCAAAACATATCTCGAACCTTTTTTTTAAATCCGTTGTGATTAAAAAGTGCCCTTTTTCTTCTTAGTAACGTGCCCTATCAAGTCCCCTTGACGTTGGCGATTAACATGGCGAAACTGTCTCTGTCTTGAGCTATTCTAAAGAGTTGCTCAGCTTTCCTCATTCTTGTCCACTAACTGATATTCTTCAACCAAGAGGCCTGTTTTCTACCAATTCCTCTGCGTCCTTCGATTTTACCCATCATAATAAGTTGAAGAATATTATATCGGTTTCCCCTTACTACATGTCCAAAATAGGCCATCTTTCTACATTTGATGTTATCAAGCAGCTCGCGAGCAGCATTTGCTCTCTTAAGGACTGCCACATTTGTCAGCATAGCCGTCCACGGAATTTTTAGTATACGTCTGTGCAGCCACATTTCAAAGGCCTCAAGACGATTAATGGTGGATATTTTTAATGTCCATGCTTCGACACCGTATAAGAGGACTGACCAAATGTAGCATTTAACCATGCGCTTTCGAAGTTGAAGTTGCAAGTTATCATTACAGAAGAATGACTTCATTTTTAAAAATGTCGTGCGGGCTATCTCGATTCTACGTTTTATCTCTTAATCCAGATCTAGTTGTTCAGTAATATGGCAACCAAGATAATTAAAACTGGACACTCTTTGAATTATATGACCATCAACATATTATAATCGTGCATCTTGATGTGCTAAACGGCTAAACACCATGTGTTTTGTTTTTGAACAGTTTATGTTTAGGCCAAACTCTCTTCCCACTGTATCAATGGCATTTAAAAGGCATTGTAATCCATTCATGTCATCACTTAAAATAACTGTATCGTCTGCATATCTCATTGTATTTATCAGAATTCCATTAACTTTCACGCCCCATTCCAAATTATGCAGCGCTTCTTTAAATATTCTATCTGAATATAAATTAAATAACAGTGGGGATAGTATACAACCCTGTCTGACACCTCTTTGTATTTTACATATTTCTGTTGATTTTCCGTTTATGCGAGCTGTCGCTGTTTGACGCCAGTATAACTTTTCTATGAATCGTATGTCTTGACTATCAACTCCTTTATCTTTTAATATTGTAATTAATTTGTGATGCTGTACTCGATCAAAGGCCTTTTCATTGTCAGTAAATACAGCAAAGACGTCTTTCCTTTGATCTCGACATTTCTTCAGTAATACATTTAGTGCAAAGAGGGCGTCCCGAGTTCCCAGTCCATTTCTGAAGCCAAATTGTGTTTCATCCTGGTCTTCTTCACATTTATCTCTGATTCTACTGTGGATGATGCGTAGAAATATTTTCAAAGTGTGGCTCATAAGGCTTATTATTCTATAATCGCTACAGTTTTTCGGACGTTGTTTTTTTGGTAGTGTTATGAATTCGGACTTTAACGAATCTTCAGGGATATCACCAGTCAAATAAATATCATTGAAAATCTTGACCAGTATTCCAATGTTTCCTCATTTATAAGCTTTAACATCTCTGTCGGTATGTTATCAGGGCCAACGGCTATCTTGTTCTTTGCTAACTTTATAGCATGCATTATTTCTGGTTTTAGTATTTCTGGTCCTTCACCTTCAACTAAAGTCTCCAGTTCTTCGGGTCTATCATCATTATACAGTTCACTTATATTACATTATACTAATTACACCAGGTTGTTCGAATTTCGTGTTCGTCTATTATCATTTTTCCCGACGAATCGGTTATAGTATGTGGAGTTTTCTTATGATAAAGTGCCCTTTTACTTTATCGAAATACAGATTATTTATATATGATTCTGCATCCTCTAAGAATATTTCGGTAACTAAATCACATAATCCTTTCTCTTTAACGTCATAATATGCTTTAAATACAAGTTCAGGAACGATAATTGACCTAAACGGAGCTTCTCTGCCTTATAAGGAAAAGATACCGCTGAAATTAGAAAAATGCGATAGCATCATGCCTTTAATGAAAAAATATGTTCCCCCTTTTTGCCAAACATTTTATGATACAATCAAACGGGCAGATGCTGATTGCCAAAAAAATGACGATTCTGATCACAGTGTTTTAGAATGTCGTCTTATTTTATTTTTCATTTTCTGCATTATTACAGTTATAGTATAGTAGAATTTATTATTGTATTACGTACATTGTTATTAGGTTAGTTCTGTTATATCCAATAAAAAAATTTTTTTGCAAAAACACAGCATTTTTACTATTTTTTTAGACAATTATTTTGGTAGCAATAACCGGCTATGTGCAACATTTAACATTAACTTTTAACAAAAAAATCAAAGCGAACATATACATAAATTGTTAGAACAGATTAGTTATTGGTTATATTACAAATGTAAAATAAAAAAATTCACATAATTTCAGCTATGACTAAATGACATGCTTTTCTCATTTTTCTCAAAACCATGCAATTGGCACGTGGACGGTTATTGCACCAAGCCCTTCAATTGTGATCTGGGATCAAAATAGTCCCCGGTCAGTCCGATGAAGGTTAACTTGCGTTATCCATCTAGTTAATCAAATTTAGCTAAATTATTTTATTAATTGATTTCTTAGCGATGCTCTATGTTTTTAATTAAAATTAACATAATCAAATATACTCTAAAAATCTTCCATGTTAAAATTTAATGCAAACTTTGTTATTTTTACGTTAATACTTGTACCTCATGAACTGACTAACAAGTAGTAACTGGTATCGGTGCTTCAGTTTTCATTTTAATAGGATAAAGGTGTAGTATAATTTATATATTCAACAAAGAAAACAAAATAATATTGTACGTGCAAAATTAAAACTTTTAATTAAAGTATAACAAAGAAGATTATGTCTAAAAAAGGGGATGAACTTCTAAAATACTGTTCCATAGCTGCTCGCTTGCAATTTTGCTGGTAAAAAATCTCTTTATTATGTATATTACTTATTTATAAAACTCTGCAGGTCACATAAGCATAGGGCTAAATTAGTATTAGAATAGTCGTTTTACAAAAAGGGAAAAATCAAAGAACCGGCTTTAATTAGCTAAATGGGACCAATTGTGTTACAAACTCCTCGTCAGAATGGAGTAGGATGTGGTTATTTATATTGAAAGAGGAGGTCAATGTAAGGAAAATACCATTATTAGTAAGTCAGTAACATATCAAGGATACATAATTTATGTGTTTAACCTTTAACTATGGGCTACGGTGTATTCAGTACACCAGTCGCACTATATTGGCCGCTATGTCTGATAAGTCATGCTTGCGCACGCACCCCTCTACCTAACCTATCTCTGATGTGTCAGCTGGAAGCTAAGACCGGTTGTAAATTGATTACTGCAAAGATAGACTGACGGTTGGAAAAATTCATAAGAAGTTTTACCAGTGGTGTATGTAGTACACCAAGTACCAAGTTATGTAATTGCTTTTTCAACTCCTGAACATTGCCAAAATCATCAACCAGATCCTATACAATGCTGGAAACATTCACAATCCTCAAAAATATAGAAAATATTTTCTCAAAGAATCATTGGCATTTACAAGACTTCATCTTTCAGAGAGAGCTGAAATACAGAGTTTACCTGTAGATTTAAAAATATTCTTAAAGAAATACAAAACCGTACAAGACGACCACGATGAAAAACCACCAGCAAAAAAAAAAAAACGGGGAACTGCCATTGTTGTGAAAGGAAAAAAAATAGAGTTAGAATATATTGTTGCAAATGTAATAGAATGATTTGTAAAGAGTATTCTGTTACAACTTTTGCAAATTGTAATTTAGTAGACACAAACGAGGAAGAAAACGAAAGTGAATAGGAAACCTATTCTCAAATATGTCTCTTGTGAATGGATGTTTACTCCTTAGTTTTTAGTTTTATATATTAGTTTTTAATGATAAGCTAATATACAAGAATCTTAAGGTTATTTGTAGAGAATAAGAAGTGCTTGAATTTTTGTTATTGCATTTGTTGCTAATCTTTATATTTTTGTTATGTACAATTTTTTACGTCAACACAATTTTTTAAATATGTACCTACAGTTATTTTGTACAATTTATGTATTGAAAATACTTAGTTGTGGCTTTTATTTGCCTTTTTAGTCGTTGGTGTACAGAATACACCGCGCACGTAGTTATGACTAATGGACAAGCGCCCGTAGTTAAAGGTTAAATGACATACATATAAAATCAGAGTTTAGTGTTTATTGATAGTAAACTAAACATTAGACCAAATACTTACCATGTCGGGAGAGCATTATGAGGTTTTTTTCCTGATTTTTTCCTAAACATTTACTATTAAATCACTAAAAAAAGAATGTTACTTTTTTCATTGCATGTGGTCGTCTTTTTAAAGACAAATCACATGCTATGATTTTTCTGATGGATATTCTCAAGTTAAAGTTTATTTTATGTAATCTAATGAACTTCTTACAATAAAGTCGTTCCAGAAAAGCAAATTAGCAATATTGACAATATCATTTAAAAGCCGTCTATGTTAAAATGTATATTATACGTCTGAATTGTCAATATGAATGAGTTTGAATCAGTCAATATGAATTTGTTTAATTTATTACTGTTTTATACTATGAAAACGATTTCCGAAGTGGAAATTGAAACTTCAAAAATATTCTTATTTTAAACTTAAGTTGTGGCTTATTCCCAATAAACATAGTAGTCATTTTGCATATAAAACAATAAAATATTACGGTTTTTCAGATTATTAAGAAATTTAAGGGATAGTGTTGCCCAACGTATAGCGTCTCCTATCCAAATGTCGATCTTACCTGCCCGTGCAGTGATCTTGATTCTGATCATCCGGTGCATCCTGTTCGATAACATACGAGGCCTTGACGTTTGAGTGATTGCCAGTATAAGCACTGACCAACGGCTTCGGGCGGATGAGTTGTTTAGTGGCAGGGCACTCTTTTGTCATGGGGTTGAGAAATCGGCCTTTAATTCGAATTAAGCAACAAAAGTTCAACGGCATACGAATGCAGAAGGCAAAGGGAAACCACTTCATTAAAGACTCATAGAGTACCCTCAGGAAAATCACCATGGAATTGACACATAAATTGCAAAACGCTATTAGTTATGGAGAGCGGTGACCAAGATTCGGCAGGAGAGGGGATACATATTTATACCACGAGGCCTCTTAGATTGTAAATATACGAAAACCTCGTGAAGAAATCCCAAAAAGAAAAAATCTAGTTTGAGAGTATGCACATACTGAATGTCAGAAGTCTATTTGCGACTGAAAAACTTGATAATGCAATTCAAGGAACGAAAAGTATGAAAATAGATCTGCTGGGAATCAGTGAATAATTGAGATGGCCAGATGGTCAGGGACATGTAAAAATAACGGTAGTGTAATATATTACGTATTCCGGTAACAGCACAGAAGACCCGCATCACAAAAATGGTTTAGGTATATTAGTAACATCAGAAATGAGTAAATAAGTGACCAACTTCGCATCAGTCTCAAATAGAATAATATTACTCTAAATAAATACTTAACCATTCAAAACCAATATACTTCAAATATGTACCACAACTGCAGATAAGAAATATCACGATGAAGTCGAAAAGCTTTTTGATCAAATCCAAGACGAAGAAATCTTACAGAAAGCTTAATGAATTTTATCTTTTACACGTGGACATTTCCGGTTTTTATCCTTTGCAGTATTATTTTAAATAGGCATATTTATCAGACGGTCCAAGTTATTATCTACCAGTCTACTGTAAATAGTAGATACATAAAATATCTGTTAGATAGCGTCACTATCTCAATTTATTATAAACTGTGACATTCCCTGTTTTTTCTTTCGCCCTTCAATTACTGGTCCATACTTTTTAATGAAAATTTAAGAGGAGCACTATATCTGGATTTGCTGTAAAATACATTAATAATCTGATCTGATCCAGCTTTTTCCTGATATTTAAATACTAACTCTTAGAGTGCAGATTAGAGCGATTTTTTAAACCGAACTTATCCACAATGGTGGATAGGAAGAATAGGACCAGTAAAATGGCCCCTTGACCACCTGATTTGAACCAATTAGATTTATAAACCCAATAGACCTGATTATATCCGTCAACTACAAGACTGAATTAGACAAGAAATATAGAACATAATACCCGCTATGCTACAGAATGTTAAAGACGAAAGTAATGGCCGGTTGTCTCTCGATTAATAGAGAACAATTTGAATATTTACTCTAAATTTTCGTTTGTTTATTTTTGGTAATATATCACAGTATTTGCATAATTGTAAAGTAGTAGTTGTACTGCATAATTTAAGGAACTTAATTGAGTAATAAGGAAACAGATAAAAGAGGACATTTCAGCAAAACTAACCTAATGTCAAACAAAGATGACAAACCTATGATAAACATCCAAGGGACAGATATAGAACACGTAGATGAATATACATATCTGGGTCAAAATGTCAAGGTAACCAAAGAAAATCAGACCACCGAAATAAGTAGACGTGTAAAAATGGGATGAGCAGCATTCGAAAGATTGTCATATGTACTTAAAAATAAAAATATACCTCAAAGACTGCGAACCAAAGTGTTTAATTCCTATATCCTACCTGTACTTACATAAGGAGCTCAAACCTGGACATTCACTAAAATAAACATGGAGAAGATCATAAAAACTCAGAGAGCTATGAAACGATAGATGCTGGGCATCTCACTTAAAGACCATAAAACCAATAAAGACATTCGTAATAGAATAAAAGTAAAAGATGCTGTCGAACAGGCAGCTAAACTAAAATGGAAATGAGCTGGACATAACGAACGTCTTAAGGATGGCTGATGGAATAAAGAAATCGGGAATTGGCGGCCATATGAAGCCAAAAGACCACGAGGAAGACGGCAAATGCACTGGAGCGACGATATTAAAAGAACTGCAGGACCAATGTGGAAAAGTCCCACAAACAACACAGATGAATGGCGAGAATTAGGAGAGGCCTATATTCGGCAATCCGAATAGAGAGAAGGGCTTAAAAAACAAGTAGTTGTATAACAATATGTAATTTCATTGAATGTGTTTATTACGTTTATCCTTCGTTTATTATTTACTTGGAATTTTTGCATCATTTTTGTCACCTTATACCGTAATTTGAAGCAACGTGTTATATATTTTTGGAATCAGTTCAGCGAGGGAAATCTATAAATTTAAACAGAAATGGAGGTTCCATTAAAAAAAAAAATGATAACGTCATCGTACGAAGGTGGTTCACCCTGTATATTAGAATATAATTTAAAAAAATAGTAAATTAAAATCAAAAATCGACCTGTTTCGGAAATTCCTAATAATTTTGTTTATTTAGCTAATAATGAATTTATGCATTTCTTTATGGACGAACGTGCAAATTTTTGCATTTTTGTGACCCTGTACTAATTTGAAACAACGTGTTATACATTTTTGGAATCAGTTTACCAAGAAAAATCTATAAATTAAAAAAAATGGAGGTTCCATTTAAAAAAAAAAAAAAAAAAATATATATATATATATATATATATATATATATATATATATATATATATATATATATATATATATATATATATCACCCTGTATATTAGAATATAATTTTAAAAAATAGTAAATTAAAATTAAGAATCGATATGTTTTGGGAATTTCTAAAAATGTTTATTTAGCTAATAATGAAGGTTTTGGTTTCCAGGGCAACAGCTAACAATAACCTCGGAGGAAGCTACAGCTACCTGGGAAAGGAATGCCGAACGTTAAAACGATTAAAACAAAAGGAAATAGTGAAGTGAATTACAAATTTATAAAAAAAAAATCTCCAAGAAAGAGTATTTTTTTATTCTTAAAAGTTTGCGATATTTTAATGGTTATTCTGCATTTCGGAGCAGTGATGAAAATTGGTACAGTCGTACTTGAGATATAAATGAATGAACTAACAGTGATTTACGATATTTGTTTGAGTTTATAGATTTCTAATTAACTTTGATGTAGAATCATTAAGAAAGCAGGAATTCAATATTTAATGATTTATCATCCTGTATATAAGAACCTATTTTTAGATTAGAATATATCTGACTTAATTTGCCTTATTCTAGCCTTTCCAGTCAAATGCAAAAAATCTACATGACTCTATAATCACATTTGCTGTACTTTCAAGAAGAGGTAACGCGCATGAAAAATACACATTTTAGCTGTCAAAACCTACGCTTTCTTTTAATATTACACGTTGAAACATAATTATTACATTGAGATAATATAATTTTAATGATTAAACGGAAAACTCCAAAATAAACATTTAAAGATTCAAACGTGTAACGAGAAGGCGGAATCATCAAAAAATCGTTGTGTGGGCACAGAGGATATCTTCAAATATAAATTTTGTTATAACGAATAAAGAGCCTTTTTAAATTGGACGTAGGCGAGTTTGCAGAAATAATAGGGTCAATTGGATACAGTTGTAATGGGGGTTGGGTAGTGATATCACAAATTATTCACGTATCCTGATAGCTCGTCTCTTTTGAAATACGCAAATCGCGTATGCAGTTACGAGGTTGTTGGCCAATATCATTTTTATTGGCTTATATAGCAGGTTAATTAGTAGCTTTTGGAATTACTATGCAAAAAAAACCATTTCGGTCAAATGATTTGCATAGTTTTATTGTTGTTAGATACTGTTTTAAAATCATACCAATTACTAAATTTTGTTCTAGTAATTTGTATCGGCATATATTTATTTATGCATCATGTATTTAAATTTTGGGAGATAATCGAGTAGGTAAGCATCTCAAACAGCCCCTCTTATTCAAATGTCAATCTCAGCTTCACGTAGTTGTCCCTGTAAGAATACAAACTCATCATCAGCGGTTAAACTTTAAAAACTATGATTAAGAAAATTAAATCAACGTATCGTTGAAAGTAACGGAAATCTACAACGATGATAATTAATTTTTATGTCTCAACTACAATCATGCTATTAACCATAGTTTCACAATAACATGAAAACCTATGTTAGGGACAATTGGCTCTTAATCCCGGGCAGGTGTCAAATTGAACTAGAATAGCGACATAGAATGCAGCATTTGCTATTCGCTATGTGCAAGTACTTGGAGGGGATACGAGAAAGGATTGTGCGCGTGCAGCGGTGAAATCTTGCAACTTTGTTAGCATATTTCATGAGTAGTTATCGAAGAAAATGGGATTTCGCAAATGCTGTGTTGTAAATTGTAAAAATGCAACCAAAAATAGTAAATTCAGATTCTATTGGTTTCGAACTTCTAAGCACAAATTAATGTAACGAGAAAAATGGATTTATATCATAATAAAGCACAAGTAAGTAAAATTAAATTAAAGTTTACTTTATGTGTAATTTTCAATAATAATCATATTGGTTCAATTTTGTTCAATTTAGTCTAAAATGAACATTAGTTAAAGTGTAATTTAGGTTGTCATTATGAAATTCTTGCGTTAATGTCGCTCCAATTTATTGATATGATATGTAATTAATAATTGTATTTTAGAGTTTGGTTGAAAAGGTATTATATGATTTATTTTCTGGAATCCACTTTTTATTATTGCATCCATATTAAGAGCGTAGACGCAAAATTTCGGACCAATGCTTTTTAAATGAATTCATTTTTTTTTCGAATTCTGAGTAAACTAATAAGTATTTTTGAAAAATTTAAACGCAGAATGAAAGAATACATTATTACTAAGGGCCGAAAGTCCCTGAAAACTTCTATAATGTTTATTTTAATACGTTACAGGGGTGAAAAAGAAGAGAAAATTTAGTGTGATTTTTAATTTCAAATATCCTATTCAAAAAAACTTTTTGTTTATTGTAAGGGACTTTCGGCCCTTGGTAATAATGTAATCTTTTATTCTGCGTTTAAATTTTTCAAAAATATTTGTTAGTTTTCTCAGGATTCGAAAAAAATAAATGCATTTAAAAAGCATTGGCCCGAAATTTTGCGCCTACGCTCTTAACCTATATAACCTTTTAATAACCTTATAACCTCAATTTTAAATGTCAAATAATAAAATCTAAACGTAAAAAATATACTTATGAATTTTTACAGTTAAAAATCAATTCAAAATTTGATATAAGTTAATTATTGATAATATATATTACAATAATTATTGTATTAAATAAACAAGTTTAAGTTACTTTATTTACAGCTAGTATAAGACTAAAATCTTAATAATGCTAACACCTTCGGTGATTTATGCCACTAGATGTCGCTCCTCGATACTTGCACATAGCGAATAGGCAAGCTAGCAAGAACATCGACATCTTTGAATATTAGCAAAACGGGATGGTCTGATAACGGAGTTATCAGTACAATAGATTCAATTCTAGTATTCTGGAACTGATGTACAGATCCTCGTTGAGAGATCCTCAACGTAGACATGAAGTAGGTATTCCCTTAAAAAACACATTAACACGAAATACCTGAAAAACCTAGTGCCTATTTGACGAATTTAACAGAAAATATCTCCTTTTTTAGAGCCAAAAATATTGATTTTGAAAGCACAGTTTTAGGTTTATTTTTTTTTTAATTTTTAGTAGGAACTTAAAACAGAAAAAAAATAGTACCGCCATCTGAAATGGGGGTAATTGTACTTTTTTTTGTGAGATTTCTAAAAATTTAATTAAAATAATAGTGATATTATCCTGTAAAAATGTTAAAACTTTAAATCACTATGGAACCTTTAAAAAAATCAAAAATAAAGACCTTTTTTATACTTTTAAAATAATGCTTTTGTTTTTCTCTTTATTTGCAATCTGCAGGGTGAGTTTTAAGTATGGAACGCTTGAATGATCTCGGAAATAGATTTTATTGTGTAAGAAAGAATCTTGTGAATAAAACCAAAGGAAAAAATAGTGCCACCACCCGAAACCAGGGTAATTATGTTTTTTGCGAAATTTGAAAAATTAAATGAGCTAGATAAGAGTGATTTTAGAGTGTTAAAATGTAGCGACTTACAACGGCTCCTACAAACCTTTTTTAAAATAAAAAATTAGAGTTTTTTTATAATTTAAAAATAATACTTTTATTTTTCATTCTCAGTATACAGAGTGAGTTTTAATTCTTTTAGTAATGTTATTTTTTGCGATAAGGCCACTTTTTTAATCAATGGAAACGTAAATCGGTATAATTGTAGATACTGGTCACATACAATTTCCGTTCGATGCATAAATAACACACACAGTATTAAGAATAACTTGATGTATGAGCTGAAATAATACGTGACAAAATAATTGATCCTTTTTGTATTGACAGAAACTTAAATGGTCCGGCGTATTTAGATTTATTGGAAATTAGTAATATACCAAGCAAAAGAATCATGGCTACAAGATCAATACATAGAAATAGAATCCCTAGAACAGAAGCATGGCACTTTTAACCTACATAAAAAGATCAAAAACTTAACGGTAGGAAAAGGATCACGAAGTCATAACTTAATAATAGACGAGCATAACAATCTGCTCTACGAAAATAAGATAATACTTGAGAGATGGGGACATGGAAGAATTATTCAAGGAAGAGTAAGAAAAAGAAGTCAGTGTTTCTTGATGTTCAGGACCAGAAATAACGCTCAGTGAAGTAACATATGCAATAAAAAGACTAAAAACCAACAAAGCACCTGGAACTGATAACATACAAGCTGAAATATTAAAACTATTTGAAAACAACCAACTCAAACTCCTAACGAGTCTACTGAACAAAATCTATTAAACTGCAGAATTTCCTACAGATTTGCTAGTTTCCACCTTTATCCCTCTCCCCAAAAAGGCAAATGCCACCAGATGCTCTGATTACAGAATTATAAGCTTAATGAACCGTGCACTTAAAATCCTTATTTCTGTTATTCACTCTCGCATTACAGAAAACGAAGAAAACATTAGCAGTGTTCAGTTTGGGTTTAGAAGCGGACTGGGAACGCGAGAGGTCCTATTTTCCATAGAAGTATTGATAGAAAGAGCTCGAGACGTAAATTGCGAAGTCTACGCATTTTTTATAGACTTTGAAAAAGCATTTGACAAGGTGCAACATCAAAATTTATTTCAAATACTGAAAGAATCTAGTATTGATGACAAATATTTACGCCTAATTAAAAATTTATACTTACAGCAAAGGGCAACTGTACGAGTAGACAACGAAACCTCACAAGAATTCACGATAAAACGGGGAGTATGTCAGGGCTACATTTTATCACCGACGTTGTTCAATACTTACTCGGAAATACTGTCCAGGGAAGCTATTGATGGTTTACGAGAAGGTATAAAAATCAATGGTGAAATCATAAACAATATGCGGACCATACGGTTTTTATTTGCTGATAATGCGGAGGATCTGCAAACATTAATGAACCGTGTAGTGGAAGCCTGTGGAAAACTGTAATAAGACCAACGTTCTTGAAGTAAGTAAAACCGACGTAATATAGCACCTTCTTCTTCTTCTTGTGCCACTCCTATCGGAGATTGGAAATCATCAAGACTATCCTGACCTTGTTTACAGCTGACCTAAAGAGTTCATTAGTGGTACAGCCAAACCACTCTCTCAGCACCAATGCACAGCTAAGAGTGAACCCTTAAAAATAATTGACAAAATTATATACCTTGGATGCAGCCTAAATAAGGAATGGGACCACTCACAGGAAATAAGATGTTGTATAGAAAAGGCTTCAATCGCCTCAGGAAGATTTTATGTTATATGCACCTGAACATTGATATGACAACACGAGTCTTGAGATGCTATGCATTTTATTTCTACCCTTTTATATGGAGTTGAAGCCTGGACCTTAACAGAGGCTACATCCAAAGGATTAGAAGCCTTCGAAATGTGATGCTACCGCCGCGCCGCATGCTCATAATTTCCTATATCTATCATGTTACAAACAACACCGTGATCAAACGTATGAATAAAGATCTGGAAATTATGCGTATCGTGAAAATCAAAAAGATGACATAGGGCATGTGATGCGCAATGAGAAGTATCAACTAATTCAACTAAAACATAACGGGATTATATTTTTATTTATATGCAGGGTGGCGGCAAGCCGCTTATACGTATTTCAACCTCTTTAGGTCTCATCAGAGCGGCATATGCCACTGCTCTGAATCGAAACAAAATCTATCCCGTCTTAGGACAATCATTATCGAAATAATTATTTACAGACGTAACAATACCATCTAATATCAACAACAGAAATCATAGGATTTCTTACCTGGCGAAACTGAATTCAAATCTTTACCACTGTGCTTTCTACAACTTGCAAAGCAAGCAGATTGATGAATTGGTCGTCAAGGTAATCTTTTATTTTTAAGGCTTTTTATTAAGGCCGCCGCCCTGCATCGAAATAAAAATCTAATACCGTCATTATGTTTTATTTCTTTACTCTGTTTGGAGTACCAGAAACTGAATTCACTACGAATTTTGACCATGATGAACAGCTTGTGGAATGAATATTTTAGATTCCCTTACCGACCAATTCATCAATCTGTTTGCTTTGCAAGTTGTAGAAAGCACAGTGGTAAATATTTAAATTCAGTTTCGGCAGGTAAGAAGTCTTATGATTTCTCTTGTTAATTCAACTAATTTTACAGGGCAAGATAGAAGGCAAACTCAAGGGCGCAGAAGGACATCGTGGTTGAAGAACATCAGATAGTGGGCAGGAATGCCTACCATACATATACTTAGAACAGCTGTCAATAAAGTTGTATGGACCAACGTGGTTGCCAACATCCACAGAGCATAGACACCAAAAGAAGAGTAAATCGATGTCAAGAACCTCTATTTTATGACGCTACCTGCGACGACATCTTCTCTTGGCGCTAGTTCCGCAACGCTCGCCTCAGCATTTTACTGTAAAAAAAGTTATACAACGCCAGTAAAGAAGCTTCGTTTAAAAAAAAGAACATAATAAAACAAAAATAATAAAATCAATTTTTCAACCAAAGATAACAATAAAGGAGAAATAATTATGAAATCAAATTAGTAAATAGAACAAGAAATGGGAGGTGAAACCATATTAAAACATATTTCAAAGTATGGCGACTCGAATTCATGTGACTCATAATGAGGAGAACACCGACAGAAATAATAAAAAGAATTACAAGATGGATTCCATTTTAGCCAAGGAATATAGGAAGACCCAGAATGAGATAGTGGGACCAGATAGAACATGATATAAACAAAATGAACGTAACAGACTGGAAGATAAAATACGAAGGGGATTTTAGGGGGAAGCCAAATTAATGAGTAGTAAACTTTCTTGCATATTTTTTTAGGGTTCGAAAATTGAAATTCTCAGTAAAATTCAGTTTGTTCGTCTTCTTTTTAGAGATCAAATTTTTGATGACTGGAATACTTTAAAATTGAAAAATATGACTGGAATAATATGATTCAGTTCTAATGAGATGTTTTCAATGTTTTCAATTTATTATAAACTATTATAATATGAGTCCGCCAGATGTAAAACTTTGTATTTACCGTATAGGTCAAACTGAGTTATTTGTAAAAAACTAGTAAATATTGCAAAAAAAACATTAGATTTAATAAATGGCTTTTTTTCGGTGGATAAAAGCTTTGTTAGGTAAAACATAAAGGTTTTTTTAAGTTATTCTGTTTGCTACGAAAGGAAGAAAAATTTGAAAATACCGAGTTTTGCAGGTGAACTATGTCAATCCAGATTTATGCAACTAACATTTACAAACACATGATAGTTAACCATTAACGATTTTAGTGGTTCTTAGATTAGTCTGTTTTCCAAACCTAGTGTATTAGGAATGAGAAAGAAAGCATGTGGAAGTAAACTTTTAGTTAAAAGTTTATTTTTATCCAAAGTACAAAAGGTCTTACAAATTATGTGTATATATTTATATTAATTCCAAAACTCTCAGTTCATCTGGGTCTTCATCATCAATATGATCATTTTTTGCATTACTCTCGTTATTACTTGTCTATACGCCAGTATCTATTATTTTTTAAAAAGTGAGATCCGGCTGGTCTCTCCAATTTTTATCAAAATGTTTTCCAATGAGAGTGTCTATGGACGATTTATCTCACTTTAATGAATCTCTTGTAACTTAGCTTTTAATAAAGAAATCGTTTTCCCCTTTCGTATGAATGCTTGCTGAACCCTATGTCAGAAAGATAAAACATTTCCCACCCTACTGTGACCATATGATCTTTGTCTTTAGATAATATAAATCTTTTTGATGCACTACATTTAAAATGCCACTGGGAAGATTTATTAACAACATCACTCGTCTTTCTCCAGTCTCATATTTGCCAGTCTTCACCAGGTCTCACCACCTTTAAGTATTTTTCAATTATGTCTTCATATTCTTCCCTGTTTATTACAATGTTCTTCTTTTTTATCTCCCTTTCTATCATACCAAAAATCCTATCTGGTGATGGAAAGGAATGACCAACAAAAGGAAACGTAAACTACACTTCCTTGATGTGACCAGGTGCTTCATAAACCAACCAGGAGGTTATCATAGACATCATAGTGCTATTTTTGTTCTGTTCACCACATCAATCTGCAAATGGGTGAACTTTTTCGATTTGATTTTTTAAGTTGAATTTTATGAGAGTATCATGTACAGCAGAGGTAACATCATTTGAATCTTTTGGATATTTAAAATCTAGCCACACATATGACGTCACATTTGCTGAAGAAAGATGGGATTTCGAATTTCCAGTAACGATGGTAAAATTATATAAATTTATTTGCTACGAGAAATAAGCCGCCTGGTCTGGAAGTTTTGCTAAAGAAAGATTTTTTTGACAATCAAACGAAAATATTTGTATGTTGTGATTTGATTCGTTTTTTAACAAAGAATAAAAGAGTTCAGCTCTTAACGTATGAACTATATACACTGTTACAGCATTTAACTTATCTTCTTCTGGATTTTCTTTCCTTAAAATTTCCTTCGTTCTGAGACACACAGAACAAGCATCTATTAAGAGAGTGCCGAACGATATGTTGTAGTGTTCATTAACGTATGTTCGAAAATATGATAACTTTATAGAATGCTGTGGATAACGTTGACAGTACATTTTATATATAGCTTTGTAAAATTCAGATTACTTGGTATATACAATCTAGTTAATCGTCCTCTATGATAATGACTCTCTGCACCATTCAAAAGCCCCATAAACGGTTGGATAGATAATTTTACTGGATCAAATCTATCTTTTGTTGTGTCTCCCCCTGTTCTCTCTTTTAGTATTTCACTCCAGATAACAAACCTTCTTACAACACGCTCTATTCTTTTAGAAATTAAATGAGTTATTCCAATAAATTCTTTCTTGCATACTTTTAAAAGTCAACCCTTTAGTGTAGGAACAAAACATATTATCGAAATTCCATGTAGGTTTGTACTTGATCTCTTGGGCTTTTGACCTTCACAAAATTTCAGCAAAGGAATATCTTGTTTTATTTTGTCACTGGTTGAATACATATTATTGTGGAACCGCTAAATGTCTCGCATTTTTACATCTGTACAACAATACACTTTCTTTGTATGATTACAGGTGGGAAACCCGGGTAAATCCTTAGGTTTATGCTTAAAAATCCTGAACCTATCTACCTAGTTAATTGTAGACACCTCTTACCTCTTAAGTTTTATTACATTTCGTTTCCATTTGTCTGTTTGTACCACTCGTGTTCTTCCTTCTCCTTTTCACAAGGTCTAATATGCACACGAAGACCCATAATGTCAATTATTTGCAATAAACTTGGTGTTTTTAGCACTCAAACAACAAACAGTCCACCCGGCCCCATATGCGCTTAGACAAGGAAAGAGGGGGGACGCGTAATAGTATGAAATTGAAGCCTAAACCCGCACCAGAAGATTTGCCAGGTCATATTTTGTTTCTTCAGTAGATTGAGAGTAATGGATATATATATATATATATATATATATATATATATATATATATATATATATATTGTTATGATGTGTTTTTTGTTTGAATGATGAGCAATGAGTATTTTTAATAATATAGGGTTTTTATCGCGGTTCTCAAAGAATTAGTTTGTAAGTACTTTTTAAATTATCTTTATTATAACTATTATGAAACACACATATATATCTAACCTAGTCAATGTAAATTTAAAATAAACTATCTTTAAACTGATATTCTTATAAAACTAATTAAATTCTATAGATAATGTTAAATTTAAACAAACTATCTTCAAAATTGAAATTGTTATAACACTAACTAAATTATATTAACAAAATTTTGTACCTTTCTTTCACTGAATGCCTAAATGAACTGTTTTCCACTATATATATTCTAATCACCACTGAATGTCTTCGTACTTCGGTTATCCTTGTTTTTGTGAAATTTCTTTTTCCAATTATCAGCTTCTACCAATTTAAGATATATTTTTCTTCACCAGTATTTATATACCACCAAGCAAACCAGCAAACACCATTTATATTTATTCTTCTTTTCAATATACCAATATCCAATTATTATAAGTTGATTTATACTAATCTCCAATCATAATATAATTTTAATTCCTTCCAATGTCCATCCAATATTCTTCTAATATACTTTTATAATCTTCAATAATTATTTGTGTATAATTATAAATGTGCATTAAATATATGCATAATTTTTAATCTTCATTTAACTCACTATATTAAACAATTGGACTATCTGCCAACTAACTTTCATATTTCTTATTAAACTGCTTGACTGACTTACTAAAACTGTGAACAATTGACTTCACTAACTAATCTACTAACTTTCATAATAAACTGCTTTACTTCTGACTAAAAACTTCCCTCTTGAATCCAAATCACGGGTATTTATATCTTTTGGATATTCTAGAACCATCTCGTAAGATATCATGTTCTATTTAGTTCTATTTAATACATGTCTGAATTTTCTGGAACAAACCATTTCGCAAACATGGCCATCTCCGGTGATCCAGAGAATTCCATTCTTTTCTATTAATAATTTTGTTGACATTTAGGCTTTTCAGATCAGAATAAACATTCAAATTAGTAACTAACACTCTAATTTAATAAAATACACATTTCAAACAATATAACCCCACTTATATTCGTAAAATTCTTAAAATGACACTTAGGAATGGAGGGTATAGTGTGTTGCCTAGTCACATGGCTCACTTAAAAATATCTACAAAATCATAACTACTAAAATACAACTTTTTACAATTATTATATGCTAATTTCTTAAAATGCCCTCACATAAATAATTTTTATAAAATTCTCTAGTATATAACTTATTTAAAACAACCAAATATCTAATATTATGTAGTATATAACTTATAAATTATTTTCTATAAACCCCAATCGTCACAATACCCCAAAAATAATATTTAAAATAAATAATTTACTTATTATTTTTTTAAATATTAATTTTCTCATACCTTATTAAATTTAATAAATCAAATTTTTTTTTTTAAAAATGTGTTAAATACATCCCTGTTCGCTGTCTATATCAAAGCAGAGAACAACGGATCACAGTTCGGCTATTCTATGGTCAAACTGTCATGTCAAATAGAGAGAATAAAATATAACCTTAATTAAAATATAATGGATATTGTGTTCTGTTTATTTATAAACAAAATCTAGGAATTATTTCCATTCAAAATAACTTTCATCAATATAAATTGGTAAGTTTTTCCACTTTATTATATTAGAAAGACATTTACACAATCAATTCTGTATCTAACCCCAAAATTATGATTTTTAGGGCACAAACAATTTCCATATGTATAAAATTCAACAAGTATGATGTCAAATTGATTCAAAATAATGAAATCTACCATCTATTTAACAAATCAAGTCTATTGAATAAAATGGATATATCAGTAAGATGTTAGTGTTAAGTTTATAACCTAGATATATCATTCCTTTTTGAAAAATTGTACATTTTTCTTGATTTATTTTTAGTCCAACTTTGTCTAATCTATTTATTATAGTTTTTAGGTGTTTCTCATGATCTTCAGCGGTTTTAGAAAAAATTAATATATCATCAATGTAGTGAATTACAAAATGTTCATATTGATCCAAAATATCATGAAGACATCTACATAAAGCACTGCAAGATGATTGAAGTCCAAATGGTACTACTTTGAATTGATATACTACTCCATCGATCTGAAATCCTGTATACTGTCTACTTTTTCTTTCTAGAGGTATTAACCAGAAACTATGCTGTAAATCGATTTTAGTGATAAATGACATTCCTGTAATTCTTCCTAGTATTCCATCTATACTCATTGGTGCTTCAAATTGCTTTTCAGTAATCTTGTTAATATTCCTTGCATCCAAACATAACCTGATTTCACCTGATCTTTTTCGTACTCATTATTCCTTGCTTCCAATTTTACGCACTCCGCCTCGTAGGCATCCATCTGCTTAAAATTTCCATTCCTTAAATATTCGCTACAATTATTCTTTACATTCTTTTGGGACATTTCCCTATCATCAAAATACATTTCTTCTTTATAAACATCATTATTTTCTTTTAATAATATCCTATCAACTCTTATTCCTTCTTCCACCTCATCTTTCTGCATAAATTTAAATATTTGCCCTTCCAAAGTTACCATTTTTTCTTCAAAATCTATCTTTACTTTCTTCTTTTCCAATTCATCATTTCCCATTAATATATCAACACATAAATCCTTGACAATAAATCCTTGCATATTAATTTCTTTATTAAGAATATTAATTTTAAAATTGGCTAGTTTATCAATTTCACCCAACTTCTTATTATTTGCACCAATAATTTTAATTTTTGGAATCTTTATTATATCTGATAGTTTTAATGTATTAACAATAAAATTCTCCGAGACTAAAGTACTTTCTGAACCAGTATCTATCATAATCTTAATCATTTTATTTTTGGCCAAAGCATTTATATAAATTAAATTAATAGATTCAATAATTTTCTCTTCATCTAAAGAAATAAATTCAGAAGGTTTTTCATAATAGCAATGGCCTAACTTGTAATTCAGAAAGTTTACTGCACAAAATTTTGATTATTCGAATTGTCAGATTGTATCTGACCACTTGGATCTGATGTCCTATGTCTTTCCCTACTATGACTTCTACTCACATTTTCTTGCCTTGTACTATTTCGTTCCCTGTCTTCGCAGCTTCTATTCCTTCGAACACAATTTACCTGTCTGTTATAGTTAGGTCGCTCTGTATTTCTTCTATTGTTAAAATCTTGTCTATTATTATTAGTACTGTTATTAAAATGTTGTCTATTATAATTAGTATTATTATTAAAATTTTGTCTATTATAACTAGTATTATTATTAAAGTTCTGTCTATTTATATTACTGTTATTATTATTAAAATTTTGTAAATTATCACCATACCTAGTGTTATTGTTATATGATTGTCTATATTGTTGATTATCATTTTTATTATATTGAAAGTTATTATTGTTTTTTCTGTTGTTATTATTACTTGTCATATTGCCTCTTTGTATTATTTGAATAAAATTAATAAAACTATCTATTGTTTGAATATTTTGTACAGTTACTGTTTGCACAACATCAGCATCAAAATGTCTAGATACATTTAAGACTGTTTCTTCCTCTCTAAGTGGTGGTTCTAAATATTTTGCAACTGTTATCAATTTCAATGCATAATCTACCATATTTGATTTTAAATTTTGATTATACTTTCCAAAATATAGAATTTCTCTAAACTTGGCTTGCTCTAATTCACCCCAATAATAATTTAAAAATTTATTTTCAAATGTTTGAAAATTATCTAAATCATTCTCAATACTAGCAAACCAAGTTGCTGCATTGTCATTTAATGTCATTCTAATATAATCTTTAATATCATTAATATTATTCACCAATCTTAATTTATGTTTTAAACTATTTATGTATACTCTAGGATGCAAATTTTTTATATTACCAGAGAATTTAATCCCAGTCTCATTTGTTAAATTTAACTAAGGTCTCCCTATGTCTCTCATTTGTGAAATATCATCTATTCTCTGTTCCACATTTCTTATTTGATTACAATTTATTTGGATATTTTGTTGTATATCGTCTAATTTTTCTTCTGTGTTTCTCCTGTCTTCGTTAATTTTTACTTCTAAGTTACATTTCTGTAACTCTATTTTCTGTTCTATATCTATCTTATTATCTTGAATAATCCTCTTTACTTCTGTCCTCTCATTGTCTATCCTTTTCTTGTAGTCATTCCGTATACTTTTTATTTCATTTGCTACTTTTTTCTCTGCAGCTTCAAGTTTTTTATCCATTTGTTTTACAATTTTATTATTATTATCTTCTATTTTCTTTTCTAATTTTCTATAATTCTCTTCCAATTTCTGTTCCATTTTTTTCATGTCTTCTTTGACTTCTTTTGAATTCTCTTCCAATTTTTTCGTATTCTCTTCCATTTTCTGTTCCATTTTTTTCATGTCTTCTTTGATTTCTTTTGAATTCTCTTCCATTGTCTTGTTCATCTGCATCATTAATGACATCAAAGCTGCCATATTGACATTTTCCTCTCTTTCTGGATTTATTTCTGCAGTATCTTGTGGAACTTGAACTAAACTCTCCTCTTGTATAGGTTGTGTTTCTACTTCCACATCTTCTTCATTCTTTTTGCTTCTTGTATCTTTCTTTCCTTGAGACATTTTGAGACTTTACTTGTTCAAATATAATTAAAAATAAAATCTATAATTTTTTCTTTCTACTGATAATTAATTTACTTATATGAGAGCACTTATCTTCCCAAACTAATTCTTTTAAATAGAGAGCCCCACGTTGGGCGCCAAATTGTTATGATGTGTTTTTTGTTTGAATGATGAGCAATGAGTATTTTTAATAATATAGGGTTTTTATCGCGGTTCTCAAAGAATTAGTTTGTAAGTACTTTTTAAATTATCTTTATTATAACTATTATGAAACACACATATATATCTAACCTAGTCAATGTAAATTTAAAATAAACTATCTTTAAACTGATATTCTTATAAAACTAATTAAATTCTATAGATAATGTTAAATTTAAACAAACTATCTTCAAAATTGAAATTGTTATAACACTAACTAAATTATATTAACAAAATTTTGTACCTTTCTTTCACTGAATGCCTAAATGAACTGTTTTCCACTATATATATTCTAATCACCACTGAATGTCTTCGTACTTCGGTTATCCTTGTTTTTGTGAAATTTCTTTTTCCAATTATCAGCTTCTACCAATTTAAGATATATTTTTCTTCACCAGTATTTATATACCACCAAGCAAACCAGCAAACACCATTTATATTTATTCTTCTTTTCAATATACCAATATCCAATTATTATAAGTTGATTTATACTAATCTCCAATCATAATATAATTTTAATTCCTTCCAATGTCCATCCAATATTCTTCTAATATACTTTTATAATCTTCAATAATTATTTGTGTATAATTATAAATGTGCATTAAATATATGCATAATTTTTAATCTTCATTTAACTCACTATATTAAACAATTGGACTATCTGCCAACTAACTTTCATATTTCTTATTAAACTGCTTGACTGACTTACTAAAACTGTGAACAATTGACTTCACTAACTAATCTACTAACTTTCATAATAAACTGCTTTACTTCTGACTAAAAACTTCCCTCTTGAATCCAAATCACGGGTATTTATATCTTTTGGATATTCTAGAACCATCTCGTAAGATATCATGTTCTATTTAGTTCTATTTAATACATGTCTGAATTTTCTGGAACAAACCATTTCGCAAACATGGCCATCTCCGGTGATCCAGAGAATTCCATTCTTTTCTATTAATAATTTTGTTGACATTTAGGCTTTTCAGATCAGAATAAACATTCAAATTAGTAACTAACACTCTAATTTAATAAAATACACATTTCAAACAATATAACCCCACTTATATTCGTAAAATTCTTAAAATGACACTTAGGAATGGAGGGTATAGTGTGTTGCTTAGTCACATGGCTCACTTAAAAATATCTACAAAATCATAACTACTAAAATACAACTTTTTACAATTATTATATGCTAATTTCTTAAAATGCCCTCACATAAATAATTTTTATAAAATTCTCTAGTATATAACTTATTTAAAACAACCAAATATCTAATATTATGTAGTATATAACTTATAAATTATTTTCTATAAACCCCAATCGTCACAATATATATATATATATATATATATATATATATATATATATATATATATATATATATATATATCAATAAATAGATTGTTTTCAAATTTATAATTGAACACTGATAATAATTAATTTTTGAACATGATTTTATCATTACATCTTTTTTAGTAGATCGATATAGTGTTTTAGTAAATCAGTAAATTAAAGTTAAAATTACTAGATCTACTAACAAATCAGTAGAGCTTGTAACCCTGCGAGAGGTAGTAATTGGCAACGTACAGGTGATATCGAAACTGGACTCACGTTGCAAATGTTTATTAAATAAACGTTACCTGTCCTCTCTCTTTCCTTGTCTAAACATGTGCACCTTCATAATGACGTATGATGGTGTAATTGACATGTGTACATATAACGTGTCATGTGACTTAAACAATGTACGCGATTGGGCAATTGCAATTACACAGTTATCCAAATGGCACAGGCTCACCAATACAGAGTTTTGCATCTGCAAGATTTCTAATGCCTATTTTTAATGCAAATATCTGATTTTACACTTAAATTTCTACATCAGCAGATAGCTATAACATGTCATAGATAACTGTCAGCTAAAACTCAATTCTTACAATTTTTGCAAATAGAGTTTTGCATCTAGTAGACTAATATTATGTGATTAGTTTCTTTTATTGTAATAATAATATCTGCATAAAACTAATTTTATGATATATTTTTATCTCTTATATTCTCTATAAAATTTTTTATCGAATATTTTCATTTTCTCGATAATAAAAGTCTATTCTTTTCTTTTCCAAAACTGATCCGATGGAACAAAAGCTCCTTTTCTGACAGACTTTCTTTGTATGTATCCGCGCCTTTTCAACTATATTTCTAACAATTCGTCACCCGAGATAAAATTGAACAGCGCATCCATGAAAGTTGTGTTGAATTCCCGATGTAACTCCAAGATATAGAGGATATATTCACAAAGGACAAGAAGGAAATATGAATTATTGCTGGTAATATAAGCTCTCTGAATCAGTAGTATTAGCTTTCACAAATAAACACAAAGAGAAATTGCAATTTACACAGCGAAGAAGGATTTCGGTGCAATTTCGCGTATGAAATTATTAATCCACGAATATGAGACTTCGGTATATCTTAGAAAGTTGCTGGTAGAAATAATTTAAAGCCTTATTTATAAGAAGTATAATGTAAAAATTGTAACGTAAATCCAACTCTATTTTCAGATAAATAATATAAATCTTAACATTTTTAAGTTTACAGGAAGAGTATATTAAAGATTCGAGTTCATAGAATTACCTTATACTATACTTTACAAATTCGACACCCCCATCGAACAAGGTTGTAACTCAAGTTAGATCTATTTTCAGATTTCAACACAGGCAAATTCAGTGAAAAATTACGCACACGTCAATATAAACCACATAGCTTAATTCTCAATAGTTTCGCTAATATTCCGTTGAAAAAAGTTACGTAAAAAGTACTTTAAGTTACGTGTGTCAGTTTAGCGTAAACAAGGCAGTAACACTGTTACTCCCTATGTCAAATTTTTAGTTTCTATATATTTGACGAATAATAAAGTTGTTAAAAGAGTTACAGCTTTATTGCACGTATGTTTAATTTATTTATAAAGTAATCAAACATACGGTGTATCTCCTAAGAGTTAATCTTATTGTATGAATAGTTTACCGGCGAATCCCATATGCTATATAAGTTGCTTCTTTGTTTGTGTTCGACTAGTTACAGTATATCCCATTTAAATAAATGTAACTTGTACATTATTTAATTTAGTTGATATTTTTGACTATACAAGTGTTTCAATGTTGAGATATATTTTCAAAATGAGTCGTTATAGGCGTATATTAGAATTAGCTTTAAAAAATAGTGAAATAGACGCTTAACCTGGTAAGTAAAATTGTTATAACCATAATTTTGTAAGTAAAAATAAGTAGTTTATATTTTATTATAGCTGTAAAACAAAATTTATTTTCTGGCGAGATGAAAAACTTAATTAAGATTAAGATATCTGCCAGATGTCATCTGTCAATGTCAGATACCAATTTTTAATCCATGTTAAACTTTTTAAAACAGTGTAAACATGAAATTTAAATGTAAAATGTAATGTTCAAAGTTTAATAAAGTGCTTATTGAAAATGGCAAATTTGCCGAAACGTTTAAGCAAAATTTAAAAAGTTTTATTTACATCAGACCGACAAACCCAGGAAATAAAAAAGTTTAAATATTCACGATCAGGAAATACCAAACTATAAATATATATATTGTTATGTTTCTTCTTTCCCAACCAAAGAAAAATAAAAAAATCCATCGAAATAAAATTTTAAGATATCAGTATAAACAAATTGTATATAGTAATTTAAGATAAGATTTAGTGTAAATAAGAATAGAAATTTGTTTGGCAAACGACCTTTTCCGTTTCAAACAAAATTATCAAAAAACCTTTGTTTATAATTAGAAGACATTATACCTGTAAGTTAATCTTTTCATTGTTTGTATAATCGAGTATTAAATGACCATATTCTAATCTTTTGAAATATGTATAAATTGTGTATTGACAAAACCAATTTTAAAGTAAGCTATTTAGTTTTTCTCTGAAACCGAAATTAGGCTTTTCCAAAATCATGGTAAACACAATTTGAGCTTTTGATTGGACGGTCGTTTTTAAATGGGAATTTGTGAGCCGATCATGAGAACCGGAGAAGTCAGTTATAATTTGGTCATCGAAGGAAATAGTCGTTTGTCTTAAGATAGGGTGTGGTTCGTGAGTTGGATACCGGCATTGTGAAGAGAATTGAATAGTTTTGCAGAAGGAGATAGCAAGTAGATTGAAAGAGGTCCTTGTATCTACCGTTGGCATTTTGTGAAGATTTGTGAAAGTAGTTTTACGGCATCAAGTTGACAAAAGTAGGTCCTTGTGTCATTAAGAAGTAGTTGAGTTTTTGGAGAAGTGCATCAGGTGTTTTTGGTTAGTGCAGCAGGTTTGCAGAGACGTTAGGAAGGAGCCTAGGTGCCAAAAAGGAGAGATCACATCGTTGAGGAGACTGGATTGTTCTGGGTATGTTCCAACATACAACTCAATAAGAAAATAAGCTGTAAGTGTTTTGTACAATTGAATTGTATATCTGTGAAGGATCGGTTTGACATCATGGTCATTAGCATTCAAATTTAAGAACTGAGGTTTTGTTAGGCTAATAAAAAGTTTAAAGTTTTGTTGTTTCTTGTTTGAAGTAAAGAAAAATTTAAGTAAAATTGGTTTTAACTTAATATAAATGTATGTAGATTTAAAATCTTATTATTATAAAAATTTGATTTATTTTCTCGTATGCTGATTGATAAGATAACGACAGAATTTGATAATTGTTTTATTCGTTCATATAAAATAAAGAAACGAAAATTTTTGTAATATAATATATTTTTTTATTCTTATCCTTCTTCTCTATCCCGATAAGACAACTAGAAAATTTTTGAATCCATCGAACACAGGTAATATAAGGAGTTTATTTTACTTTTGATAACAAATAAGTTATATTTTTTTATTGGCTCAATAAACTAAGATTAAAGTCAAAATAAACAATCATAACATATATATATATATATATATATATATATATATATATATATATACATAATGCGTTAAAAGAAAGAATATGTTTCTCTAAAAACGGTGTTGGAAAATTTAAAAACAGAAATACATTCTTAATTCTTAATCAAAAGATATCAAATTTTTACCGTCCACCTGATACAAATTTTATTAAATATTGATTTCGCGCGCCCGGGGGTAAAAGTAGTAAACTTTTTATATCTTTTTTGAGGTTTCAAAATTAATATTCTTTGCAAAGTTCAGCTTGTTCGTATGATTTTTAGGGGTCAACTCTCTGATGACTGGATTAAGAAAAAATTTAAGTGTTATTGTTATTATTTTATTAGTACATAATTATAACTACAATTTATAAATAATAGAATTTGTAATTTTTTTTCTATCTTTGCATTAATAATTGTATATTTCATTAAATAAATGTAAAATATATTATTAGTTAAAATCATATATTTGCTTGTCTTCGACAGTGCTTCAAATATTGTGAGAATATGCTATTAACTTTCTCAGCACAGCGGGCCGTTGTGTATATGATAAGGTATAAAAGTTAAACTTTTATACCTAATCCAAAACGGCGCAAATTTGTAAAATATACTGTACGTGTCGAGTTTTGATAACTTAAATCTTTTTTATTAAACCTGTATAGATGATTGTGTTATTAGGCATCCAAATGGTTTAGCTCCGAGTAAATTTCTCTAACAGAGGACTAATAAGTAGATGGGCTCTATCTTAAAGATACATCAAATTGACTTATCTATCTTAAAACTTACCACGTTACCTTGATTATGGAGAAATATCGATAAACACCTTTTAGTTTGGTTTTACAAGAGATATTACTGTTGATTTCGAATATTCATAAATTATTACTCTACAATAATTTTTATACATTAGTCACGATCATGAAACTGTAAACGAATGAAATCTTGAATATTTTTGTATATAGTAAAAAAATGTTATTTGGGTTAATGTCGAGATACGTTTATATGTTATTGGTGTAATACTTGATTTTTTTTTATACTAAGTTACGTTAGGCAATAGACTTGCTTTATTTATTTATAAAAATACATAAACTTAAAAATACATCAAAATACATACTAAAATGAAAAATTATTATGCACAATATTAATAAATGTTTATTCGTTGTCTGAGGTGTCTGAATCCAGCGTCACCGTGTGTATACCACTATTCAACTCTTCGTAGAAACTGTGATACTGAGGTGGTATTACACCTTGATCGTAAAGGTACGTTAAATCATCCAATTTTTCAGCAGCCACTTTCATAGGATGAGTATATAGGTACCTTTTGAAGTTCTAAATTATTAGAATTGGTAATTCCCTTGTCATCCGTCGTATGAGTTTGATTTTTTTGAATTCGGGGTAGGTCTTGTCATATTTGAAATAAATATGATTTGGATTATGTTTAATATACTTTAGTAGGGTTATTTTCAGCCAGTTAACCTTGTTACCATCAGTGTCAAATTGTTTGTTTTTAATAATTTCTTTTTTCAAAGCTGCATCATCAAAAAACATAGCTTGATTCATCTCTATTACCTTGTATTTAGATTGTTTTGATGCCATTCCGACCGCTGCATACCACCCAGAAGGATGATATATATTTAAGTTTTTGGTTGATTGCTCAATATGGGCGTGTACCGAATCGCATTCCATCATTGAATGTCCTGGTTCAAAATAACCATGTTCAATTTCGAAAATATCTAATACCTGTACGGCATAAAGAAGAGTCGCTGCTAAAAAGACATTCCGGTTTTGACCACCGCAAGTATCAATAATGATGACAAACTTTTTTCCATTAGCATGGTCTGACAAATACTTATATAAACTTGAGGATATTTTATTAGAGCCTCTTGCAGCAATACCCTCATGCCACATATAATTTGATGCACATCTTGACTTCACATCGGGGATTGTGGCATTATACACAGCAAGTCGACGTTTATAAAATATTGCTTTTGACGATACTTTGGAATAATATCTCACAGCCTCTAAATCTATTTGTATAAAGTTGTTAACATTGTTTTCTGCTAGCAACTTACTATCATCATGAAAATTGCGTGCTGCAATCTTAGGGCGAATATGATCCATGTGTAATGGAAATAACGTAGGCTTTTGTTCTATGCTACAATTTTTATATTTGACGCAAGAATCACACATATCTTTGCGTGATTTATGAAATTTAAAATTTAAATTATTTATTTTTCTATAGTGCCATATTTTCTCTGGGATTCAATTTTGTTTATGGCAATAATCAACATACAAATTATATATTGTTGAAAGTAATAGATCTTCTGCTAAATATTTATAATTTGTTTTTTTTTTGACAGTAATGGGATGGCACGATAGGAATCCGTCAGATATATCTAGTGTTGCAAGAAAGAAACCTTGACATACTTGCACTTTTTGGCCAGCATTGAACAGTAAAAACTGCCGCGAGTTGTTTCGGCAGTACTTTTGACTTTTTTGGTCGTCACCTCAACCAACGTTGATATATATTGCCTTTGTTTTTCTAAATTTCCTAAGGCCCAATACGAATTGTGAATTTCTATTCTTTGATCTTCCGAAAAAACTTGACTAGATTTTCTGGGACACTTTGTACAATCTTTGTGTTTGACGCCACGAGCATTTGCTTCTGCACCCTTTATCGAAATATAGGCTTTTCCAGATTGCCGTAAACACTTCCTAATGTTTTGTTTCCATTTAGAGGGAACAGGTCGTTTGTTTCGAGTTTTCTTAGAGATTTCTTCAACCGATGGATTAGGATGTTGAAACACCTCTTGTTGGACTGACACAGCAGAAACTTTATCTGTAAGTGTATCGCTTGATTGACCAGGGCATCCAGTTATTGGCTGGAATCCTGACGTTGAAGGAACTTCTTCTCTACTAGAACTACTTACAGAATTTTTTTTTAGAATGGATTGGTATCTTTTCCCAGGTTTTAATGAAATGTAAATACGTCTTTTAGAATTCTCAGAATCGGTGCTATCATCAGAATCACCAGAAGCAATATAAGAATCCGAGGAATTATCATTTGCAAGGTCTTTATTCTGATATTCTGAAAAGAAAAAAATATGTTCCCAGAAACGTATAAAAATTTTATAACCGGCAACACCGCATTCTGTTGCGACAGAATCTTACTACAAGAAACATGTCCGACACGTAACATTAAATTGATAATATTAACGAAGTTAAAATTTTATAAGAACCTACTTTTATATAAAATATAGGTACATATTGAAATAAAAAATATGTAATATTAAAATAATTGTTACTTGTAATATGATGTTATACCCCCAATATTATTAACAATATCTGCACTTACCAGTAGTAACGTATTTATTTGATTGCTCAGATGCCGATTTTGCTAATATAGCCTTAATCTTAGCTATTCTAGGATTTCTCGACATATCACTAATAATAATTAATTGCTTCAAATACAAAAATTAAACTAAAAACCCCGTTGAAACAAGTGCTTGTTGTCGTAAGTTTACAAACTAACATCAACCAGTGTTGCCAGATGCTAATAGTAAATGTGTAGCAAGAGTTATGTTTGTTTGTTTCTAATCATAAGAAATTCATAACAGAAATACATAAACGTATTTGCAGATAGGTGTATCTGTTTCTAAATGTTTTTAGTACAGAAGAGATACGTCAAGGTTTAGATTCCTAACTAAAAAATATTGAGTTACGTGGCTGTGTTATTAAATAGAACTCCTCCTTTGTCAACCATTTTAAATCCACTCCTGAATGTAGGTCTCTCCCAATTGCTTCCATCTTTCTCTATCTTGCGCCAATCGAATCCACTGTTTGCCTGCCACTGTTCTTATGTCATCTACCCATCTTTTTTGAGGTCCTCCCATGCTTCTTGTTGTCGTCCTTGGTCTCCATTATAGAATTCTCTGTGTCCACCTGTTGTCATTATATCGGGCTACGTGACCTGCCCAGCGCCATTTCATTTTTGCAATTTCTTCCACAATATCCCTAATCTTCGTTCTACGTCTTATCTCGGTGTTTCTAATCTTGTCTCTTAGTAATATTCCAAGCATGATTCGTTCCATTGCTCTTTGCGTTGTTTCTAATTTTTTAGCAGATTTTTTGGTAAGGGCTACTGTCTCCAAGCCGTAGGTACAAACTGGTAGTATGCATGTGTTATACACCTTTTTCTTTAAGTTTACAGGAATGGAGGTGTTTTTCAAGATATATGCTAATTTGCCGAAAGCGCCCCATGCCAGTTGTGTTCTTCTTTTAATTTCAGCATCTTGATTTGGTTTTCCTAGTTTGATAACATGACCTAGATATACATAATGTTCAACATTTTCTATGGTATGATTTTGTATTGTTATATTTGTCTGGTCTCGGCTCAGTATTTTTGTTTTGCTGTAGTTCATTTTTAAGCCTACCGCTCCTGAAACTGCATTTAATGGTTGTAACATATCATTTAGTTCTTGGATATTATCGGCTATTAAAACTATGTCATCTGCGAATCGCAAGTGGTTTAAGTATGATCCGTCGACGTTGATACCCTTATTGTTCCATTCTAGTTTCTTAAAAATGTCTTCTAGAGCAAGGGTAAATAGTTTGGGAGAGATGGTGTCTCCTTGTCTTACTCCCCGTAGTAGTCTTATGGGATTAGTTTTTGTGTTTTCGTCCAGCTTTATCTGCATGGTGGCATTTTCATATATGTTTTTAATTATGTTAGTGTATCTTGAATCTTTACGTGCATTTTCTAGACATTCAAGCACTGCCCATAATTCAATGGAATGGAACGCTTTATGGAAATCGACGAACGCCATATAAATTGGAACATTATTAAATAGAACTAGTTACATTAGAACATCGTTACATAGAACTAGATACATTAAATAGAACTAGTTATTTTTTAATCAATCATTCACTTATCTCAAAAACGGCAAAATTCGAGATACGTGTATTTGTTACTAAGGGGACGAGTGCTCCGCATATTATAGGAATTCTTTCTACCACATGAAAGTTGTTTTGGTAAGTTTTTAGATAATCAAATTGATTGGCCCCACACTACGAGAAAAAAGATCTGTTGTCTATACCTTACATTTATATTTATTGTACATCTTTTCATATTGGATCATAGAATATAGTTATTTCCTTGTTCATATTTATGTCAGTGATTTTACTTAATTTCTGTATTTGCAACGAGATCCATTTTTAGAACAAAAACTGCAAACTTTGTAAATGACGACAAAAGTAAAATGTTCAATTCGTATTTTGATTTCTATAAATAGATCTTACTTGTCATTTAGTGCTGCTCCTAGGCATTTTAACTTTATTAGTAAATTTATTCCAGTTGGATAATTTTAAAAGAAATTTGACAATTCTCATCGGACTTGCTAATTGAATGAAACCCTTCACACATCAATTATTTTGATTGAAACGTGTTTTACTTTTACCGATCACCAAAGGTTTTTCTTTTTCCCAGTGCACTTTTCATTACAAAATGTAAAAGTTTTTACTTGGTAAGGCTTGCTTATACAGACCATCGTCATGAGCGTTATAAATATCGTCAGGTAAATAGCCACTTAATAAATTTGGCAGTTTTCTTTGCCACTCGAAAACGTCGTCAAGGTTAACATTTGCAGCTTCTCCAGAAATTGCTATAAATTTAATGTTATGTGTTAAGCAAAACTTATCAATCCAACCATCGAAAGCTTTAAAATTTAAATTAAGTTTTCTTGCCGCCTCTAAAGCTCTTTCTTTTATTATTGGTCCAGATTATGAAATGTTCTTACTTCTCACTTTACAAAACCAATCGTACACTATAGTATCGATGACAAAAATTTTCCGCCAAAATTCCGAAAACTATAATTATTTGTTTAGATGCTTCTGTCACCGATATTTTTTCTTTCAAACTTAAAAACTTTCTTTTAGTCGAAGCCATTGTCACCCTTAGACCAGAATATCGCAACTAAATTAAAAGTGTGTGCAAAGGATGAATAAATTCTAAAATGGGTTTTCCAAATGAAAGTGTCCGTTCAGCAGAGGTTTACGTTGTGTAGAGGTGTCCGTTAACAAAAGTTTGACTGTATTCCATACGAAATTCATAGACCATCTGCATTCAAACTTAGTTCAGCACTAAATTATTTCTTTTAAATCAATACATCACAGACAAGTTACAGCGAAATTTTTTTTAGTGTGTAACAGAAATAATAAAACGGGTGTGAAACATTAATTTATTTAAATATTCAAACTGGTATACCTGTATGATCGAACAGGTACTAGAATGTCCGATAAGTACTTAGTTTCCAAGAGAAAAACGAAAATTTTTAAAAAGTGACGATTTATTTCTCAACATAGTCCTTTTATGGCCCAAAATACTTGATCCAGCGATGTTTCAACTTCTTTACTTCTTTAAACCGTCTAAAAATACGTTTTCTCGAGGTCTGCAAAGTAGTCTTTCGTGGCGGCGATGACCTCCTCATTCGACTTAAATTTCTGCTAGGCGAGTTACTTTCTTAAGTTAGGAAATAAAAAGAAGTCACACGGGGCCAAATCTGGAGAATAGATGGGGCAGCAAAACAGCACATTTTTCTTCGCTAAATGGGGCCGTTTTTTCTACAATTCAGCATCAAATAGGCCCAATAATTAGGCATAGTAGAGCCTTGTGACTATTTTCCTCTTCTCCAGATAGTTTATGTAGGATCGCACCTTGTGAATTCCACCTACACGATCATTTAAGATGCCTATGGTCTCAACTATCTCGTGCACTTTCAGTCGGCGGTATGTCAATCCGAAATCATGGATTTTTGTTACGTTATCCTTCGTAGCTATTTTCGGGGCACTTAGACGTGGCTTATCAAAAACCAACGTACGACAAGTCACCGTACCCAGCATCCAAGCTCTCCATGATTTCGCTGCGCGATTTCCCTTCCAAAAACAAACAAGAATCGAATCACCGACCGATGTTGCTTTTTTCCCACTTTTTTAAAATCCGCGGACAGGCCCGTTTCCAAACGCAGTCAAAAAAAACTCCGCTTTTAGCCGAGTACGATTTGGCTAAAATTTGGTATTAGACATCTACAAAAATGTATTATTCCATAGTACTTATTGAACCGCCCACTGAATAAAGAATATTTTGAAATACAATAAACTTATTTTCGATATTGTTTGAAACGGTGAAGATAAGGGGAGTATGGGAAAGTTCAAAGAGTCAAGAATAAAACCGAATAGTTTTCCTAGTAGTTCTCTCACTTTCAACCTTCAATTCCATATGCTTTTGTTTTAGAAATATACTCGATTGTCACCTGCCTGCAGTACAAAACTTCGCCTTGTGTACGTTGGCAATCGATATCGGAAAACATACAGCTCGGCTTTGTTCCGTTGCAGGCTTCATTTATACAGAATATTGGTTGTAGAGGTCGTATTTGAATTTGTTTGCTGTAAATTAGCGCACTAGATTTCGGTTTAATCAGACAAACTACCTCAACCTGCCAGTGCCGTAACATGTAGGTAAATGCGACCCATAAAAAGGTCGTAATAAATATATGATTTTTATGTCTAAAATTGGAAAACGAAATACATGAAATCTTTTATACTATTCTTTAAATTAGTTTAGATAGAGATTTAATTAAAGATACCTTTAGGAATAATTAAAACGATCAAACATATCCCAAAAAAAACACTATAAAAGTAAAAGTAGAAGAAGAACTAACTAACTCTATTGAAGCTGGCAATGAGATAAGACAGAAACATTGCCTCTATTAGTCATCCTGATTGAGGATGAAATATTTAAAAAAGTAAGAACTAAAAAAGGATACCAAATGGGAGAAAAAAAAACCTAAAATAATCTGCTATGCAGACAACGCAACACTACTGTCTCAAATTAAAGATGATTTACAATGTACCCTGTACGATAAAAATGAAACATGTTAATTTTCCCAAAAAAGACAAAATGCATGGTTATAGCAGCAAATTTAATAAGATGCAAATTGGAGCTGTGTGATGGAGTTTAAATATCTAGGCATCCTATTATCTAGCTACAGAAAGGTCGAAACAGAATTGAAAGATCCAGTGAATAGAGCAAACAGAGCAGCAGTTTGCCTGAATGAAACAATATGGAGAAATCAAAATATCGGGAAAAAAATGAAAGGCAGAATTTACAAAATAGTTATCAGACCAATAATGACCTACGCGGCAGAAACACGACCTGACACAGAGAGGACAAAAAGGATGTTAGAAACAGCAGAGATGAAAACAGAGAAAAATTGATGGCAAGACACTATGGGACAGAGATAGAAGTACAGATATACGACATAGATGCAAGGTGGAGAATATCAAGGGTAAAAAATAAAGTCGTAGAAAGACACGATCATATAAGCTGAATGACAACAAATAGAGTAGTAAAGACGGCAAGAGACAGTTCCCCAATAGGAAGACGATCAGTAGGAAGACCACGAAAACGATGGAACGACAACTTACTGGAGGTATATTGAAAAACAGATAGGGTTATGTTTACATAAAAAAAAAGAAGAAGAAAAAGAAAAGAAGAAATTAATTTTAAAATAAAATTTCTGATAGTTGCCCTTTGATAGATAAGCAGATATATGTATTTGGCAATAGAGTCAGAACATTGGTCAGAACCAGTTGCCAGATTGCAACATATGTTTTTTTAACTTTATTATTTACACTAAAATTTTCTATTTACTTTTTCTTTTTTTGTAATTCTAAACTAATAATTTATATACATATATATGGGTGTCCCCGAAAATAGTGCGTTCCTTTAAGTTATACGTAGAAAGCACCATGTAGAGCAAAAAAGTCTTATAACATTTTTTTGTAAATACAACCGTTTGACCAAAAAATGAAAATACATTTTTGTATGCAAAAAGAAATCTGTCAACTAGGTGCAGTACGAAAAATTAAACGTAGACAGTCACAACTTCCGAGATGGAACAACACCGCAAAAATGTTTTCAATTCGTGAGTAACATGATAATATATATTGATTATTTATAGAGAAGCGCAGTGTAATAGTAATTTAGCTGTATAAATTTATGTCGGGAATATATGTATATTGGACTGTCAAAAACCAATGTTTATAGAATATTCAGGGAACAACTTCTACATCCATACCACTATCAAAGAGTACAAGATTTACAATAAGGTGATCTTCCTCTAAAATTGATATTTTGTAGGTGACTGGGTGGGTACTCTAGACCTAGTGGTTCTGAACACAGGTCTGGAGCCTACGTTTGTTAGGAGAGGTACGGTTAGTTAGGCGACACAAGGAATAGCGGCGAAAGCAAGAGGCTGGAAGGTTTTACCAGACTACACCAGAACTGAACATCAGTACATCGAGTTCTCGATAACCGGAAGGGGGACCACTAACGCGGTCCGTGCGTACGAGACGTCAGGGGACAGATGCGGCGATGGAAATGACTGGAAAGTATACGAGAAGCTGATTACATGTAGAGTGAGCTTAATGCAGGGTCAATCACCGACGGTGGAAAGCCTGGAGTGAGTCATTAAAAAAGCGATAGAAGGAAGCAAGATAGGTTGCCAAGATGTCAACAGGATGCCATACTGGTGGAATGCGGACGTCGAGGCACCAAGAAATGAGAAATGAAAAGAGTACCGCACAAGGAAGAGGGAACTTTACAGGAAAATCCGTACAGAAAAAAGAAGGCACTGGAAAGAGTTGTGTGAAAAGCTGGATAAGGACATCTGGGGTTAGGGATACAAGATCGTCATGAAGAAGTTCCATGCGTATCCTGCGTATAAGTGTATGGTGTATAAAGGTATAAAGGAGCTGAGCGGGCTGTACCCTTTACCATGGATGAACTTGTCGAGGCATTGAAGCATTGTCGAGATGATGAATGTGGTGGCGGAGAATCTTTTCGAGAGAAGGATTATTGTGGAAAATGGCACGATCGTGGACGTGGCGGTAATATTTTTCAAAATTATATTAAAATTCCAGAGAAGCATTTGTTAGATAAGGACATTTTTATATTAATTTATTTTTTGAAATGTATTTGCAGCAATTTTATTAACCAAACTAATTTTATTTGGTGAGTTAACAAAAAATTTTTTTCTTTCTACACTTGAGTGCAAAATAATCGACTCAAAAGCGATATTTGAGATTACACCTTCTGTTTCAATGTAAGAATTATGAAAATAAAAAAATGTAATGTGCAACCAATAACTTTATTATTGAACTTACAAAAACTGCTATTTCATTATTTGGAAGACGCATTATAAAAATAATATGCAATACAAACAGAGTTTCCTAAATATTCATCATTGGAACTAACGCAAGAAAGACGTTATGAACAGAGAAATCATCAGTTACAACATGAATTTCTTAATTATTCAGTATTTAATATTACCACCCCTACTCGTAATTACACTTTCCAATCGATTTCGCATGAATCGGATGACTTTTTTAATAAATTCTTGAGGCATTGCTTCCCATTCATCATTAAGCGTAGCTGTCAATTTTATTGTGCTCCTTGGTGCATGATTTCTGTTCCGGTCCCATCGTTTAAGCTTAAAAAGAAACATGGTCTATTGGATTTATGTCCGGGCTTAACGCAGGCCAATTTATTGTAGGTATACCGATCTCAGATAGATACGAGGTGGTAACTCGTGCGATATGGCATCGTGCATTATCGTGTATTAAAATAAAGGCATCACCAATAAATCTCGCATATGAAATCATATGTTCCGCCAAAATGTCTCTGATGTTACGATCTACCGTTAAACCTCCTCCACGTCCTCCACCAGGCACGAAAATCAACTCTGTTTTCCCATCCAAAGAACTGTCGCCCAAAACATACAAGAATCGCCTTCATGGCACAATTCCTCGTATACAAAATTGAGCAAATTACTCTCCTGGCCTTCCATAGACTCGACGACTCTTGTCGTTGCCATGTAGGCAGATCCTACTTCCATCGGAGAATAATACTTGACTCCATTGATAGTCGTTCCAATCCAGATGTTCACGAGCAAATTCCAATCGCCTTTGCTTCTGGGCTGCAGTTAGGTCGTGACCCATAGCTGCCCTTTTCTGTGCCAGTTTGGCTGCCTTTAGTCTCCTTCTGACTGCCCAAATGCTGGTTACACAACTCGGACCTCTCTAAGCTCTTTTTAGAGTTTAGCACCACTCAAATGTCGATTTCTCAGAGATTTCGCTACAAGATATCGATCATCTCTCTCCGTTGTTATTTGTTTATGGCCTTCTCCTTGTCGACGGATATAATCAGCAGTATCTTGATACGGACGATACACTCAGGACACAGCAGATTGGCTTAAATTTAGTCGATTTGCCACGGCCCTCTGGCTCAGGCCTTCTCTCAATAATGCTACTGCTTGAGTTGTGTTGACGGGTATGGTATCCATTTGTAATGCAGTTGCGAACTTAAGTGACTGATGTATTAGTGTGTTGCTATGGAAATTCATGCGTACGATAATAACCGAACGGGTTAAGTCGGTGCGTGTCGATTTCAATTAGTTAAATTCTGACCCCCTCTCTACTATTTATTATTTATTTGTAATGCGTCATCCAATTCACCAAAAAACAAAATTTTTTTAAAATTCAATAATGAGGTTAATGATTGTACACCAAATATTTTTAAATTTACACTTTTTAGATTGAAACAGGAGACGTACTTTCGGAAAATAATTTCGATTCGATTCGAGTCGATTATTTTGCACTCAAGTGTAGTTCAACTTTGTAAGATATTTTGTCTTTTTTAGCAGCTCTTGATAATAATTGTAAACACAATTGAAAGCTCGAGATAATAAATATTTTTTCCAAACGAGTCAAAAGTACTTCTTTTTTCTTACTCTTATATATATATATATATATATATATATATATATATATATATATATATATATATATATATATATATATATATATATTAAATATAGTCTATCTATATAAAAGGCTAGAATAACAGTGACAGGTCACACTGTAATTCCGGTCACATAACGGCGCCATCTAGGAAAGAAATATGAACTACCATTTGAATCATATTTTGTTCTTGAAACGATATATTTAAATAATATTACTGTATTCATGATAAATTAATATCATATATTATAATTTTAGATTTAAAACCTTCTTTCAGAATAGCGATGACACTATTTTGCGATAAAAAGTCGTATTGATGATTTAAATCGTTTTTTAGCGTTTTGTGGAGGGTGTAGAATAGATCGTCGGCTCGTGACGTATGATACATTATTGGAAAAAATAAGGGGTAGCGAATATTTTAAGACAGAAAAAACACACATGGCGGTAATGCCAAAAGTGTATTATATGATATATCATATCTCCGTTGTTATTGGCCCGATTGGAGCGTGTAATGTATTAAATGAAAGGTAAGGTAATACCGAACATATTAAGATAGAAAAAATAAATAAGACAGCTATTAAAAGGGCAGTAAACAGTATCTTCAATATTAATTAACGTATAGCGACATCGGAGAAATCATAGGACACTATGAATAAAAATATATTTACTGTAAGACAAATTTTGATTTATTGACTTAAAAAAAGTCTCAGACTGAGTACAAAATAAACAACTACCGAATTCTAACACGCGACATAGCAAATGAAAGGGGAGAATATATTAAGATAGAAAAAATAAACAAAATAAGCCAAATAAAATTTGCTTTATTAACCTGAAGAAGGCCTCTGGCTGAGTACATAATAAACAACTAGCCGAATCCTAGCGTATGACTCATCAAATAAAACGACATGAGACATGTAGTAAATATCATGTATATAGCGTGCCATCAAAATATATATATATATATATATATATATATATATATATATATATATATATATATATATACAGGATATAGTAAAAAATGATCAAAAGAGTCAGAAGTGTATCAGATCATACTTTATATTTATTTGGTTTACATGAAAGAAGTTTATTGTTTTAAAAATTTAACGAGTGACTGCAGATTTCCATTGATAAAATCTTCCGTCGCATGCAACGGGCAGAATTACTATTATTGATTATAAATAAATTTAAAGTAAAAATACTTGTATTTAAACAATTTTTGAAAATTAAATTCAGCTTGTTTCTATAGAAGAAAATCAAGTTTAATTTAAGGCAAATTTTACATTTTTTAAATCAATATGTTTTATTAATATAAATATGTTTCCGTAATGACCCCTATACATATAAGGGAATAAACAAAATGAGGCACCGTCTCAAAGTAACGACTCAAATGTTACGGGTTATTTAAGATACAGTAACCTACACCTCTATTCTCGCCAAGGGACCGACAAGCGACAAGCTGCATGCACGCTGAGAAACACGTGTGCCAGGCATGGCATGCTTTGTATACTAATAAAAATACTTACCCCTAAATAGCATAATAATATTGACAAAAGCTCAAATAAATATGATTTTTTAAACAACTTTTAGTTCTCACTCTCACAATACTATTTACTATATGTGTATTTCACTTTGACTATAAAATAATTTAACAATACTTAAACTTTATCCTAAAAAAAGATTGAAAATTGTCAGAGTAACATAAACACATGCTTATTCTGAGTTCTACACTTGAGGGTTATTGGTTATAATGTGGTGGGAGTGCCAGGTAAATATTAATAGAGGGACGAATTAAAAAGTCTTTAAGGAGATTTGATTATTTTTTAACTTTTATAATTTTATAATTTCGTTTCAAGGTAGATATGCAGTTGAAAAAATAAGAAATATTATGGCTATGATATAGCCTTTGGATATATTATTTTTATAGAAACATCCGGTAATTGACAATTGACTTAATAAAAATATATTTACACTCTTTATTAAAAAAAAAAACAAATGATGAAAAAGTAAAAACTCTGAAAAATAAAAGTGTGATATTTTTGTTGAGTTATTGTTCTGAAGCTATTTTCTTGTGGCATGTTAAACTAATTACTATTTAAATCGGAATGAGCCACAATTAAGGATAAAGTACGTTTATTGACGTTTCAATTTCTAATGCATGGTTTTGCATGATTTTTCCCCTGTTTTTGCTATCCATTACAGCAAGTAAGCGAAATTAAATCTGTCAATTAACTTTTGCTTAATTGCCTTTTATTTGCTAGCGACTAATTGAAAAACGTCTTCGGTAGGTTACAGAAACGCATATATTACGTAATTGTCTTATTGTAATATGTAACTACGATGTTAAAAGGGGGCCGAACAACCAGCATAACTACCACAAAAATTGTTCAGTAGAAACTCATTTGAAAGCCAGAAACAAAACCAGTTATTCAACCGAGTTTCAAACAATTCAAGTTTCATCAACAAAATGTAGTAGATATTATGAGGCCAAGGAGGTTTAAGTTAACAATTTTAATATTGACTTCTTTCAAATTTTTATGGTATATGAACTTTAATACCAATATATTTTGATAGAATTTTTCAAGAGAGAAAATTGTCTAGAAGCCATTTATTTATTTAAAAAATATTAAGTACCTCTCTGAAAGTAATTAAACAGATTTTCAAATATATTTATATACGAGTGTGCATTCACTTACGTATTACTTTATTCAGTAATATAATGTGTATAATTCATCATAAACTGTGTAACCTCGAAAACCTTTTTGGGATAGTGCTAGAAAGGTCACCAATGGAGACACTGCAATCGGCAGCTAGATGTTTGCTGGAAAGCGATTAGGGGGTTCGAAACTAGCTTTTGGTGCCGGAAATGGATCCAACAAAAGAAATTATAATTATAAGATAAGCTAAGATAGATTAGAACTGACAGAGAAATAGATAACAAGGGAAATAGGTAAAATTACCAAAGATAAGAAAAGATAAGAAAAAAAGGCGCCACTTAACTTTTTGGGTTAACAAGGGAAAATTAAGAATCCTTAGAAACAAGAAGAGATAAGGAGATATAATTAGGTTCTGAGACCAAATACAAGAAAAGACATACACAGTTAATTATTAAATAAATGTGATCAATACACCTCATAAACAAATAATAAATATGTTCGGTGGAATTCATCTACCTACTTACCTACAAACATACACAGCCTGATCTTTCTCCTGGTCAAAAATATCGTGATAGTTAAATATTTTTATTAGCAAATATTCAGAGATTATCACGAAACTTATTAGGAGTAGATAAATAAAATTTAGTCAGTAAACAAAACAAAATATATTCAATAACTGAATCACTAGACGGGTGAATTTCAAAACCAAGAAATACAAGTAAATCTGCAGTAACATGTAAAAAAAATGCGAAATATTTTAATATGATTCTGATATAAACACATGCACATATAAATAAAACATAGCATTAAGAAGAACTTGATGTTTTTAAAAACATTCCAAAAGAGTACATCATATAAATATCTCTCCTAAATGTTTAAGGCTTATCTCGAGATAACTGGCTTTAAAAGTAATTATTTATAGCAGGTACAAAATATTACTAAATTAATTTACAATAAAGTTGCAAACGTACTTTGCAAATGTAATTAAAGTTCAAACAAGTTCTATTGATGAAATAGTTGTTCCTTAGAGGAATTGATTGCATCAGTAGTTAGTTTTAACAATTGATTAGGAAAATGGTGTCGAAGATAACCCGTAGATCACTCTACATTTGGAGATAGTTGGAGGTAATATTAATAGTAAGACCAATTACAGTAAGTCTATATGATGTTGCCTCTTAAATCACACTGAATTTAAACTTTAGTTTCAAACACTGAAGTTATTTTATAATGTATATTTGATCTACCCGGGTGTTAGATCAAACTACTTGAGATACAATACAAGTATATATATACACTTATAGATAAATTCCCAGAAAAAGAAATACGTTCAAACTCCTTCATGTACCATGTCCTTTCATAACGTTGGTTACCATTATAGCTATCTTAATTTTATTTACTGCCACCCTAAATAGCATGCTTGTATTACCACCATACCAATCTCGCAAGTTCTTCAACCATTAGGTTCTTCTTCGTCCTGGACTGCGTTTGCCTGCCATTTTTCCTTGCATGATATTTTGTAGCAACCTATATTTGGGACCTCTCATTACATGTCCGAAATACTCCAGCTTTCTCTGCTTGATGCTTTTTATGATCTCATGAACTCTTATGAACTCTTAGATGACGCAACCAAAAGTCAGTCTAATCTCTTAGACTACCCAATGAAAATTTATTCTCTCTTTGCCTTAAGTTTGATTACTTAAGGCTGAAGAAGAAGAAGAGCAGAATAATCTCCACTTAAAGAATTACTTTTTAACAAAAACCGACTTATTTTCATTTTCGGGGCAAACATATAAACATAACGGTATTTTTTAAAGAGGGAAGCAAAAAGGCAAGTAACTATATGATATTGAGGGAAAGTTTCTCTTTGAAGTAAAGTAGTCGCTTCCTTGACCCAACTGTCACAAATCGGATAAAGGCAGCCATAGAGCAATCTGCATGTTTTAGTACTTCTTTTATCTTGCTGGTATTAGAAAAGCAAACCACATGAATTCAGGGATCTCTAGAGACCAGATGGCACTGGAATTGAAACTTTTTGACTTTAATAACATTTGATAACATTTACACAAGAAACGAAATAATACAAGTAGATAAGCTGGCTCCAATACGAACATTACTAGATACATTTAACAGTAACATTAAAAAATGATATTCTCATTCTGCTTATGGTACCATGGACGAGAAACTATAGAAAATGTCACACCGAGAGTGCAGTACGGCTAATATAGGAATTCACAATTGCCGGATTTCACGCCTTGTGCTTGGCGATACAAACAGGTCCAGGTGGTAGTCACAGAACCGTACCCAGATCTCTACGCCGTTATTTATTATAAAATATTATATTGATAAAATAATTGCCTTCAAGTAGCCAAATAAGAGGCATGAATTTGAATAAAAAGACTTTAAGTTTTTATCGAGAATTTTATTATAAAACTGTATACTTTATTAAACTAACAAATGTATTTTAAATTACATTTCTTGATAGCTATAAATATACCGGGTGGAACCTCCGGTAACTCGATTTCCGTGCACCCAGCCCAATATCCAAGAAAAACTTTTTCTTTTGTAAATATGTGAAAAATTATCAGGAACGGGAATATCGAAAAAGCTTTGCACATTTTTTAATCGCGGCGATGTTATTAAAAAAAAAAGTTGCGCACTTGAATCACTGCGAAATTTTAACACCTACTATGAAATTTTTTTTGTGGAAATCTGAAGTGAAGTTTTTGTCCTTGTTAAAACATAATGCAGTCTCGCATTTTTTACACACAACATAAGTTTACCTAGTTCCTTGGCATAGCAACCTGGTAGTTTTCAGCGAAACCTTGTGTTATTCCATATGGGATAATGGTTTTCCTTGCCCACACTTGACCAGATGAGCAGGTATAAGGTTTGTAGTGTAAGTTATTTAACATTATATTATATTTATACTTTATTAAACTAACAAATATATTTTAAATTACATTTCTTGATAGCTATAAATATACAGGGTGGAACCTCCGGGAACTCGATTTCCGTGCACCCAGCCCAATATCCGAAAAGCCCATACTCTGATTGGACTGGTAAATGCATTTTATTGGCTATACAGTGTAAAATAATCGAGGTTACTCACAGATATTCAATTAATTATACTAAAGTCGTCCTCTACATCCGAGATATCGGATTCGCTTTCGCTACTCTCCCCTGTGTTCGCGTGTATTATCAATTAGTCTACGTCATCTTGCAGGTTGTCCGCAGTCCACATCTCAGTTTCCGTTTTCTCAACAACATGAGTGACATAATTGCGCCAATTTTGCTCTGTGACGCATGCGAAACCGTCGTCGAACAACTGGCGTACCTCGCCTTTTTTAAAAGTGGTATTATGGGTACCTACATATCGCTTAACTTGGTTCCACACCATTTCTATAGGATTCAATTCGCAGTGATATGGAGGAAGCCTTAAAATATAAACATTATGTTGTGAAGCATACTCATCAAGATGATACTTATCGTATTGATCTTTAAAAGCACGCGCTGCTTCTAATATTTAGAATTTCAAATAACACTCCTCGAAAAAAATGTCTTTTTCCACTAGCTATTCCTTGATTGCAGCTTTATTCCAGGAATTGTTAGGGAATCTCTCTTTACTGGAGTGGTACGATGCATTGTCCATTACAATGATATTCCTGCGACCATTATTTGGTAAATTTGATATTAATGTCTCCTTAAACCACGACTCAAAATATGCGGCATCCATTTCATCGTGATAGTCGCCATCATTTTTCTTTGCCAGAAAAACACGCTGTGTGCCAGGAAGGAAACCTCCTGAAAAACCTGCATGCAATAAAATATATCGTGGACCTCGTTTAGTAGGTGCTTTTAAGCCAGTACATAAACCTTTGAGAAAAGCATCACGACTGTTTTGTATCGTAGTATCGCACCATTCGTAATTTATAGATTGGCCAACATTAACCCACGATTCGTCCAAATATATGATATTGCAATGGTCTTTTCGCAAACGTCGTATAGTTCTCAAATAATTATGGTGCCAATGAATAATATCCTCTCGCTCCACCATGATGCTTCTTCGGCCACGTTTCTTATAAACAAATCCAATATCTTTCAGAAGTCTGTATAAAGTAGAAAGAGACAAGGCTGTATATTCTCATTACCTTGTATGAAGTTATGTATATGCTTTAAGAATGGCGGCAAATTTTTCATGAAAAATTCACAATGAACAATTCTCCGTAGAATACTTCTTACACCCTCGTCATATGTGAATATTCTAGAATTTGATTGACACACTCGTTTTTTACGTTTTTTTTTTGGCGATTTCAACGTTCCACTCTGTTCTTTTTCTTTTTTGAAATTGTAAATGCTTCTTTCGCTAACACCAGTCATCAACGAAGTACGTCTTACAGCAGCACTTACATTAAGTTGTTCCGTATTTTGTAAAAAACAAACCCACCAAAACCAAAGCAACCGTTAAATAATTCACCGGATTTAAACTTATGGGACTCCATGGTCTCTGTTGAAACTCGGACTAAATTTTGAAGTGTAGTTTCGTTTTCCAAAAGCACTTTCACCTTAAGGATGGGTAGGGGGTGAAATAGGGAAAGCTTGGAGTTTATCAAATACTAATTATGACAAACAAGTTTATGGCCATATATAGGTGATTATGTTAATGATTGTAATTTGTAGCAGAAGTTTTACAAAAGAAATGAAGACCTATTTACAGAAACAACATAACTGTATTTTTAATATTTTACATACAATAGAAAAAATCTAATTTCTATGAAAGAATTGGAAATTTGAATATTATATATAATATCTATAAATAATATCATTTCCAAGTTTCCAAATTCTTTCCTAGAAATTATGTAGGTTTTTTCTATTTTATGTAAAACATTAAAACTACAGTTATTGTATGTTGTTCTTGCAAAGAGGTGTTCAAATGTTACTCTTATGAATATGATTCAATTGTATATCTCATGTTGGCGTTTTATATGCAAAATTCATAGTTTTCGTTGTCAATAACTCATCAATGCCTTTTTATTCTACTGTATACGTATACATGATATAAAATATTTTACTCGTACTGCCGGCAGATGCATTTTATCCAAGCCGGTCCTGTGAGACAATGAGCAATCAATAGCTGGAGAAAACCGACAACCCTGCGCGTTTATTCTCCATAAGAAAAGCATTGCCGTATCTTACCCGCACTGCACTGTCAGTGTGACATTTTCTATAGAACCTTTTCGAGCAAAATGCAGTTTCAGGTAGTAGCGACGCAAGACGTTATTAAAGTTATTTATATTTATTCAAGAGATATATTTTAGGAATGTGTGTTAAATTATTGAAATTTTTTACAGAAAGAGGACAGTTATATGAAAATGAATAAAAGTAGTTGAGCTATTTTGTGGGTGTGCAATTTCTTTGACTTGTAATTATCAAGTTTTGGATAAAAAGCATTTAATTTCTGTTTAGGCAGAGAATTGTGATGTTCAAATGTTAAAATTATAAAACTAAAACACAATTAGGGACAAACATATTGCATTAAAAGGACAAAACAGACATAAAACTTTTAAAAAAGGGGGCTTTTTGGCACTACATTACTTGGTATGAAAGGAACTGGTAAAAATTGAGTTTTTCTTTGTTGTTTACTAGTATTTTAAGAGGTAAATTTGACAAGCTAATGTAGGTTAAAGTGTGACAGTTCTTCTTCTATTTCTAAAGTAACTAGTTTTTGAAGCAGACTGCTAATTTGAAGCTAATTGCCAACCTCATTATTAATTAATTGATAACTCAATTAATTTCTGGAATTTGTTGCTTTAAACAATTTTATCTATTTCTCTTGTTTCTACATTAATATAATAAAACTAAAATGAAAATTTTAAACATACCATTACAGATTGCTCATTTACGCTGACAATAAGTTTTTCAAAATAAATTTTTTTTTTCAAAATTTGTATATTTATTAAATATTTGGATTAATATTTCGTTACCCAATACTCATCTAAAGTTCGTTTTGTAATTCTGACCTTTAAAAAAATTTTTCAAAATTTGTTATATAAAAATTATTTCAATTATTTCGACTGTCAAATTTAAATTTATAGTTAAATTTAATTCATCTAGTTATTGTTAAAAGTATGCCAATATTATACATATTAGCTTACAATTTTAACTTTAGAAATAGAAGAAGAACTGTCACATTTTAACCTACATTAGCTTGTCAAATTTACCTCTTAAAATACTAGTAGACAACAAAAAACTCAATTTTTATCAGTTCCTCTCCTACCAAGTAATGTAGTGCCAATAACCCCCTTTTTTAAAAGTTTTATGTCTGTTTTGTCCTTTTAATTGTGTTCTGTTTGTCCCTAATTGTGTTTTAGTTTTATAATTTTAACATTTGACATCACAATTATCTGCCTAAACAGAAATTAAATGCTTTTTATCCAAAATTTGATAATTACGAGTCAAAGAAATTGCACACCCACAAAATAGCACAACTACTTTCATTCATTGTCATATAACTGTCCTCTTTCTGTAAAAAAATTCAATAATTTAACACACATTCCTAAAGTATATCGCTTAAATAAATATAAATAACTTCAATAATTTAAATAATATAAAACATCACTCTGTCATTTAACAAACAATCACATATACCTTACTCCTATATCATCTGTGAACATCTCTTTCCTCAAGAAACTTCCTCGTTAATTGTCAGACAGTTACAACATTGACCGGAGATCACCCATTATCAGCAATACAGGATAGTTTGAACTATGTATCACGAATCATTATATAAAAATTATTGTACCGGCATGTAAGTAGTATTTTGTTTATTTCTAATTTATTACAATTCAATAGATTATCTCTTACCAATTTGTGGGTTTTTACTTTGTCTGCTAAATCAATTTTATGCATATTAATAAACACAGACATGTAATATTGGCATAATTACTATAACTTTTTTGATTTATATCTTTATAAGACAGCACCCTGGTATAGGCTTTTTATAATTTCAGCATTTAATTTACTTTGTACCGTTTGACCTGAAGATGCTTTGCAAATTTTAGAAAGCGAAACCGGTCGTTTTGGGTAGTAAAATTAAATTGATTGCGAGTAAGTCTAATTTATTTCTTTTACCTATTTAAAACGAATAAAATTTGAACAGCAGAGGAGAGTTGTCTTCACAAAAAAGCAGAAGAAACAAAATACTTCTTCTATAATAGTAGAAACTTTAGTTTGGGAACTCGATAATTTCGAACCTGCATCAGATAATCAGACCAGGCCTACAGTGAATACCACTATAAAAAAATTACGCGACAAAAGTTATCTACTTCTTTTAAGTATTGTGGAAACGATATCAATAATAAGTGTATTACATTCAATCATTCAGTCTTAATCGCCGTATATATTTTCATAATTATATGAAATTTTTAGTAAAAAAATCATGTATTAGATTGAAATCCCTAACATTTATAAAACTAAAATTTCACACGAAATGTGATTAATACTGACAACAGAAATATTGTATAAATCTCATATCTTTTAGGTATATTTATGAATTAACAATAATCCATCCATTCACATAATTCAAAAATTGAGACAAAAAAATAAGTTTAAATACGTTTGAGCATACTGGGTCTTGTTTTTCTTGCCAAAAATTCTAAACATTGTTGAATTTTAAGCTTGTCCAAAATATTTTAAAATGTTCAATTTTTAACTGATCAATACCAATGAATTTATGAAATCATATCAGTTATTTAAATAGATGTCCGAACTTTTAGAAATTTTTTTGCACAAGCTTATTGGATTTGCCCAAATTTCTGGATATTTGTTAGTTTTCGTCAGAGACGTCTAATAATTCAAAACATCTTCTTCTTCTTCTTCTTTTTATATAGACATGACTCTGTCTGTTTTTCAATGTGCCTCCAGTAAGTTGTCATTCCATGTTTGCGTGGTCTTCCTACTGATCGTCTTCCTATTGGGGAACCGTCTCTTGCCGTCTTTACTACTCTATTTGTTGTCATTCGGCTTATATGATCGTTCCATTCTACTCTTCTATTTCTTACCCAGTTTTTGATGTTCTTCACCTTGCATCTATGTCGTATATCTGTACTTCTAGCTCTGTCCCATAGTGTCTTACCATCAATTTTTCTAAGTGTTTTCATCTATGCTGTTTCTAACATCCTTTTTGTTCTCTCTGTGTCAGGTCTTGTTTCTGCAACACTGCCTGGGGTGATTGCGGGGTGGATTGAGTAGCTCTACGGTTACTACAGCCGGTCCCAAGCCCGGATAAAATGTGGAGGGTGATTGGCAAGGTTAGCAACCTACCAATCGTAAAAACAAATACTGCTCAATGAAACAATATACAGCCTCGGAACCGGATTGATACTATGAAGACGACTACGGCAAGAAATAAGGACAAGCGAAAAACATCCAAAACCCGGATGAGAATTACTACTTGGAATTCAAAACATAAAACACCTATTTAAAAATTAGTTTGGCATCAGCTATAAACGCTTGTAGTCATGTATCCGTAATGGCTGTCCCTAGTTGCAAGTCTCTTCAGGTAGGCCCAAAAGGATCAAGGACGTGATAGCTGAGCACCGAGGTCACGTACCGACAGACGTTGTCCAGATCCGTCGGGTACCAGCTGGTGAGAAGAACAAAATTTATTTTGACAATTCGACATCTATTTAACCGAACACATAGCGAGACCCCGATCTCAGTGGCTCACTGTCTGGAACACACAAGGGAGCAAAAGTCTTAAGTCAAGTCACAAATTTTAGTAATCCTAAGAGGGTGAAGCTCTTTAAGGTACTCCTAAAACTAGGTGTCCTAGCCACAAAAAGTAATGGAAGATGCGTCATAACCAGTACTTCTTCTTTTTCTTCTTCAGCCTTCAGTAATCCAACTTTGGACATAGGCCTCCCCCAAATCAATCCAGTGTCTTCTATTTTGCGCCACTTGCTTCCAGTTGTGTCCTCTGATCTTCTTAATATCATGAACCCATCTCATTTGTAGTCTTCCTCTGCTTCTCTTTCCTAACCATGGCCTTCACTGTTGTATTTCGTGGTTCCATCTCTTATCCTTCAGTCGGGCATTGTGTCCTGCGAAACTCCATTTTAATTTGGCAGCATGTTCTCCTGCGTCTTTTACTTTCGTTTTGCTTCTAATCCATTTGTTTGTTTTTTTGTCTATAAGTCTCACCCGAGCATTGATCTTTCCATCGCTCTTTGTGATTTTACTATTTTATCCATATTGGACTTGGTGAGTGTCCACGTCTGTGAACCATACGTGAGTATAGGGAGGATACACTGATCGTAAATTCTGGTTTCCAAATACTGTTCTATTTTAGTGCTTTTCAAGAACCAACTCAGTTTTCCAAATCCTGCCCACCCTAACCTTATTCTTCTGGTAATTTCGGCAATTTGATTTTCTTTGTTAATTTTCATTAGCTGTCCCAGGTAGATGTATTCGCTTACTGTTTCTAAATTTATGTCGTTCAATGTTATTTCTGGAATGTTCGATGTATTTGTCATTATTTTTGTTTTTTCCAAGTTCATCTTAAGAACTACTTTTTCCGAAGCTTGAAATAGTTGCGTCATCATGGTCTGTAGTTCTTTGAAACTTGTAGCGAATATTACAATGTCATCAGCGTATCTTAAATGACTTAGTTTTCTTCCATTAACATTTACTCCCTTATCTGCTCGGTTAATGTCTCTGAACACGTCTTCAAGTCCAAGTGTGAATAGCTTTGGTGAGATAACATCTCCCTGGCGAACTCCTCTGTTGATTGGTATAGCTTTGGTTTTCGCATCAATTTGTATTTTCATTGTAGCTTTCTTGTAAATAAATTATGTATTATATGTATTATGTAAATTATGTAAATTATGTATAGTATATCATATTATATATTATATTATAGTTATGTAAATTATGTATTATATTATTTACATAACCAGTACATCTAAATAGCCTCCCCTTTCGTTAAATGACTGTAAGGGAAGAGGTGGAGGATAGCTTGATGGTCAGATAAGTACCGCTCCAACAGATCGTGACTGGTTCCACTATTCATAGGAACACACGTGACTTGGTAGGTACTGGTTGTACCCTTTATGTGTGTGTGTGTGAAAACATTGTTATTTTACAACAAACTAAAGTTACACAGAAAAAGATTGGGACCACTGTAAACGTATGATCGTGTGATGATGATGATCTGTAAGTAGTGGTGAAATGACAATATTCACTTTGAATGATCTAGCTTCCTTTATTTGTCATCCTCGCGTGATCTACCCAACTAATATTGGTGTGAGTAATGGAACGTTGGTGGGGGAAGTTATAGAAAACACATTTTATTATCTGATAAATAATACAGCAAAATATTAATCTGATTACTTTTAAAAAATATGAAATAATAATTTATATTTTATAGGTATATATTACAAAATGTAAGCAAAAATAGTCATAAAAGGACTTAACGCAAAATGTGACATTCAACAGAGACATATACTGCAGAAAACGGCAACATAGTCTTTAAGGGTTGCTTGTTTTAGCCGTTCAACAAAATTTATGTCAATGGTACGAAGTTACGAAGTATCGTATCATATTCGAAGCAATAGAGAAAGTAAAGATCGCGCAATCAGTTTTCGAGTAGCGTCCATAGTTGAGTAGCTAAGTACTAAATCCCGGCAGACACCAGAAATTTTTTAGTTTCTAGATTAAGTGAGAAGTCACCATGCTTTGGAGAGTACGTAAAGCCGTCATGTCAGTCCCAACTACGTAGGTAGCCGTCAACACTAAAAATCTGAGCTAGAAGGTCACGTTAATGGAATATGTACAAGACAATTGGCTGTAGGACGACCGGTTATAACAAACGGCTTCCGAAAAGAATAATAATAATAAAATATGTTCTTAAAATTATTGGAGGCTACGATAGCCGAAGAAGAAGAAAAACAAACAAAAATATACATTAAGCTTTAATCACGTTAAAAATATTTATTAATTTTTGATAATACTCTTTATATTAAATGTATTTGATCATCCGTTCAAATTTAATCTAACGTAAAATCATCGTATTTAATTCTCCGTTACTTTTGCCAACATAATACCGGAAATATGAGTATTGCCGTTTATAAAAGCATATCAAGGGACATGCGAACTTGTTTATGGAAAATAACTGACTTTATATAAAAGCTAAGCAATTTCGATGAGACAGAGAAGGGAAATGACAAATAATTACATCTTCCTTTCCATTCTCCTCCCTGACATAGCACACTGAGATGTGATCGTATAATTCCTCCTCTTTGTCGTAAAGGGCTGCTAATGGAAAACAATTGCCTGTGTATCGGTTGTCTCTGTCACTCCCTATGTTTATCTTCTGACAAAGACGTAGTACATCGTCCTTATGTAAGAACATCTCATTGGATTTTCCACTGTGAGCGTTTGTCTTTGAAGATGGTATTAAATATAAAAAGTGATTTGTGTTTGCCATGTTATTTAAGTGCTACTATTAAATATACAATGATTACAGTATTAGAAACATTATTATTAAATAAATTCATGAATATGTATCAGTAAATTTACATAATTGGGAAATATAAAAATATATTGGATCGAAATAGTAACACGAAAATTAAATTTCGATCCTATAGGTTATGTTTGTCTGTCCGTCCTTCCATCTGTCCAGTCTTAAATTAAGAAAACTGTACTAAATAAAGAAAAACTGATGACATATTACAATTAAGCACTTAAGTTAGTGCGGCAACAATTGTCAAAACGAAAATAATCACTGTCGGTTCTAAGAAAATTCCCAAAAACTGTATAACTCGCAAATGACGATAGATCCACGTATTTTGACAACGGATTCGTGATTAGCGTGCAAAAATACTTCTAAAAATATATATCGGTTCTTTTTCTTGTAGTGCCTATCCGTTTCGGATATTGGCGACTATCATTGCAGTCTATATTTTGCAAACTGCTGCTCTGAAAAGATTTGTGGTTTTTGCGTTGAACCACGTACGTTGATTTTTCAGCCAGGAAATCCTTCGCCTTCCTGGTTCACGTTTTTCTTCTACTTTTCCTTGTAGAATTAATTGAAGTAACCCATATCTTTCGCTGTTTCTTATGATGTGACAGAGGTATTTGATTTTGGTTGTTTTTATTGTGGTTAACAACTCTTTTCTTTTTTGCATACTTAATAAAACGTTCTGGTTAGTAACATGGTCAGTATAGGTCAGTATATCTTCAGGATTTGACGATAAAGCCAGATTTCAAAACCCTCAATTTTCTTGCAGCGTCTGTGAGGGTCTACGACTCAACTCTGTACAATAGTATAGGAAAGATATACACATCACAGTAACCTGAGTTTTATGGGTACTGATAAATCATGGCATTTGAATAGCTTACCCATTTTTTGAAATATAGATCATGCTGTCTCTATCCTATATTTTTTCTAGGGAATGGTCCCAATTTTCATTGAAGTTCGTACCAAGGTAGGTGTATGTTTTTACTCTTTATATTGGTTGACCATTCACACTGATTTTTTCAATTTAATGTACCTTCTTAGAGATCATCATAAATTTTGTGTCATCCGCGTATCTGATCTTATTGATACATTCTCCGTTAATTCGAATTCCGGTTTCAATATCCTCTACGGCTTCTTGAAAGATTTCCTCAGAGTATGTGTTAAGCAGCAAGGCTGATAGTATACATCCCTATCGGACCCCTCGTTTGATTTTAATATCATCGGGTTCTCCTGCCTCTGTACGGATAGACGATGTTTAATTCCAGTAAAATCTGTTAATAATTCTTAGATCACAGGTGTTTATTCCAATATTTGTTAATATCTCCTCAGCTTGTCGTGTTTTACTGTATCGAACGGTTTATGGAAATCAATGAAACATGCGTAAATATCGCAATTCACCTCTTTTCATCGTTGAAATAGCACTTTATGCTAAAGAGAGCCTCTCTCGTACCCTTCTTCTTCTTCTTCAGTGCCTTATCCGGTCCGGATGTTGGCGATCATCAAGGCTATCATGGTTTTGTTGACTGCTCTGCGAAACAGCTTCGCTGAGGTCATCCCAAACCATTGTCGGAGATTTTTCAACCACGAGATACGACGGCGTCCTGGTCCTCTTCTGCCAAATACTTTACCCTGCATAACGAGTTGAAGAATTTGATATTTTTCTGAATATATATTTGTACCCACTGTTCCGAAAAACAAACTTTGTAGGCTGTGTACGGCTGATTTTTTCTTCGCATAGTCTATATATCCTTTGATGTATGATTTTTAGAAATAACTTTAAAATGTGGCTCATTAAGCTGATGGTCAGGAAATCATCATATATCGGTTAATTTCCGGTAATAAAATTTTTTTACTTCCGATGAAAATTTTTTTTGACTTCCGGTTTATTTCGATTCACAACTTTGCTAGCAAAATAAAAATTCGCTTAGAAAAATAAATAAATTTTCTTTTACTCAAAAACTTTGGTGCTTTAAGAAGAAAGCAGATAAGTAATAATGAACATAATACTTAGAACTATATTAGAAATTTTTTTCGAATCTTACACTAAAAAATCTTTGAAATTTGGTTGCGAGACCTTTTTAAAAACCAACTCCTGTGCTCTTGATAACAGCTAGCAACTTTATTATTGAGGTCTTACAAGGATTCTCTATAATTTTGGATGTTACACGATGGATATAAAAAAAGTGGTACAGTAGGCAGTACTGTAGGCTATCGCGAAGCTTCATACTACGTTTTCTCTATTTTTTTTTTTAATTTAAATAATATGTTTAAAATTGAATAAAGTAATTTTATTATTTATTTATTATTTTTATAGATTTTTATCAAATTGAAAATGTTTACATGTTGTATAACGCTCACCACATGTCACTTAAATGGCCAATTGTTTACTGTGACTACTATTTCGTAAAAAACCATATTGAATAACTGCTGATTTAGAAATCTCTTACAAAGTATCAATTTAAAAGTTTAACTTAATAGTTATTTATGTAATAAGGGTATTAAAGAGGTGTTTATACCCAGAGGGCGACGATGTTGCAAACCCAAGAGCCCGAGGGCATATACATCTATTAATACCCGCGGTGCATACAAACTTTTATGTCATACTAGTTCGTTATTGCATCTACAAATAAATATGTTCTAAAAAATCCGAAAATTCGATTTCATTTTGACAATATATTTACTAGTAGACATTCTATCGTCCGGGTTATGTTGCTACTCTACGGAGTCTACGGAAATGTTGTCAAACATGTCAAACTAAAACCGTGAGAATGCAAGATATTTTTGAGATATTGAGATCCTAAGGTAATCTATATATTACCGGATACTTTCAGAATTGCCAGTTTTATGTGAATTCTAAATAATGTTTTGAAATGTTGTTAAATAAAGATGTTTCTAATAACTTATCTTTTTGTTTGTAACTTTAAGCCCGTGCGGGTCATAAAGTACACTTTGTGTCCGCGTCGGCATAAAGTACACTATTACGTAGTTGATAACTAAGCAATAAAAAGACAATAATAAACTAGTATGACATAAACTATTTTACTAATTAATCTTTTTGTCACACTTTAACACAATTTTTTACCTGATAATTGAACAAATCTGGCATATTGTATATTTATATGAAATAATTTTAAAATGACAAGTGTATAGAATAAAAATTAAAGTCCGATTTCATAATGGAAATCTAAACTCAACCTTAACGTTCCCTTTAGATTAAAGTACACTTTAGTATCACACCCACTTTCATAATGCCTACAGCTCTTTTCATTATTAAAAGTAAACCTAGGTGTTTAAATCAGTAGGTTGGTAACTATGTTTCTATCAATTTTGCTTTATTTTTGTCAAAATGACCTTATTTTTATTGTTGTATGTTAATTTGTTTGTAAAATTTTTAAATGTTATTAATTATGTCTGTATCAAAAATAAATAATATTTTAAATTTCACAAAAAGAGAAACTTTTACTCTTGAGAAAGTATCCAAATATAAATCAATTAAGTAGAGAAACCAAGAAAAAATATTAATAAAAAAGGGAAGTTTTAAATGGAGAGAATGATCGATAAGAGGACAAAGAAGAGAGAGAACGGCCAATCATGTAAAATATTAAACAACAATGATTCAAAAACAAAATATTAAAAATTGAATTACAATTAAAACAAAAATATGCTCAAGACAACTCGTAATAAATATTCTGTACAAAAATTGTTTGTTTTTTAATGTCATTTATATTGAATAAGTTGGACAGATTCAATTGTAGTTATAAGGATCGAATTGTTTTGTAATGCCCCTTTGTCCGCTTCTTCTCGATCGATGATGGTAATACAATAAAACGTTGAATTTGGGTAGTGAAAATTATGGTTTTATTGACAGCTACTAATAATTAAACTATAGATGTTGGTTAGGTAACTTTCTATAATAGACTGCGCTCAAATGAGCTCAAATCCCCAATTTATAATTTCACAAATAATGTATACCTTAGTACAGAGGTTAATGCTTCTATCATACTAACAAAATTTAAACTATGAGCTTACAATACAATTTAACCTAGGCCATTATGAAATACTTAGGAAGTTTAATTAGAAAAATATATTATTCGACAATTCATTAAGGGACAGGTTTGCAGGCGAATGGACTTTAATTATTAAAATATTACTCGATATAGGTTTAAAATGTCTCAATTATAGACGGTGAAACTATAAAATGTTAAGAAGTTAAGAATAATTTGAGATTACAAATTAAGGAATTTATTTGTGATTGAACATTAGTAAATGTAAACTGTACACAAATTTTAAGAACACAGTACAGAAATTTCTGAATTAGTATACAGTGATGAGTGCCTTAAGAACCGGCAAAATAACGCAAAAGATAGAAAACATAATACGTTGTGAAATAAAAAGAGATGAAAGTAGTAGAGGTGGGAAATTATCGACAGAAACCTCTAATTTACATTACATTACATTAGGACTATCGATAGTTTCCCACCTTTAGACGTTAGCTTATGAGCTAGTTGACTTCAGTCATAATATTACAAGTACGACGTCGAACATTAACATTTTTTAAATTTCGCATAAAGTAAAAACTTATTAAAGGCAATAAAGCAAATGTAAGTAAACAGTTTAATTAGTAGTAATTTGATAAATACAGAATAACAAGCTATGATAATTCTGTATTGAGAAGAGTGTATGCGACGTCTCAAATCACAGTTTATTATTGATCAATACTTTAATTTTGGATAAAAACATACTCGTACTTGAACTGTTTTTACTTACATTACGTGATACGGATTACTATGACTAAAGTCAACCAGCGTATAAGCTAACGTCTAAAGGTGGGAAACTTTCGATAGATCTAATGTAATGTAAAGTAAATTATAGGTTTATATCGATAATTTCTCACTTCTACTACTTGCATCTCTTTTTATTTCACAACGTATTATGTTTTCTATCTTTTGCGTTATTTTGCCGGTTCTTAAGGCACTCATCCCTGTATATTTATGATGAATATAATATGTACAATTATAAAAATGCAAATTACTGAAATATGAGTATCATTATCATATAAAATTTTCAAGAAAGGAAAACGTTATCTCTCATTTTTTGCTAAAACGCCAAGATAGCAGGAAAGCATCTGGTATTATATGTCTTATTTTTCATAGGACACCAAGTATAATTCGAATAATACATAACTTGGAATTGAGTTAATGGTACTGGATGACTTACTTTTGAAAAGGCGCTAGGCCTATGGCATCTGTGGTCCCGGTGATCCGCCGCTGGCGGCTCCATGGGCGTGCGGCGCCGAGGGCGGCTCCGGGGTGAGGGGGGCGGCAGAGGGGGGACCGGCCGGCTTAAGTGGCCGCTGCGGCGGCGGCGGTTTTTGGGCAGCCGGTCAGCCGGCGGGCAGCCGGCAAACGACCTCTAGCCGAGCTCCATGGGCGAGCTCTGCCCCCGCCCCATCGTGCCCACACTCACCCCCACATAAAATTCAAAACTGGAACAAAATAAAAACGTCAATTTAATTGAATACTGTCGTAAAAGATTAATTAAAAGTATTTTCTGATAATAATTATTATTAAAGCAAAACCGTTTTTAACAAAAAGGTTACTGACATGTGTATAAATATTTTTGTAAACATGGATCATATATTGTAATTAAGGGACAACAGTCAAAAGTTCAAACAACAATATATCTTAGTTGCTTTGGTATATTGTGTGGTCGGTGAACATAAGCAGACAAATCAATTTTTAAGAAAATTTTTGTATTTATTAAAATCACCTAAAAGAAAATTATCTACCGCTGGAATAAAAAAGTCAAGTCAAATGTTATACCTGTGGTTGACTATCAAATAGTAATGTTTTTCATCGCAGTTATGAAAAAAGGATATTATGTAAATGATTCGTTCAATTTGTAATTTGGGTATTGATTACATTGCGTTTCTCACGTTTCTTAAGCACTAAGCACAAGGAAACGAAAAGCTAAGAAGAAATTTAGGAATAGGTCCTTACGTTACAAGGAAAACCAATTCGTTCACGCGAAGCGAAAGTATTAGCTCATGTCGAATGAAATGTAAAGATCGCTTTAATGCAAACGAGTTAAAAAACTGTTTTGATAAATATTGGGGTTTAGGTTCGTACTCAAAGAGAGCAACATATACAGTGTGGAAACCACTTATGGAATAAAATTGTTTATGTCCTTATTTTAGAAAATAATAAAAAACGTTGAGATACCTTAACTTTTAAATTTAAATATGCGCTTTTTAAACATAAATTTGAATATACAGGGTGGTCCATGCAAGTCTGGCATAGTCCATAATCTGTATTTTAAATGAAACACCATGTATATTTTTATGTTTTTAAAATCTCCTTAACAACCTGATCTCAGCGAACTATATTATGTAGGGTCTATTATGAATAATACAAGGTGAAATTTTGAAATTTAGTATAATTTTCATCAAGACAATTAATTCATAGAATACCCGAGGTAATTAATTGGATTACATTAAAATAAATGCTTAAAATGTTCTCCACCTTGTTGTTCGCAATAACACAGTCTTCTGTAAAACTGGTCCCGAACTTTGTTTAAAGTTTGAGGTGAAATATTCCGTATTTCTGTAGTTATCCTTTCTTTGAGGTCTTCAATGCTAGTTGGTTGTGTTGCATATACTTTGTTCTTGAGATAACCCCACAGAAAAAAATCCAAAGGCGTAAGATCTGGCGACCTAGCTGGCCACTCAATAGTACCCCTTCGTCCAATCCATCTATTGAAGAAGATTTCATTCAAGTAATTTCTTACCATTAAAGCATAATGGGGTGTTGCACCGTCCTGCTGGAACCAGACAGTTTCATGCGGTCGGATCGGATCTACTGGATTGGGATATAAGTTAGCCAACTGAGGAAGAACATCGTCTCTTAGCATACTTAAATATTTTTCCGCCGTCAAATTACCATCTACAAATATAGGACCAATAATATGATCTCCTATAATACCTGCCCAAACATTCAACTTTTGGGGATACTGAGTGTGTGTCTCACGCATCCAATAAGGATTCTCCGCTGATCAATATCTACAGTTTTGTTGATTTACCTCTCCGTTCAATGTAAATGTTGATTCATCAGAAAAAAGAATTGTGCTAAGAGCTATTTCATTTGTGTTAATTTTATCCATCATTCTTTCGCAGAAATCCATTCTACGATCTGGATCGTCTTCTGTTAGCTCCTGCACAAAAGTCAATTTATATGGATAAAGTTTTTCTTCGTGGAGACACCTTAGGACCGTTGTATGACTCACAATATTTTGACGTGCAATTTGACGTGAACTTGACGTTGGATTCTCTGCGACACTTAACAAAATATCCACTTTCACCTCATCTTCAATGAAGTTCGGTTTTCTTTTTAATGGTTTGACATGTCCAAGTTTTCTGAATTGTGCATAAAGTTTAGACACAGTACCTTGTGCAATATTAGGCAACTGAGGATACCTCTGATTAAATAAGTTTGCTACTTCAACTTGACTTCTACAATTCTCCCCGTAACCGATCATCATTAAAATCTCAATTCGGTGGGTCTCAGTTAAATATTTCATTTTTATTTCTGCAAGAAATTAGCTTTTAATTAGGAATATATTATTTTAATTTAAAATGTCAACACACCAACAACTGACTGATAACAATCCGCATTATTTACCGATTTAGTTTAATTAGCAGACTATCTAGACAGTTTTTAGCTATGCATGACAAAAAATGTTAACATGGTTACTAAACAGAAATTTTCCCCAAAATACTAGCACTTAGAGTAGAAGTGTATTTTCTGTATTTAGCTAATTTAGAATAATATCATAACACGTGATAAATTATTAATTTCAAAATTTCACCTCGTATTATTCATTATAGACCCTACATGATATAGTTCGTTGAAATCAGGTTGTTCAGAGTCTTTTAAAAACATAAAAATATACAGGGTGTTTCATTAAAAATAAGGATTATGAACTATGCCAGACTTAGATGGATCACCCTGTACATTTAAATTTATGTTTAAAAAGCGCACATTTAAATTTAAAAGTTAACGTGTCCCAGAGTTTTTTATTATTTTCTATAGTAAGGACACAAACAATTTTATTCCATAAGTGGTTTATTCCACACTGTATAACACCTGTTATTTAAGGGGGTAGGCGCAAAATTTCGGGCCAATACTTTTTAAATGCATTCATTTTTTTCGAATCCTGAGAAAACTAATAAGTATTTTTTTAAAATTTAAACGCAGAATAAAAGAATACATTATTACTGAGGGCCGAAAGTCCCTGAAAACTTCTATAATGTTTATTTTAATAAGTTACAGGGGTGAAAAAAAAAAGAGAAAATTTAGTGTGATCTTGATTTTCAAATATCATTCAAAAAAACTTTTTGTTTATTCTAAGGGACTTTCGGCCCTCGGTAATAATGTAATCTTTCATTCTTTGTTTAAATTTTTCAAAAATATTTGTTAGTTTTCTCAGGATTCGAAAAAAATTAATGCATTTAAAAAGCATTGGCCCGAAATTTTGCGCCTACGCTCTTAAGTGAAAAAAACTGCTTCACATCGACCAAGAACAATGGATCTAAACAAGGTTAAATGCAAGTCAATAACTTTGGTTTATTCTCTTTTTATAAATAAAAATAAGGAGCCCTTCTTTCGTGGTTGTCTTCTTAACGTTTTTGATGAAAACAAAAACTTTGTTTTAACTATCGCCAGTAAGATTCAATCTACGATCGCAGTTACTGTTGTAGAAGATGAGAGAGGGGACATCAAAAACAAAAATTAGTGAAGAAAAACGAATATAAATAAAAAATCCTATACTTTCATTTCCACTGTACGAAAGTTACTATTCACGAAAGCGCACTTCAAAGAAGTACTTACCATCTCACACAACTTTAAAAAAAAATGTGCGAATTGTTCAAACAGTCCACACCTGCGCCCACATCTATCAAAATTTATTAACAGGAATGTAAAACGCTTAACCTCGAATTTAAAAAGCCAAAACTTGATACATGTTTTATCTGCGATAATTTTATTATGCAATTAAAAATTTGTACAGATGACCAGAAAAATAAACTCTCTACAGATCACAAATCCCACTAAATGGAAGCTGATCAAGCGTATAATTAAAAAAGGAAAGATAAAGAAACTGCCAAACCTGTTCCACATTTAAGGACATACACTTTCGACCTACAACAGTGCTTACCAACACCAGATTTAAAATCATCTATTGCCAACACCAGATTTAAAATCATCTGTTGCATTTTATAAGATACAGCTGTGGACGTTTAATTTGACAGTTCATGATAACAGTACAGGGAAAGCTGTTTGTTACATGTGGTATAAATCTATTACAGGTAGAGCGGCAAATCAGGTAGCATCTTGTCTGTACAAACATCAGCAAACAATCGTACTGCTTGAGACAGCACATATAATTTATTATTCACACACATGTGGGGGATAAAACCCTAACTCTTATGTACCTGCCATCTTTACGTGGGCCATGCATAGGTCCTCATCTAATATTAAGCTAATAGATCATACGTTTATGGTACCAGGTAACACTCACTTGGAAGTAGATACTGATCTTAGTATAATTGAGAAAAAAAAAAGAAAACTGACATTAAATATTTCACCCTCATAACTGAATGTAAATTGTACGTTCAAGCAGCTCTAAATTCACTGTTATGGAAATGTCACAAACGGACTTTAATTTCCCATCTTTACTTAAAGATTGCATGGTACTAAGAAATAAAGACACTGATGGTTGTCAATTCCGATGGCGGACAAAAGATGGCTTCGATATATAAAAGACATGCCAATCGTTCAATTCAAACACAGCCCTAATATAGAAGACCCATTTAAGACTATTGATTTTAACAGAAGAGGGGGTCAACTACCTTAGGAAGTTCCAATTATAACTAATCAACCAGTCCCTATTTTTAGAGAGAAAAAGGCAGACATTATCGTGCTACTGCCTCTAATTTCCACCTTATTTTACAGTTTTTATCAAGGCTTGCATACGAATGCTACAATTCAAAATACTCACCCCGATCTTGTAAATGATGATAAAGAAATTAATTTTATTCAAACTTTATGCTTTCGTTCTTTTAAAATTGTGTTTTTTAATGTTTATTTCGTAATTATGAACTAACATAATATTGTTTTTTTTTTTATTTTAAAATTTGCACTTAATTTGTACCTTATAAGATAAATCAATAAAGAAAGATGTAAGTAACTAACTGGACAAGTCAATCAAAATCCAAAATTTTTAACATTTACGTTGTTTTTCATTTGTATTGTAATACATATGTATCCTATATACATAATTTTAATTATTAAAAGCTACATTTACGTTTGCATTACATATGCGTTTAATTTTAAAATAGTTTTTATAACTACCTGAAAAAACTCAAATTTGTACTTGTCTGCTTTTGTTTGCCGACCACACATTATAGTGAACTAAGTCCTAATGCAGATAAAGATTACTAACTATGGAAAGCAACTTGGAGTGCCTCCAATCAAGAACGCACATAATCAATTCGTCCGACATTATACCGATAAAGCTGAATTATTTGTTCAATATCTTGCTAGTGTTGAATATCTTGCTAATAACCTAGAAATGGACATGGAGATAATGACTTCCATTGTAGTAGTTCTTTAATCCCTAAGTATTAAATTGCAAAAGACTTATAAGATACCATTAACAATTACGATTTTGTATATGTTTATTATAACATCCATTCATCCCACGTGAACTTGAACTCACAATTTCAATAACAATAACTTGGCCGTTGGTTGCTTTTTATTTTTTAGTAGTGAAAACTACCCCTATTATAATAATATCATATAATTGTAAATTCAAGCAATTTGTAATTTTTTAATTATACAGTGAATAAATTTAGATTTCTTTACTGTTTTAATTTTTTACCACATAATGTATACCCTTATAAAAACCACCCCTTTCGAAGAAATTTGAATGATTGTAGTATTTTTTTTTCATTGAAATTATAAATACAATAAATGTTTTAATTAAAATGTTATGAATTTATTTTATTTCAACTTAAAAACAACCCTTATTGATTTGTAAGGATGAGTAACCCTTATGGGGGTATAATGTAGGTATGTGCCTTAATAGCACATTAGGTGTATATATCTTACAATGCTCCCGTATATGGTTATCGTATAAGGCTTGTAAAAATAAGCACTTTAAATCGGTCAAACTTACAACAGATCATATAAAGAATTTATAAATAAAGTAAATTGTAAAGTGGTAATGATAAATATCATTTGGGATGCTAATTAGGACATAATTTAAACGATTTTTTTATCAAAAAAAGAGACCAACTTTATTTTGAGCGTAACTAGCTTAGTTTTAATGCTATAAACTAAAAAATGATGTTACAATAAGTTTTGATCGGTTTTCCCCAAAACGTGCTTTATTTTTTGTTTATTTCATGTTGAAATATTTTATTTGCAATTTTGACAAATAAGAACCTAGTTTTCACGAGCTACAACTATGTTTTTACTGGGTCTACAAACTTTTTTTGTGTTTTTAATAATCTACATTTTTGCTAAGAATATTTTTTTCGATAAGTACTTACTTTTTGAGTTGTTTGTGAACAAGCATCTGAAAACGTGATTTTTCTTGTAACATTTTAACTCGCAAATAACCCAAAAAGTATTGACTTTTGACTAAAAACTCTGTGAAACAAAAGATGCTTAGAATTAGTCAATTGTACATTTCCGGACTTATTTTAAACGAATGCTTTTTTGCCTTCGAGAAAGGATAACTTTCACGTAGTTCCGTGATTAAATACAAAAATATTACAGCGTTACATACATAAGCGGTCTATTCGTAACCTACGTTTGATTCGTTGATATTTAAAATGCGTGCTTTCTAAAGCCAATCAATTACGCGAATTTTGACGTAAAACTTCATTCTGTTTTCTGAAGTCTAAAAGAGTGAAGTGGTCGTTGTCGTGTCGTACGGCCGTAGCGTCTACCTGGTTTTCAGGTGTTTCTGGATGATCTACGACTGCCGCTCTTGAAGGGGATCTCAGGTTTCGAGAGTCCATCTTCGTTTCAAGGAGTTAAATTGAGATACCGGCCTCTACGGGCAAGAAGTTTCGCCGAGCCTTTGTGGTAGGTGAGGGGCCACCGGCAATCAGAATTCTCTAACAGTTCGAGCTTTCTTACAGACAATATTTTTTACAATGACTTAATTTGTGTTAGAATTCTGATGCGTAGTGTATACCTCAAATTCCACAGAGATGTCGGCCTTCTCACTTCGTGTAGCCGCGTTCCCTCTCCTCGAGAGAGGCACAAGAATGCCGGCAATGTCGACTCTTCCTGTTGCCAGTCGCTTCGTATTGCTACCTTTCGCTAACAGTACTTCTTATAGTTACTATTTGCATAAGGTTTTTGGAGACGAAGTGTTATTGCAACTCAACCTGATCGAAAAAGCAATTACAAGTCCCCGTCGAGGCTTTCATTCACTCTTTACCGTGACAGGCCCAAATAACGCTGTGGTCAGTTCGACACAATGTGAAATAGTTCTAAGACCAATGTCTTTCTATCTCAGAAAGTCGTGTTCTACTGCCAGGAAGCGTTTTGTAGTCGACACGCCAGGTCTTGCATACTTGATGATTTAACTTCTAAATTGGATAACTATTCTTGGATAATTATTCTTGAATTTCGACGTCTTCGACGATAGCAGGATATTGGTTAAATAATAAAATTGAATAATAAAACTCAAAGGTAGCGTAGTAGCACACCGAGCCAACAAGCTCTAACGGGGATAGTAGTGTAAGACGACTGGATCCCGATCGCAAAATGTGCTGCTCTTTTATACACATCGTGTTTGAGCATTTGCAGCACATTTCCGCCGAGAGGCCAATGACGGCGCAGTTAATAACATGCGCTGTGGTTGGCCGGCCAAAGTAACAATCTTTGTCGTGATTGGTTACCTTGGCTACAGTCGTTCAGGTCAGTATTTGACATTATTTCACAACGCTATGCAATATTTTGTATTTTGGAAATGCCAAGATATACGGAAAAAGGACAAGTACTGATACTCAAATTACTTAACTATTTTCAATTAGAAAAGGAAGCTGGTCAAACTTCGACTAGACAAAATCAACTACATTATCTAATCGAATCAAATCGAATCGATTATCGAATTGAATGAATTATCTAATCGAATCGATTATCAAATCGAATCGAATCAAATATTGAATCAAATCGAAACGAATCGATTATCTAATCTAGTCGATTATCGAATCAAATTGAATCTATTATCGACTTGAATTAATTATCAAATCGAATAGAATCGATTTTATTGAATCGAATCGATTTTCCAATTGAATCGATTTTCCAATTGAATCGATTATTGAATCAAATCGATTACCAAATCAAATCTAATTGATTATTATCGAATGAAATCAAATCGAATTTATTATTGAATCGAATATTGAATAAAATTGAACCGAACAGATTATCGAATCGAATATCGAATGAAATCGACTCGAATAGATTATCGAATCGAATATCGAATCGAAGCAGTTATCGAATCAAATCAATTATTGAATCGAATCAAAATACAATAAACTAGAATAAAATTATTTAAAATAAAATAAAATAAAATATAATCGAATCGAATTGATTATTGAATTGAATCGGAATCAAATCGAATCGATTATTGAATTTAATCAAATCGATTATCGGATCGAATTGACTATCGAATCTATTATCAAATCGAATCGATTATTCAATGGAATCGAATCGATTATTCGATAAAATCGATATAAATCGATAAAATAAAATAAAATAAATTAAATTAAAAACATTGCGCCTTGCTTAGACGATAAGAAAGCTATGCTTCCTCTCCTCGGTCACTCTCGGAGTGCCACATCTTGTTTTTTTTTTGTTTCAGACATAATCATAAGTTGATATGTCTTGAAATAATTATATTAGTTACCCAATAAAAATTTTTTAAAACAATCTTTTTTTTTTGTGTTTACAAAAAAGACGGCAAATTATTTAATTATATAACAACTAAAATACGAATTAGGTATGCTTTTATTATATACGATTATAAAAAAGCAATAAATGGATCGTTTTGTTCTTATTTTTAAATGTTATACAACAACAAAAACAGTTAAACATTATTGTTTACTATTAAATCCACCTTGCAATAAAAGTACTAGTTTAACGCCATAAGCTTTTCACCTGTGGCTTAGTACGATCCTGGCATTTGTCTATGGTATCTAATTTCCAATGTTAGTTCGGTAATCCTAGCATACTAAAATCGGCAACATTGTAGATAAAATTTGGGGACACGAAATTGTCGAGTGGCATGTGGCATACCATACCAGTTATTGTTAGACTTTCATTGTAGTCGGGTATGTACATATATGTCTAAAATGTCTAAAAATAACAAGACATATTTACCTTTGTTTACACGAACTTAGTATTAGCAGAAACAGAAGACCAACTAAATATATTGATGAACATATTATCAGAAGAAAATCACAGGCTGGGCTTGGACATTAACTTTTCCAAAACCAAAATTCTGGTATTCCACAAAAACCCCCATGAACAAGTTAGAACTAACATACAAATAAATGGTATCACTCTTCAGAGTTCCCAAAGCTTCATATACCTGGGCAGAGAACTAAATAGTTAACTAGACCACTCAAAAGAAATTAGAAGACGCATTGAAATAGCAAGATCTGGTTTCATGAATATGCGTAAAATGCTCTGTAACCCCAAGCTATCAGTCTCAATAAGATTGAGAACACTAAAGTGTGTGGTCTCTATTACTATATAAGTGTGAGACCTGGACATTAAAACAGTATGACGTCAACAAATTAAATTCATTTAAAATGTGGATGTACCGCCGAATGCTAAGAATAAGCTGGACCAGCAGAACTACGAATGAAGAAGTACTGAGAGCCATGAACACACGCCCTCATCTAGTCAATACTATCAAAATTAGAAAGACGTCATATCTAGGACACATAATGCGCCATAGAGAATTTGAGCAGCTCCAAGTAATATTAGAAGGCAAGATTGAAGGTAAAAGGCGCATTGGACAAAAGAAAAAATCTTGGCTACGAAACATCAGAGATTGGACCCACACAAAAGGAAATGAATTAATTCATCAAGCCCAGAATAGAGATAAATTTGCCATATTGATCGCCAACCTCAACAGAGAATCTCTTAGGAGGAGGAGGACACGAACTTAAGCATCTAGCTGAAAAATTTAGCGAAATAAGTGATTTTGAATTTGCTTATTCAAATGCCGATTATAGACTGATATTTCCGATAACAGTGAATATACTCTTCAGATTATGAACCACAAACAAAATGGCAGAAAGTGGAAACACTTATGGTAAGTTTGTAGTTAGTTACGTATACATTTCAAATGTTATATCTAATTTTGAAATATTTTAGGATGATAATGTTACAAGTCCACCTAGAATTCGAGATGAACAGTTGAATTTGCTATGGGTATGCCTATGCTAATAGGCTATGGGTAATGACATTATGAAAAGTCGTCTAGGTGAACTGCGTGTATCAAAAATAAACAAACCCTACTAAGAACTATTAAAATAAAAAAAATGTCAAAAAAATTATATGAATTAACATATATATATATATATATATATATATATATATATATATATATATATATATATATATATATATATATATATATATATATATATATAGAGCATTTTATTAAAGAACATGAAAAAAAAAGTGGCCAGGCTGTTACAACTTATACCGATAAATAGGCCTAGGAGATAAATTGTTAATGACGCAATGACAGAAGGCTCTGAGAAGAACCCTACCTAGTCTAATTGTTTATCTTTTGAGAGAAAAATATTTAAATAAAAAACAATGGAGTAATCGACAAAAGTGTAATTCGGCTTATCATGGCGTGATTAATTTTGTAAATAGTATTAATTAAACTTTTACGTTTAATACCGGAAATACACTTTTAAATAAATTAACAGACAATTCGACCATAAAATAAATGTAATAATTACAGAAAGGCGGCAGGGAAAGAAGAGTATTTTTACTAAATAAATATTTGAAATATAAATTAGGTTACAAGATTTAATGAAACCTAAAATGTAAATTTTTCCTTTTGAAATTATTTAATAACTTTTCCATTTAGAAGTTACAAAGCCAAGATTATAATTTATTAAAACGTTTCTGCCATCGCAGCAGCTGTTTTAAAAATCACAATGTTCATGAAAATATATCGTTAGCGTGGAATATTTATTTCCTTTAAAATCATACCGAAACAAATGCAATTTTTACCATCCTATTGTTAACATTGATTTATGTGTTTATTCTGCATGTGTATTTTGGATGGTATATTTCAAGCGAAAATAGAAATAAAAAATAACACAGCAGTTATTTAACTTCATTTCCACTCGGCAATACACCCACGCGTTTTCATCGGATTTTCAAACCTAATTTATTGGTGGGGTAAATGGAAAGCGCGAAATTTTGAGGAAATTAGAAGTTATGCACACAACGATGTATACTTGTAAACCAGATATCGAATTTTTAGTCACGATGATAAAAAAATGGTTGTGAACAGTAAAAACTGAATTGCCATTAGTATTTAAAAAGGGTCTGAAACTGATATTTTTGCTGTAATTTTAAGTTAAATGAAGGGTACAGAAATAAAAGAGGCTCATCGACATTTTTTGAGTTTTACACCTTATTATGCTAAGTTGTTTCAAATTTTATGCCGAATCATCCAGTGCTTTTAAAAGTTGATAAACGGGGCTCATTCCGCTTATATTTCATAAAATTATAATCCCGTACAGGAATAAAAGGTGCTGACGATACAAACTAGAAAATAGGCGGCACATTGCAGGCTAAAAAGCGATAGAAGGGGCTGTATATGTGTGTTTAGCGAAAGAACGCGCCCATTACCTGACCTTTTGAGAAATTCGCCATACTTTCAGTAACAACTAGCTGTCTACAAGTATAGGGTGCTGGCTATGATAAAGTCTCAGTCGATAGAGGTTACCGTATATAAGAAAGCTTTTATATCGATTCATGGTATAACTAAGAAGAAAATTGAATATTTAGTCAGTAGTCTGAAGAAAGCAGGGATCGCCCCAAGTGATAAAAGGGGAAAACATAGAAACCACCACAGACTTGACGACGAAATTAAAAGTAAAGTACGCGGACACATTAACTCATTCATGGGACGGACCAGCCATTATAGTCTTCACGACTCAACCAAGCTGTATCTACCAGAAGAATTAAACGTAAAAAATGTACAGGATGTTTCTAGAGGACAACAAAGACGTGACAGTATTTTATGAAACATACCGGAGTATATTCTGCACAGATTTTAATATAAGTTTTGGTTATCCACGCACAGCTACTTGTAGTATATGTGATGAATATCAAATTAAAGTTAAAGCATTAGACGTTGAAAAATAAGGTACAAATCATCCGAATCGCTCAGTATCCCTTGATCGTGAGATTCACAAATTACATGTAGAAAACAAAATACATAAACTAAAAGCAGGCACTTTTTATGACAAAATCGACAGTTTCGAATTAACAGTAGAAATAACGCAAATTTTTCAGAATCTATCTGCATAGATTACGGAAAAAATCTTCCAGTACCTAATATTCAAACTAATGATGCCTATTATAAAAGGCAACTTTCTGAATACGTATTTAATATTCACGTAATGGCTAAATCACAAAATATCTTCTACATGTATCCAGAAATAGAGAGGAAGAAAGGTAGTGATGACGTTTGTTCTCTTGTTTACCATTTCGTGTACAATATTATGCGACGAAATACAAAACACCTAAGTATCTTTTGTGACTCTTGCAGTGTAGTTCATGTAGAAAAAAACATTGGAATCTGTAATGATAAGATTTCCAGTAAGAGGGCACTTATACTTAGAGTGCGATAAAAATATGGGACTTATCAAATCTGCAACTAGGACAGAGGTTCCTGACGATTGGATTAAGGTAGTTAAGGATGCTCGTCAAACACCGACGCCATTTGAGGTAATTAATGTTGACCATTCATTTTTTCAAAGTTGGACATCTTATCTTAACATGATATATGCCAAGAAATTAACATTTCCATCACGACCGATAAAGGAACTAAAAATTACTAATTCAATCACTAACTCTACTTTAGTTCAACATACAATGGAGGGTGGGAACAGGCTTGTATCGCTGGAAGAAACAAAAGATGCATAAAGAATATACTTGGTACTGAATTCATACTACCAGGATCTGCCGAATGAAGATGTCTTGCCAATTTATGCAGAAAAATATAAGGACCTGCAAGATTTAAAGAAGTTCTGTTCATCGAATCTGTAACTTTGTAACATTAAACATCTATTGCTATGTCAATAAACAGTAAAAACCTTATTTGCATTAATTTCCCTACAGATAAACCCAACTTTTATTTAATCGTTAAGGAGACTATGCGTTTAGATAAAGTACAAAATGGGGCACATTGCAAGAATGAGCTCCTTGTTTCTTTTGCAGATATCTGACATGGTGCGTGAATGTTAACATATCGTCTATAACAAGTACATAATTAAACAAACAAAAGTAAATTTATATTATACAGACATTCAGTAATAAGGGGATATTATTTTATAGTTGTTTATGTGTGTTTTAAAGAGGCAATATATAAAATATCCCTTAAGTATTAATTTACTTAAAACGAACAAAATGTCGATGAGCCCCTTTTATTCCTGTAACCTTCAAATATTATTACTCTAGTCGTCAGCGACGAAAATGCCACTGACGCTATAAAAATCATACAAATAAGCTGAATTTTGCCGAGAATATTAATTTAGGGACCCCAAAAAAGATGCAACAAAGCTTACCACATTTACCTCACGGGCTTCCCTCTAAAACCCCCCTTGCAGGGGGGTGCAAGCGTATATCGGTACATCGTAGAAAAAAATGTAGCTGAGATAATTTTAAACAAAAATATTTATAAGCATTTTTTTGACACTCTTATAAAAAAATATCAATATTTTAGCGTCAAGTTCATAAAAACTTTATTTAAAAATTTGTTTTCGCGCCCGTAACTGACATTCAAAATTGCCGGTTACCTCAAGCGTTGTTTTTGAGAGAACGGTTCATTCTACACAAAAAGTGCGAATTATCATTTGTTTTTTCAAAATTAACTCAATACATATATTTCTACTTAGAAATTTTTTTGAAGCGAAGCTTTTATACTGGCGGTGTTTTTCCCTTTTTTTCCTCTTTTCCTTTTTTCTGTTTAGCCCCCCTCCCCTTCCTGTGAGATATTTTAGAGGGATCATCTTTTTTAGGGTCCCAAAATTAACATTCTCAGCAAAATTCAGATTGTTCCTATGATTTTTAAAGGTTCAGTTTCAATTTCATCTCTGATGACTGGACTATTAATATAAAATTTTTCATTCGGTATCAAACATGAAAATTTATATTTTTGAATACATACATATTTGCTTATTTTTCATAACTGTTTTTAAAAATTCATTCATTTAATAATTCAAATTAATTGTGAAGTAAAAACCGGCACTTTGCAGTAAAAATAATACGATTTAATTTGAAGGTTTTTGATGTTGGGATGTAGGCGGTTGCCATGAAATGAGAAAGTAAATAAATGTTTAGCCAGATGTGAACGTTCATGTTGAAATTTGTCCAAAAGCAAACAGGGTTTTTGTTAGAGTTAAGTAGTAAGTTTCATGTAGGAGTGGAATTGTTTCAGTGCAGGTTGTTGATGTTTAACGTTACTCTGAAATGGTCTTTGAAAGTATAATACTATTTTAATAATGAAGGAAACAATATTGTGATTAAAAATGATTGAATAAATGATAAGATTTTTAATAAATTTTTTAAGATTAAGTGAAAAACAAATTAATTGTTTTTCTTCGTTTTTTCTGCTTCTCACATCAGGTGATGCAAGGCTTGTCTCTGGCATTTGGTTCTGAGGACTTTTAACTAATCCTTTTAATTAAACTACAGTAAGATGTTATATGCCCTTGATAAAATAAAAGAAAACTTTAATATATGGAGTCTAAAGATAGTTTATTAATAATTTTTCTATAGTAAGTGGATTTCTTAATGATCTTCTTTTGGGTGTCGGTGAATATAATTATTTTACCGTCCTAAAGCCTTCCCTATTGATTTCATCGGTGCAGTTACTTCAGCCTATACAGCTGTCCCGTATTTTAACACATTGATCGCCATGGGGTCCCCGGTGACCGGCACATGTAGATTTTGATTGGGCCGTGAGGGTCACCGGTGACCGTCAAAACATACATAATTTTGAAACGGCTTGTAGTGCTACCAGACATACTTTCTTCTGCGTATTGTACTATTTAAAGTGGCCGGCATGGCCTCTCTTTAGATCCCTGTAAGTTGACTTGCAAATATATTTGGAAAATATTATAGTACAGTTACGTAAAATGAAACAGAAATAGAAACATTTATTTTATTATTTCGTAAACGATATAATATTGCAAGGAATAATTCTAAACTACTACAAACATAATTATATAACCTTATTAAAACAATTAAATTATCAGCGATGGTTTTTATTGAAACGCGGCAAGCAGAGGATATAGAGATTTTGCTCTTATCGAGAAACGATCAAAACGTTCCAAGCATCTGTAAGGCCTTACAGACTATTAGATATGGAAAAATGTTCTTTTTTTAATTTAGATAATATATCATCACAGCGTATAGATGGAATTACTCAAGCTTTGTGATTACGTGTGAAGAAAGAAGAACCAGGTGTCGTGTATTGAAGAAAGGTGTGACTGTCCAAAAGTTAATGTCGACAGAGCTCTTTGCGTTTCCTGTATTTAGCAAATGAACAAAAGTAAGAAAAGAGACCTTCGCGCAATGATAGATTTTATTAACCAGGAAAATAGAGCATTTTTAAATTTTTATTTATATATTTTATATACTATTTCAGTGGACTTAGATAATTTCCCTTTTGCTTTCATTTATTGTAAATTAATAAGTCTCTTGAGTATATTAACATCAAAAATTTTATACACATTAGTTCCGTACTTATTAAAAAAGAACAATTTCCATAAACAATTATATACTTGTTTTATTTTTTTGGGGTTTTAAGTTTCCTTTCATTTTTTGTAGCTTTTTTATTTAAGTAACTTTTTTATGTAGAATTAAATGTTAGTTCATGTTTTTAAAGTTATACTTCTTTAGGTACAATTGGGAACCATGTTAAGAATGAATTTTTATAAAAATGACAGTATGAAGTACCTAGGTGCTCACCGACAGTATTAAGTTAGTTGCTAAATCTTTGAAGTTACGTATGTATCAGTGCAAATAAAGTTTGAAAAGAATATATTTTATAATTTTCCTGTCTTTTAATTTGTTTTCGTCAGAAATACGATAATAAATATTAAAATATGATGAAAAGACGATTAAAAGTCAATCTTAATATTATTTGTAGACATAATCTGTCAAAATAATTCATTTTAGTAGATATGAATTTTACGGCCATAGCACACTGGCTTACACCAGTTGTCGCTCGAAAACAAGAGTCGAGCTGTGTCGACCGGAGTCAAGCATTGGATGCCTGACCGCTTAGGAACATGGCATGTTATTGCCTTGCTTACTTTTTTTTATTTTCGGAATTATTTAAGAACATTTTAAGGAAACTAGTAAGTATTAATAGTTATTTAACCAACAAGTGTATTAATAAGGGCGATTAACAATTGAGATATTTTAACGCGTGAGCGAAGCGAGCGCGTTAATGTTCGAGATTGTTAATCGCCATTTTAATTCACAAGTTCGTTACAAAACTTTTCCGTCGACCGTACTTTTCAGAAATAAAGATATCTTAGTTTAAATATTTATTTACTTAACGATAAACAAATTTTTTTTTTAGCTTTCATTGACTTTATTCAAAGTTTCCTTAGTGGTAGTTGTATTATAGTAAACATTAATATTCGAAATGGTACAATTACTGAAATTAAAGGAAGATATTTGATAAATGATTATCTGCTGTATAGCATTTTGACAAATTTATATTTAAGTCTTCTTGGACCTCTGTAAATTCTGTGATAGAAGAAGTTAAATTTTGGTGGAGTTAAATTAAACTCTTCGTCAATATCCATCCTTTGATTTTTCAAATACACAGAATTTTAAACAATAAAGTAAATAATGGCATACAATGACAGATAGTACTAACAGCGGCTACTTCATTTTAAAATAATTTTTTAGTGGAAATATAAATAGGTATATGTTTGGTTGCCTACACCACAGGTCACTGCCAATCACAGAACGTTTAATTAATTTATGCAAGCAATGTATGTTGTGTTGCCTATAATGAAATCGTTCATTAATAGAAAATCATTCATTAATAGGGGTCATTAATCAATGATTTTGAGGGTGTTAAAATTGATCATAAATGGACGGTCGACGAAAAAATTAGTTAAATATGCAAATTAAACACAAATAAACTGTTTAAAATATATTTATTTCGTTGAAATCATAATAGAAGTATAACTTCTTACCTGCATACAAAGTACACACATATTCTTTTTTTTTTATATAATAATAAACTCGCACTGCACTTTTACAACAAATAGTAAACAAATTCGTACTTACGCCTTGACTTTGCCATTAAGTTCACAGCATACCTAGGTACCTGCTTGTTTTGTGAAAAAATAAACACAGACATGCGTATCATTAACAAAATACGTTTATTTCGAAAACGGTGTAATTTTTTGATATGAAACATGAATACCTTTTTTGTGTAGAATTGAATGTTATATTATGTTTTTTCCTGAATGTTTATACATATTATTATTATGTGGACATTATGGGCACATCAATGAACCAATGTTATAGTAGGTTACTACTATAAATGTTATTTATTAAGCATACTAAATAATAGCAAGATACTAAATTTCACTTAAATCGGTTAAATATTTTTCAATATATCCCTAAAAATAATAAAAAAATATTGATGAATCACCCTGTATAACGAAAACTAGCAATATTTTGCCGAAGCAATTTAAGCTCAAACGCTTTATTGTGATATCAGCTATCACTCATTAGCTAATGTCAATTTAATTATGGGACACCCTGTATATTATTGTTTTTATTAAAATTTTTAGCCTACAATTTACTTCGTGCTGGAATTTTCCATAGACAGTACATTAGATTTTCCATCTTATTGACTTGCATACCCTCGCGTCTTGACCATTGATTAGTGACTCTATAGTTCTGGCTATAATGCTTCTGGAAGAGATAGGTGTTTTTACTAATGTTTTCTCATTTCTCTCAAAAAAATAATCGTTTTTTAAACTTGTTGGTATTTCATTAAGGACTTATTGATATCCATAAAACATACGTCTATTTGGACGTTTCAATTTCCACTTCGTAAATCGTTCTCAAAATAAACGTATTTTCAACTTAAATTGTTTAATTCCTTGGTTAATTCCCATTAATGATAATAAATACCATTAAAAATTGTCATACTAAAAAATCAATACCAAGCTTTGCTTCCCCTTTTTCTTTACAATTGATTAATAAATAAAGTTTCCCAAACAGAAAAGTAAAATACGTATACCTGTTACTGTTGATCCGTAGGAATATATTTATACCTGCTTAAGTGAGTTCCCGTTGCCAACACGGAATAAATTCTAAAAGCTCGCTTCAACAGGCATTCGAGTTTAAAACATCATGAATGTTGTATAAAATGGAAAAGCCGAGCCACATCAGGCACAGCAGCTAAATTTTAATATTTATGTGAGAATCTTAAGCTCGAGTTCTTCTAGTGCAGTTCCAGGATAAATTACGTGACGGAATATCCTTCGTCAAATATTTGAGAAAGCGGCGGAACTTCGAGTTTAATCCCCCGAAACTTCAGTTTTAAAATGTTAGAAATCGTCCAGAGCAGAAATATGGAGCTCGACAAATACAATTTGCAGGCCTTTCTTAAAAAGTTTCTGGATTGTTTCAAAAGGATAATTCTTACTGGCATAGCCATTGTGTTACAGCTTTTCAGTTTGAATTAGAATCTTGACGGAAAATTTTAAGAGCACGATCTTATTTTACCAAGTGGCGAATATTGGATGTTTCATTTTGTTTCACTAACAAAAGGCCACTAACAAATGACTTCATTTTTTTCTAATCTTCCGTTGCCGTTATTATTTTTTCAGAGAATTTAAATATAATTATATAGATCTACAGTCCATCCGCTGTATATTTCACAGATATGACATTATTGACGATTTATTTTTTATACTACGTTTCTAACTGCATACCTCGAACAGAAATTGCCATGTGACGATGGTAGATGACTGGTTTACCTACTGGAGATTGCAGTTTTTGTTTTGACAACCTTTGTGGTGTGTTTATAAATTATTTTCATGTTCAGAATCACGTAAATATTCAATTTATTTTCGAACTTCGTACTATATATTTCTTAACAAACAATTGTTATAACCACTAACCGTTAACATTTTGTTCGATTTTTTAGGATATCCATATATTAGTTAACGTCGAGAAATAATATTGTATTATTATCTCTAAATTGCTATTTAGCTATTCAGATCTGGCTTATCCAGATTCATCCAGTCAACAAAGTGATATTAAATATTTTAAGGATTCTTATTTTAGAGTATGCCTGGTAAACCATTAAATTCTCGAGCACAATAAGTTAGATTAAATGTATTGGAGTGTTTAGAATTACAAAAATAAATGGAGGGTTATCGGAGTCATTGTTATCTATTCAATAGGTAATATATTAAAATTTATGTTATTATTTTAAATACAGAGATGCTTCACATGTTAACGTATAAAAGATTTAAAATTGGACAAGATGTGTCTTATAAATATTTAATTCACTTTTATAATTAAAACGATTTACTAAGATTGAGTTAAATTATGCGTATAAGTACTTTTATCGTAAAATATTTAACGACGTAGACTTACTAATTCTTATTTTGTTTTAATTTTGTCCAGCGCAATATTTTTAATTTTGCATAATATGTTATGGAGGGTTCTTTGCAATATTTGTATATCTCTTGTTTGAACTTTATGCCCTACATACCATTATCGCAAATGGGTCCCAATATCCTTCACAATGTCTTTCTTTCGACAGAAATAATAAGGTTTATTGCCTTTTCTGTCATGATCCGTGTTTCTACGCTATATGTTGCTATTGGTCTTATGGTGGTTTTATATATTTTAAAGTTAACTTCCCTATGGATGTCTTTGGATGCAAACACCTGTAACAGGAATAAGGAGGCTTTATTGGCAAGCTTTGTCCTCTTCCGTATGTCCTCCTCCTCGCTGCCGTCCTCAGCTATATGTACTCCGAGTTATGTGAGCTGTTTTACTACATTTGTGTGGTCTTTATCTACGTTGCCAGCTCCTTCTTCTCTAGATTTTTTCTTTTTTGAGGTTGATGTTGCTTACTCGTTTCGCCCCTCATTTTTCTCCATCCTGTCTTCTTAATTTACACCTTTTTCTCTCATGTCCTCTGCCTCATAGTCCTTTTATCTCCTTTTCAACTCTCCTCTACCTCTCTTACCCACAATTTCTAATAGCGCTGTCCTTTGTAACAGATAAGTTTTATTTGCACGTGTGTGTCTGAACTGGTGATAAATCCTCGTTTAGGCTCTGTGGCTCTTTATGGCTTTTTTTGGTGATTGTTTTCCGCGAACTTTTTTTGTGCCCGTGTAGCCGTCACTTCATCTTTTTCTTGGTCCAGACCTGATACTAAACCACAAGCTCCATGGGAAAAAACGATTTAAGTCCTGTGAAAAATTGTTGGGCTTCCTTTAGTAAAATCGTGAAAGTTAGCCGTGGCTAGATCCTCATCTAGGAGCAGCTATCGTCGTGTACAGAACTACAGAAACTACAGAAAACCAATCTCCTCCTGTACAGCTCTTAAGAAGTGTGTTGAGGGCAATATATTTATTGGTTGTGTTACGTGTTTGTGGATATTATAGACATATAATACAAATGAACTGAGCGCTGCAATACATACGCGTTTCCCCAGTGTGACAGAGAAAACTGACAAAAAGCAGTCCTGCATCTCTTTTTAATGGACCGGGTTTATTGACCACGTAACCTACTCATTGATCATTTAGGTTACTTAGATTGGTGCTGCATCTGTTACTGGATGGTGAATAGACAAAACTTTTTTAAAAATTCTTGATTATGACAGCTCTAAGGAAAAAAGATGCTTACTTGTTCTTGGCAATCATAAAACACACCTTCCTTTAGAAGCCTTGGACAAAGCCTCTAATGAAAAAGTATTAATGGTTACGTTTTCTTCCCACAGCAGCCGTAATCTTGAGTTGCTAGACCTTTCAGTCTTTTTCTTCTTAGAGTGGCGTCTCCCTACGGCGGTTGGCAATCATAATGGCTATTTTTATTTTTGAACTTGCTGCTCTAAACAAATCAATTGATCTGCATTGATACCAATTACGTAGATTCTTCAACCATGAGTTCTGCCTTCGGCCAACAGATCTTCTTCCTTGAATCTTTCCCTGTATTATGAGTCTCAAAATTTCATATTTTGGTCCCCTCATCACGTGGCATAGGTATTCCAGTTTTCTGGTTTGTATAGTGGTGATTAGTTCTCTTTCTTTACCAACCCTCTCCAGTACTTTTTTATTTGTAATTCTATCAGTCCATGATATTTTTAATACTCTGCGGTATAAGCAGAGTTCTAAAGCCTCGATTCTTTTTAAATTGCATTTTTTTAGGTCCAACACGTTAGGAGTGGCTTAATTCGTATAAATGCTGATCTGGCAATCTCTATTCGCCTGTTTATTTTAGTCTAGTCACCTCTTAAAACCTACTACAACCAAGCGGTTTAAGCATGATTGATCAACAATGCAGGAAAAACATTTGGACGGTTTCTTGGCTTTCTATGTCACTGATCGCTCGACAACCTTACCCCTTCCAGCTTTAGCAGATATGGTATTAGAAGTAGGGAATTTAAGTAAAATAGCCAATTCTGTTACTTCTCCTGCAGTGCGTTTAAGTAATACAAGCCAGCTATCTGATACTCTTACTGGACCTTCAGATGAAGAGCGTATCTACTCCACAGGTCTTTTTGTTTCAGTTGCGCGAACTTCAAGTGACACAAATTATTCAGTTACTGTTATTGCATTAGATGTTAGCACAGGAAAAAAAATATGTTAAAATATTTATAGCCCCGGAACAAGTTCAGTCTTAACTTAGAGCAGACGTAAGGAAAAGGAAAGCTGGTGGAAGAAAACCAGGTGAAATATAAGAGTTAGAGACACTCCAGAGAAAAACACTATAAAAGAAGAACAAAAAAAGAGCACGAACAAGAAAGACAGCAAAATAGCAAAGGGTAGTAAGAGAGAAGCGAGACAGAGGAAAAGTAACAAAGCATTTAATATGCACTCTCTTAAAATCACTAAGCATATATGTACAAAAGCCAAATTCTGGAGAAAAGAAGGTACGACGGTAGGCAAAACAACAGAAATTTATTGACTCGTCTTCTGATACAGAAGACGATCAAATATTATTTCTTGCTTCTACTGACAGTAAAAACAGTGAAAACGAAGAATATGTTTACTGTAGTAACTCGAAGGTTTCTGACAACAGTGGAGAAAATGGTGCAGGTACATTTTTTGTTGCCGATGGACTCACGATCTATGTACCGGGGTTAAAGGAAGTGCTTGAAAGACATATGTTTATGACTTCTGCCATGCTTAATTGTTTAAGCTAATTTTGTTACAAAAAACATGATATTTTTCTTTGTGAATAAAACAGTTATTTTACCTTTGTTATCTTTTTGATATATATATATTCATGAATGCTTAATAATGGCAACAATCAATAAACTGAGTATTTAAAGGAATAAATACCAAAAAGTGGTCCAAAGTACAACGATCTCCAATATAATACAAATATTGTAAGTATGATTAAAAAATATTTTTTTTAAATTTCTTAGTAGATTTTCTTAAAACCTACTCTTTTTCTTAACTTTTAAGTCGTAGTTGAACCAACTGGTTTCTTTTTTTTTATTTTTCTTTCTTTGGATTTTCTAATAATTTTCTTATTTTATTTTAAATTTAAAGCAAATAGATTAATGAGAAGTTTTATTTACAGAGGTATTTCCATAATTATGCCCCTTATGAAGCAGCAAAAAAATTAACTTTTCAAAGTTTATGTGGACAATTTTTAAGAACAAAACTATTTTGTTAAAATTTTAAATAATTTCCTCCAAATTATTAAATTAAAATAAAGAAAAAACACTATAAAAACTTCATTTTTGTATTAAGTTGGATACTATATATTTCCCTATAAACCAAGTAAAAGAAGTCAATACCGTCATAAAAACTTTTATATTTTTATTTGTAATCAACTAAATATTATCACGATATACGAGTAGAAAGAACATGATAATAAACTAAATTGCGTGCGTTATCCTATTCCTTATGGTTTTATTATATATTGGTTTTTTATCGACTTTCTTAAACCTAATTTGGTCTCGGCTTATTCCATATATCACTGATACCGCCCTTCCCTTGGGTGCTGTTAGCCTTTATTGCCTCATCAGGAGTGCCGCTTCTTGGTCGGCTCCAGGTAGTCCTGTTTTTCGTTATGCCACGTTTTCTGTTTTTATTCAAATTGCTTCTTTATGTTGTTTATTTTCAGGTTATATTTTAAATTATTGTTTTATAAAAAGCACTCTATAAAATTGATCTAAACGTGGTATACAGTTGTACCTAACTTGTCACGTGTCTTCGTAGCAATAAATGTTTTTCGGTAGTTACTAACATTGGTAAAAAGATAGAAAGTTATTATTTATTTTTAATAATATACATACCCAAAATATTTAGCGAAATAAACTAAAACAACATTTAAACTCAATAATAAATAATTAACCCATTCGCTGTGGTATACAAATGAGAGTAGTACGCCAATGCAAAGGTATTTTTTTAACGGAAAATCAAAAGTTTTTAACTTAATAAACTGTAAATATCCCATTTGCTAGTTACAATATTTTTTTTAGTATTTTTTGCAAAGCGCTCATGTGCACCCTCCGCATATTTGTAGGATTGTCAAAAAATATGCAAAGGACTCACTTAAGCCTCTTTATAAAATAATGCAAATAGTTACAGACAAAATAAAACATATTTAAAAAAGAATTTTGCAATATTTTATTTATGATACTCCACGAAGCAGTCGCCTAGGCAGAGATCAGTTTTTTGGCACGCAATGCTACGCAATGGTAGAAAGTATCTTTGGATATCTTCTTCCTCGTGCATGTACGATTTTTTTTGAGAGTTCTGCCTTGTTTTTTTACCAGGCCAATCTTGTCATGTCCAATATTTCTTAGTTTAGTTGCAAGTGAGGGCGCTGTTTGCAATGACGGTGTTGTTGGCAACAGTTTTTCGAAACCTGCAAGTCTAAATTGCTTAAGTGTAAGTTTCCTACCAGAATATTTGTTAAAAACATTATGAGCATTGTGCAAGTATAGCTGAAGAATGTGGATGGCAAGTTTTTAATATCATCTATTTCACCCATAAGTTTGTTGTATTAAACGATAGGCACAGGTTTTTCCAGCTCCACACCTCTTCTATTTTTCACCTGTACTAGTTAATTTTTAAATTCAGCAGAAATCAATATCATATCCCTCTTATCTCGTCATTTGTCTATTATAATATTATTGAGCTACTTACTTTTTGTCTCATTTGCTTTTACCTTTGCATTTACGACATTTAAAAGGTACACTTTTCCAGTTCTTACGAAGAGTATCTACACAAAAATTATTTCTCCTCGGCAATATTTTCCAGCGGGTAACTGTTGTAAAAATTATCCATATAAAAGAAATGCCCGTTGTCTAGATAATTTTGCATTAAATGTTTTGCTACTTTTTGGGTATGACCTTTACCACCAATAACATCGCTTTGGTCAGTATACACTATTATATCAAAAATTATCTCTGTTAAGATAAAAATCTTTATCTTTAAATATCATATTTGTGACGTTTGTGTGGAAGGTACTACCTAAAAACAAGCCCACTTTTTCAAAGGACCATTGATTCATCTAAGGACAATGTTTTTCTTGGATAATAAACAGTTTGCAATTTATTGCTAAAATCATTTAGTAATGATCTGATTTTATATAAGCGATCTTTCAGGAGTTTTTCATGTTCTTATTCGTTTTCAGAAAAATGAAAGCATCTTAGAATGAGTAGATACCAGTCTCTGCTTATATATTAAAAAAAAACGTTGAAAATAGTCTATGGGTTTTCCAGTAGTCTTGAATTTTAGATAACCTTATTATTCCGGTATGCATTGTTAGCTTTAATGGTGACTTTATCTTATCCGCAGCAGCGCAAAAAAGCTGCGCAGATGTTGTACTGAACTAGATTCTGAGGTTCTTTAACCAAGATATTCTTCTTCTTCCTAGACCTCGTTTTTTAAATATTTTTCCTTGCAGGATGGCTTAAAGGAAAGCATATATGGATTCATTTCGCATAATATGTCCGAAGAATTGTAACTTTTAAGATTTGATGGTGGCCAGTACCTCTGGACTCTTATTCATTCTTCTGAAGACCTCCTCATTTGTGACTCGGTCAGTCCACGGGATCTTAAGTATTCTCCGATATAGCCACATCTCAAATGCTTCCAGTTTTCTGCACATATCTTCGTTTAAGGTCCACGATTCAACACCATAAAAAAGGACAGAGAAGACTTAGCATCGCAGCATTCTTACTTTTATATCAAGAGAGAGGTTGTGACCCTTGAAGAGGGCCTCCATCCAGTTGAAGGTGGATCTAGCTTTTCCGATGCGTGCTCTAATCTCTTTGTTGTTGGTCTATTCTTCATTTATTATGGTGCCGAGGTAGTTATATTACGTCACTCTTTCTACAGGGGATTTCTATAATACGTGATTTTGTTTATAAGAACTTTTAATTCTTCCGCAAGTTGTCCGCAAATACTATGGTCTCATCTGCATATCTGACGTTGTTTAGCCGGTAACCATTTAGTAAAATACCTTTTTAGTTTCGTGCAAAGCTTCGATAAATATACTTTCAGAGTACAGATTGAAGATTAGAGGAGACAAAATACAGCCTTGCCTTACTCCACGCATGATTTTCACATAGTCTGTGTGTTCACCTTCAACTCTGAGATTTGCTGTCTGATTCCAGTAAACATTTCTAATTATTTTCAGATCTTGGTTGGTAATTCCATCTTGGCGTCCTGTACTCAATTAAACGCTTTCTCGTAATCAACCAGACATGCATATACGTCGCAGTTGACGTCTCTGCATCTCTGGAGTAAGACTTGCACTGAGAACAAAGCCTCTCTAGTACCAACAGCATTTGTGAACCCGAACTGGTTGGAGGAAATTTGACTTTCACACAGCTTGTAGATTCTCTTATGAATTATCTTTAAAAGCAATTTTAGGAGATGACTCATTAGACTATATAAAGTGCAATAAACTTAGATTTCAGCCGTTCTGTTGGTATTTCTCCGGAGTTGTATATGTTGTTGAATATCTTTGCGAAAATTGCTATTGATTCGTTGTCCATTAGTTTGGGTAGTTATGCTTGTATATTATCAGGGCTGCTTTATCATTTTTTAACTGTGTTATTGCGAAATAAACTTCTTACTGTAATATTCTTGGTCCATCATTTACCTCTTCTTCTAGCTCAAAGGTGTTATCTCTTTGGTCTTTAAATAGTTTTTCTAGATATTCTCTCCACGTTCTTATTTTACTTTGTTTGTCCAAGATGATGTTTCCGTCAGAATCAGTTATATTTTCTTTCTGCCTTCGTCTTAGTCGTCCCACTGTGAGTTCTTTAACTTTCCTATGTACATTGTGACTATCGTACTTTGACTGCAGAGTCTCAATTTCTTCGCATCTTTCTCTTGCTGCTTTTTATTTCGCTTCTCTGTTTTTCGTTCTTATCAATATATTTATGGTTTTATATTTGTCTGAATCATTTTTGGTATATTTGGTTTATTTGTTTTGGTAAAAGGTATTTCTCTCATATTATCTGTTGTATCTCACTATATATTTTCATTATCAATAGTAGATGGATCTATACCATTCTGTAAAATGTTATCATCCTCACTTTTAGAACTAAAATACATATCTTTGCCCTAAAATACTATATTGTAATGTTCATTATCTTAAAACGCAGCAAGTAATTAACTTACATTTATCCGACTCGTCAGATTCTACTTCAATTTCAGAATCGGAATTAAACATCAATTCCAACATTTCCCTAACTGTAAGATTGTTTGGATTTCTTACTTTTACAATACGTTTTCTTTTTGTACCACATCGGCCAGTGAGTTCATTTAATTCAGCCATTGTAATGCGAGAACTACATTTAAGTCAATCTTAACCGATTTCTACATAAATAAGTATAGACAACTGTCTATAGCATAAACCTGTGAATCCCCAAGAAACTAGTGCTATTTATAAGTAGTTTGAGATGTTTACTATGTGTGGAAAAAGTGTCCGGCACCTACGGAAACTGCGGCCATCTAAGTTGTCTATTGAAATTATGTTTACACAGGACACACATGAGTGCCGTCTGCATATTGTAAAACGCTAACAGAACGTACATAAGCGCTTTTTTGCAGCGAAAGGGTGAATAAATAAATATATGTGTTAGTCGGGGAGAATGGGAGCCATGAGCTCCCATTCCGAACATGAATATAATCAATTTAATTTTTATTACATACAGTTTAGTTTCTCTGGAAAAAAATGTATAACACCAGGCCACAACAACCATCTAAAAATATTTAATGCCAAGCACTTAATCAACGAAGTCCTCAACTATATTTTTACCACAACAAAATATACAGCCAGCGCCAAACTTCATTCAAGAAATTTCAAACACATTAACATCACAGGTTCATATAAGAACATAACCACTAATGTATCATCGTTATTACCTCCATAACCCCTTTAAACCAAATTATGAAACAATTAAACATCGCAAAGTTCTCTGATATTGCATTTCACGGATTTTAACAATTAAAAAAAAGGGGAAACCACGTACGATGAAACGCTGTAGCAAACAGCCATAACTCGGAAGAAAAAAGAAGTCTAGAAAATCCAAGAAAAAACTTGTCAAAAAACATTTTCTGAGTTTGTTCAGAAAAGAAATATTTATAACCTGTTCAAAGCACTAACGAAAAGATCTTGCGGACTAAGGTGACTAGCAACAGTAGTAATGAAATAGGTAGCAAACACCCACCAATATTTGTTCCCAATGTACTAAATGTTAATGAGTTTATAACCGCAACAAACTCTATTGCTGAAGATCGATGATTGTTGTAAAATAATTTTAAATAAACAAAATTAAAGTTTTACCGAACTAAAAAAGCCTCAATTTAAACATAATAACAGTAATATCAGAGACAAAAGTTGAACTCCACACTTATCAACCCAAGCAAGAGCATAGTTCTACAATGGTCCTTAAACATGTGCACGGCTCAATTACCTACACTATACTACACAGCTAAGATTAAAGAAAATGGTCACAACATTAGGAACATTTTAAACATTAAATAGAAAATATTACAAACCTACACCATTATCAATGTTTTACTTTGACAATTAGATGTAGCAAGGGTAATTTATAAATACGACAACCAGATTTAACATTAACACAGATAACTCGCACAATATTAGCATCTTAACAACCGACAACACAAAACATGCAAATTCAAAGTACGCAGATTTAACCAAATAATTATCCGACATGTAAACAATTATAAATAAATTAAAAAACATGAATACTAGATTAGTATGCAGATGAGATTAGGTAATATATCAAGCCGCCTGGCGGCACTTGAATCCAGAACCATTTAAATGGCTATTATACTTAACCTTTGGGTACTGGCGTGACTGTGTGAGAGCCTGGGTAGACTGTTTTTATATGTTGGTATTAAACAGGGTATTGTGAAGAGTGGAACGTTTCCGTACCCTTACGTATGGTTGTGACTGATGGTTAGTCGTTATGTGACCATTACAGTGTAATAGTGTGGGTATAGTAAACTAGCTTTCGAGTGTCTCATACCGGCGTCACTAATATCAATACAAAAATATACCGAAGTAAGCTCTTAGATTACTTCGGTAATAAGCTCTTAGATACTTTACCATAATTCTTATTAAAAGATTGTTAGATTTTAGCAATGGGGAATTACGAGCACGGGCAAGTTTACTTTTGGAAACTTTTAGAAGAAGTAGAACTAGATAATAGTGATATTTAATCAGTGGCATCAGAAGAAGAGAAGAAGAGGAACATGGCATTGAGGAGTTTATAAATAGTGACAGTGAATACAACTAGCACAAATATCAGATGCAGATGAAAGTTGCGGTTTGTCAGTCTGCCCATCTTTTCTATATAGGTATGTTAACAAACTAGAAATGTATTAGCAAGTCATGCTAAATTTTTATTGTTCTAGGCAAGAACCGTACAATTAACTGAAAAAAGGATCCTTCAAATCCAAGAACTACTAGAACAAGATAGGATAACATAATAATTAGCTTATAAAAATTACTAAAAATTGGACGCTGTCGAGATTTGAAATTATTTCTTGGATGGCACGAAAATTGGGATCATAAAAATACAAATAAATATCTCCATTCAAGAAAACTATTCGCGAGTGCGAAACACGATTCTCACTGATGAAATAGAAATCCGTCTTTTTATAAGACTTTTGTATTTATCTTGGGTAGGTCACTGTAATTCTGCCAGCACAGAGAATTTTTGAAGGAGGGACCGTTGTGGTATAGAAATTTATTATCTTACGATGACTTTACAAAGAGTTCGATTTCTTCTTCGTTGTATTAGGTTTGGTTTGATAATAAGGAAACACGTGCAGAACGATCAAAAATTGACAAGCTAGCTTCCATTCGTGAGGTGTCTGACCAGTTTGTAAAAAAATGTTAAAATGGTTATAATTATTAAGCATTTGGTACCATATATAAGATACTCCTTGCTTTCCGAGGTAAATGTTTGTTTCGTCAGTACATTTCTTCAAATCTAATAAATTTAAACTCAAGATATTTCCAACTCGTGATTCAAAATTTACACTTCAAAAATGGAAGTCTACGTGGGATCCCAACCCAATAATCTATATAAATTTTCTAACAACCCTACTGATGTGTTTTGAAGATTGTGCAAACACATTTCTGGTTCACGCGTTAACTTGACAATAGATAACTGGTTTACATCAGTTCGACTTGTGGAAAAGTTGCTGCGGGATTACAAAATAACGTCCCAGTCGAATTTTCAAACATCACTAAACGTCCAAATCATTCAAGCATGTTTGGCTTTACAGAGGATATCACAATCGTTAATAATCTTTTTATCCTTTTTCCAAGTAAACATGTCGTCGTAGTCTTTTTTTGTGAATATTAGATCGCTATAATTTTAGATATAATATCAGTTTTCTCCTATTTTTTTTAATTTAGAGTTCAAAATTGCGCAAATTTCACAAATATTAAATGAAACATTTCTGAATATTCTAAAATGAACACTCCACATTTACCCATTTTATATCCAATAACATTTTAAATTCATTTAATTATTTAATTTTCGGTAATTAAATCGTAAAGCCCATAGTAAATCGAATGAATTGAGATTGAAAAATATGTTTATACTGATTGCCGCTTGGTCCATTAAAAATATAAAAAATAAATTGGACTAGCTCGGTAATTAATTGGAAAATTTCATCCATCTCGAATTCAATTATAAAAATTTAATGGAATCTTAACATTTTTAAGCTTCATGGTGTGGTATAAAACTGTGGGATGAATAAAAATAGATTTTAAAATAATTCAGCATAATTATTTTATCATTTATATGCCTCTATAGTCTGGCAAACAAAAAGTAAAATTAGCAGTAAGTGGTAAAATGTATGTAAATGAAATCTCTTGCCCATGATGAATTCTCGAAATTTTTAAATTCGATCATTGGCGGTGCCTAAAAAATATCATATTTCTGCTTATAATAATAATAATAATAATAATAATAATACTCCAGCATACCAAGTCACCTAGGGCTCGATAACACGGAAAGAGTCCCACCAGAGCTCAATCCTTTTGATACCGTAGGTATCTGGGATGAGTGAATTTTCCCCTTAGAGGGAGTGTGAGCCGTATGGCTAAATCTGGATAATAATAATAACCTGTGGGAGTTTTTGTCAGTTCTTCTATCAGGCGCGGCCCCCTGCGAATGGGGGATGCTCTCTGGGTATTCTTAGAACCGATACCCAGAGGGTAGCAGGGATGCCTGCCGTGGAACAAAAACTGACACCTGGCAGTAGGTATAAAATGCACACCCATGAAAATGGAGATTAATGATTTATGTTTAGGGTCGCTGCCTGGGGATCGCCAGGGCACGTCTGGAGCCGGCGCTGGACGTGACAGCATGCGGGACGTCGGTGGCAGGGTGTTGAGGAGGCGGGCCCCTGTCATACAATCAGCTACAGCCCAACAACAAGAAGAACCACAAATGAGCCAAACAACAACAAGAGCTCCACCCGCTGAAGGTGCTGCGCTGGAACATCAGCCGGCGCTCACTCAAGCGGGACGACCGAGGCAGCGCATGAAATGGACTGTGTCCATAAACGAAAATATTTTGCGCTTTTATTATAAGGTGACAAACCTCGGTCAAGAAACGATCGGCTATCGACAACAACTGTATGCCGAATTTTGCAGGGAATACCCAGAAATTCAAGTATCTGAACAAAGAGTAGCAGACCAATACCGGGTAATTTTAAGAAACAATCTTATCCCAGAGACTAGACGCGACATTATCAGAAGCGAAATTGAACAGGAGATCCATAACCAAGAGCAAGTTGCAGACCAAGTCCCTAATGAAGTCCCCAACGAGCAGATTCCTGAGCTTCTCGTACAAGAAACTCAACCTAATAATACACAGCAGGACAATAACGAGTTGCACGATAGTCTGGTAAACGAGATGGCACGCGCTGTACAAGAGTTTAGTGGAACAAACCCACTTAGCAGACCACCGCTACCAAAAATAAACTCTTCTAAGAAATTAGGAGCGCTGTTACAAATTGTGAATACTGAAGTCCTACCCAATTATATCACAGAGGCCCACACATTAGAATATTTGCATATGCTGATTTACTGTGCAGCAACAGCAATTGCTAATGTTATGGGCATTAAGATCAGAACACGACGGGGTACCAACATCGGAAGGACTGGTAACAGAATAGCACCCTGGGAAAAACGACTGCTGGGGAAGATTGAATTACTGCGTAGGGACATTGGACAAATAACAGAATACATAAGAGGAGTAAGAAGTAGAAAAATCATCAAAAGAGCTGAAGAAATATTGTTTAACACTCTAAGACACTCACGACATGATCCAGAAAACAACACACCTCAACAATGCCTGGACACATTAAAACAAAAACTATCTGTTTACTCAGGCCGCCTGAGGAGGTACAAGGTTAGTAACCACCGGAAATGCGACAACATACTTTTTGAGCAAGCAGAGAAGGCTTTCTATAGGAAACTTAATTCCACTGTAGAAAATGCAAATAATAAATCCTACCCAAGCCAAGAAGAAATTCATGAGTTTTGGGGAAACCAACTTTCGACGCCAGCTACTCATAATAACAATGCTGAATGGATTGAACAAACGACGAACAACTGTCAACACTACAGTAATATTCCTTATGAACCTTTCACCACTGAAGAAGTCTCGAACATTATCAAAGAGCTTCATAACTGGAAATCTCCTGGACCAGACGGAGTTCAAAACTTCTGGCTAAAGAAGTTTTGGAGTGTTCATGAGCTTTTAACAGTATTTATTAATAATATTATTTCTAATTCACAGGAAATACCATCATTTCTTACTCAGGGAACCACTTATCTAATACCGAAGGATCAAAGTAATACCCAAGATCCAGCAAAGTACCGCCCAATTACTTGTCTTCCAACTTTGTACAAATTGGTCACATCCTGTGTGGCCCGGCGTATCTACCAACATTGTGCTCTGAACAATATCATAGAGCCTCAACAGAAAGGATGCGCTAAGGGCTCCATGGGCTGCAAAGAACAACTTATTATCGACTCAGTCATTTCTAACCAGGCATACACCAAAAAAAGAAACCTGTTTACTGCCTTCATTGACTACAAGAAGGCTTTTGATTCAGTGCCGCATGAATGGCTGGTAGATATATTAAGAATATATAAAGTCGATGATAATCTCGTGACCTTTTTGAAGAATATAATGGCAGAGTGGAAGACTAAAATTCACCTTCAAATACCGGGTGAAATTAATATCGAAACTGAAAATATCCCTATTAACCGGGGGCTTTTCCAGGGGGACTCGTTGAGTCCACTTTGGTTCTGCCTAGCAATGAACCCACTATCTCAGCTGCTGAACTCTACTGACTCAGGTTTTAGCATCAAAAATAACAACACTGTTGTAGCGAAGCTTAATCATCTGTTGTATATGGATGATTTAAAATTAATGGCTTCCACTCGAAACCACCTAGATGAGATGCTAAAAACTGTAGAAAATTTCTCAAATGATATCAGTATGAATTTTGGACTAGACAAGTGCCGTATACTAAATATAGTCAGAGGAAAGATTCAGCCCGGAGGTTTCGATATGCAAGATGGCCAAAACATCGAGGCAATGGGTGAAAATGATATGTACAAATATCTCGGAGTAAAACAAGCGCGGAAAATTGACCATAAACAAATGAAAACTGAACTAACTTCGGAGTTCGTACGAAGAGTAAGACAACTAAATCGGTCATATCTTAATAGTAAAAATTTGTTTAAGGCATTAAATACGTACGCCTGTTCCGCGCTGAGCTACTCATTTGGTATTATAAAGTGGTCAAAAACAGATATAGAGGATCTTCAGCGGAAAGTAAGAACACTTCTCACAAAGGCGCAAAAACATCACCCACGCAGTGCAGTAGAGAGAACAACATTACCGCGGTATCAAGGGGGAAGAGGACTTATGGATATAGGTGAGCAATTGGATAAACAAATTGCTAATTTAAGAACTTATTTTCAGGTACAGGCTGAGACATCTACTTTACATCGAGCAATTTGCGCAGTAGATGATACGACGCCGCTTAAACTGAGGGAACAAGAAATGCGCATAAACCACCTGACTAAACAAGGCAAAATGCGCACCTGGATGAGTAAACCTCTGCATGGGCGACATCTCAATGAGATCAGCCAAGAATATGTCGACAATACAGCGTCGAACTATTGGTTGACATCAGGAAAGATGTTTCCCGAGACTGAGGGTTTCCTACTTGCCATTCAGGATCAGGTTATTCCAACTAAAAATTACATGAAATATATTGTTAAAGATCCTCAAGTCCAAAATGACAAATGCCGATATGGATGCCAAGCCCAAGAAACCATCCAACATCTTACCGGTGGCTGCCAGGCATTTGTCGGTACTGATTATAAAGAACGCCATGACTCAGTAGGAAAGATTATCCACCAAGAACTAGCTGACAAACTGGGACTTCTCCAAACCGACCATCTTCCTTATTATCAATACGTCCCTGATAGAATGCTTGAAAATGACAACTACAAGCTATACTGGGACCGCACTGTGCTTACAGACCAACCAGTGGCCCATAATAGACCCGATCTCATACTAGTTAATAAAATTACTAGGCAAACAACACTTATTGATGTGGCGATACCCAACACCAATAATTTACGTGTTAAATACAACGAAAAGATCGCCAAGTACAGAGATCTAGAAATACAAATCAGGAGACAATGGAGAATGGAAAGTACCCAGACGATACCCATTATTCTTTCTACCACTGGAGTCATCCCGAAGAGCCTCCTAGAAAACATAAAAAAGCTGGGTCTAAACGAACATCTATATAAGATTATGCAGAAAGCTGTGTTACTTTTGACGTCCAGATGCGTACGAAAATTTTTGGGAGATACACCGACATACCAAGTCACCTAGGACTCGATAACATGGAAAGAGTCCCACCAGAGCTCAATCCTTTTGATACCGTAGGTATCTGGGATGAGTGAATTTTCCCCTTAGAGGGAGTGTGAGCCGTATGGCTAAATCTGGATAATAATAATAATAATACATTGAATCTAGTTTGCAAAATAAGTTTTTAATAGCATTAATAATGTGTCGACTGAGCAGATGAGCGAAAGTTAGCTATAAATGCACCTAAAGATGTAAAATACTCTAATTAGTATATTTTTTATTTCAGAATTATATTTAATTTTTTAGTATATTAGTATAAAGAGTTCTAGCAATCGCAGATGCTTCTTTGGTCTGTATGTACATATTGTCTTCTAAAAACATGTCAAAACGCATTTATTTGAGAAAAGTTATACATCAAGTCGTGTATTAAATGAATCATATTGTTACAAATACAATCCTTTCCGCAATTGATCCTACGTATTCGGCAGTAAACGGAACGAAAGGCTCCGGCTCCGGAACGAAAAATCAAGATCTGAAGTTTATTTCTGAGAAAGATTTAATTCTCATGAGTGTCAAAATAACCGACTTAGTTTATTTAATAGCGGAATTATTTGATGTCCTGACATTATGTCGAAATTTATTTACACAACATAATAAAGAGATAAGAAATGAATTAACAGCTGAATTAGCATCTAAATCGATTTCTGCAAATACACAACAAGGTATAAAATGAAATACTTTCATTTTATAATAAAACAACTAAACTCAACAAACAGCTGAAAATTCCGTCAAAGAAAGAACTGGAATACAAAGTAAACATTCAACTTACGTGGTCTGGAATAGAAATGTAATTTATTATTTTTCTTGATAATAAGCCACAATTTAAATTTAAAATAAGTTTATTTTTGACGTTTCGATTTATACTTCGGAAAGCATTACCAAAATACAACACATTCATTAATTAAACAAATTTTGTTTTTTGTTACTCGATGAAAAATACTTCTAATAATTAAATTTTATCTGACTCATTCATATTGACCATTCAAACTATATATTTTAAACTAGATGACTTTAAAATGATATTACCAATATTGTTAAGTTGCGTTTCTGGGATGACTTTATTGGAAGATAGTTCATTCCATTACATAAATCAGATTTAACATAAGAATACACATCAGAAAAAATCATAGCATGTGATTGGTCTTTAAAAAGACAACCAAATGCAATGATGACAATAAAATTCTCTTGTTAGTTATCTCAAATCATGAGAACAAAACCTGATGGCACTATTCCGACATAGCACGTATTTGATCTTACATTTGAAGGGTACAGGGAAAAAAGGACGTATGTCAAAGGACAGGCGAAAATGAGATAATTAGATCATATAGTGGCACAAACTGCATACTATTTCATGTAAAAAATTCACATTGATGAAAGAGGTTAGTCAGGATGTAACACATATTTTTATATTTGTTTTACAATTTGCACTACAGGGAAAAAAGGAGGGATGTCAATATGAACGACGCCGACGAAGCGTTAATACATTTAGTTTTTATGTGGTTCAGAGGTATTTAGAGGTTATGTATGTTTATTTACTGAACCTCAAAGGAGAGTTATCAAGTTGTAAATATGTCTAGTGAGAGTGACGAATTTATGAAATGTGATGTTATGGACACACGGGAAAATAATGCAAAGACATGTAGAAAATATGGACGTTTTTATAAAATAAATAAAATATTAAATAGACAAAGCCATGTAATAGGACTGAATTGTAAGTGCGTTAGGCTTAAATGTTTTCTACAAATACCGAAAGAAGCAAAAATTCAAATTATTAGAAAGTTCAACCTCATGGAGTCGACAGATGTCCAAAATATATACTTATGCGGATTAATTGCTATACAAACTGTACAGCAACGAAGACCACGAGTATCAGAGGACTCTGCAATAGAGGTGTGCTTATTAGTTCTTTTAGACGAACTAGTTCAAGAGAACTATTTCACAAAAATGAACTAGTTAAGTGAACTAGTTCGCGAAAGAACTATTTGTAGGACCGAAATCGAAATCCAACCCTAACATAACTGGTTGCCAGATGTCTCGTCTTATCATCACACAAGCTCGGCGCCGGCCGCGCGTTTTCTTCGGTTTTCAGTTTTCAGTCAGTCTTTCACTCTTTCACTACAGTACAAGTAGTTCGGGTTCGGAACCATTTCTTTCGATCGTATGTTTAGGTTTAAATGTTTTAAATTTATTTCTCAAATGTTTTGCAAATAACATTTTTTTTTATTTGCAAAAAATTATTAAGATTTGTTTTTTATTAACCGTTTTAAATATAAATATGGTTCACGTATGATTTATTTTTATATTTACGTATATTTAAACTCATAGGTATCTATATCAGGTTATTTCTAAAAGAACCTTACAAAAAAAATCAGTGAATTTTCTAGGAACATTAAATAACACATTTTCATTCTCACTTTTACATAAAATTATATTTTATGTAGATGCATCAATCATTTTAACCACAACTTAAAATTGTTATTTCAATATTACAATACTAGAAACAACACAGCATGTCAACGTTCAAGCCAATGCATGGGCATAAGATCCCAACCATTATGATATTAAGATAAAGACTGTTTATGTTATTGTCACGTTCATAAGAATTATGATCTGTTATCTGAGGCTATTTCTTTTTTTAAACTAGTCAGTCCATCCCATTCACAAAATAATAAATATATGATCTCATTAATTTATTATTTTCTTCTTTAAAAGTTGAGACACAATTTATAATGCAAATCGTTCGCAGTGAACTAGTTCTATGAAAATTAATGAACTAGTTCAATTAGTTCAGTTGAAAGAATCGTTCATTTGAACTATTTCGATGGTGAACTACACATCTCTACTCTGCACGTCTTCATGATGCCGCCTTTAGTTATAGAATCTGTTATAATGTAAATGACGAAACACAAGAAGTTACAGTATGTCATAAGGCTTTTTTGGCATTTCATGGAATTGGGAAATAAGTTAGAAGTTCTACAAAAGTCACTAAAATTGACAGGTCACGCTCGGAAAGATACTAGAGGAAGACATGGAAACCATCGACATCAAGTTTCTATGGAAACAAAAACCTGTATAATGCAGCATATATTCGACTCGTCGAAATTATACTCATCTGGGGATTTAACTATTAACAAAATGTACGTACACAATATACGTAAAAAAATTTCCAGACATGCGTACTTCATACGAAACGTATAGAAGTATTTCTTTAACTAAATTTAATATAATTACTATTTAAATGGGAATAAGCCACAATTAAAGGTTAAAGTACGTTTATTGACGTTTCAATTTCCACTTCGGAAATTGTTCTCAAAATACAAACGTTAGTAAATTTACTAGCTTACATTAGTAAATTTACTATTGTGAGAACGATTTCCGAAGTGGAAATTGAAACGTCAATAAACGTACTTTAACCTTTAATTGTGGCAATTTAATTCGATAGAAAAGATATACACGAGGACACCTGGAAATCACCATACGAACTTACAGGTAAATATGAAAGATCGTGCTATTGCAGACTTGGACACAAATCGAATATAATAAACCTCCGCAACAGAAGAGGAGCAAATGCGGATTCTGATCACTATTTCTTCGAAAGTATTATAAGGGCCAGAATTTTAAATATTTAAATAAGGAAATAGGTTCTAAATTTAAAGGATGCAATGTAGAAGAACAACGATATGGACAAAAATAGAGAATATAAACAAAATATAAACATTAAGAAAACAGACTAAAACAGTAAAACATAAATGAAGAGTGATAAGAATGGGAAACTTCATGAGAGAAGCAGCTGAAGAATAACTAGGAATGGAAGTAAACTGTGTTGACGATGAATTTCAGGATAAAGCAGAAAAAACAAAGAGAGCATATTTATTAATGCAACAGGGGCACAGATCCCGACAAGCAGAGGAGTAATAAATAACTACGTAACAAAGAAAAGAAAATCAACCGCAGAAAAAGAGAGAAAATATAAACAAAGAACTTAACAACTGCAATAACTAAATAAGAGAAACTAGAAAAATTTAGAGAAAATTCTACCAGAAACTCAACAAAAGCAGAAAATAATTCAAACAAAATAAGTGAAGAGATAAGGAGGGAAAAATATTAAGAGAAAAAAAGAAAACTAAGAAGATATAATAGAATGGGACTGAAAATGTTTTTATAAAAATAACGGTTTTTATAAAAATAGTGCATTTAATTATGTGTTCTAAATATGCCATAAGCTAAATAAATTCTACGCTACTGATATGCTTTTTGGTAAAATTCATAGGGGCAGCTAAATGATACGAAAACTTAACAGATTACATGTATGACTCATTTTAGATTTTATTTGCTCGAGTATAATGAAATTTTAGTTTAATTTATTTAATAAAACAATATTATGAAATCGTCACCTTAATGTCGTTCAAGTGCAACAACAGCTCCGTGAAGTAAGAGGAGCGATTATTAACCTGTGGACAGTAAGACGAAGACTGGAAAAGAAAAATCTGACTCCTTAAGTAGCTGCAATTGATTAAAAACGATTGGATAACCCTATCTATGATTAACTACCATAGAGGCATATTGTGAGACCAGGATATGCCTCTGTAAAAGCGACCGAAAAAGGAAAATGTACCGAAGACAAGGTGAGCGATTTGCAGAATGCTGCATTGAAGAGGGTAGTCCTTATGAAGGTGGTTCCTACATTATCTGGGGTACAATTTCTATGGGGGCACGAACCGACCTTGCTTTCATTCGTAGAGGAACCGGTTTCACAATAACGGGTGCTAGATACATCGAGGAGATTTAAGCAATGCATGTGGCACCTTACGTTGACTACATTGGAGAATAATTTATTTCTATGCAGAACAATGCAAGGCCTCATACCTCAAGAATCATGCAAGATCACATTACCGAAGTCGATTTTCGAGTCACGGAATTGCCAGTGTGTAGTCTAGACCTTAATCTCATAAAACGTTTATAGGATGAGCTAAAACAAAGAATTCGAGCTATACTTCATACCCCAAACTCGATCCAAGAGCTTATTGTCGCAGTAGAAGAAGAGTGGCTTAACATCCCACAAAAAACAAAAGCGAATTTGATTAGATCTATGCCTAATCGTATGAGAGTTATTAATGTGAGAGGAGGTCATACATATTACTAAAAAAATAATTGTTAAATTTTTAATTGTCAAATACCCTTTTTGTTTTAGTAATAAAAAAGTTAATTTGCTTGATGCATTATTAATTTTATTATGTTAAACATAAGAAGTTGAAATAAATTTTATATCAGTGTATATTCATATTAAGGAATATTAAATTATCTTTCAAAGAGTCTATCACTTTTTTTGATCCGAATAATTTATTCTGAAAAAATATAGTCTAAGTCAAAACTTTAAAGTGGACCGATTTTTATGCACGAAAGTTTATTTCTTGGTTAAATATTTTCTAGTATTTTAGGCTTTTCAACATATTTTTATTGCACTATGTCCATTTTCGTACTTTTTCAGGAGAGCAGTTTTAAAAATTTTTAAATTTGTAATCAGTAAATACTCCAATGTTTCTTAAATTTAACCAAGATTAATATATTATTATTGTGGTGTGTATAATCGTTTTTCATTCCATGAAGTGTTATATACCTGAGGTTTACCATTCATTATTTAAAATTTTTTTAAAAATGTGTAGTTGGACATAGTGTTGTTTACCTCTAACAACTGTTTTTAAATAATGTGGCATTGCATGTTAAGGTCTTTACGAAATAAACAATACAAAAACATTAAACAGCCTATACTATTATATTAGAGGTAAATATTATAATGTTATAATAATTAAGTAAAATTATAGACGAGAAGTTTCAAAAGTGTTAAAGATGCTCCATATCATCTTCATCTTCTTGTGGGTAATCGTTTGTGGCTACATCGCTATGTGTTAAATTTTGATAAAACGCATGACAAACTGACGGAACAAAAATAAGTAATGCAATTAAGTCATTGTACTTTTGTTTTGTGATTAGTAATGGGATTACTGAGACTTGATTTAATTGGGCTGGAAACGTTACTTGCTGTCTTCGATACCTCATGAAGTCTACTTCATACATATTTTGATTATTGAAATCGGTCTTATAAAAGAACTTTCCAATGTGTTCTTGTTGGACTTGTAGAAAAATACATGTTGACAGTAGAACAAGGTCTTTATTAACATTTTTTTTTTCTACTTACAAAAGGAGGATTAGATGATAATTTCTTATCGAACAGCGTTTTGAAGTTTTTGAAATCTGCAAGTTCCATATTGTGCACTGTGTATTTACCTGATGTTTGCCTAACTAGTTGCTGCCAGTCCCATGGTGTTAAAATGGCCAAATTGGAGAGTTTCTTTCTTTTCCTTTCGATTAAAGCATGAACAGTGTCTACATATGTGTGTGCCCTTTCAGTAAAAACTTTTGAGTGATCTTCTTTATTTGCAGTATCCAAAAATAGCACATTATAATACTTATAATTTTATTTTGTCCACAGCAGTTATTGGTCCAAAGAGTGATGTTCTCTACTTGACTTGAATTGTATTGTCAGCCCATTTAAAAATTGACGAGGCAATTTCATTTGCACCTTGGGCCCCTTTCGATTCGTCCCACATTATGCATTGTACAGAAGAATCACTGGCATCATGTAATGTAAAATTTAATATCCAAAGCTTCCTTTTGTAGAAACTAATACAATTGTTTTTTAGTGGTGAAGGCTAACATTTTTGCAAATCACCAGATAGTACTTTGTATTTTGGTGACTCTTTAGCTATTATAAAGTCCAATTGTTTTAAGTTATACCGAGTTTTAGATTCAATTAGGTGAGCATCATGATCAGCCTGTACAGTGGTTAGTTCATCTGTAGTAAGATTATTTTTTAATTGAGCGGTGAATGTACTGCATGTATCGTACATGTCTCTTTCGGGCGGTTTAAACGACAACTTGAAGTCTCTATTAAAAATATCTGCGTACAACCACTTTTTTGCTCTGAGCTTTGGATCTACATGTCTTTCATTGCGTTCATCAATGTACAGTTTTTACATCTTTTCTATTGTCAGTTCTGTGCCCAGATAATCTCTCTTGCTCCTTTCTCTGGAATAATGACTCTCGTATTTTGGGAATGATTTAATATGTTGATGTATACTATTTGACAGAGCTAACAACAATCAAAATCATCTGGTCATGATAAACAATATCGCTGTTGTAGATAAATTTGTGTACCTGGGCTCATTAATAACCAACAAAGGAGGCTGTACTGAAGAAATAAAGCGGCGGTCAGCAATCGCAAAAAGTGCTATGGCAAAATTAACAAAAATTTGGAAAAGCCATGAAATAACTACCGATACAAAAATGAGACTAGTAAGAAGTCTAGTTTTTCCAGTTTTTACTTATGCATCGGAATGCTGGACCCTTACTGAGAAAGACAAAAAGAACATAGATGTATTTGAGATGTACTGCTGGAGACGAATGCTGAGAATACCATGGGTGGCCCGAAGAACAAATGAATCCATACTGGACCAGCTAAACATAAAGAAAAGACTAAGAACACAAATATCAGAACAAATAATAAGCTATTTTGGACATGTCCTTCGAAGAAATGGTCTTGAAAAACTTACCATCCAGGGAAAAGTAGAAGGCAAAAGAAATAGAGGTAGATCTCCCACACGATACACGGACCATATTGTTGCTACCATTGGCGCTCCATTGTCAGAATGTGCTAGAATGGCAGAAGATAGAAAAACGTGGAGGAACATTGGGAAATTTAGTTAATAGCTTCATGATATCACGATACCTGCATCAGGTTAACGACTAAGAAGAAGAAGAAGTATACTGTTTATGGATTCGGTAGGAGTTTTATTGGTTGGCGTGTGTCTACCTCTTTGATCAGCTTTTATTAAATCTCCTGGTTCAATTTTTTTCAACATATTTACTTCTACTAAATTAGATATACAAAGTGTGTTTACAAACATAACCTTGCACACCTTCAATAGCTGATTGTTCACTGTAAAATGGTAGTGTAGTGTATTATTTTTAGATTTAGTAGAATTTAGATTTTTTTGTTCTTGATCGAAGAGTAGGTTGGATGTCGATACATGAGAAGATAAATTGCTTTTTAAGATCTGAAACGTTTGTCTCAGTCCAGTATGAGTTGAAAATTTTTTGTCTTTCGTATTCTGGCCATCTTTTAGAGCATTTCATGCGACACATGCAAGGAGGCTTTAACATTTTTGCAGGCATGTCTTAGCCTCTTTTACTGAGATACTCTTTCCCACCAGCTATTTTTCGTTTGGGAACATTACAGGTCCAATTTTGTTCATTTACTACACCTTTTTTACCTTTTTGTTTGCACTTAGTTATATTTTGTACATTTCCTTTAACACTTTTCGCTTCTTCTAAAATAACTTCATTATGTTAATTGAAATTGCTTGCATCACTGCTTAGGGATAAATCGTCCAAAAGAAGATTTTTTTTATTGCCCCACTAATCGCTAATCTTAGGAGTAATAATAGCTTTATAGCTTTCTCTTTTACCTTTGTTTTCGCTGGTTTACTTATACATCTCATATCATTGTCGTCCGATTCTGAGCTTTTACCACTTAGAGGCTCATAGATTTTATCAATATCCAGCTAAAAGAAGGACTTGAATCGTGGGTTATTATAATTTATGAAAATATTTTAACTCAAAAATAATGTTAAAAAATGAAAAATTTAGACATGACTTTAAATTATTATGTTTAATTTCAAATCGAGAGCTGTCATTCGTTTCTCGTAAAGTGTAGCACAAAACTTTATTGAGTTGTGGCGTACTAGAATAAATAAAACACACTGGAAAAATTAAAAATTTAATTTGAAATTAATACAAAATGAATAACTTTTACAGTGAACAAGTCTGGAATATAAATATATGTATTATAATTCGAAACTGCTGAAATAATAGTATTTTGTCATATCTCCATTATTAAAAAATTCTTCAAACATTTTGGACATTAACTCAACCGTATCTCTGGTTATTAAATTTATTAGATACCGTTTTCTGTTGTTAATAATAAAAATAATATTTATCTAAACACATTTTTGAACGTTATTTTTTTTATTTAGATTTAGTGCAATTCCGTTATCTGTGATGGCAACAAGGAATTGTTTCACGAACCATTGTCTCCAGTCTGAACCAGAGATATGTAAGAGAGGCTATATTATATATCCCTGGTCTAAACACTGGTTTATATTGGGAAAAAAAAGTGTACCATTTCTGTATGACGGGAAGTTTAGAAGGGTACATAACACTATGTCCGGAAGGTAAATGACAGTTCACACATATAGTAGAGGTAAACAACACCAAGTCCACATAGTGTTGTTTACCTCTGACTGGAAGTAGACTTGGTGTTTATTAAAAAGTCGGTAACTTGCCGTAAAATTGTCTCTGGACATAGTATGGTTTACCTATGTGTAGAGCCAGAAAAGTTATATTCAAAAGTGCAATAATCTAAATTTCGATAAAAATGGACATAGTGTCCTTTACCTCCGAGTTACACAGTTACACATTTACAATTTAAATTGAATTTAAGGTTTTACCCAATAAAGGAAGAAGAAGAAGAAGAATTTAAGGTTAACATTTACTGACATAATACTGCGAATTTATAGTCTAAATAAAATTTTAGCAATTGAAATATCAGTAATAAAAAACGAACCTGTTTTAATTAACTTGTTCCATTTGATAATGTTTATCCATTAATGTAACAACATGCACTACATTAAAAGCTTGACGACAATTTAATTTGATCAGTTTCATCAATTTACATTGTGTCATCCAGCTAAAGCTTTAACACTCAATTTAATTTTAATAATTCAATTTTAGATGACTATGCTTAAATATATTTAATAAGTAGTTTAGTTCGATCGCTATATTTAATTCGGTTTAACACACCTACATGTTGAATAAAATTTGACATAATCCTAATATCAGATTTTTTTTATACGTAATAGATAATAATGGAGCCAACAGTGACCCCAAAGTTTTCCACAAAACATTGTTATAATATTTGTTAAAAAACAGTTATTTATATGAAATACACACAAAATTTATTAAATAAAAAGAGTTTTAAACTGCTTAATATTTTTAGTAAATTTAAATAAATAATTAATAGTTTTACAAATTGTTTGTTGTACACCAAGGCAACTATACTTGAGTGCAAAATAATCGACTCAAAATTATTTTGTCAAAGTATGTACGTCTCTTGTTTCATTCTAAAAAGTGTAAATTTAAAAATATCATTAACCTTATTATTGAGTTTTAAAAAATTTTGTTTTTTGATGAATTGGATGACGCATTACAAACAAATAATGCAACACGTAGAGAGGGGGGTCAGAATTTGACTCATTAAAATCGACACGCACCGACTTAACGCGTCGGTTAACATCGTACACATTATTTTCCATAGCAAGCCACTAATACATCAGTCACTTAAGTTTGTAACTGCATTACAAATGGATACCACGTCCGTTAACGCAACTCAAGCAGTAGCATTATCAAAGGAAAGCCTGAGCCAGAGGGCCGTGGCAAATCGACTAAATTTAAGCCAATCTGCTGTGTCCCGAGTGTATCGTCCTTACCAAGATACTGTTGATTATAATCAACAAGGAGAAGGCCGTAAATAAATAACAACGGAGAGAGATGATCCATTTCTTGTATCAAATTTCTGAGAAATCTCTATTTAAGTGGTGCTAAACTCAAAGAAGAGCTTAGAGAGGTCCGAGGTGTGGTGACCAGCATTTGGACAGTCAGAAGGAGACTAAAGGCAGCCAACCTGACACTAAAAAGGACATCTACGGGTCCCAAGCTAACTGTAGCCCAGAAGCAAGGGCGATTAGAATTTGCTCGCGAACATCTGGACATTAATGGAGTCAGGTATTATTCTCCGATGAAAGTAGGATCTGCCTACATGGCAGCGACAAGAGGCGTCGAGTCTATGGAAGGCCAGGAGGACGATTTGCTTAATTTTGTATACGGTAAATTGTCTCATGAAGGCGGTTCTTGTATTTTTTGGACAGGCAGTTCTATGTATGGGAAAACCGAGTTGATTTTCGTGGAGGAGGTTTAACGGCGGATCGTCACATCAGAGACATTTTGGAGGAACATGTGGTTTCATACGCGGCATTTATTGGTGATGCCTTTATTTTAATTCACGATAATGTACAATGCCATATCGCACGTGTGCCACCACCTATCTATCTGAGATCGGTATACCTACAATAAATTGGCCTGCATTAAGTCCGGACATAAATCCAATAGAGCAAGTTTGGGATAAGCTTAAACGAAGGGTCCGGGACAGAAATCATGCACCAAGGAGCATAATAGAATTAAGAGCTGCGCTTAATAATGGATGGGAAGCAATGCCTCAAGAATTTATTAGAAAAGTCATCCGATCCATGCGAAATCGATTGGAAAGTGTAAATAGGAGTAGGGGTGGTAATATCAAATACTAAATAATTAAGAAATTCATTGCAATTGATGATTTCTCTGTTCATATCGTCTTTCTTGCCTTAGTTCCAATGATGATTATTTAGTAAATTCTGTTTGTATTGCATATTGTTTTTATAATGCGTCTTCCAAATAATGCAATAGCAGTTTTTGTAATTTCAATAATAAAGTTATTGTTTGCATATTAAATTTTTTTATTTTCATACTTCTTACATTGAAACAGAAGGTGTAATCTCAAATATCGCGTTTGAGTCGATTATTTTGCACTCAACTGTAGTTATGTGATAATCCTTACAAACAAATCAATTGCACTTCTGACATATCTGGGAATATTTTCTATCCAAATTTCTGGGACATTTAGAAAAATCTACCCCGTTTTAATTCTCCAAATCTTTGCGGATAACCTTGCCATGTAGAAGCCTCATTTGCACTTGTTGCAGTAGCAACTACCCCATTTCCTAATTGCTTAAGAAATTCGCGTCGTTTCTAACTTATGCGCTAATGTCAATTATATTATAAAAACTGTCACAGACCATCTTCTTGTTTGCCTTTTGACTGTGTACGTTCGGACAAGCTTGTCCATGGTGTCTACACTTAACTTTGCTTTATTCTAATTAATATTTAATTACGGCTTTTCTTTTTCATCTGTGGAAATTTCGCCACTATTAACTAGTTGATAGCAAAGTAAAAATTTTCCCTTTTTTTCGGGCAGTAGGATTCTAACATATTCTTATGTTGGTAAACAAATTTTGTTAAAGATACATTCCTGCTACGTGCATTTACTAATTCCTGAAGGGTAGTTCTGATTCATTTTCTTGATTTTTTCCAAACAATGTTAAGTTTTGCTGGCCCAGTTCTTTTGCAAGATCAAGACTTATGAAAAATTACCGGTAATCACATTTCTTCCTGATCTTTCTAGTCTCTTTTTCATCTCTAAGACAACTCGTTTGCCTTGGTTACATTCACGTTGGTCTCTGGTTTTACCATTACATATTTGGCAATTGTGGACATACGAAATTTGACTGCCGCATGCTGCCCAGATCTTTATTTCGTACTTTCCTGGTTTTGAAGGTATATATTACTTTTAATGGACACCCACCACGGAAAGTAAGCAGCTGCTCATCGACGGTCAAATTTTCTTAGGGTAGCTATGTATAAATCTATGTAATCTATGTAATCTGGATATCCATAACTAGGAGAAGCAACAGACAGGCAGTGAGAAGTAGGAAAGTAAGTGATTCCGAGTAAAAAAACACCTGTTTTTCTATGACCGACACGGAAATCGGGTAAGCGCCTTACCAGCGGAGAATACGTTACAGAACACTTCACTATCAAAAAGCGTTTAGAAAACTTCCAGTCTAATGACACTGGAGGTTTTTGAGATATATTTTTATCTCTAGGTGTTAAACTTTTTCTTTTGGAAAAATGGAAATGAATGAAATGAATTGTCTACAAGTATCGAAAAATAATAATTTAAAGAAGCGTTGTTCCGTTATGAAATATCTTATCAAAAGTTAGGCCATACAACAAGTCAACAGTACTTTGTTATTCATATATTTCTTCTATAAATAGGTCACATCCAGCAATCATTTTCATTCTTCCAGTATTTTTTATGTTGAAAAGATCTTTTTCTGAGCATTGCAAAAGAATCTGTAATTTATGATTTGTGTCATTGACTTTGTTATTTGAATCACCTAGTTTGATTTGGTAAGTTTAAATGCCTGTATTTCTCAGTATGTCCTTTTTATTTTATTTGTTTTTTACTTTTACCGCTCAAACTTTTATTTTCGTTTCTCCGTCATTCCGATTTTCATTTTTACTGTATTATAGATTTCAAGATTTAACTTTAAGTCAAATTATTCTTCAATTAAGACCGGTTTTCTCACTAATGTCCAGCCTTCATCATAAGAAAGATGACTGCGTAGCCAGGACAGCATATAGTCGATTAATTTTATAGATATATAAACAAACACAATTAATTGAGATAAATACTTAAATCTCATATTGAAACAGTGCATATTTCATTATTTTTAGTATTTTTTATTATTTAATGTTTAAATATTGATCAAACTATGAAACGGAAGACATTTGACCAATGCGTTCTTCCTATTATGACATACGGAGCCAAAACTCTCACGCCCACAAAAACAGCAGCACTAAAAATGCGAGTGTCACAAAGGCGCATGAAAAGATCAATTATCGGCGTGACAAAAAAAGACAAAATAAGGAATCAAGACTTAAGGGAAAAGAACAGGTATCAGTGATGTCGTCGAAAGTATAGCCAAGCTGAAATGGAATTGGGCAGGTCACATAGCGAGACTGAAAGACACAAGATGGACCAGAAAACTAATTGACTGGCGCCCAAGAGGAGACAAACGCAGCAAAGGACGACCACCAACACGCCGGATGGACGATATTGGACGAATATCCAAGAAATGGCAACAAGAAGCACAGAAGCGTGAAAAGTGGCGAAAAATGGGAGAGAACTATGTCCAGCAGTGGACAGAAGAGGTTGCATGATGATGATGTTTAAATATTTAATGTTACTTAGTATTTATGTAGTTTTAAAACTTAAACATGTTTAACATAAGGTGGATTAACTACACAGTAAATTTTATTTGTTCTTTTGCAAATTTTAAACTCAATAGCATATTTTTTCTTAACCATTTGAATATTTTTGAATATAGGCGCTATAGTGATTTTTAATTTTTTTTGTTTAATGGTATTTACTTTCTATTTAATTTGTGTATATCCTGTTTCTATTTTTGGGGATTCAAACATTTAAAAATAGTGGCGTTCTTTCTGTTTTTAAATGGTTGTTCTCTTCCTTAATTTCCTGTCGTTGTTATTTAGAATCTATTGTTTTTTACATTTCTCACCTCTAAGAACGACCCCGCCCAAAATCTTCGAGACTGTTGTGTACCGGTGTTCTAAGATTAATTCTTCGCTATCTAGATCACTAGGTATGGTACAAAGCATCAATAAAAGTCTTTATTCTTTATGTTCTAATGCGAAATTCAGTTCTTAAAGAAGCTCTGCAGCATCATTACAATACACCAAATCATTCTTTTTGGAAACGTAAGTCGTAAAATTGTATTGTCTTGTGCGAAAATATGAGAATCTCGTATTCTTGTCTAACAAATTTTTACTGTTTTATTTTTGATGCAAGTAATTGAGCCTTAGATTTTGATAGCCTTAAACCTCGAAGAAGGTCATTCAAATCGGATCAGAAAGTAAGGTTCAAAGGAAACTGGATTAAGTCTGTAATGTCCAACGTACATAGATTTAGAGCATCGATATATTTATATTTATATTAAAATTTGTGAAAGGAAAATTAGGTTGCAGACCAGTATAACTAATCCTAAAAATATTTTATTTTTACAAAAATTTTATACGGTAAATATCTCTTGAGATGTTTATTTGTTACTGGAAATACAGGCATCATGTTTTTAAAATACAAGTAAACAAAAACTGAATGGTTGTCAACGGAACTAGAAGAGAAAGTTCTCAAGAAAAAACAAGCATATCACATATGGCTTCAATCCAAAGATCCTCAAGACAGAGAAATATACGCTAAATGGAATAGAGAAGTTAAAAAAGACGTGGATAAGGCGAAAAATATAAACTGGGAGGCTAAGTGTGATGAACTGGACAGATTTATGGGTGGAACAAAAGTGGCGCAAGCTTGGAAAACATTAAAACAGTTTAGGAAAAATGAGAAAAATGAAGACAACATTTCTCTCATAAAGTTAAATGAATGGGAAGAATATTATACGAAACTGCTGAAAAAGGAAAGAGTAGAGTACAGATGGGAAAAGATAAGGGAATTAATAGACAACAGAGACGAAAGACAGGAAATCCCTATAATAACATTATCTGAATTGACGGAAACCTTAAAAGAGGTTAAAAACGGAAAAGCCGCAGGGCCTGGAGACATTCCCATAGAGCTGGTTAAATATGGGCCGACTGCACTTTTAGAATTAATAGTAGACCTTTTCAATAAATGTATGTGTGGAGACCAGGAAATTCCTAAAGATTGGAATAAATCTTATATAAGCTCCATATATAAGAGAGGGAATAAAAGAGACTGTTCCAATTATAGAGGTATTAGTGTGACGAGCTCTGTGGGCCGGTTGTACGGCAGAATATTAAAGAAGAGAGTTGAAAGACAGATACAAGATATTGAAGAACAAAGCGGCTTTCGTACCGGGAGATCCTTCCTTGATAATATATTTATCCTACGACAAATAATTGAAAAGCGTGTCGAAAGAAGTAGAGAGACCCATTTGGTATTTATAGACCTTGAGAAAGCATATGATAGTGTCCCGTTAAAGAAAATGTTTGAGGTCCTCAAAAGGTCCGGATTGGATTCGACGTATATCCGAGCGATATATAAATTGTACGAAAATGCAGTTAGTTGTGTAAAAATTGGAACCAGAACCTCAAATGAATTTAAAGTCACTAAAGGCCTAAAGCAAGGATGCTGTTTGTCACCGACACTCTTTAAAATATACGTCCAAGAAGCATTGAGGAATTGGAGAAATAAATGTAGATTTATGGGCATCGAAGTGGGACAAGAAACTCTGTATACATTGTTGTTTGCAGATGATCAGGTGGTGGTTGCAACCGATGAGGAAGATATAAATTATATGAATCGAAAATTATTTGAGGAATATGCCAAATGGGGGCTTACTGTAAATATAAGCAAAACAGAATATTTAAAAATTGGAGGAAATACCACAGACCTGAGGCTTGAAAACGCAGTCATAAAAGGCTGCAACCAGTATAAATATCTAGGAAGCATCATATCAGCAGATGGCAGAGTTAAGATAGATGTACAAAACCGAATAACCCAAGGGAAAAAATGCATCCGAATACTGAATTCATTACTGTGGTCTAATAAAATAAAGATGCATACCAAACTTCGCGTATACAGAGCAGTTGTAGAACCAATTACCACATATGGTGCCGAATGTTGGACGATGACAAAGAATGAACGAGATAAAGTAGACGTTGTGGAAATGGATTATCTTAGAAGGTCATGTCGAGTATCGAGAATGGAAAGAATCAGGAATGAGGAAATACGAAACCGTACAGGAATTAGAGATACTCTTTCAGATAGAATACAAGGAAGGCAATTACAATGGTATGGTCACGTGATGAGAATGGAGGAGGAGCGGTGGCCAAAGAAAGCCTTAATGTATGTTCCGCCAGAAAGAAGGAAAAGGGGAAGACCACCAAATTCCTGGAGAAGAGAAATTACAAAAACAATGCAATCTAGAGGCTTAGAAGAGGGAGATTGGAGAGATAGGAAAAGATGGAGGCTGAAATGCGGGAAGCGGCAATCGCCGTAGGACCCCCGTTATATGATGATGAAGTAAACAAACTTGATTTCACATCTAAAACTTTTTTGAGAATTAGATACTTGACTATTGCCCGAGATTTCGACAATCAAGAGTATCTGAGAAAAATAAAACACGTGCTTTGAGAATATACACGTGTATTCTGTTGAGATAAAAATGTTTTATTCTATACGGAGCATTTCGATATCTAAAAAATATATTTCTCGTTTAAGAATTTGGCCCGTTAGAATTCTGAAAGGAAGGCAATTTAATTAGGTAAATGAAGTGGAGTGAATAGGGAATACTGTATAGCCACAAATATCTTAAATTAGTTAAATATCGTTTGGCAGAAAAACGGTAGGTGAGCCTTAATATTGTTAAAAATCTCTTTGAAATTTCCATTTAATTAAAAATATTTTACATTTAAACTCCAACTAGCAATACGTCAGCTAATTCAAATATATACACAATACAATGTAAAAGTACATACATAACATAATAAAAAAATAAAGTTCAGAAGACTTCGGTGGGCAGAACAACTAAGAAGACATTCTGACGAAAGAATAGTAAAGCTGGAACTGGAAAAGTCCCAACTAAAAGAAGACTACGTGGATGACCTCGAAACCGGATAGAGATAATATAGCAAAAGACCCTAAAGCTATGGGCGTGGAGAATTGGATGTAGCTTGCCCTAGACAGAGACGAATAGAAACATGATGTTTTCAAGTCGGCTAAAACACACGCCATGGAGTACTACAACAACCTGTTGAACCCAAGAACAGAAGATGATAATATAGATACAATAAACATAAATGAGCTGCAAGAAGCTATTGTAGAATTGAAAAACGGGAAGGCATTAGAGTATGACCGAATAACATGTGAAATGACCAAAAAATGAGACAAAATGCAACTAAAGTTGAGTTATTACTAAAGATAGTTATTGCCGTGTGTGGAGAAGAACAGATACCAATTGACTGGCAGAGGGCTCAGATAGTACCAATTTATAAAAAGCGAGATAGAACGGATTGCAATAACTACAGAGGAATAACACTTAAAGTAGTATCATGAAAATATACGAAAAAATATTGAACACAAGAATAACTGGAAAAATTGACAGCACACTCGAGGAGTCACAAAGGGGATTCAGAAAAGGCAGAAGCACCTATGATCATATATTCAGTATCGAACAAAAATAATAGAAAAATATCAGAAACAGGAAAAAAGGTATCTGCCGTATATACACATTGAAAAGGCTTTTGAAAAGGAAATTTTAGAGAAGAGAGGTGTATTGGTAACAAAATGATAAGGGTAATTAAGAACATTTAAAAAAACGATGTGAATTATGTCATCAGACAAAAACGAACATCAAAAATAATATACTACAAAAGAGGGTCTAAGACAAGGAGGAGGATTAAGTCAAACGGTATTTATAATATACATGGATGAGATAATTAAAGCACGTAACGTAAAAGTAAAAAAAAGTGTATGTGGGTTACAGAAATAAAAAAAAGACATTTAAGACGAAGCATTCGACAACGATGTCGTCATATTGGCCGAAAATAAGAAACAACTACACGGAAATATAAAAATTTGGAATGAAGTACTAAAAAATATGGAATTACAATTACTAAATATAAAATAAAAGTTATGGTTATAGGAGAAAATGAAGACAAAGAAAAGGTAAATATAAAAATAGAAGTTAATATAAAGCAAATACGAAGCTTCCAATATTGAACACATACTATCCATTAAACAATAAATTCATAAATTAGACTAAAATTACAAGAAAAACAAAAATTAAAGTGTTCATATCGATGGCTTAATCTGCAAATAAGCTAACTCCACTTTTTTCGTAATAATATCGTTTTATTTTTGTATTGCTTTACCCAGCTATATATCAGTTCACAAAGCGCTAATTTTTATCGTAAGCCTTTCAAATAGTCTGCCCAAAAACAAGCTAACTCCGTGAACTGATTGAGCAGCAGCCAAAGAAAAGAACTACTGTTGTGAACTCTAAAAGGCAGTTCACAAACTTATATTACTTTTTGGTAGGTGATGAAAAAAGACTAGTCTGTAGAGACTTTTTTCTTAAAATATTAAACGCTACTGAGAGATCTGTTAGAACAGCATTAAAAAAGAGTCAGAATAATGTATTAGTAGAATATGACAAAAGCGGCAAACATACTCCTGGTAATAAGCTTTCGTCAACGGAAAAAATGATCAGAATGCATATAAATTCATTTTCTGCCATGGAGTCACACTACTGTAGAAAAAGTAGCTCCAAAAAATATTTAGATTCGTCCTTAAACATTTCTATAATGTACAGAATGTTTGTAGAAAAAAATCCAAATAATCCTGTCAGTTTGGAAAAATACAGACAGGTTCTTAATGATTATAATCTTGGATTTTTCGTTCCAAAAAAGGACCAGTGCAGGAAGTGCTTAAATTTTCATAGTGCGAGTGAAAGCACTGCAGAGATGAAGAAGGAATTTAGACTGCACCTCCAAAAACGAGATGATGCTCGAGGTGAACGGGATAAGGATAAAAAATGGCTCAATCTGAAGAAAGAACTTTCTCTTTTAATTTTGATTTAAACTCAGTACTGAATACGCCAAAAGGACTAGCAGGTCAGATTTTTTATCTCCGAAAGTTTGCAGTTTACAATTTAACAGTTTTTTAATATTAGTAATCAAGTAGTTATGTGTTTTTTATGGGACGAGAGTAATGGAAGAAGAGAAGCCAACGAAATCGCAACCTGCATTAGGAAATATATTTTACATCAAGAAAATATTACTACTGTAAACATGATGTCGGATAGTTGCGGAGGCCAAAAAAAAACTACATTTTTTCCACAATGATTATAAATTTATTGAGCGAAAGTAATGAACTAACAATGATAAACCATAATTTTTTTGAAACTGGGCATACTCAAATGGAGTGTGACAGTATTCACTCAATAATAGAGAAAAAGTCTAAACACATTCCTGTTTACACTCCGGAAGGATGGGCCCAAGTAATTCGAAGTGCGAGGAATAAACCCAGTCCTTTTCAGGTAACAGAAATGAGGTTTGATGAGTTTTTGGACTTCAAGTCATTATACAGGGCAAAATTACGAGGCTTACCCTGGAGAAAAATATCCCACGTGAGGTACTCTAAGTCTGAGGAAGGAGTAAAAGTGTCATACAAAACTGATTTCCGTTTGGATTTCACTGAGGGATTTATCGTCAAACCATCACGACAATACAATAAAAATATTGCTAAAACATTTGACAGAAACCTTCCAATATCAGTAGCTAAACAAAAAGATCTATTGAGCATGTGTACGTCTGGAACAATTCCAAAGATTTACGAAAATTTTTACAACTCATTAAACGTTGCTGCTAATGAGAGAGACTGTCTGCCAGAACCAGATGCCACTGAAGACACCGATCATGAAGATTAAATGCATATTTTATTTTACTTATTAATTTGTGAAAATATTATCCTAAATAACTGTCCTTTTTAAAATAAACATATTTTTCTAAAGTATTAATTGTTATTTTGATCCCTAAATACTTGACCTAAGTCCTTGGCAAAAATTACATTACAAAGCCAAACTGACGTATCTAACACAACGTCCAGTTTTTTTTTTTTAATTTCAAAATGTTTGTCTTTTTTGGTTAAGTTTTTGATTTATAAAATTTAATAGTAATAATAGTGCCTGTGTAATAGTGCCAAATTAATAGAATACGCCCAACTAAGATAACAAAAAAGCAAGCTTAAAAGTTGCAACAAAATTCAAATTAAATTTTCTCAAAACGTCAAATTTTCAGATACGCCACTTTGCCTGTGTACCGACGATAGAATCATCAATCTGTTCTTTGAAATACGGGAAACCAATCTCCCTAGAAATCTCTCTGGGAAACACAAGGTCCCATCCGGGGTATCTTGGTCGTAAAGCGCATTTTCGTCACAACTGTACACGCACGCTGGTTTATAATTTTTAATTAGTGAAAATAACACATCAGTTATACGTGTATTTGCAGCAGATACGTCGGCATCATTTGCTTCTCCAACAATTTTTTTAAGAAAATTTGTGAACGATTTTTCCATCTGCAGAATCAATCATTTGTCGCTTTGAACAGCGCATTGTCAAAATTTTCTTTTAAAACTGGTCTGATAAACACATTTTGGGCCCTCTTTTCACGAAACCACACGGCTATTGCCTGTTCGATATCTGAATCATTGAAATTTTTAGTACGGATGGTAAATGCGCTGATGATAAAGTCCATCATCGGTGCATTTACCTGGAATAAGTATTACTACAGGTGTATATGAGTCAAGCCAATAAACATGTGGCTAAGAACTCTTAAAATGATACAAAATTTGGAATTTATTATATCTTTGTTAATAAGTTGGAGTAATGTTAAAGATTTAACAGATATTAGGCAGCCTCTAGATGGCTACCTTAAGCCTAGTTCGAACTACGCTACTATTTTAGTAGAGTAGCGATTAATTTAGTAACTAAACGTGTCTGAACAACAAAAATTTATTCGAGTAGATAAGTAAGTATTTTAGTCGAGTCGATCCAATTAATTCTATACTTTTTGGGCGAGTAACACCTCCCACCACGTATCCGTGCTCCTCATTGGTTCACCGGCTAAACAGGTCCGAACCAGTCGAATTAGTGGAGTTCATTAGTTGCCGCAAAAATCTCGTTTTGCTGGTGCGAAGAAACAACTTTAAAATTTGTTTTCAAATATTTAGAACACGAATAAAGATTATATTTCCGCTGTATTTCGGAGTGCATTTTCATTAACAGAAAATTTACACAACTGTCAGACATTCTAAATTTATCGAATTATTATTTGAGATCTTCCAATGCTAATTCCTTCAGAAGATAATTGATAGCTCCTAGCTTATCTCTTCCATGGATCCATTTTCGTATCCATAGCTTCTTCTCTCTTCTACTAACTCTTCTAAAATAGCCGTTACGATTAGCTCAATCAGTTTATTTACTCTATTGCATCGTAGGCTGTTCATCTTGCAAAATACAACTTACTTGTTAACTGTTCTCGAACAATTGCGAACGATTTTTGGGCAGTAATGTGTATTTTAGTTACTAAATTACTCGCTACTCCACTAAAACACTTGCATAGTGCGAACTAGGCTTTATAGAGTCCATACAGAGACATCGTCCCAATCGTTGTCATGCAGTGTATCTGTTAAAACTTTAACATCACAATAACTTATTAACACTTATAACAAATAACAAATTTTATACCATTTTAAGGTTTTTTACCGACATATTTAGTAGCTTCTACTCATGTACACCTGTAGTTATACTTATTCTAGGTAAATGCACTGATAATGGGCTGGTTAGACCCAAAAACGTTCTGTGATATTTTGTGTAAAATGTCTGTGATGTAGCCCGAAAGGGTTTTTATAAAGGATTTTAAAATAAAACTTTTAAAACACAACATTTTATTTGTTGATCTTTCAAATCGTTTTTATATTAGGTCTTTAGTATTTTCAAGGTTAAGCTATTTCCCTTTTATAGTTTTGTATTAAACTTGTATTCTCAAACATGTAAAATCCATAAAACATGATATTAGCCATTAACATATTCTTCTGGTATTTTATTCGAGCGAGACCAGCTTAGCGATGAGGAAAACAGCACATTTTTACGAGTACAGTTCTGGTTTATTGCTGTTGGTAAGCTGCCAACACTTCCACTTCCATGCTGAATAAGCAATTACACCAGGTCGATTTACTTTTCACCTCGGTGTTTGGTAAATAAATAAAGAATGGGGGTTATTTCAAGAATGTCTTGTGCTTCTCAATTTAAAAATACTCACCAATTAATTGGACGATGAAGTAATAAAAGTAGTATTTATTTAAATTAGAGAAAATTAGATCATAGTGTCTAATTTAGAATCAGTAAAATAAGTGGAGGATCTTGTAATATTACTTTACAAGAACAACATTATTACTTTACAACATTGTTATTTATATATATATATATATATATATATATATATATATATATATATATATATATATATATATATAAATATATGTATATATATATATATATATATATATATATATATATATATATGTATATATATATATATATCTATATTTATATATATATTTATAAATATATATATTTATTTTTCAAATTATTTTTTCGACCGTACTGTTTAAAATATTGATTTATAGTATCAGCAATCGGTCAGGAAATAAAACTCTATTTGTTCAGTCTCAATATTTCGTCACGATTTTGTGACTTCTTCAGGAGAAAACTGTAAATTTATTAGAATAATTAATGATTATATGTAAACAAAATGAATATTTTAATACTTACAACTATATTAAATTTTTATTCTTATAGTTGTAAGTATTAAAATATTCATTTTGTTTACATATAATCATTAATTATTCTAATAAATTTACAGTTTTCTCCTGAAGAAGTCACAAAATCGTGACGAAATATTGAGACTGAACAAAAATAGAGTTTTATTTCCTGACCGATTGCTGATACTATAAATCAATATATATATATATATATATATATATATATATATATATATTTATATATATTTTGAATATTTAAAAAACTTACATTTGTTTAGTATTTTAATGAATCAATATTTATTTTTTAATAAAAAAAATTTTTGTCAAATATAACAATTATTCGTGTCACAATTTCTATTTGATAATTAAAAAAGTGTCAGAAAAGTATAATGATACTGAAGTTTATGTAAATTAAAGTTAACTGAAAAAGTGTCGACTTTAATAAAAATCGGTCAGCGAAATCTATAATAGCAAGATGACAACTCCCCCTCCTTGGCTAATATCTTCTCCTCACATAAGTTTAAACCCGTTATCAGAAAATAGAAAAAAACTAATGATCATCTTATTAATTCTAAATATATCAAACCTGAATTTCTCAATTTTTCTCCTTCAAACAGTTATTTACCGGTGGATCTAAAACGGCACATTGTATAGCATCTGCCTTAGTAACAAAGGGTGAAATAAAGAAATATAAACTAGCGGATAGTAATACTGTCTTAACAGAACAATTCTTTGCAATATATAAAGCCATATGTTAGGTTACAAAAATGTTTGAAATTAACTTCCTAATGATTACAGACTCACTAAATTCTCTAGAAATCATTTCTAAAATTAATTATTTCCATCCTGTGGCCAAACTTATTAGACAAGAATTGCACAATCTAAATCACAGAAACATTGCTTTCCTGTGGGTGGCATCTCATATTGGAATCACTGGAAACTATCTGGCAGATAAATATGTATGGTAAATATGAGTTCAAAAACTCCATCGACAGATCTAAAATCATATTTCCACCGCAAACTGGTTAACATATGAAACAGCAGATGGCACAAAAAACAGGCAAAATTACTTAAGACAAAACCAATGTTTTAACCATGGTCTGATAGTTTTAAATAAACAAAATATTTATTTCTAACAATTATTATTAAACGAAAACTCAAGGGATTCACGAAAACGAAACAAACCCTAAAATGAAACGTAACAGATACAAAGTGATGCAACAAACACTAAAATATAACCACAGCATGTAATGTTATAAAACTCTTTACGAGTCGTACTACTGCTCTTCATTTTTTCTTGTGCATCGACAGAATACGTACTTTGTGGTGGACTCCTTGCAGATGGGTTCCTGCACGTCGAACAGGTATGCTGCGTGACCTGTTTTTTGTTCTCAAGCAATACTGACATCGAGGTTTCTGCGTATTTAGAGAAGGATAATTTATTTGCGGGATGGTGGGCTTTTTTCCTATAACGTTGCTTATCTTTTGGCGTAATCAAATATACAGAGATGAAATTGAAGCTCTTTTTTCTAAATAATTTATCGAAAGACTACGAGACAAGTCTGCAGTATACTTTCTTCTTTGCATAAAAAATTGAGTATTGCTTTGATAAATAATTTGTTAGTTTATTGTAGCTATATTCAGTAATGAAAAGCATATTGTAGCTGCGATCTATTACTTTTCCTAGTTACTGAATGTTCTGCTTTAAGTCTATCCACTACGTCAAATCCTCCTTTTGTGTCATTGTAGAAGGAAATTGTGTAGGGTTTGTATGTATCATGTGTTTTAGGGTCAGTTGAATCATAGTCATCGTAGGTGGAAAGAAGAAGTACGTATTTATTTTTCTTTGAAACATAGGACGTCAAGATACATTTATTAGAGTCCTTCCCGTAAGCAAACATGCTGCTACAAACAGGGCGATTTTTCATTTAAAATAATTCCGCTAGTATATTGGGCTTATTTTTGCGCTGAGTATTAATTTATGGCAAATATAGAAATCTTTTACAAAAGGCATCTATGTGAAATAATTTTCATGGTAATATTTCATCCAGATATGACAGGATAAGACGTTTTATTCCACTGACGGCATCATTTGGCAACTTGAATGAACCTTTTAGCTGCTTTCTTGCATAAATCTCTATATTAAACCCATTTTAATATTATACATTTGAATTTGTCAAAGAATAATTAAATTTTTATAAATAATTAAATAAATTTTAATTTTGTATTTTGCCAGCTTGTTAGTAATATTATATTACTACATCTTCCTCAGAAAGCCGCTAACATCTCGTTAATTGTTGTATATTGCTTCAAAGTGTAAAACTCTGAGTACTTCTCTACAAAACTCTCCAACATTGTACACATTGGAGCCACGTTATCAAATTCTGCTCTATCCATTCTGGTACTGGTATCGTTGAACATTATGTGTGGGATCGCCTTTCAGACAATACTGTGGCAAAAAATTCAGCCTTGCATCTGGTATAATCTGTTTACACAACAAGTATTGGTAAACTGCATTTAAGTAAAAATAAGTTGCGACCTTCAATACGTCCATATTCATTTTGTTTCTGTCAAACACGCATAACGCAAATATTGGGCATGTTTGGTCCACCAGCACAAGTGTGGAGTACCGTATTTGTTACTAGCTGACGAATAGCAAATACTTAGACGAATACAGCATAATATAATAATAATACGAAGCCGCATAACAAATAATACATAGCAAAGTGTGATGTCGCCATAACAGAATGGATGACTTACTTGATCGCATGTTAGATGAAATTTAATTTAGACCAACAGTCACATCACAGTCAGAAACAGTACAGTCAAGATTGCTTCTGTGGTTTTCTAATGAGGTAATTCCCACGCACGGGCAGGGTACAGTCACAGTCAAGATACAGTCAAGATCATTGCCTGTCCAGTCGCTCCGCCAGCGATTAAGACTGCGACTTGATCTTGACTGGACCAGACTGCCGGATTGGTGTGAATAGGAAACAATCAGTCACCCACCTATTTTCAAATGTTGTATAATATTTTTGTCACTTCTGTCGACGCTTTTGTTAATCATGGAGGACGAAAAAGTAACCTTAATATAATGATCCTCAATATAACGAATTTTGTCAATTTATAACCTTAATATAACGTATTGTATTAATTATTCACAATAAATTTGACAACAATTCATGTCTCGACAGGTCCAGTTTTTCGTAAGACAATGATTATTATTGTAGGAAGTTAAGTACTGAATTTAAAATAAAAAAAAAATGATTCAGAAACGAAAAATGTGTTTTTTGACCGTCGCAGTCGCGAGGCACTTACGAGTGGAAAGCTATGTTGTCAACTTTTTCATCAAGTTAACACGGAAAAAGATAAAATGATGTTAGATTTTTTTCATCGAGTTAGAATCTATGGAGAAGCTATGAGCATATTAACGTGTGTATTAAAAACGGCGTAGGTAGACGTGGCTAACGATGATACCAATATGGCGGTGGGATCATGGTCGGACTCAATAATATTAAAACTACTATAAAAATATGACTAGTTATTCAGAAGATTTAATCATATTCTTAAAAGTGCAATACATTTTTAATAAATATAATTTATTTCCGCGGTAAACACTAAAAACACGATATATTATACATAAAGATAAATTAATACAGTCAAATACTATTAATTTATTCTCTGAAGTATGGGCCATTACTTTGTTTACATATTTGTATACTATCCTGTAGAACGTTATTCCTGAAGATTTTTTATTAAAATTGCTTCTGCTACTGCAACTACGTTTAGAACAAGAAACCATTATTATGCACTATCACAATATATTATTACAGTTTCTATAAAAGTATTATAAAACTAAAAATATTCGAAAAACAACAAACGTAAACAAACATATACGATCTGTCAAAAATGTCAAAACAATCATAACAATATGGCCGAAGTGAGGTCGTTTTTAGTCACGTGATGCCCTCTCCATAGATTCTAAGTTCTAACTCGATGATTTTTTCTAACAGTGCGACGGAACCCGTGTTAAGAATGCAAATAAACATGATGTTGTTCAAAATATTTGTTGTTTAACAAATACAAACTGTTGTTTTAAACATTATAATTATATTGTATAGAAAATGAAGTATCTATTATATATTTATTTAATTTATATCTAACACTTTAAATTATTAAAATTTGTACAAAAGAATATTTGTTATAAAGCAATTTAATCACCAATATATAATAAGAATTAAGGAAACAAATAAATTCTTAAATAATAAAATTGAAATTATTTGTTTTAAAGTCAATAGCATACAAAATTTCAATCTGCAAGAAATGATGTTTAAATTGTTTTTATTTATTTATGTTTTTTTAGTAGTCCGTGTTACTAACTCTAGACCCCACCTACTAACCCTAGGTCAAATTCTTTTTTTAAGCATATCTCACAAATGCTCTATAGAGTTAAGGTCAGGTGAGCAAGCAGGCCACTATAGAATAATGATATCTTCCACTTCAACAAAGTCTGTAGTGACTCTGCTGGTATGTGGAGGTGCATTATCATGCATAATAATTAATTTTTTCCACTGTACTTTTTCAGAGTCTATCTACAGGTTCTAGAACCAAATCAACATAAGCGAGCTATTAAATTTGGTTGGATGAAAATTAAAGGACTTTTTTCATCGAATATCTTACTTCCCCAGAACATAACACTTACTTCTTTATGTCTGTGAATAGATCTGTCTATTTCCGTTCTTGCGTGTCTTCTTAGTGCTCTAAGTACACGAATTAATCGGGTATACGATTTTACACAAATCCTAGTTTCGTCTGAAAAAAGCACATTTTGCCAATTTCCAATGCTCTAGTTTTATTATTGAAGACATCAATTTAGGCGATCAATATTGTTCTGCCTGATTAATTTAAGAACATGTAACCGCCTACTGCTGTATAATCTTTGGGTACGAAGTCTTCTTCTTGTCGTTTCAACTGAACATTACACCTGTACCTTCCAAAAACTGCTTTTAGAGTTGCAGCTGAGAAAGTGTTGGGTCTCTTCAAGCTACTTGGACAATAAAACGATCGTGGCAAGCCATTTTTACTTTTTGGGGACTTTATCTTTGTCTATTTTTAAGCGTTTCTAACTCTTAATACCTAGCATAGATTTTTCGCAGATTTTCGATTTCGCTTAGATCTCAGGACAACGTCCTGCGATACGTTTACCACTGCAGCTATATCCCTCTGAGACATTCCTTGCTCCACAGGACCAATAATCTTTCCCCTTTACACATACGTTAACCCCGCATAAGGCATATTTTCGTTTTTGATAGCGAAAGTTAGTTTATTTATTTTCATTCAATTTACAACTAAAGCAAATAATCTATGCGGTACCAGGCTATGTTATCTGGTTGTTTTATTGGCTTGTTTTTTTTTCGGTAAAACCTTTATTTTTCGCAACAGTAACAAGTTTTTTCAAAAGAAATACATATTGGTTTGAAATATATGGTGATTCCATATAAGTTTGGTTGTGTGTATTTTATGGTCCCTGTCAGGTTTTTCGGAATTACAGTATCTATTTGTCTATATAGCTTATACTAATTGCACAACTACTACGATCTGGTCTATTATATGCCACTTGTTGGTCTGTAAGCACAGTACGGTCAAAATATAGGTTATTCTCAAGCATACTGCCAGGTTTAGTTTGAAAAAGTATTAAAGTCGTTTTACACCTGAGGATCTGTAATGATATATTGCAAGTAATTTTTGGTTGGTATTAACCGATACTAAATGACAAGAAAAGAACCTTTCGTTTAAGTTAACATTCTTTTCTGATATCTACCAATAGCTTCACGCTGTGTTGTCGACATAATCTTGGCTAACCTTATTGGGATATTGCCATAAATAGGTTTACCTATCCAGGTATGCATATTTTCTTCATTGTTTTGTGAAAAATGGTTTATATATATATATATATATATATATATATATATATATATATATATATATATTTATATATGAGTCATGTATTATGAAAAGTATGCGATGTTTCAGCCTAAATCATCATAATTTTTTTATTTCAATTATTAAAATGAAATATTCCGCTAGTTAATACAGTTTAAAAATAAAAATATATTGTTACTAAGTAAAGTCTGCTTCACTGTCTTTACAACTCAGATTCCAGCAGTAAGTCATACTACGGCGCCACATAGGTCTTAGAATTATCTTTACTTTAATGAAGATTAGCGAGAATATTCAGTATGTTTAAGAGAAAAATGTATTAATATTACTTTTTATGTAGAAAGAACTTTTCTCTCAGAAACAACGCTTAAAGCGACCGGTGATTTTGAATGACAGTTACGCGCGCGAAATCAATTTTAAATCAAATTTTTATCAACTCGACAGTAAAAATTCGATATTTTTTGATCAGAGCGTCTTATCGACTAAAATCAAAATGTGTTTTACAGGTAAAGAGTGTGGATTTTATATGCAATTTTTGTATTACGCCGCAAATTAATCCAGTTTTTATAAATATAATGAAATAAAATTTATAAACAGAATAAAATTTATCTGGAAACTCTACGTGGTAAATACCAGATACAGTATCCAGAAAAGCTTAAAGTATGGGCTGAAATAGTAGGCGACAAAATTATTTATTAAGGACAATTTAAATTTTCCGGCCCATTTAGATTTATTGGAAAATAGTAATATGTCTGAGTAAGCTCAGTTATTTCCAAATTCAAGTAAGTACTTTCACACAGACATTTTAATTAAGACGTTTCATTATTCGAAACTTTCAGACAATAACAATATTCCAAACGGCAATAATATTTTTAGTAACTACTATTTTATTGAGAATAAGCCACCATTAAGGTTTAAAATAAGTTTATTGACGTTTCAATTTTCACTTCGGAAATCGTTTTCAAAATAAAAACATTAATAAATTAAAACAATTTTGTTTTTTGTTACTTGGTGAAAAACTCTTCTAATAATTTAATTTGATCTGACTCATTTATATTGAGAATTCAGACATATGTTATGCATTTTAAAGTAGACGACTTAATTGTAGGATAGTTCATTCGATTACATGAAATCAAAAAGTTGAGAATATCCGTCCGAAAAATCATAGCATGTCCTTCGTCTTTAAAAAGACAACAAAATGCTCCTGCACCTCACTATGCGCGTGTAGTGAGGCAATATCTAAATAATGTGTTTCCCTGATGTAGGATTGGAAGGCGTGGTTTTATCGAATGGCCTCCGAGATCACCCGACATAAATCTTTTAGACTATTTCCTATGAGTTACTTAAACAAAACTTGCCATTATTTAGAAATGAAAAGATAGGATTACCACAGAGAAAAGAAGAATTGAGCAGTCAGAGATGATGCAAAATGTATTGTAAAATTTTAAAAATCGCATGGCTTGTTGCATTGAAGTAAACTAACAACATTTTGAAAATCTGCTCTAATTACATTTACTGGTTTTCTAAAATTTTTCTACTACTCAAATATTGACATACCTCTAACATGAATTTGTTTTTATCAGCTGTAGGTTTTCTGTGGTATGATTGGGATAATTCTTTTCTTGCATCAGTTTTGTTTAAATTTTTAGTCATTTATTGACAGTAGACCTTAATATGATATTATTATAATATAAATTATTGAAGATTATTCAATTTAAATGAGTTAATTTCTGTAAATGTGATATTTTAACTTCGACGAAGATATTGTAAATGTAACAAAAACTTAGAAATTGGATTAATAGATTATGGGATTAAGGTATGAAGAATATTTATTCAGTCAGAAAAATCATAGCATGTCCTTCGTCTTTAAAAAGACAACAAAATGCTCCTGCACCTCACTATGCGCGTGTAGTGAGGCAATACCTAAATAATGTGTTTCCCTGATGTAGGACTGGAAGGCGTGGTTTTATTGAATGGCCTCCGAGATTACCCGACATAAATCTTTTAGACTATTTCCTGTGAGGTCACTTAAAAAATATTGTTCATAAAACAAAACTTGCCAATATTCAGAAATGAAAAGATAGGATTACCACAGAGATAAGAAGAATTGAGCAGTCAGAGATGTTGCAAAATGTATTGGAAAGTTTTAAAAATCGCATGGCTTTTTGTATTAAAGTAAACTAACAACACTTTGAAAATCTGCTCTAATCACATTTACTGGTTTTCTAAAGTTTCTAATTTTTCTACTACTCAAATATTGACATATCTCTAACATGAATTTATTTTTAGCTGCTGTAGGTTTTCTGTGGTATGATTTGGATAATTCTTTTCCTGCATCAGTTTTGTTCAACTTTTTAATAATTTATTTACAGTAGACCTTAATATGATATTATTATAATATACATTATTAAAGATTATTCAAATTAAATCAGTTAATTTCTCTAAATGTATTATTTTAACTTCGACGAAGATATTGTAAATGTAACAAAAACTTAGAAATTGGATCAAGAGATTATGTGATTAAGGTGTAGGGAATATTCATGAAAAATATTCATTACCTCTCAAAAGTCAAAACATATAGAGGGTATTATATTTAAAATAGGAAAATTCATTAGATTTACAGAAAAACGGAAAATCTGTCAACAACGTAAATACCACTATAATATCGGCCGCATAACAAGACTCTTGTAGATTGTGAATATGTAAAATAAGAGTTTGAATGAATACAAATGTGTAATTTATGTATAGATTTTGCAATAGAATTGCAATAAAAAAAGTACGTGAACAGCGACATAAATTTAAAGATATGGACATTTTGAAGGATATACCTATTTATAGTTTTTTAATTTACTTTTATTGGTTCTGGAAACCTGTTCTTTGTAGCATTATAGAATAAATAGAAGAAGATAAAACAATAAACCGTATCTTTTGCCATAAACCAGAGATTTCCAATGTTTTATAACTTATCAAAAGATCCACCAAATATTTGCTCCTTAATATTTAAATACTATGATCCAATTAACCTTATTCAATCCTGATGTAACCATTATTTTGCAACACTTTACACTAAGTCAGAAAGGAATACGGTATTATTGTTTTTATTAAGAATCTTGGATATAATTTCCTCTTCGGAAACGAGTATTTACTTTCGTAAGTGTGTAATTAAACGCCAGAACTACGTGACAATAAATTTTAACCTCGATAAATGTGTTTAATCATTCACTTTGACAAGATGAAAGATGAGGCAGGGAGTTTCTATCCAGGCAATGTTACTTGTTAGGAATCCGAGATCGAGACGCAAGCGTTATAGGATATTTTTTGTAAAGGTTTATCTCCACACGTTCAATAATTTAGTCAAGTAAAATTTAATTTAAATTTCTACGAAAGTTCCTTTTAGTTTTGGTTATTAAGAAAACAACAAACTACAATAAAATTATAAATAATATGAAATGAAATTAATGTAATAGAATGTAATAAGTTGTTTTATTTTCAGCTCTATATTGTCTTAACTTTTGCAGATATTCTCTTCGCCATAAGAGTTTGTAAAACGTGGTTCTCTTAAAATTTGGTAAGTCATTATTATTATTTACATCTCTTGGACTTTGTCAATTGTAATAACTTCATTACGAAAGAAATATTGATGAACTTTTCTTCTTATATCTGACTTATCAAAATCATCTACAGCATCTATTGATTTTGAACGATTTTGATTTGTTTTAGGTGCAGATAATGCATGGGTACTTTTATACTCTTTAATGACATTGAAGACACTTTTTGAACAAACTACTACTTTATCTGCAACCTATTGTTGAATGTTTATTAATGCTAAAGTAGGATTATCTTGTAATTCACATTTATATGTATTAACCATTATTTCTATGGTTCTTATATCTATGTGATTCTTTTTAGCTCTTTTCCTAGGAGGACTTAGTGGTAACAGTTGCCCATTTTCATCCGCAGGCTCCGCATCAGACATTTTTAATAAATGTAATTATTATACTTTTTCCAATTAAACTAAAACTAAATTCTTTAAAACAAAGCAATTTCTTGTAGACCAAAATAAACTAAAAAGCTGGTAAGGCTAAACAATAACATAAATCCTAGCATGTGCTGGATGTACCTTAAAAGCATGTGTTGGTAAACAAAATAAAGAACTAAGGCAGGAGTGCAATTATGGGCTCAATGCCGGCCGCCGATGAAAATTACATCTGTATTATTACCTCTATCAAGATAGTTTTCTTCGGATGGATGGAAAGAAATCTAAGCTAAAAACGATACTAAAACAAAGCATACGATAATTACTTCCACGTATAAAACTATAGCGGACTAGGTACAGACGGAAGAGACATCGTAGAAGAACCTCCAAATGACCAAGGACTAAATTTTTGGCAATAAAATTAATAATTATGGGCTTACTAGATACTAATGTGGGTGTCTGTATCATTTGTATATCTGACATCAGCAGTTAAGCAAAATCCTTAAATTATATGTAACTTGATAGCTTTACACAGACCACAATATTTAATGGTAAAATTTAATAAAATAACAGGGGTTGGCACAAAATTGCAGGTGCCACAGAAAAGTGGTGTACCGTCTGAAAAAACAACAATGTCTAAAGATCTCCAGACCATTACTAAAAAAGAGAAAGAAGCAGCAGAAAAAGTATTGACAAGATAAAAAATAGAGGGAATTAATCAAGCTGAATGAATTTTAATAAACTACAAGTTATTAGAAAATAATCTAAAACAAACATCCCAAATTGATACAAATTAAAACAGGTTATCTTGTAGAATATTGTATTATGCATAATATATCATATTTTGTTATTGTAACATTTTTTTGATATTTAACACATTATAAATACCAATCAACTGATAACTTGGAATCAACGTCAACGTTTCTACTTTTTCTTAAACTAAGGCAAGACATTTACTATGTCCGGCACTTCATCGCAAAGCCTTTGTTCTAAAACCTGTACTTTCCACAAACTCAACCAAAAATGGAGTAAATGGAGATTTATGGACTTAAAATTTGTCATTTAATAATTAAACAAAACGTATATAGCAGTTTCCTCCCCCATTTCTCATTTTCTATGGTTTAACCACCCGTGTTTGTTGAAGTAGGTACTTAGATCATAGTATCTAGTCACTATCTTTGTGATCGTTGTCAAAATAAAATTCACTAAAAAGCCCCCAAATGAAGCTGGCAATGGGATAAGACAGAGAGATTCCCTGAGTCCTCTATTGTTCAACCTGATTATGGACGAAATAATAAAAAAATTAAGAACTAAAAATGATACCAAATGGGAGAAAAACAACTTAAAATAATCTGCTATGCAGACGACGCAATACTGCTGTCTCAAAGTGAAGATGATTTACAATATATGCTGTACCAATTTAATATAACCGCTAGAAAATCTAATATGTTAATTTCCCCCAAAAAGACAAAATGCATGGTTACAACAGCAAATTTACTAAGATGTAAATTGGACCTGGAAGGTCAGATAATAGAACAAGTGATGGAGTTTAAATATCTAGGTATCACATTATCTAGCTACGGAAAGCTCGAAACCGAAGTAGAAGATCAAGTGAATAGAGCAAAATACGGAGCATTGTTTCATTACGGAACAAAGCCAGAATGAAACAATATGAAGAAATATAAATATCGAGAAAGAAACGAAAGGCCGAATTTACAAAACAGTCATTAGACCAATAATGACATACGCGGCAGAAACAATACCTAACACAGAGAGGACAAAAATGATGTTAGAAACAGCAGAGATGAAAACAATTAGAAAAATTGATAGTAAGACACGATGGGACAGAGCTAGAAGTACAGATACACGACGTAGATGAAAGGTGGAGAACATCAAGAACTCGTCAAAAAATCGTTGAGTAGAATGGAACGATCATATAAGCCGAATGACAACAAATAGAGTAGTAAAGACGGCAAAAGACGGTTTCCCAATAAGAAGATGATCAGTAGGAAGACCACGAAAACGATGGAACGACAACTCACTGGAGGCACATTGAAAAACAGACAGAGTCATGTCTATAAAAAATGAAGACGAAAAGGCCCCAATTTACGGTGCTAATGATTTTCTTTATATGGGTTGTCCCCTCTATATTTTCCCTTTATTGTTTTATTGATTTTAATATTTAATTGATTTGTATATATATAATATATAATAACGGATTTATTACGGCTGTCGCCGCTTCTCCGCCCCCAATTTCCATCTTTTTCTGTCATATGCAGTTGCCTCCTCTAAGTCTCTTGCCGCCATTGCTTCATCAATATCGTTGCGCCAACTTCTCCGTGGTCGTCCTCTCTTTCTTGTTTCAGGAGGGATCCATTCCAGTACTCTCCTAGGCCATCTGTACTCTGGCATTCTTTTAACATGTCCGAACCAGATTAATTGTTTTCTTTCTATGTCATCATTGATATTTCTCTCCATTTTCATTTCGTTTCTTATTTGTTCGTTTCTAACTTTCTCCAGTTTCGATCTACCGCAGCTTCGTCTCAGATAATCCATTTCTGTCGTCATAAGTTTGTTTTTATTAGCTTTGGTGACGTCCCATACTTCCGAACCGTAAAGTGTAATACTTTGAACTATACTACCGTAAATGTGTTTTTTGGTTTCTCGTCGAATTGTTTTTTGCCAGAGAAGAGAGTTTAAGGCACGGGTCGCTGCTCTGCCCTTGTTTATTCTTTCCCTGATTTCATCTGCGCTATTTCCCTTCTTGTTGAAAATGACCCCCAAATATTTGCAGGATTGCACGCCTTTGATTTTGTCGTCTTCCAAGACTAGGTCACATATTTCATCTGTTCCCACTGAGAGATATTCACATTTTGTCATATTCATGTTTAGACCTGCCACCTCGTATTCTTCTTGCAGTTTTCTTACCATATAGCTAAGATCGTAGCTGTCTTCGGCAATTACTACCTGGTCATCCGCAAAGAAAAGTGTATATAGCTTGTTTTCTTCCACCGTTATTGCCATGTTTCTACATTTTTTTACCCATTTCACTAAGGATCTGTCCAAATAGATTTTAAATAAGGTGGGTGACAGACAGCAGCCTTGTCGTAGTCCTTTAGTTGTTTGAAAAGGAGAGGTGATTTCTTGTCCCATTTTAATTCTCGCAAAGTTTTGTTCGTAATATTTTTGAGTGGCGTTAATAAGAATTGGGTTTATTTTCAAGTTACCCATTTCTATCCATAGTTGGGAGATCGGTAGACTGTCATATGCTTTTTCCAAATCTATTAAAGCTATATGAGTTTCTCTATTTCTCTGCACTCGTTTTTTCATTGCAATTTTTAATGTGAAGATATTATCCATAGTGGAGCGTCCGGCCCTAAATCCCGCTTGTTTTTCGGGTTGTTTGTCTTTGATATCATTTTCTATCAGGTTTCGTAGTACTTTTGAGTATAGTCGGCCTATAGTAGCAATCACTGCGATCCCTCTATAGTTTTTAGGATCCATCTTTGTGCCTTTCTTGTGTATTGGAGAGATATACGATTGTCTCCATTCTTCTGGAACTTCTTCTCCGTTGAAGCATCTTAATTGATTTGTAATAACAAATTTAATTTTGTAATAACCATTTTAAGTTTCCTTTAAAGCCTAGTTTTGCCAACGAGTATGCTAGTTTCTTACCTTGAACTGCTTCATGGTTTATCACCCATATTAAGAAAAACTAATTTTTTATGTTTGAATTTGTGAGTATGCTTTTACCGCTTATATTGCCATCTGAATACCAGTAAAGATATCTTTTCCATTCAGCAGGGAACACTGTGAAGTGTTGTAGCAAACTGTAGTATTTACTGAATTTTATAGTGTATACTAGAATTCTAGGTGTTGTTCTATATCCTACGATTAGTTTTTGAACTACTAAATGAACTACCTTTGATTTACATAATATAGGAGACTGGTAGTTACCCAAATGATATGATTTTTTTAGTGATGACAAGTTCTATTATCAGCATATATGAGTTTATCTAAAGGATTGGTTCCTCAAATATGGGTCTCCATTCTGAGCGGGGGGATATCAGCAATATATTCTAAGATGTCGTTTTTATACGTTTTAGGGCTGCAGTGAATATTCATGAGTGTATACTCGATATAGTAGCGAGAGTGGCTACATATTTATAGCCACAAATGATCGATTTTAAATGGTAAAGTCATCAACAATTTTTAATATGCGGACCACACAGTACTCCCAGCTTCTACTCAAGAAGTTCTGCAAACTTTCTAACAGTGTCGTTAAAGAAGTGTAAGAAAGCAGGTCTGGATCTAAATATACGGAAAACCAAAATATTCGTTATACGTAACCAACATAATATAAAACCGTCTCTATTATGTAAATAGTACCAAACTTGATCCAGTTAACCAAATTGTTTTTCTTGGATATTAGTTTATTTGTAACACAAAGAGTTACGCTGAAAGTTGATCCAGAATTAAACCGGCCAGAGCCGCTTTTAGAAGGATGTCCAAGGTATTATTTAGTAAAGACCCAAAATTAGTATTACGGATCCATCTACTTCGGTGCTACGAGTTATAAATCGCCTTGAGGTTTTTAAAATATGGTCCTATAGAAGAATTTTAAAAGTTTTACAGTCGACACTTTACAATACTAGAACGTTTTAGCAAGGCCACTGAGATTATAAAAAGTAACAAGAAGAAAAAGCTGGAGTATTCCGGATATGTAATAAGAGGTCCCAAATGTAAGTTGCTACAAAATATAACACAAGGGAAAATAGCAGGCAGACGTAGTCCAGAACGACGAAAGACTTCATGGTTGAAGAGCTTCCGAGATTGGTATGATATTAATACAAGCATGCTATTTAGAGTGGCATAGAATAAAATTAAGAGCAATGATGGTACCCACGTTCTGACACGACATAATACAGAAAGAAGAATGATCGATATCTTTTAGTTGATCATATCACTGTTTTTTCAGTAATATTATTGTTGTGAATAATTTAAGCAAGCTTAGAATGTAAAATCACCTACAGATGTTTACTCTTACTGGTTCAAACTAGTTCCAAATTTATTACGTTAATATAAGTTTTAGTTGAATAAGTAACCGATCTTTCTTAATACGAAGCTTGTTCAATCAAAACTCATCATTGGTCTAGAAAAAATGTATTGGTAAATGTATGTATAAATAATTATTACTACAATTAAGGTACATATCCCATTGATTTACCAACCGATGTATACCCTGTTTTAAGAATTCTAGTGGGTGTTGTTGGATGAATTTCTTTACGAAATTTTGTACTTCTCGGTCCAATTAAAAACGGTTACTTTCAACACCTTTTTTAGTGGTCCAAATACATAAAAATACAGGGCAATGAATCTGGATTATAGAAAGGATTCTCTTATATACCTAATTTTTTTTTTGGCAACATGAGGCCGAGCATTATCGTGCAGAAGGATAACACTACGTGAGAGCTTCACTGGATTAGAGTGTTCAAAGTTTATTTATACATATAGGTGTTTGCGTTGATATGCACTCTAGGTTCTGTACACTTTAGGAGAAAAGGTCCTCCATGGTCGCAAAAAATGTTAAAATGACCTTGCCCAAGAGTTGAAGTTTAACCTTCTTTGGTGACGGAGAATTTTGCCAGGTTCCATTGCATTGATGACAACCTATTGGATGGTTCAAAGTAGTGACACTAAGATTCGTTGCCAGAAATTATCGATGAAAGAGAGTCATTACCCTTTATTCCGTCGTATTTCGTTGTATTCCGTCAGATCAAAAAGTTTTTTTGGTCCTCTAACTTGATGATATTCTCTAATCAAGCCTTCCACAACTGCAACATTCCCGTCTGTAGGTACTCACGGCTTATCCTTCGTATTTTCTCTTCACTCTTAATTTTTAGACATCATTCCTTGACAGTTGGATATTCAAAATATGCGTTTCCAAACATTGTTTGCATTTGCATATGGATTTGCAATGTTTGACAACTTTCAGCACCTAAAAATTGAATAGCCGCACGCTGATTATATTTTGATGGATTGGTAAAAGCAAACACCATTTTTAAGTAATAATACTTAAAATCGCAAATGCCAATAACAGGAACTGATCAGTGTGACTTTTGCAAATATAACCAACATTGCACAACATTAGTTGAGTGATTAGAATTATTGTTTCTAAGGCTAGCCTGACCAAAGATGGGTTTCAATTGAACAAGCATATAATAATATAATATTTCTCGTTTGTTTATTTATTCTCTTTTCACAATACCATCAAATTTCAAAGTAGATGCGTCAATAAAAATATTATCACTATATCAAACATTTTTCAAAAAAAAAACACTCATTAAAAAGGGATAGGAATCTAATGAATATTAATTTGTGGAAGAACATAAGAAGAATGGTTTATTCCAAATAAAGTTAACTGTTTGAATGATATTTTGAAAAAGCAAAAACAAAGAAAATACAGTGTCTAATCGTTTGAATATAAATTCGGTTGCACTTATGAGTCTCCATTTAAATAAAATAAACAGATCGAGAGTGATGTAGGTGTTAAACGTTGAAAATTAATTATGTAATAACAAGACGATGAAAAAAAGTAAATATTTTCCTTAGATATTTTAACGTAGCATTAGAAACGGACTGAATTTACGTCTATTTAAATGTTTATATTGCTAGTTAAGTTGGTTCAGGTATTGAACTAAAATAATATAACATTGGTTATATATTTTTCTATATACATACAATCGAACAATCTTTATACGTTAATTTTATTTTAAATTATTTGACATATGCAATAGAAAACGACATTTTATTAAGAAAATTCGTTTATTTACGACACATAACAAATACGTGCTGAAAAATTGTCATAAGAAATTTTTCCTAGCTTACATGTAAGTAAATTTTAGTTGGATTTTTAAAAATAAGATACAGTTATTATTACAAACAAAACTTTAAAATTGTACTAATCTATTTGAAATTTCTATTAAAATCCAAAAAAAAGCTGAAGAGATTCTGACGGAAGCCCTATAGCCCTAATGAGAAGTTATTTAAAAAATGGATACTTAGACCCAACGCCTCTAAAACCGAAGAAACCTGCTTCCACCTAAACCACAACTAAGCTTTAAAAGCACTTAATGTTCACTTTAATAATGCACGACTCAACCATAAACATCCAAAATGCCTAAGAGTGACTTTGTACATAACTTTAAGCTATAGAGAACGTTTAAGTACAGTAGCCGAGAAGCCAAAACCAGAAATAATATCATTCAGAAACTCTGCGGCACAATTCGGGGGGCATCGGTATCGACAGTTAGGTCTTTTAGTTTAGCTCTTGTTTATTCTGTAGCTGAATTTGCGTAACCGATATGCGGCAACAGTGCACACATTGAAAAGATTGATGTTTAGCTAAATAACACCATAACAAAAATCCCTGGAGGAATAAAATAAACACCAATCCATTGACTATCAGTGCTGAGCGACATTTCACACCTTCGCTGATTCAATCTTTAAATCAACGAATACAAAAACTTCCATAATAACTATACTCATAGCTGCCGATTCATACCTATATAGGAGATGCGACCAAAAGTCGACTACGCTACATAAAATCTCCCATACAAACCACAGAAATGGCCGCAGCCACCGGATTTAACATGATCATCAAACGGACCTATTATTGGTCGAAAGCTCAACCAAATACAATTCTAGCTTGCATTGCAAAGACACCTCCTAGATTTGACTTACCACGTAAGAGGTGATGCATACTTAACCGCATCAGATGTTAACAATGTCGATGTGCGTAGATGGTGTACAGGTGAGGTAAGCTATCAGCGCCATCATGTAGCTGCTTCGTTACCAATCCGTAAGCACATAACGGAGGAGTTGCAACAGTGTGTCTACCAGCGCAGTGTGCCTACTAGAGCAGTCTTCAAGATTTCCTGTTTGTCACACCCGAGTCAATTTTAAATGAACTTGTTTATTGTCTATTATAATCTCATAATTTTGTCTACGCTAAATAAATAAAAATGAAATTTTTATCGCAATAATGGAAAATCTACTAAAAATATTTTTATTAACTTGTTTTAGATAATACTCATACATCTTTTAGATAATACTCATACATAGGTATAACATCTAAATACGAGTACGAGATATTATCTAGAAAATGCCAAAACAGTGATAGGAAAACTCCTATCGACAAAAATGTAAAAAGCTGTGCGACCCGATAAGAAATTGGCGTCATTCTAAGTCCGAATTGGACGTTGTGAAATGTGCTAGCAGGCCGATGAAAGCAGGCTACCAGGTGACATCTGCAAAATGGGTGAATGTGAGAAAGAACGAACTGGCTCTAAGAAACCAATACCGCATTACCACATCAAACGTACAAAGGTGGTTGTACACAAGTGAAAAACTATTCATACAGTTTAAACTATTCGTAAATGGCAAATGACGTATCTAAGATAAATCAAAGAATGAACTGGGTTAGGCTTCCAATCGCTAATCGAAAAAGCCTAAGATAGAAAGGAATTTTCAGACATGATCACCAAACTTCGATAAAATGGGTCACGTAAGGAAGAAAAAGCAATATAAGCTAACATTGGTTTCAGCCAAATGTCTGTTATAATACTATAGTGTCACATAATCACCCTGTATAGACAAAATCATGAAAAGCGCGAAAAATTTAAAATTTAAGTTCAGCAGCCTAATTTTAAACGCCTTAAAATGGACTTGCTTAAATTAAAAAAAAATTAATGCGGAAATGGCTTCAAAATATGAGAATAAATGTCACGGTGTGATATTAAATATATAGTAGATTAATCAAACGGCATAAGAATTATTTATTAAAATAAAATAGTTGTCTAACAAACTTTATTAAGGCAATTAGAGCACAGGTACCTACCGTTACAGTACGTGTCTTGTTTCAAAACATTTCGTTATACTTTAAGTTAGCTTTGTAAATTGAGCGTTGTTATACAAACATTATTTGGACTAATAACCGATATTTTATATAATGTTAAACAGACAGTGAATCAAAGTTCAGTTCAGTCGTTGAGTAATTCATTCGTAGTCAACATTAGTAATTTAAGGTATAAATACGTAATTATTTAAATAACTAATGTCATCTCAATTATCCCATTGTAAATACTCCCTAGGGGTCGACAAAAATTTGCAAAAGGTCTACCTGGGCGAGAAAAAAATTGGGGGTCTTTAAAATGAAAATAGGGGTCATTGGCAAACAATTTCAATCATCAATCATTGTCGTACAAACAAATGCCTTTGTACCTTTTATGCAACGAAGTTTTTAGCGATTACGCTATGAGCCATCTAAGAAGGAAGATAATCTGAGAATACGTCACTCTGAGAAAACAGATAAAGATTTGAAATATTTGAAACACTTAAAGAGAAACTTTAGCAGAGACCCACACTGGACAAAATGTTCCCTTCGACGTCACAAAGAAACGATGATGATTTGCAAGCGTCTTACAATACCTTGTTGCTTATAGCAAAATCCGGAAAACCGCATACTATCAAAGAACAGTTAATTTTGCTAGCCGTTGATAAAAACTATTCTAAACAAACTTGCATCTGATATCAGTAAAATAATTTCTGTAAGCAACAACACAGTTTAAAGCAGTATTCATATAATGAGTTATGATGTTGAAAGCTTTGTGTAATTATTTGTAAAAGACCCATTTCTCTACACAGTTGGACGACTCAATTTTACCTGTTAATGAAGCATTATAATTGGCATATTATAATTGTTTTATTAGGATCAAAATATCGACAAAGGAATTGCTATTTGTGAGAACTTTGATAACCGATACTAAAGGAGAATCAATATTTTATATTTTTAAGGCTTATTTCTTGAAAAAATCAAATCGTATATCAAATATTATATCTGTAGCTACAGATGGAGTACCTGCCATGGTAGCGTTATCGTGGTTAATAGAATTTTAAAATGGAATGTACCTGGAGTATTATAAGTACACTGCGTCATCCAGAGACAACAATTAGTTGCTAAAAATTTTAATGTAAGATTGCAAGAATCTCTCCAATTTGTCATTGATGCTGTAAACTAAATCCGAAAATATTTGTGCAGTTGTGTATAGAAAATGGCGAAAACTTCCATCAATTGCTTTTTCCCACCCCCTAATTTAAACTTACAGTCAAAAGGCTTATGCGTAACAAGATTTTTTACACTATTTGCAATTGTTTTAGAGTTTCTTGAAAGTAAAGATAAAAATTTGAAAGAATATTTATTAAAAAAAAAAACAGACATTGCTTATTTGACAGATTTGTTTATATGTTGAACTTGCAGTTGCAAGGTCACTGTTTATATTTGATAAAATTAAAGTTAATCATTTCAGCGTTTCTTACCAGAATTAAACTGATGAAGCAAAACATTGGACGGTACAAATTTTTCCCGTTCTCCAATTTGTTCCAGGTAATCTGCCAGGAACACGATATTTCATTCTATGTCCAACATTTAAATGCCGTCTATTCAGATTTTGAAACTAGATGTGAGGATATTTAGAATAGAATAGAATAGAACTATGCTTTATTGCCAGTGAAAATTGTACAATTTTATGGATAAAGCTAACAAAAGTCAAGAATAATAATAATAACAATAACAATTAAAATTTACGAAAAATGACATAAATCGTCAATATCACATAATAAAACAATAAAATATACAATCCATTGTAAAATTTCACTAAATTGCAAATTGCATAATAAAACCTTACTAACTAGTTTACGAATAAGTTTAAGCTGCTGCATGTGATACCCAAATATATATAAAAATACTTTGTTGCTTGTACCTAAACGTACTGTACTTTCTTAAGGTGTTTCAGATAGATACGCTTTTGTCAATTTACGGAATTTAAGGAAAGAAGCTGTAGATTTAAATTGCAAAGGGAGATGGTGTATAATTTTTTTCTCGAATATAATATAGATTTCTTTACTAACTCAGTGGATGGGATCGGTAAATACACATCAAAGCTTGAGTTTCTGGTGGTGTAGTCAGGACTAGGTCTTGCTGAAAAAACATGTAGGTGTTTACGAATTAAGCAAACAGTTTCTAGAATATATAGAGAGGGAAGAGTAAAAATTCCGTGATTTATGAAGTAGCTTCTGCAATGTGTTATTCTACTAAGGCCAAAAAGATACCGTATTGTTCTTTTTTGTAATATAAAAGTATCATCAGATTGGGCAGTTGTACAACCCCAAAAAGAAAGCCCATATCGAAGATGAGACTCGAAAAAAAAAAGTATGTTATTTTGAAAGATGCTAAATTCTTTTCCTTTGAAACAGATCTTACTGCATAGCAGGCTAAGGCTGGTTTTTTACTTAACAAATCGATATGAAGGGACCATTTAAGGTTGCTGTATAAAAGTACTAAGAAATTTTACACAAACAATTATACTGATCTAACTGTTATTAAGAAGCAAGGATTGAAGAGCTCCTTTATAGGGTAATGCTACTTCTTATCCACGTTAAAAGAGAGTAAATTAGAGTCGGACCAGGTTTTTATTTTAAGTAGATCAGAAGTTATAATTGCATGAAGAGTTGCAATATTAGAGTTCTTACAGGAAATACTCATCTACTGGTATCATCACTATTATCATCATTAACGCTGGTAATACCGCGCTGAATTATCAATTTATTTGCTGACATTTTATTTGCGAAGAAACGGATGTTACATTATAAGAAGAATTGATTGGAATAAGCACTGACGAAGAACTTTAAGGCACAGTTTAGAAAGGGATATCAACAATTCTGGCTTTAAAAAGACATACCTTTTACTTACTCCATATTGTGGAATAACGCCAGAAAGTTTTTAATTGTTTTTTCATCTTTATACTTAGAAAGGAGTTTTAGCGCAGCTATAGATTCCATAACAAAAAAACTAACAAACTGGACATGATTACCCTAGGAGATTTAAGATTAAACCTGATAAAATTAATGCCAAAGAATGGGAAGTTCATCCTTCCCATTAAATGGATTTATTTTTTGCTTAGTTTTTTTCATGTAACAGTTGCTATATTTTTATGTAAATTTAATTAATAAATGTGTAAAAATGTGTACTAAAACTTATTAGTTTTCATTATTATTTCTCAATTACCTTTACTATCTTTAATGGGAATAAAGAGAACTTTGGGAGAGAAGGAGGAAATACGAAAATGGATACTGCTGTCTAGTAAAGCATACTTCTTTTTGTCGCATGTGTTTGGATCCAAAGACATCCATAGGAAAGTAAAATTCAATATATTAAAAATCATCATACGACCAACAGCAACTGGCGCGGAAACATGGATTATTAATACTTCTAAACTATATTTTGAATACATGGAACCTTATTTATACTTTGAAAAGAAAGTTATCAAGAAGGATCTCTGCGACAATGGTATGTGGAGAACTACTAATAATAACTGAAATTTTAATCTTTTAAAGTAAATAGCAGGGGGTCTATCTAAAATTGAAAAATTGACAAGGGGTCTACGAGAGAAAAAGTTTGGGAACCTCTGGTCAAACACAAGAGAGCAACCTTGGCAATAAATAAAAAACTTTTAAATCTGGTTATTTATCTTGAACACATGAATTTTATAATAAAAAAATAAGAAAAAATATGAAGATAAAATTGCTTTACAAATCAGAAGAATAACAAGGTTTTATATACGCTATATTTATAATGAGGCAATTGCAAGAGAAATTGTTATTGCAATTGAAAAATTGACAAGGGGTCTACGAGAGAAAAAAGTTTGGAACCTCTGGGCAAACACAAGAGAGCAACCCTCCAAAAAGTGGAAGAAGAGTTAACCGACCCTATTGAAGCTGGCAATAGAATAAGACAGGGAGATTCCCAGAGTCCTTTATCATTCAATCTGATTATGGATGAAATAATAAAAAAAGTACGAACTAAAAAAGAATACCAAATGAGAGAAAAACAACTTAAAATAATCTGCTATGCAGACGACGATTTACAGCGTATGCTGCACCAATTTAATATAACCGCCAGAAAATTTAACACGTTAATTTCCCCTGAGATGAAAACACTTAGAAAAATTGATGGCAATACACTATGGTACAGAGTTACAAGTACAGATATACGACGTAGATGCAAGGTGGAGAACATTAAGAACTGAGTAAAAAATAGAAGACTAAAAAGGAACGATCGTATAATGCGAATGACAAAAAATATACTAGTAAATATGGAAAGAGATGGTACCCCAATAGGAAGACGATCAGTAGGAAGACGACGAAAACAATGAAACGACAACTTACTGGAGGCACATTGAAAAAAAGATCCTTTTTAAATTAATCAAAAAATGTATACAGAAAAAGAAGGAGAAGAAGTAGAGTAAAGCACGAGTAACAGTTTACATTTTACAGCTTAAAATAATAAAATAATTTAAATAATACCAGAATAAAAAATCGATTGTTTAAAAGTTAACACTGATAATAATAATTGTGTTCATGTATACCCAAATGAAAACTGGCTTTAATTTAAAAGAGAAAAACTGGATGTGATGCGATATAAACTGAGTTGTAATTCAGAGAAGTAAAAACCTTTTTAATAGGTACCACGAATAAAATAGGAAAATATAGAGAGCCTCTTCCAGTAACCTACAAAGAAAAGTACAATTATCCTGGTATACAAAGCTACGATAGATCAAAATATTTATATTGTTAGACAAAGAGTGTCAAAGAGTAATAGTAATGAAAACCATCTTGAAGTACATTCAGTTTATCATTCATAATTTTCTTGTCTCTGTAGATTACAATCGTCCGACGGTAGCAGAACAAGTGCTTTATAATTGTAAATGTACTTCTTGTTTTATTTCTACAGTATTTAAAATGCGCCTATATGCATGGATTAAAACCTGTTTCAAATAATTATCTTTTAATATTTATTTACCGCAATATTGAATCGAATATACTCAGGTTCGGGGAAGAAATTAAAATAAATAAAGTTGCTAAAATCCTTAAGCGTCCAATATACCAGAAGTTAAACTTAGTCATATCAAAGTATGTAGCAAGTATTTAAAGTTAAATTACAAAATAAGAAGTTTCCATATTCGTTGTTTTTGGACCAATATATAGATCTTATCGTGTAATCAAGTGTAGTAAATAATTTTTGCAGAATGACCTATGTAATCTAAAGTCAATATTATGATTATTAAATCTTGCCTAGTAATGAGAACTATCAAATAACTTAGACATACAATTACTATTCGGTTTTTTGTTAGTAGGTACCTTCTAGTCTCCTGGTTACCAAAAAATTTATAAAAAAATCAACCGATACCACCGGAGCCACTCCTTGACTATACTAAAAGATGTAGCAATTTATTGACCAAAACTAGCCAAATTTAACATCCCTTTACATTGTTGTGATTAAATGTGGCACACCCAAAAATCTACTCCCACATAAAGAATAATCACAAAAGATATATGGCTCACGAAACCCTTTATTATGACCCAATTCTACGTAACTTTACGACCAAAAAATTTTCGCAAGCCTTGTCAGTAACAGTGTAAAATCTAAGAATAGAGTCTGCACTATAATGACCAGGGGTCCAGAATTTGACAGGGTTGAAACATATGTTGATTTCAAAATATACATTTTTAAGTAATCATCAACTTTTATTGATAATTTGCGATATAAATATTGGATTTTATTATTGTTAGAAATAATTTGAGATAAAATAAATCTAGTAGATTGAAATCAAGATAATCTAGATTCAGATTTTGACCTTGAACCCCTCACTTGTTCTTTATTAAGGCATAGGACGCATGACTTTAGGAAAATTTTTAGAGAAAATGACAAACACTTACCAGGAAAATTCTCGATTCGACTCATCCGAGGCCACTGCTGATTACACCATACACAGCAAGCGATTTGCTTATTCCCACACCGAATTTTTCAAGTTTTAAGGAGAGTTCCAGTCGTGATTAGGTTCCCGCATACAAAATCGTGACCGATTCCGACTTTCCAGGTCGATTTTCGGTTAGGAAATGGCGGATTGTGTGTGGAAACGGGTGCGCGCGCAATATTTTCCCAGGACTACGCGAAATTATTGATTTCCAAATGGCAAAGTGAAACACGTAATGAAAATTGCAGTGGAATATCTTAGAGTTGGGAGACGGATTCCTAGAAATGCTATGAACAGGCCCCGAATTCGGTAGATTACGAGACAATTCTTTGAATTCTGTTGCACAGGGTGTTAAAGAAGTTAACAGATGGTCAAGCATGGTCCGTAACAAAATTATAGAACTAAAGACATTACTAGATAAAGGTCTAATGTCGCATTTTTAATATTTTGAGTAAATTAACAAAACGCGTTTTGTATTAGAACTTTTGTTTTTTTGAAATTCTGTTTTTGATTCGAATAAGTGGGACCTTAAAATGTTCTTTTGTTAATTATAATAATAAAAGAAACAAGATTTCGTGAAATTAGATGTTTGTCCACATAACTCGAAATCGAATATGTTTCGTCACAGAGAAAGAAGTCAAGTAGCTTTTACCTCAAATTTCATTTAATACAAAATCAACGTAAAGGCATACAATGAAGAAAGTTTATTATTTTTTCTGTTTAAATATAATCAAGTAAAAACACTAATATGCTAATAAGTTTTTCTCTTTTTCTGTTTTTGATTTTCAAGATTTTGTTCTAAAACCTCATTGCAGTCGGGGTCGACAAATTTTATTAGCTTTTTTAAGTTTAACTTACATTTTTTAACCGTCAAACCACCACATTCGAGTGGTACACTTGGGGCAACATCCTAAGATACCACCTTCTTCTTATTGCGCCGTTTACTTTCGAAGGTTGGTGATCCAAATGGCAATTGTAGCTTTGCAGTAAAGATTTCTGTGGATGAGCAGTCAAACCATCTCCTTAGGTATTTCAGCTATGAGTTCTGGCGTCTTCCAACTGATCTTTTACCCCGCACTTACCTTTCAGTATGATTTGGAGTAATTCATATCTTTCGCCTCTTAACAGATGACCCAAGGATTGTATTTTTCTTAGTCCTTTTTTTTACTCATGCGCCAAAGTACCTCACCATTGGTAACTTTTTGTATCCATGGAATTCTCAGCATCCGTCTGTATACATACATTTCAAAGGCATCTATTCTTTTTTCTGTTTCAAAGTCCATCGTCCAACTTTCACAGTTATACAGCAAAACAGAAAAAACATAACAACTGATCAACTGATCAACAACTGTTGATATTTGCCCCCAAATATGTTATGGAAGTTACCAGTTCTATTATTTGTCCCTTGGCGTACACATGTACGTTTTTTGGTATGTTTGAAAATATTAGAATTTTAGTTTTGGACACATTTAGATGTAAACCAAACATTTCGCTAAGACAAACTACCGCATTTATTTATTTTGTAGTTCTTGTACGTTGCTTGCTATTAGGACCTGATGCTGTCTGTGCTGGTTCCGTTAATCTTGATTCCACCTTGAACCTCGTTTAATGCTTTTCTGAATATAGATTAAATAAAACCTTGTGGTACTTCTCGTTGGATTCGTATATCTTTGGATGTTGTGTGATTTATTTTAATTGTTGACGTTTGGTGCCAATATAGTTCTAAATTAATTCGCAAGTCTTGTTCGTCAATTTCAGTTGTTCTCAAAATTTTGATCATCTTTCGATGGTTAACGCAGTTAAATGCTTTTCGATAATCACTAAAATATGTATATACATCTACGTTCATGTCTCTACATCATTGTGTTAACACATTTAAGGCAAAAAGAGCTTCTGGTGTTCCTAAATCCATTTCCAAATCCGAATTGAATGGAAGTCATCTCAAATTCACACTTCTTGTAAATTCGTGTATAAATGATTCTGAGAAAACTTTTGGGGACATGAGACATCATGCTTAATATTCGATAGTCATCACAGTGTAAGCCATTGTATTTTTTTGGTAATATTCCGAATGTTGATTTTAGCCAGACTGATGGTATTTTACCTGTGTCATATATCTTATTAAATAGCTGTTATTATGCTGTTATTTGAGTCTTTCACTTTCGTTCTTCGTTTTAGGGTTTTTCAGTTGTGAGGTCTTCAGAACTTTCGGAGGACGTAGAGATAAAAAGAGGCGTAAGGCAAGGTTGCATACTCTTCCCCTTATTGTTCAATCTATATTCGAAAGAAATAATTAAAAAATCGCTCGAAAATCTAACAATTGGAATAAAATTCAACGACAGACCCATCAACAATATCAGATATGCCGATGATACTATAATGATTGCAGAGAATATACAAGATCTACAGACACTTTTAGATAATGTATTTTACCTGTGTCATATATCTTATTAAATAGCTGTTATTATGCTGTTATTTGAGGATGTTACTTTCGTTCTTCGTTTTAGGGTTCTTTAGTTGTGAGGTCTTCAGAACTTTCGAAGGAGTAGAGATAAAAAGAGGCGTAAGGCAAGGTTGCATACTCTCCCCCTTATTGTTTAATCTATATTAGAAAGAAATAATTAAAAAATCACTAGAAAATGTAACAATTGGAATAAAAGTCAACGACAGACCCATCAACAATATCAGATATGCCGATGATACTATACTAATTGCAGAAAATATACAAGATCTACAGACACTTTTAGATAATGTAGTAAATGCTAGTGAGGAAAGCGGACTAACGCTTAATGCTAATAAAACAAAATTTATGACAATTTCCAAAACAAAACAACAAGACATTTTAAACATAAGAGGGGTTCCAATAGAAAAAGTAAAAAATAAAGATATCTTGGTACAATTATTAGTGAAAATAACGAGAATACAGAAGAAATTAAAATGAGAATTGGACAAGCTAGAGCAACATTTAATAAGATGAGAAAATTATTATGCAGTAGAGACCTTAGTTTGCAACTCAAAATAAGAATATTACGTTCATATGTGTTTTCGGTGCTGCTGTATGGGGTGGAGGCCTGGACCTTAAAAAAGACGTGGGCGATCGACTTGAAGCATTCGAGATGTGGACCTACCGAAGAATATTAAAAATAAGTTGAGTAGACCGAATAACAAATGTTGAGTTTCTCAGAAAGATGACTATGGAAGATGAGAATGGAAATCATGATTAAGATAAGACAGTTACAATATCTCGGCCATGTTATGAAAGGGGCTAAATATGTGTTGCTACAAACCCTAATGCAGGGAAAACGAAGTATTATAAGACGACGCATCAACGGCGCATCCTGGCTCAACAATCTGAGAAAGTGATATAATTGCAGTTCGGTCGACTTGTTCAGAGCTGCAATCTCAAAAGTGAAAATAGCTGTGATGATTACCAACCCCCTTAGAGGAGACAGTACCTAAAGAAGAAGAAGTTGTGAGATGTCTATTTTTCTTGACACTTTTTTTTCTTTTAACTTTAAGAAACCTTTGTAGTCTAAAATTCATTTAAACTGGATTGTAATCGCTATAAATGTCGGCTCCAGGAAATGTTTTAGTAAATTTTATGTACTTCTTGAAGTTTTTATCAAGCAAAATGAAGTCAATTTGATCTCTAACAATTTAATCTTTTCTGTCTGCAAGTGATTTTCAAGTGTATAGCCTTCTAGGATGTTGCTTGAAGAAGGTGTTGGCTATTAAGAGGTTGTTCTCTACGCAGAATTGTACCAGTCTATCTCCCCTATTGTTTCTGGTGCCGAGACCGTATGCTCCTATGTTGTCTCCTTCGGCACCATGACCATTTTAGTGTTAAAGTCACCCATAATCATCGTTATCTCGCCTTTTTTTGTCAGTCTCATTATTTCATCTATATTTAAAACTTTTCAATTTCTATCTATCTATAAAACTTTTCAATTTCTTCCTCTGATTTATCACTTGTTGGAGCATAGACCTGAATAACATTTAGGTTTCTATGGGTTGTTCTTTATTTCAACATTGCTACTCTATAATTTAGAGGAATAGAGAAGTCTAAGACTGACTGCGCAACTTTGTCCTATACTAATATAGCCGTTCCATATTGATGTTTTGGGTCGGTTCCTCCTGACCAATAGATATATCCATCTTGTGTTTTTTGTTTTCCTGAACCAGTACATGTTACTTTACTCATCCCCAAGATATCTATTTTTATTTACTCATCTCGGCTTCAGTGTTTGCAGGTTTCCCAGATATGAATAAGCTGCGTACCTTCCAGGTGGCAATGGGTACTATCTCGTCATATATTTGGATTCTTTGTCTATTTTTTGGACCTCAATAGTAGTTAAAGGGGGATTCTTCGCACGCTCTCTCCATTTAACTGGTGCCGCGGACTAGAGCCATTTTATTGTTATCGTCTGCGACTTAGATTTGTGAAGGAAATATAATGGGGTGCAGTATCACAGTACTACAATCATTTAAACTGCTCCAGTCATGCTTGTAGTATTCCAGTCTCAAGCCGGTCCAGGCTTGTAGTATTCCTCTGCGCCTTAAGCTGGTTCTGATGATCGCTGCTGCCCTTCACCAGGGATGAATAAGAAATAGGTAACTAGATAGAGGGACTAACTCTAGAGAGAGTAACTAGACGGATAGAAAACACAAAGAGATGGTACATGATTTCTCTCAGTAAAGAATTGACAGCAAAGCATAGCTCGCATAGGCATGGTCGCTTCTATGAAGTAGGCCTATTCTCTACCGGGATTGTAGAAAAGTGACTACCCGCTACCCCTAAGACATCACCTATCTAGTACCTTTTTTGTACGTCGACTTAAAAAATAGAGTAAAAGAATCCAAGAATCTCGTAGATTAATTTTTTTAATAATAGTATAATTTACTTTGTTGTATAAACTAAGTTTAGTTGGAAGCTTTTAAATATATAAAAGAAATGTTCCATATTCAGACACACACTACTGTTTTTAGCACTGTATTGCTCTGGAAGACAAATGTTTTGACGTTTTCTGAGTAGTCTTTCGATGCGCACTCTGTTGGAAATAATTATCAAAGTAATTATAGTTTTTTAGAGCTTTTCTTAAAAATATATAAAAATACAAATTAGATTAGCTTGAAAAACTTCATTAGGGACATCGTTACGTACATTGGAACGTGACTGTGGTATTTAGTGAGCTAAGTAAGAAATTTGAAAACACAAGTGTTGGTGCAAATATACTCTTCTTTCTTGTTCTACAATATATTAGATAAAAGTTACCCAAATGAATAAAGATTGAGATGGTAGGGATATAAAACCTTCTGACATTCATAAAGCTATTAAGTCTCTAGCTGTAGATATTGATATGAATTATAAACAAAAAATAGATAAACAATAACAATAAGAGATGAAACAAACCAAACAAATATTGAAGAGGTAGAAAATAAGGGAAAACTTATTGAAAACTAAATTGAAAACTTATTATATCATATCAATGCCATAGGCCCTTTTTTTAGTAAATATAGAAGGATTGGGAGAATGTCATAGGAAGATTTAATCATTTAAAAATTGCAAGATATTTGTTTCAATTAAATTTAAAATATATTAAAGATGTGAAAGAAAAAGCTCAAAACAAATTGGGAATATATTTTCTTTCAGCACAAGCGGAAAATAGATTCTCTATCAGCAATATTCTTAATAAGACCAAATACGAAACTTATAATCCACGTAATTATGTGTCATGTAAAGCAATAGCTAAACAAATCAAATAAGCTTACTCAAAAATGAGCGAGACACTATTTAAAATAATCGAAGCAAAACCGATTATTTTAAAAGAAATGGATAAAGCTCCAAAGCTTTCATTTGCTATGCCACATGTTATAATTCGTTCAGTTGTTTATTTTGTTCTCAGCCTTATCCATAGTGACCTATGTTATCTCGTATGTAACTGTACGTTCATTAATAATAAAGGCACTGTGTAGTGCCCTTTTGGCAGTCGCCTGGTTTGTTTATCTTAATATATTCATTATATCCTTCTCTTTAATTTAACGTATCACCGGTCCAAACATGCCAATAAAAACCGAGATATTATGTAATGCCCTTTTGGCAATGCCGCAATGTGTGTTTTTTTCTATGTCAACATATTTGCTATCTTCTCTCCTTTCCAATGACGTACGTCACGATCCGACAAACTATTCTACCCCCACCCGCTTAAAAAAGGAGCAGAATGAACGTTAGCAGTTTTTATGGGATTTTATATCGGAAATGAACCAGAAACGGTATATCAAAATTTTTACAGGTATAGCTTTTACTTAATTTTATTTAATTGTTATTTAATTTTACGTAATTACGGTTCTTCTTCTTATTGCGCCGTCTCCTTTCGAAGGTTGGCCATCTAAATGGCAATTGTAGCTTTAGAAATTGCTACACGAGAGATTTCTGTAGATGAGCAGCCAAACCATCTTCTTTCGCCACGAGTTCTGGCGTCTTGCAACTGATCTTTTGCCCAGCACTTTATCTTCCAATATAATTTGGAGTAATTTATAACTCCTCTCAAAACATGACCCAAGTATTGTATTTTTCTCTCTTTGATTATGCTGAGTAATTTTTTTTGTTTACTCATGCGCTGAAGTACCTCATCATTGGTAACTTTTGTATCCATGAAATTCTTAGCATCCGTCTGTATATATACATTTCAAAGGCATCTACTCCTTTTTCTGTTTCAAAGTCCATTGTCCAACTTTCACAGTTGTACAGCAATACAGAAAAAACGTAACATCTGATCATTCGAATTCTAAGCTCTAGACTAAGGTCTGATCTTGTAAAAAATGTTTTCATGATCATGAGTGTTTTTCTCGCTTGTTCGATGATTGATATAATTTCTGTTTTTGGGTTACACTGGCCGCTGATATTTGCTCCTAAATACTTTACGGAAATTACCTGTTCTATTGTTTGTCCCTTGACTAACAAATATACGTTTGTTAGTATCTTTGAAAATACTAGAATTTTAGTTTTGGAAACATCTAGATGTAAACTGAACATTTCGCTATGGCGAAATACCTCATTTATTATATTTATTTTGTAGTTCTTGTGCGTTGCTTGTTAGGACGGTATCAACAGCGTACCTGATGTTGTCTATGCTGGTTCCGCTAATCGTGATTCCACTCGCTCGTCTAATGATTTTCTGAATATAGATTCCGAATACACATTAAATATTAACGGTGATAAGACGCAACCTTATCTTACTCCCCGTCGGATTCTTCGGACGTTGTGTGCTCTATTTCAATTGTTGCCGTTTGGTGCCAATATAGTTCTGAGATAATTCGCAAGTCATGTTCGTCAATTCCAGTTGTTCTCGCATTAACGCAGTCAAATGCTTTTTGATAATTAATAAAACATGCATATACATCTCTATTCATGTCTCCGCATCGTTATAAGGCAAATATAACTTCTCGTGTTCCCAATCCATTTTGAAATCCGACTTGAATGTCAACTCACACTTCTTGTAAATTCGTGTATGAATGATTCTAAAAAAAGTTTTAACGACATGAGACATCATGCTTAATATTCGATAGTCATCGCAGCGTGAGGCATTGGATTTTTTTGGTAATGTCATAATTGTTGATTTAAGCTATTCTAATAGAATTTTATCTGTATCATTATAGTAGAGTTGCTGTTATTTAGTAGAGGCTAAACTTGATTTTATTTTATTTACCTCTATTTACCTTTATTTAATTTGATTTAGTTTTAATTTTGTTTACTAATAATAGTCTCCCGTTTTATACCGCTGTCGCGGCTTTGGGAGTATAGCAGGGTAGTCTGCTATATCTAGGGCCTACGGTATACAAGGAAGGTAACATGGCCAGTGCTACGCTTCAACCGTCTATTATTACTCCTGGTTTTACCCAAGGTACTCATTTTTATTCAGGCTGAGTGGACCTGGGGCCTATAGACATTTTTAAAATGTCTAGATGTTCTTGACGGCGGTAGGATTCGAACTCAGGACCACCGGCTTGCGAGGCAAGCATCCTACCGCTTGCGCTACGCAGGCCCTTTTAATTTTGTTTTATTTTTTTAAAACGTTGACATTTTTTTAAAGTCATTTTATTTTTATAGTACGTGTATGTGTGTATCTTACCCAATAACGTATAATAAATATTAATTATATGTCATTGATCTTACCTGACAATTACAGTAACCTATATTTTTAGAAATTTTACGAAAAAATTAATTACTGTAAAGTAGTAAAATTTCCAATTAAGAATATTTGAATCATCAATTTTTAGAATGGATTACCAATAAATCAACCGTATCGTTTCAAGAACAAAATTTGATTGAAATGCCAGATGTTGGTAATTCAGATTTCTTTTCTAGGTGGCGTAGTTACCTTACTGGACAAAAAGTGTGACTTGTCATCCTAGCATTTTATATAGCTAGATGTGTACTTAATTTATCAATATTTACTTAATAAATAATTTGCTTCACATTAAATTTCTTCTAAAATAAAAATAATAAAAATTGGTACTGCGTCTAAGAAAAACTGTTTTAATAATTTAATACATAATGTTACAATAGTATAAATAAGCTTTATTATTGTTATCGTTGTTATCGGAAAATGCACAAACTAACTAGGAAATTAACAAAACTACTGGAGTTAGAAATCGATACCTAATAAAGGGTTACTTTGAATTCATAATTTTCAGCATTTAGTTAATTACCGATGCGCGATAAATTCAGGGAACATACTGAGAGGGTCGTTTAAATAAATCAGAATTATAGCGGAAAGTGCAGCGCTAACTCGGTGTAAAATTAATAATATGATGGAGAATAATATGTATGTAGTTTTCAGAAGTCATACACTGAGATTCGAGAATTGAAATCAGCGTCACAATTTCTACCGAAACAAGGTCTTCTAATTATTGACGTGTTTAATAAATAAATAAATAAATAAAAAATAAATAAATAAATACTTTATTTTCATTTAGACAGACATAGTTTCCGTAGAATTGGCAGGTTAATTAAATAAAATAAAACAAACAATTAAACAAACACACTAAACAAACTAACAAGAAGAAACCATTTGGGCTTATTTTGGAGGCGATTTAAATAATCCCTAGACCAACATTTCCAGAAATGCTGCTGAATTTTGCTGCATAGGGACAAACTATTTTTGATCTTGTCGAGATATCTTTCTCTGGATAGGAAGTGGTGCTGCTTCCAATGAGAAAATGAGCAGGTGTTAGAAACGAAAAATCATTTGGACTTTCTGACAATGGACAGAGGGGTCGTGAATTTAAAACAGCTTCTATTTGAGCCAAAATAGCGGTTAATTCCTCGAATGTAAAAATATTATTGCCCATCATCCTTACTAAATGATACTTGCAGCTTTTTATAGCTGCTTCCCAAATTCCACCCTTGTGTGGAGATCTAGGTGCAATGAATTTCCACTCAATTAATGTTGAGGCTGCGAATTCTTTTATGGTAGATAGGACGTCCGCTCCCATAAAAAAGTCATAAAGCTCTTTTAACTGATTACGAGCTCCAAGAAAGTTGGACGCATTGTCCGAATAAATGATTTTAGGGATACCTCTACGTGAAATGAATCTTTTCAACGTTAGTAGGAATGCTTCAGTGCTAAGGCTGGACACTAGCTCTATATGGACTGCCTTAGTAACGAGGCATACAAATACTACTATATAAGCCTTACAAATGGGTGCACGTCGCAGTGTTGAAAATTTTATTTGAAATGGGCCCCCGTAGTCGATGCTGACATTTGTGAATGGTCGAGAGACCTGAAACCGTTCTTTGGGTAGATCGGCCATTATTTGATGAGCTGGTCTTGCGTTAAATCTGTAACAGTTCTTACATTTGTAGATGATTATCTTGATTTCTCTCAGTCCATCAAGAGGCCAATAAGTGTTGAAATGTTTGATAATGTATTTTAAGGGGCATGTGTGCAATAGGCGAATGTGTTCTCTTTTAAGCAACGATCTAACTACCTGGCATTTTGTAGAAAAAAGAAGTGGAAATTTTTGATTATATGAAACATTTGCGTTGCGAAGTCGTCCACCAACTCTTATTAAACCAGATGCGTCTATAAATCGATTCAATTTTAAGCCTTATTTTTGACTGTTTTCTGATGCTTTAAATCTTTAAATTCTGATTGAAAAAATGTTAGTTGAATTATTTTAACTATTCTCTGCTCAGCTTCTATTAGTTCGGTAGCCGAAAGTACACCATTTCTTTTGTTTTCTTTATTTTTAAGGTTGTAAATATACCTATTGCAATATGCAATTACTCTTTGTAACCGAGTGAAAGATGACAATTTACAAAAAGTTGTATGTAGAGTAGGTTTCGAATTATTTACTGCGTTTAGAGTACCTTTTTTTTCAGGGACACATGTTAAATCAATATTTGGAACAAATTCATTAAATTTAGTGGTTGTGTTCAATAGAAAGTGGGGCCCATGGTACCGCGAGACAGAATATCTTCTGGATTATCTTTAGACCCTACGTGATTCCATAAATAAGTTCGCGTTAACTCCTGTATTTGAGTTATACGGTTTGCTACGAAGATTGACCAACGAGAAGGGTGAGAATTTATCCACGCGAGTACAATGTGGGAGTCTGTCCACAGCCTAACCGAAGCTATGGAAGAAACCTTGGGTGAAATAATGTGAACGATATTTGAAATCAGGGTAGAAAGCAAGACAGCCCCTAATAATTCAAGCCTGGGTAGGGAAATGGTTTTTAGCGGAGCTACACGGCTCTTTGAAGTGATTAAGTTGCACGAAACGGTTCCATTTTCATGTAAAACCCGTAAATAAATACAAGCACCATATGCCTTCATGCTTGCATCACAGAAACCATGAATTTAAATTTGTGAAATATTGAGCGGATTGAGCAGAGGTCTTGAGATTGTAAGTTTTGCGAGATCAGGTACCAACTACCTCACGGAACACCAGACGTTGGCTGCTACGCGTTTTTTTCAATATACTTGATGCTAGTGGAATAAATGCTAGGGTTTTGTTTTTTCTCTCAAATCCCCACTGGAAGGAAAGTAGAAACAATAATCGAAAATCTTTTCTAAAGCAGTTAGGAATGAGTCTAATTGAACCATGGTTACAAGAACGATTGACCGTGGCTACTTTACAAAAAACACTGCGGCAAAGAATTTCTGAAATTCTGTGAATCAAAGTCACCCCACCATAACATGATGTTTATTTAACAAAAAAAATTAGATGCTGCTTTTGTGCAAAAGGACAAGATAGAAAAACTAGTTTTGCGTATTCTAAGCGTCGCAGACCATATTGCATTAAACATAGAGCCCAGCTATGCTGTGAATGCGAACATCAAGATCCAAGAAACTGAAGACCTGGCTAAGAATAACTAAGACTTATATTACCCAAAGAGTTTATTTTTTTGTTACAAGGATAGTTATACAGGTGTATTTTGTAGATGATAATTTCAATTTAATGTTTATTTGTTTTAATAACAATGTTTTATGTTGGAATATTATTTTATGTTATTTTTGAATTTCAACAAATATATCTCTTTGTAAAATACCACACCATGGTTAAATTTTTTTCTACGCATTCTACTAAGATTAGATATTCCCAAATCCATCAAATATTCACATTTTTTGTTTTTTTGCTAAAAAACAGCTTTGGGTTTCTGAGACCCGAGAGTGAAGTTCATGCCTTAAAAAAAAGTGTGATGTACCAGGGTTAAACGTATCGTTTCAAGAACAATATATGATTGAAATATGGTGGTTCATATTTCTTTCCTAGATGGCGCCGTTATGTGACCGGAATTACAGTGTGACCTGTCACTGTCATCATAGCCTTTTATATAGATATATATCTTATCTGTATTTGAATCAATATGGTTAACTATATTTAATTTATTTAATAATTTTATTTGACCATTTACACTATTTATTTTATCTTTAAGTTTATTAATTAAATCATCTTTTTGTTCAATGACATAGATAAATAATTTTGGAATATACTTGCAGGTATTTGAAAAAGCCTCAACGGCATCATAGAAGTCATTATTTAAAATGTCAGAGTTTTCGAACTTAAAGTCGTTAACATCAACATTTTCTTTAACATTTGCACATTTGAAGTTTAGGGTAGATTTGCACAAACAGCACTTTACACCTTTTACAAATTTACAAATTTTGAAAACTTGTGTTTAAATTTTTGCGAGACCTCTTACAATGCGTCTGCAACAGTAGTCGCTATCTTACTTTACAATAATAACACAACAATAATTACGATGTTGTTTAATTTAAAATATTGCATCTATGATAATAAAACGAAATAAATACGCGAAAAGAATAGGTACAATCTAATAGACATTGCATTCAGAGCAATACAAGCGGGATAAAAAACCGTTATTTCTTTTAATAAATCGCCCGGCTACATCCAAATTGAGCACGAAATGAAGCAATCAGTTCTCTTTAATTTTTAATATTAAACTATAATTTGAAACAAATGAAATTTAGTTTTTTATTTTAATAAAGACTATAGGAACTTTGAAGCAATATTTCGATTTGTTATATTTTGTTTTTAAAAAAGTACAGTAAAGTTTGAATATCTAAATTATACATTGGTTTCGTATTATTATTTTTTGTCTATGTCGCTGCTTAGTATTTAATGCAGCTTATGATTTATCCATTAGTAAAATTTCATTATTGTACATTAAATTGTTTCTTTTTAAGATTTTTAAAAGTTATAGGGCATGAAGATTTTGAAAAATTATCGGCTTACTCCATAATAATCCACCCCGTGTCAAAGTAAAGACGCAGTTTCAGTTTATATAGAAAAGTATGTTGGTGAATTAAGGTCACCAAAAGATGATTCCCTTTCAAAAATATTTTGAACTAGAGAAGCGCGGTCAAACTGCAGACATATAACAAGGCTTCTTGATGTGATGAAATACCCTGATAATTGTTTAAATTAGGAGGAATTTCTTAATTTTGTTCAGTTTTATTTAATTTTTATGATTTATTATAATTTTTTATGATTTTTATAATTTTTTATAATTTTTAATTTTTTTTTAATCTTATTGAATTTTATTTAATTTTAATTAATTGAATTTAATTTTATTTAATTTTAATTAATTGTATTTAATATTATATGATTTTATTAATTTTTATAATTTTTTAAAATTTTATTTAGATTTATTTTATTTTATATTATTTTTATGGGATTAAACCACAATTATTGAATATAATTTTACATTTGTTTGGACGTTTTAATTTTTAATCCGGAAATCGTTTTCAAAAAAAATCTTTAAAATAAATATTATTAACGACAATCTGTATATATTTACAAATTGGCGCCGGGTAGTAATAGCCGGCACTTTGACAGTTGACGATTATTTGAAACTAGTGTAAATCTCATACGTGGAAAATACTATTTCTACGTTTGTTATTATGATGATATAAAGTACAAAAATAACTTCCAATCTCATATTATAGATCCCACTAAAGCCAATCTTGGTTTTATTATTGATAACATTTTCTAAATTGAATAAAAAAGTTACAAATCCAATAAAATCGTTTACGAAATTGCCTACGAAATTTATATCGAAATATTTGCCTTATAAATTGCTTTTTGTTTTAATTTTCTAACATAAACAGCTTTTTACTTATGAAATATGAACTTTTTGTTGGTTTTAGGTAGATAACTTAGCCAATAATCCTTAATATTTCATTATATTAAGCGTGTAATCAAACTTCCTTGCTAACTTACCACGAAGCAATCATCGACAGTAATTCTTGTAACTCTTGATCTATATAAAAAGTTTTCCTGTTGTTATTCCACCACTCTATAAAAATATATTGAATAAAATTTTTAGTTGACAATGCAAATTTTTTCAATCACATTTTAATAAAGTTGCAACAAAAAATAATTTATACTCATCAATTTCTTTGCCTTTATCTCTACATGTGGCCGAATTCCGTAATAACATTCTACTAAAAGTTTTATACCAACATCAACTGTCTTTACCGAGAGATTTTTTGCCTTAGTCTCTCTCCCAGGGCTAGTTCTTTACTGGATGATTGGACCAAACAATGGAGGATAAAATTGAATGAGACCAAATCAGTGCATGTAAATTTCCCTAGTAGGAAAAATCTATATGTGCCCATTGAAATAAATGACATCCAGATCCCTGTTATAGATACTGCGAAGTACCTGGGTATGAATTTTGATGCGACACTTTGTTAAAAGGTCCATATAAAGAAATAACGAGAAGAACTTAAACCAAAATACAAAATCTGTACTGGTTACTTGAAAGAATCTAAAAGCTCTCTGTAGATAATCAACTTTTAATATATAAACAAATACTCAGAGTGATATGGTCATACGGTGCTCGGCTCTGGGGTTGTGCCAGCAAGAACAATATTTTACAGATATAACGCTTTCCGAACAAAGTATTAATGAGCACATCGATACCCTTTGGTATGTTAAAGACAGCTACAATCACTAAGACTTGAAGATGGAGACTGTTGAATCTTTAATAAGAAATTGTTCCAACAATCATGAGCAAAGATTACATCAACATGTGAATATCTAGGCTCTCCAATTACTGGATAATACAGAGTTAGAAAGAAAACTGTAAAGGGGCTTAGAGTACACGAATGCTTGTAAATAATTACTATAAGTAAGAAAGACCCTGTAGAAACATTATTGAATGTAACTATAGTTTTAAGTATTTATTAGTATTAATTTGGGACGGAACAGAACTGCTCCTTAATCTGTCTAATCAGATTGCAGTGTGTTGCAGGGTGTTTAATTAATTAACTCTGTAATACTGACTCTAGCTACTATTCACAATTATTTATAACTTTACTATCTAAAGATATTTAGATATTCACAGTCAACAACAATAAAGAAGAATGAATTAAATTCACCACGGAAAAAGGAAACAATAATTCACTTCCTTTTTTGGATGTGTTAATCACAAAAGAAGACAAAAGTCTACAGAAAACTAACCCACACCAACAGATATTACTTTTAAATGGTTTATCTCAAATTCACGAAAATTTTTAGGTACCTAAGTCAAATTTCTAGTGGAATAGACAAATTAGGAGAAATACAAAACGATTCTGAAAATAAAATAGAACAACAAAATAATTTAAAACAAGAACACAATAATTTAAAATCCAATTTAGAAAGACAAGGAAAGTAGCTCAGTTAGAAAGAAATCTTAGTATCCAAGCTACTTTATCTATTATTGTTTTAGTAACTAATGTCGAATCTGAATTAACAGCTTTATCATCTTCCGTAGTTGAACCAGGTACTACTAGAACTAGTAAAATTTTAAAACCTTCCACTCGATGTACAAACAGTATACAAAAGTTATCGATTTCAATTCGAAGGTGCAGCTAGAGCAAATGGTTGTAGTAACAAAAGAAATAGCAACTTCCTTGTAGGATGATTTGGTAATTAAAGTTCTACAAGTATCTGCATTTTGTTTGCAACGTAAATATATTTATATAAATTAAAAGGTTTTCTGTTTTTAATAATTAATGTTGAAAAAAAATTTAGAATTACAGACAATTTTAAAATGTTTTTGACACGTCTTTTTGATTTATTGCAATGCACGCTTGGTATTCAACAAACTGTCATGGTTTCGGTCCTCCTAATAAACCGTCACCCGACATTTCGGCGATACCACCAGATGGTGATAACTTTTGAGTCTAACCGCGAACGCCATAAATAAAAAGAACTTTATTTCGTTTACTTTTTTCAGACGCACTCTACGTGAAATCAAATCTTAACTGTATTTTTCCTTTTATTCCGATATATTCTGTACGAGTACTAGAAACCAATTCGTTAAGTATTTTTGCTTAGTTGAGGAAATATGTTGTGGAATGTAATTTTTAGATGCCCCATGTCTCTAATAACATCTTGATCAACGCCTGTTTTGCCTTGCAATTCTTAGAAGGCACAGATTAAAGCAAAAATCTGAATTTGGTTTCGAAAATTAGTTTACGGATTTTAATATCAGATGTCGCTATTTGCGTCTATACTAAGCCATGTTAGAGTTGCTTCCTAAGATAGATATTTTCACGTTCAGAGCGACTATGAATAGCCGTCTATGAAGAGCCCTATTAGGGCGAAATACGTATTAGCGGATACACAGACGCACTGTACGTGAAATCAAATCTTAACTGTCTTTTTCCTTCAATTTAAGTAGGGCCAGGACGCGGGACGGGAAAACGAAAATTGCTGCGGGACAAGACAGATAAAGAAGTGCGGGACACGGGACGGGACAAGAGTCTGTCCCTCATTCTGCTAACCCGCGTGAAACCCTACTTCCTTGGTAGTGCCGCTTCGAGGACAGGCAGCAACCGTTTTGCAATTTCTTTCCTATAACGCACTCAGTTATACGTCTCTCGTTCAAGCTTTATAGACAAGATATGACCAGCAGCATCTAAAGCAGCTTGTACAAAGTCAGCTGAATCTTCTATATAAAAAATATAACGAAAACCTCCAAGAATTTGAAGCAAATATTAAAAGATTATTGCATTTGGCGTACTCACAGGCACCTAAAGATTTTCTGGAACAAATTGGTATACCAGGCATTCATAGATGAACTACAGGATGCTGAAATTTAACAAGTTCTGGGTTGTAGTTTGTTATTCAGAAATCCAGTTAGAATCAACGATGTGGTTGAACCAATACCAATATTAAAGGTACAGCGTAGATCTTAGGTATTAAATTCTGTTCTTTTTTATTTAAAGTATAAGTGCGAATTTTGGGGCTTTTATTAGATACAGCCGACGCCCGCCCCTTAGTGTCGTCTTGTATTCGTTTCCTTGGCTATTCTTACATGTCTATGGTGAGTTGTGGGAGATCGATTCGTTAGAGACCTATCTCTTTTGCTTCTGCAATTATTGTTCAAATGTCCTATTTTTTCGCAATTAAAATATGTTTTATATTGTTACGCAATTATGTTTTTAGTCTAAGATTTCTGTTCAAAATTCTTAATATCTAGGATAAAATATCATTGTTGTTGATTATTTGTGGTAGTGACTTCGTTTTCTCAAAAAAAAATTTTTTATTGGGCGAGATCTGAATATTCTTTTCGCTGCTTTATACTCCTGGGATACGATTAGTACTCCATTTGCTAGAAAACAAGAAGTTAAAAACAGAATACAAGACATGATACATGCCGATATTATGCCAAAGAAACTTTAGATACTTTAAATGCTTTCTTTTACTATTTTGAAGAGACTGAAAAAGCAACAATCAAAATGCAAGACCTTAGAAATACTTTATATCAAAAAGTCGGAAGATCAAGAAGGCTGGACAAACCCCTTCAAATGGTCAGCTACAAAACTGTAGCTGCCCATTTGAAGATGTCAAGACTTAGAAAGGTATCCTTAAGAGCATAAGAGGTCTCAATGACTTTAATCAGAGTCCAACAGGGAAGCCTCTAACACAGTAAGACAACTTCCACAGTAGTGTTTATGGAGAGCTTAGATATAGCTGTCATATATAGCTTGAAGTTTACCAGAATAAAATAAAAGGTCTATTGGATGTTGGTTGGGACTTTTGATACCCGAGCCATCTTTTATAGCAGTCGAGTACACGAGAACTTGTATAATAATTAAATAATATATTAAAATACTATCGCTAATGAATTTTTGTTCTAGGAATTTAAGAACTGTATAGATGAAAATCGCATAAAGGGAGTATAAAGGACATACTTTTTAAATAAGCGTATCTTCTATATATGACGACTTTAATTAACTGGTCAAGGGAGATAGAACGGATAGTAAGAGATTCTAGGAGAAATGGACTGTACTTAATCATAGGCTATGATGCGAATGCGTACCTTCTAACCTGATTACCAATAAAATTGGTAAATCATTACTGCAGTTTGTTATGGAATATGATCCAAATATATTAAATGTAAAAATCAAACTAACTTTTGTAACTACACAACGAAAGAAGATATTTAACATACCGTCACCACGACTTACTAATAATAAGCGCCTTCTGTCAAATGATGTATCTTGCTTGGACATATGTTTTAAAATAATAGGTAAGTAAATTACTATTTTAATGGAAATTAGCCACAATTTAAGTTTAAAATAATTTTATTGATGTTTTAATTTCCACTTTGGAAATCTTTCTCAATATACAAACATTAATAAATTAATTAAATTTTGTTTTTTTTTACTTGGTGAAAAATTCCTCTAATAGTTAAGTTAATTTTATCTGATTCATTTATATTTACAATTTCGACATATATTTTACATTTTAAACTGGACGACTTAAAAATAATATTGCCAATATTGCTGAGTTGCGTTCCTGGGACGACTTTATTGTAAGATTGTTCATTCGATTACATGAAATCAAATTTAACTTCAGAATATTCGTCAGAAACAATAATAGCATGTGATTCGTTTTTAAAATGACAAACACATGCTATGATGGCAGTAAAATTTTTCTGTTAGTGAATATATAGTAAATTATGAGGGAAAAACCAGGAAAAAAACCTCAAAATACTATCTCGGCGTGGTAAGTATTTGGTCTTACATTTAGTTTACTCTCAATAAACACCAAATTTTGATTTTATATGTATGTTATTAAAAGAAAACATAAATGATGTATCCCCAATATGTTCCTTTTATTAACTTCCTCTTTTAATATGGACAAGCAGATCCTAGCTTCAGAACAATAACATGTAAAGAGTAATACAAGAAGACTTATCGTATAATCCTCGTAAAACTGATTAAGAAGCATATCAAGCGGACGTGAAATAGACTAGGCAGGGCTAGAGCATACACTGTATCCAAAGCTAGAAATGTACACTGGTGAAATAATGACCTCGGATATCAAAGAACAGAAGTTAGAGGAAAATTTTATGTTGCAAAAAGATCAGTTGAGTAGAGCAATTATCGCAAAGCTCTTAATAAATATAGGTAATAAAAAATTAAGGACCTAAAGAGAAGGCAAAAAGGCATTACAAGAAAAAACGAAGTGGACTGCAGAAATGTCAAGATGATCATAAAGTCATAACACGTTAATCGCCCAAATGAAGCGAAAAATATTCCACCCCCAGGCCCAACTTAGTTTTTCTAGTAAATTATTTGGTTTTTACCTCGGATATGATATACTAGCTGTTATAAAGCGCTAGGTTAAAAAAGTTCTCTAAAAATGTATTTTGAAAATAACACCCTACTTATGGGTTTGAGATCCTCTGACGACAGAGCGCCGCGAAACCCAAATAGCGGTTGTCATTTTTTTTGAGTTCTAATAAGTCTGTGTGTGCTAAAATTGCAGTTGTTTTGTTTAGTCTATAATCCATTTGTTGAAATGACGGTGCGTAATAAGGTTGATTGTGAATTATAGAAAATTGTATTGTGTTTTGTGTCGTAATAAAATGGAAAAAAGTTACGAAAAGGAGCAAGAGAGACTTTTGAAATTATGGAATGAGTTATTATCAGAAGAAACACAAGAGACTTTAAACTTCATAGATAATACTTCAGATGATTACTTGCCCAGTAATTTATTATCAGATATTGAGTCTGATGAAAGTGCATTGAATTTAGAAGCAAGGAAGAAAAAATTAAAAAGGTAATTATTATGTGAAACATATCACCAAAAAACTTATTAACTTATTTTCCTTTTTGTTGTGTTGTTTACGGCTTAAGGATTAAATATTTGTATGTAGTTCAGTTCTAGTTAACCATTTTTAAATCTAAATAAAACGTTTCAATGTTTCTATAACTATAGTTCAACCTTCAGGATTTTTTGAACTAAAACATAATCACTTTTAGGTTCCCTATAAAAGCAAAGATTTCTATTAATGAGCTTCCGGCTAAAACCTCAATACCTTCAGTTTCCACTACTAACTGCGAAACAGGTATAAACACTGCAAAGTCTAATGTATTACACTCCAATATATCTTCAAGTAGTGATTCTGATGATTTTTTAGAAGAAATAAATCCGAGAAAAAAAATCTAAAAGGTAAATATAGCAATTTTCCCATGCAAATTGAAAATAAAAATGATGAAGAGCTTTTACAAGATAAACTACACTGGTTTCCTCCGAATGGTTTCCATTTAAAAAATTTCAATTTTGATGTAGATAATGTCGGTATCACAACACAGATAGCTGAGAGTTTTATTACAAAGGCACCATATGATTTTTTCAAGATATATCTCAGTGATGAACTTCTGGATTTGATTGTAGTAGAGACGAAAAAATATGCTCAACAAACCAAAAACAAACCTATGGCAATTTTCTCGCGATTACACAGATGGAAAGATACTAACAGGGACGAAATTACCACATTCTTTGGAATTGTAATGTATATGGGTCTAGTAAGGTTTCCAAAAATGACGGATTACTGATCTAAGAATCCATTATATAGCAATCATGTATCGTGTAAAATGTTAAGAAACCGATTCGAATTTTTGACCTTTATTAGAAAACTTGACCAATACATTCAAAGAGGTCTATATTCCGGAGAAATGTCTGCATAGATGATACACTGGTACCCTTCGAGGGAGATTGTCATTCCGACAATATATCAAAAATAAGAGGTTCAAATACGGAATAAAACTGTATAAACTCTGTTGTAAAGACTTCTATATATACGATATCAAAATATACTGTGGACAAGATAAAAATTCAGATAAACCTGCTATTTATCTCGACTGTTTTATCACTTATGTTGCCACTTTTAGATCACGGATGCATTTTATATATAGATAATTACTATACTAGTGTCGCATTAGCGTATGGACTACAAAAGCGTAAAACGCATCTTGTCGGTACTTTAAGGAAAAGTAGAAAAAACAATTCAAAGGATGTACAGACCCTAAAATTAAATAAAGGAGAAATTTACGCAACAGAAAGTAATACAGAGGTAGTTGTTTTAAAATGGCAGGATAAACGTGATATTCTTTGTCTCAGCACTATTCATACTGACACAACCACTAACATTCATAGATCTATCCGATCAGTTGAAATCATATTCTTCCCCTTTGCGTAAAGGGATCAAGTGGTATAGAAAACTTGCATTTGAAATATTACTTGGCTCAGCAGTCAGCAGTTATAATATATAAAATGGCCAAAATATCAATTACGGATTTTAGACAGAGCATTGCTCTAAGTTTGTTACAAATGCATGAAGTGCATGTCGCGAAGATGCCGGAAAATGACAACATAAAGCATATTTTACATAAAGTTGCTTCAGAAGATCGTCGAAAATATGTAGTATGTTATGCGAAAATAAGCGCTGAAGAAGGCCGAAAAACCACTCAGAAGAGGGACCAAAATCAAAATTTTCATGTGATGCTTGTAATAAGTTTTATTGTTTGTCATATTTTTTTGACGTTCACGATTATTCTGTATAATTAATAAAAACTGTTTGTATTATTTAATTAAAATAAAAATGTTTTTTCATAAATCCTTATAATTTTTTTGAAAAATCTTTAATGATAGTAAATACATAGAAAGTGCCGAGCTCAATCACTAGTAAGATAAATAATTTGTTTCGACGTGTTCGTTTTTAAAAACTTTATTATATTTAAACTTTTACAAATAACTTCTATTACTAAGGAACACTAAAGCCGAATTACAAATTATTACGATTAGTTTAATTGAGACGAACTCACACTAATACTGTTTAAAAGATACTAAGACTAAGATTTCTTGTTACAAGGGTTTTTATACCCTTTGTATGGAAATGTACTTATATTCTAGAGTTTGAAAATATTCCATATTCTAGAGCGAAGCGTTGTTACTAAAATTGCGTAAACAGGAAATTTCCGATAGAAGTGGCTACATAACTCCTCCCTTCGTAAGATCGGAAAATAACATCGGTTTATTTTGCGATGATGCAGGATTTTCTTTCTGATTTTCTATATCTTTACTTATTGTTCTGTTTTCTTTCTTCTTCCGTAATAATATTGGGTTTAATATCTTCCAATAACAAATGATTATTAAAGCAATTATGATTATGATAATCAACACACTATTTGACCAATTGTGATGATTTGGAATATTTTCTGGTTTGGATAATCGTGTATTTCTTACCATATTTTCTAATTGTTTTATTTCTTTAATGTTTATATTCTTGATATGTATTGGAACTAATGTTTCTTCAGATTTATTTAAATTGATTTCAGGAATTTCAAAAATTAATTCTTCATGAAGTGTTTCTTCTGGTTTATATTGTTTTTTGTCTATTTCAATTTCACAATTTTTTATATAAATGATTGATGGTCGTGAAATTCTGTATATACCGTTTGTTTCACATTTTGCACTCATAACAACTGTTTTTGTTGGTATAACCATTATTTCTTTTGAATTTATTCTTTCGATGTTGGTTTCACTTAGATTTACTTTTACACTTTCACATTCGTTTAATCCTTTTCTTATTAACTGACTTAAACACCTTTCTGCTTTTCTTAATGAAGTTTTCTTGCAATAATAGTAGTTTTCTATTTCTGAACATTCTTCTGTTGTTGACCATTCTTCTAAAGAGTTGAGTAATAGGAATGGGTATTCAGGTATGATTATTTGGTTTTGTATAGGTACAGGATATAATTTAAAGTATTTATATGAATTTGATATCAAGGGAACATGAATTTTAAAAATTATTAAATTATTTTTGATTATTACTTGAGTTGCAAATAAGTTGTAATAATTCATTAAATTATTTAGTTTAGGAATTTCTAACGAATCATACAATTTTGTTTCTATAACCATATTTTGTAAATTATTAGGTGTTATAATAGAATTATGTAAAACATTTAATTTTGCAAATGAAATAGCGATCTCAATATTATTAATTACGTTTTGAATATTTTGTAATTGAAATATTAAATTATCAATAGTCATTAATAGTTTAAAGATGTGTTCTTTCTTTATTAAATCATTAAAGTTTTTTATAATTGTTTGAATTTGATCATTAATCATCTTTTGATTAGTAGAAAGTGTTTCAAAGGTTTTAGTGTATTTATCTGATAATTCAGTTAAAATAGTTTGAAATTTTGACATATCATTATATAAATTATTTTCATTTTTTGATAGGGTATGTAGATAATTTTTGATATAAATTTCATCTTCAACATCTAATGTTCCAAAAAGCCATTTTTCTATTTTTCCGATTCCATTAATAAGTCCTCGTTTTATTCTAATCGGCTTTATATACGATTCTATTTTACTTATGACTAATTTACTTAAATGTATTCCATTATTTAATTTCGTATCTAATATATTTGAGTAATTACTTTTTTCTCTTATAATAAGTTTTAGATTATCTAACTCGTATAGTATCTTACTTGCTATTTCGTAAGGATAACTTATATTTATATGATATATAAAAGTATGCTTATCAGTAATTAATTTGCAATTTCCTAATTGCACGGGTAATATAGGATTCTTGATTTCCTTAATTTCCAGGGTCAAATGTTTGTTCCACTGGAGGAATAATGTTATCGTTATTAATATTAGCTTCATTGCTTCTTATATTGTCTGTAACAAAACGTTGTGGTTTAAGCATTCGTAAGTGATAAATTTTATTATCTGATTTTATTTTATTATCTTTTATTAATTCTGGGTTAATAATTTCTTTATAAAGTTCCGATGCTTTTTGCGCTCGTGATTCATTACATTTTTGTCTGTATAAAGGTTTATTCATATCTAATTTTAATTCTGGAGTTTTATTTATATTTGCCTTATTCAAGTTTTTTGTTTGTTTCGTTGTTAATTTCTTATTTATCATGTCTGATAATTGTTCTAAATTTTGTGAATGTTCATAGATATAATTTGTTAATTTTTCGTTTTCATTTTGTTCAAATGGGTCTTTATAATCTAATTTTCCTCTTAATATTTGGAAAGGTGTAAAATCAAGACTTGAATGAATGCTATTGTTATATGTTAGAATAGCATAATTTATTAGTTGGGAAATATTTAAATTAGGTTTTTGTTCTTTTAATATTCGTAATGCTTCAATAAGAGTTGAGTGAAATCTTTCGACTGGACTATTACTGTTAGGATTGTAAGCAGTAGTATAATGTATTTCAATATTATGTAATGTACAAAAATCTTGTACGACGCGGTTTTTAAATTCTGTACCATTGTCACATGTAATTTTTAATGGTAATCCGTAATGACTAATAAAATGAATTAATTTATCCGTAATTTCAATTGCATTGCTCGAATTTATAGGATATGCTTGTCCAAACTTTGAAAAACTGTCAATAATCGTAATAAAATTTTGATAACCAAACTTGAAGGTATCGATATATAAATGTTCCATTGGGTTTTTTCCAATAGGTGTTGGTTTTAATACTAATGAGTATGGATGTCTTTCATATTTTGATTTTTGACAACTATCACATATATTAATATAATTTGTTACATCTTGATCCATTTTAGGCCAATAAAAATGTTTCTTTAGAGCTGCTAAATTTTCATTTATTCCTCGATGAGTAGTTTTTGTTTCGTGATAAAATTGAATTTTTTCTTTTTGCTCTGTTTCTTCTATTACATCTGTTAGAAATACGTTTGAAATTACTATGGAAAATGAATTATTCTTAAATTTTTCTGTCATATAATTAATAAATGGTATTTTCAAATTTTCATTCTTAAAGTACAAGCAAAATGTAGTGTTTGGTTTTATGGTTTCTTTTATAAGATTTATCCAATTCTTCTCAGTTGAGTTTTCTGATATATTCCAATAGTGTCTATTTTTATCGAAAATTTTTTCAAATGAATGTTTTGTATCATTATTGTTACTATTTCTGATTATTATTTGATTTTTATAGGTATTAATACTTTTTTCAGTAAAAGGAATATTTAAAATAGGATTTTCTGAATTAGAGTGTACTGTTTGTGAGTCACTCATTGTTACTGTTTCTTTAGAAGATTTAGGTAATTGATCTGAATGACTTATTTTATCAGCTGGTTTTAATAGAATATTTTGTAATATTTTTATTTCTGGTTTATCTTCAGGTAGCATTTGGTCTAGTAATTCTTGATTTATTATAGGTAATTCATTTTGTGAATATGTGTTTTTATATTGACTGTCTAATATTTCGTCTTCGTCAAATTGCGCTATAACTGAGAATTTATCTTCGTTTTCTTCTATTGGATTAATTTCTATCCTAGATAATGCATCTGCATTACTATTTAATTTTCCTTTTTTTATATATAATTTTATAATCAAATTCTTCTAATTTTAGTCTCCATCTTACAAGTTTAGAATTAGGTTCTTTTAAAGAAAATAACCATTGTAGTGGTTTATGATCAGATATTATATTAAATTTTTGTCCAAATAAATAAGGTCTAAAGTATTTGACTGCATAAATAATAGCTAATAATTCTTTTTCAATTGTGCTGTAATGAGTTTCAGATTGATTTAATGTTCTAGAGGCATATGCGATTGGTAAATCACTTCCGATTGGTCCTTGAGACAAAACTGCGCCAATAGCAAAATTTGAAGCGTCTGTTGTTACGTTAAAGGGTTTTGAAAAATCTGGGTATTGTAAAATTGGGTCATTCATAAGTACATTCTTACATGTTTCAAATGATTGAATAAATTCTGGAGTATGTTTAACTTGGTTTCCCTTTTTTAAGCAAATAGTTAAAGGTTTTGTTAATTTAGCAAAGTTTTTTATAAATTTTCTGTAGTATCCGATTAATCCTAAAAATGATTTTATCTGTTTTTGAGTTTTAGGTATAGGAAACTTTTGTATTGCTAATATTTTCTTTGGGTTTGGTTTAATTCCATCAGGTGTTATTACGTGACCTAAAAATTCTACACTTTTACATAAAAATTCCGATTTATCTAATTGTAGTTTTAATTCTGCTTCCTCTAATCTTTGAAAAACAAGTTTTAAGTTATTTATATGTTCTTGTAATGATGTTGAATAAATTATTATGTCATCCATGTATACGAGACAAATTTTTCCAATTAAATTATTAAGAATTGAATCCATAACTCTTTGAAATGTTGAGGGAGATCCTTTTAATCCAAAAGGCATCCTTAAAAATTCATATTTGCCATGCTCTACCATAAATGCTGTTTTTTCAATTGAATTTGGTTCCATTTCTATTTGATGAAAACCTGATGTAAGATCTAATGTAGTGAAATAGTTAGATCTTCCTAATCTGTCTAATATATCGTTAATGTTTGGAATTGGGTATTTATCATCTATTGTTTTTTCATTTAATTTTCTATAATCAACAACTAATCTCCATTTTTGTTTTCCACTTGCATCTAATTTTTTTGGAACTATCCAAATCGGTGAACTCCAAGGTGAGTATGAATTTCTTATTATTCCGTCTTGTAACATTTGATTTATTTGATTCTTTACTTCTTCTTTGTGTACATATGGATATCTATAAGATTTTGTATGTATTGGAATTTCATCAGTAGTCTTTATTTCGTGTTTAATTTTGTGTGTAAATGATAACGGTTTATCTTTTTTATAAAAAATACTTTTATATTGTTTGATTAATTTTAACAAAGCATGTTTTTCTTCAGTGTTTAAATGATTTAATCTTAATTGAGAGATATCAACAGTATCTTCAGTTTCATCTTTTTTATTAATTCTTGGTATGATATGTTCAATATTAAAACATTCAAATAAATTTTCTGAGTAGTTTTGTTTAAATTCGTCTAAAAAATCTTTTTCTATTATTATTAATTTAGATTTGTTTGAATTATTTTTAAATTCCATTTTTACCAATCCATTTCTTATATTTAATATACTTGCTGGAATAGAAATCATATCATTTTCGTTAAATAATTCAGGGATTAATATTTCTCCATCTGGCAACGATGTTTTTATTTCTTTTATTATTGATGTATAAGGTGCTATTTCAACTTTTTGATAATTAAAATCAGTTCTATATTTTAATGGTATTTTTATAAGATCGTTATATAAATATTTATTTTTTAAATCAACATTTAATTTTAATTTTCTTAAGTCGCGGACTCCTAGTATTCCGTCAAAATAATCGTGAAAATCGAAAAGTACAAAATCAAGCCAATCACTTATATGAAATTCTTCTAATAATGGTATTTTTGCATCACTGTTTGCAGTTTTTGTTCCTGCACAAGTCATTATTGGTGTCTTTTTCTTTGATATTTTATCTGGAAAATTATCTTCAGCAATAATTGGGCGTAACATAGACATATGACATCCTGTATCGATTAATAATTTTAATGGGGGATTTTTTAGAGTAATATAAGGTAATGAATTCTGTAGTTCGTTATTAATTTCGATTAAATTTGGTATGGTGGTTTGGGTTCTAAATCGACTTTGCGAAAATTTTGTTCGTCATAGTTTCTTTCTAATGAAGTAGGAATATCTATTTGTTCATTGTAAAAATTCTGTTCATTAGCATATTGTTCTTGTTCAATATCTTCTGTATTATGTATTTCTTCTGCTACAAAATTTGCGGGTCCTGTTTGTTGAAAATAGTTATTTTTATATTGTTGTCTTGGATATGTATATCTAGTACTTGTAGTCATTGGTTGAGGAGGTGTTGTTAGTTTATTTGAATTTCTTGGAGAAAATACATTTTTTGTATGTCGATTGTTTTCATAATTATATGTTTTAGGAGGAACTGGTCTTTGTTGAATGTTTATTGGTCCTCTGGGAAATGTTTGTTGATTTTGTCCATTTTGTACTTGATAATTTTGATTTTGATAATTTTGTCTATAATCATATCTTTGATTTGCATATGGATATCTTTGATATTGTTTTTGATAAAAATAATTATTTTGATGATTTTGGTTAAAGTTTTTTTGTTGTTGCCTTTGATTTTGATTAAAATTTGTATTTTTATTATCTTTATAAAGAGAATTTACTCTTTGTTCTCTATAATAATAACGATTTATAATTTCGCAGGCTTCGTTTATATTTTTTGGTTCTTTTATATCCAATATTGTTCTTAAATTATCGTTGACATTTCCTAGTAAAATATCTAGAGCATTTCCTTCGTTTTGTTCTAGTAGAATTGATTTTCTCTCCTGTGAGATGTCATGATCTGAAATTATTTTAACTTCTAGACGAGATTTTAATGATTTCATTCTATTAATAAAGTCTAATATATTTTCTTTGTTATGTGTTCTTAAACATAAAAATTCTCTATTTAACGTTTGTCGGTCAATACGATCTCCGTATTGTTCTCTTAAAGCGTTTCTAATCGAAGGCCAAGTGTTGAGGTCTGGTCTGCACATAATAAATGTTTGTGCATTATTCCTAATTTTTGAACGTAATACATTGTATACAAAGTCACTTAAAGAATTTTCTGTCGAATTTCCGAAATTATCGTAAAATTTATCACAACTAGCAATAAAACATTCTAGTTGGGATGTATCTCCGTCAAATACAGGTAAAAATTTAGAGTGAATTTTGGCTGCATAAGCCGTAGCTTGAATGTTTTCTACAGACATATTAAATTTTTATTTTGAATCACTTTCTATTCAAAAAATACTTGAAAGAATATATCTTTTCTTAACAATTTTGTATAAAATACATATATAAAACACTTGTAAAATTTTTGTGCGAATAAAAGGTTTTCTATCACTAGGTTAACTAAAATGTGTAGAAATTGCCTTACAATATATATTCAGATATTTTCTTAAATGAATTGTAAAACGTTACAGTCTAAAACAACTCAAAATTAATATCTTTACTTCAAATTAATATTTTTTTTATATTATTACTTCTTTTTTAATATTTTTACTTGTTCTTTTTTAATAATTTATATATATATACAATAGAAATTTAGCCTCAATGAAAATGCATAGTAATTATACCATAGAGCAATTCACATCCTAATATTTCAAATTGTATGAATTATTAAAACTTAAATTTTTTTTATAAATTAAAATTTTTTTTTTTTATGGAAGGGAAGAAAAGGAAACTCTTACGTTTTTGTAGTTGTAGGTTCCAGGGACGAGTGGTTGAAACCAAAGCCTTCTTCTTGTCTGGAAGACTTCCCACGAAGAACTGCCTACTTGTTAAATCTTACACGATTTTTCTAACTTTTCTTCTATCTTCACTGACTGCGCCAGATAAATAATTTGTTTCGACGTGTTCGTTTTTAAAAACTTTATTATATTTAAACTTTTACAAATAACTTCTATTACTAAGGAACACTAAAGCCGAATTACAAATTATTACGATTAGTTTAATTGAGACGAACTCACACTAATACTGTTTAAAAGATACTAAGACTAAGATTTCTTGTTACAAGGGTTTTTATACCCTTTGTATGGAAATGTACTTATATTCTAGAGTTTGAAAATATTCCATATTCTAGAGCGAAGCGTTGTTACTAAAATTGCGTAAACAGGAAATTTCCGATAGAAGTGGCTACATAACTAGTATTACCTGCCAGGCCCATCTGTAAAAACTTTCATATAGATAAATGTGTTTCGAAGCACGGCAGTTGGGTTACAGGCTTTTATGTTAACGCTAGTAGTGAAGGTTGCCCTATGGGTGTCGGGGCGTGTACGACCACAGGATCTGAAACCCAAATGTCGGGTGTCGTGGCGATTAACGTGATAATAAAATACAAAGTTGATGTTATTGTCAAAGCCGTTACCTGACTAGCCAAAATCGTCCAGAAAGTGAAAAAATTAGTCCCGAAAGTTGGTACGAGTTGTGTAAAATGTTACTTTCGATATAATAAATCATACCGAAAGTTTTATTTTCGGGACGGCTGCAGAAAAATAAACAAACAAAATTAATCCCTGCGTTTACTTAACGTTTTTACTAAATATCTCAAAATGTGGGTTTTGGCACTTAGCTCATTTGAAACTTCCACTCTTCATTTGTACTGTAGACTATACATTCTACTTGATAAGCACATTAGGAATGTAAAAAGGAAAATGCATTAGAATCGTTATAAGTATAAAGCAAGATTTTTTCCGGAAGTAACTATTCAAACAATAAACTATTATCTACTAAACTTTAACTAAACTGTGTTAACATTGTGTTTTATTCCTATACCCAAGTCTAAAATACTAAATTTACTTCAAAACGTTTAAAAAGAAATTAAGTTTTAGTTCCAATGACTGCACAAAAACATATCAGTTAGGATAACTATTATTCCGCGGTCGCGTAGTAACCCGCCTGTTCAATGAATGGTTGCTGGGGTGACGGTAACAAATTGTATGTACACAAACGCAATTAAGACAATCATGAATACGTCAAAGGTATGTATCAAAGATTTTTATTACATTTTATTCGGAATTTGTGAAAAAGTGTATCAGTGTGTGACGTTCAAAAATTATTATTGGTGGTGTTAACGTGAGTAGATGAAAATATATTTTCACTTGGATAAATTATGTTTATGGTAAAGGTTATTATTGTGGTTAGTTATATATCGTACAAAAATATTTCAAATTAAGAATACCTACTTATATATTAAAGTATATATTTTGTTGTAAAAACTGTACAATCCTTAATTTAATCGTAATTTTTAAAATAAACAGAGATTATTTAACACGTGTATATCAATACAAACACACACATGATCACAACAAAAAAGCTTTCAGACTTAAAAGCTGTAAAATCTAGATAACACAGCCCAACGATGAATAAACTTTTTTAATAAAATTAGCTCTATCTTATGTATTTTAATGTGCTGAGTCCAAATATCATATTAAAAATGCTGTATCACCCACCATTCTTTTACAATTTAACATTTAAAATTGGATAATTATTACATTTCAAAAGGTAAAAGAAATAATAAATTAGACTTACTCACAATCAATTTAATTTAACTAATCAGACGACCGGTTTCGCTTTCTACAATATGCGAAGCATCTTCAGGTCACGATACAAAGCTAAATAAATGCTGAAAATAATAAACCCATATTAGGGTGTTGTCTAATACAGATAAAATAAAGATAGATGATATAAATTATATAAATTACAGTAATTATGCCAATATTACATGTCTGTGGTTTTTCAAAATGAATAAGATGTTTAAGCAGACAAGGTAAGATCCACAAATTGGTAAAATAGTCTATTAAACTGTAATGAATTAATAAATAAACAAATAAATAAAACATTACTTACATGCCGGTACTCTAATAATTGATGGTTGAAAGAACATGGTTCAAACTATCTTGTATTGTTGATTGGAGAACTCAAGTCAACTATTGTAATTGTTTAACAGTAAACAGGGAAGTTCTTGAGGAGACAGATTTTATCCAATAAAGTAGAGATAGGTGAAATGTAATTGTTTGTTTGATGAAAGTAATGTTCTATACCATTAAGTTCTTTAAAAGTTATTTATATTTATTCTGGAGATATATTTATGAAATGTGTGTTATTTATTGAAATTTTTATTTTTGTTTTGGAAGGTGACAGTTGTAAGACAATGAATATGAATAGATGTACAAATTGTGTGGGTGTGCAATTAGATTAGCTTGTAATTATCAAATTTCTTTGATAGAGTTATCTTGTAATATGTGGCAAATGGATGTAAAGTTCACTATAAAAAGTTAAAAATTAAAATTAAGACACTTTAAGACACACGAAACACTTAAAAACACTTAAAAAACGGGGGGACGAAACAGACATTAAATTTAAAAGGGGGGAGGATTTGGAAGAACTATATCTCTCACTTGGAGACAATTAGTTTTTTATGTTATATATATATATATATATATATATATATATATATATATATATATATATATATCAGAGTTTAGAGGTAAACTCACACTTTAACCTACATTTGTCAAGTTTACCTCTAAAATCTGATATATATATATAAGATAAAAAACTCATTGTCTCCAAGTAAGAGATATAGTTCTTCCAAATCCTCCCCCTTTTTAAATTTAATGTCTGTTTCGTCGCCCCGTTTTTTAAGTGTTTTTAAGTGTTTTTTGTGTGTTTTCTGTGTGTCTTAAAGTGTCTCAATTTTAATTTTTAACTTTATATAGTGAACTTTACATCCATTTGCCACATATTACAAGATAACTCTATCAAAGAAATTTGATAATTACAAGCTAATCTAATTGCACACCCAGACAATTTGTACATCTATTCTTATTCATTGTCTTACAACTGTCACCTTCCAAAACAAAAATGAAAATTTCAATAAATAACACACATTTCATAAATATATCTCCAGAATAAATATAAATAACTTTTAAAGAACTTAATGGTATAGAACATTACTTTCATCAAACAAACAATTACTATCTCTACTTCATTGGATAAAATCTGTCTCCTCAAGAACTTCCCTGTTTACTGTTAAACAATTACAATAGTTGACTTGAGTTCTCCAATCAACAATACAAGATAGTTTGAATCATGTTCTTTCAACCATCAATTAATAGAGTACCGGCATGTAAGTAATGTTTTATTTATTTGTTTATTTATTAATTCATTACAGTTTAATAGACTATTTTACCAATTTGTGGGTCTTACCTTGTCTGCTTAAACATCTTATTCATTTTGAAAAACCACAGACATGTAATATTGGCATAATTACTGTAATTTATATAATTCATATCATCTATCTTTATTTTATCTTTATTAGACAACACCCTAATATGGGTTTATTATTTTCAGCATTTATTTAGCTTTGTATCGTGACCTGAAGATGCTTTGCATATTGTAGAAAGCGAAACCGGTCGTCTGATTAGTTAAATCAAATTGATTGTGAGTAAGTCTAATTTATTATTTCTTTTACCTTTTGAAATGGACTCACACAAGCAACACATTCATGATTTTATTACATTTCATTTTGTTTACCGAACAGAGAAATCTAATGCTACTTAGTTGGTAGCACTATTAATGAATTGTACAACATGTGTTTGATGTATGTATGTGTTTGACTCATACGCTTCTTAATATGACTACTCGCGGTTGTAAAAACGGTCCAAATAACTGTGTTACATATGTGGCGATTTTGTTATTAAAAAACATCAGAGAAACATGACTGACTTTGTAGAAAGGTGTATTTTGCATATTTTGGTGTGAAAATTGGTGACCAAGACAAAAGTTGCGCTCCCCACAATGTAGGGGAGAGGCTGGTACAGTGGCCACCTTTCGAGTAAATTTAAGATAACTTTAATATAAATCATCATATATTATTGAGTATCAACTCAAACAACGTCAAACCACTTGGTAAATTAAAAATGTACGCTGTAATCCCAAAAAAATACAGATTATGCAGGAGTAACTAATTTTGTTTTTTCAAAAAATGGGGCCACTATACCAAACTAGATGGTACAGTGGCCACAAAAGTAAGGTACATTGGCCATTACTTGCAATGCTTATATTTTTATTTATAATATTCATAAAAAAAGAAAAGTAATATTAATCTTTAATAAATATTATAAGATGATAAATCCGCTTTAAAAGTAAACAAATTTGCTGTTTCTTGTGTTACTCCAGCACTTTTTGGTTGGGTTAAAATGAGTTCAACATCCTCTTTTGTAATTGTGCTAGAATCTTGTGAAGTGTAGGAAATGAAAACTGTATTCCGTGACGCCTTAGAAATTTACATTGTATTCTTGACCACAAGAAAAAACTTCTGTAACGTGTGCAATATAAAATTTTGAAGTTTTCTTTGTTTGAACCACACGAGAACAAATGAATTCACTTATACCATTCGTGAGAATATGTCTTCGTCAGAAATTTCATCTACTTCTGAAAATAGACTAACATCGTCGGAATCCACAATATCAGACAATTCAATGTTACTGTTACTGTCATCACAGGGTATGCTTTTATTTTTCTTTGCATTATTTCTATTCGACTTGTTTGAACTATCAATTTTTTTTTTACTTTTGTCTTAGCTCTCTCCACTCTACTTTGTCTTAATATTCTTTCTAATGTTTTCGCTTCTATTCTTTTATAAATTGGTGTATCAGTTAAAATTTCTGTAGTCTTCCTTTGTTTTTTTAATGGCAATAAGATAACTTTAGGGTATGGTTGCAGTAATACAGGGGAAATAAATCGATTTTCGGGTATGTCCTTGGAAGTTGCCATAGCTTCATAAGAAACAATTTTCTTTTCAGGTGTTATTTCTGATGGATTTTTCTGATTTGTTTCTGGTATTTTATCTGGACAAGTTGATTTTGAAGGGAACTGAATGTCCATTTGTGTTATATCGCTAACATTTGAATTATTTGGTTGTTGTTCTTCTTGACGTATGTTTGGCATGTCTGTTACGGTTGAAGCCATAAAATCATCGTCATTAAAAAAGTTTTCATTAAATTGAAATACCCCAGTTGTTTTAAAAGCAGATACCACATTTTTTGGAAAGAAAGCAAGTGGATAAGCGTCGCTCAAAATCTCTGCTATGTCGTAAATTGTTATGCTTTTTCCAGGATTTTTCAATAACCAATTTTGACAACCATGTGAGTAATATTTCTTCAGGGGACCAAATACAGCATTATCTAGTGGCTGAAGGCGATGACTAGCATGTGGCGGCAAAGTCAATAAGATTATATTATTTTCTTTTGCAAATTTAATAGATGCTAAAGAAACATGGCTCTCATGGTTGTCCATGATTAGTAAAATGGGAGATTCCTTTCTAGGATTAGTATGTTTGACAAAATGTATCATCCACTGTTTAATTAATTCTACGGTAAATCGAGATGATTGGAGAAGCCTGTTAAAGGAGGCCAAGGCCCGATTTGGGCTGTAGTACCATTGGATGGATGGATGGGTAGAAATTAATCCCAGCGACATTTACACAACTGTAAAAAATGACCATTGGCCAGCGACGGGTTGCTCTAGCACAATTGTATGCCGCACAGAGTTTGTCCTCGACATCCACGCCTCCTTTCGTCTTATTATAATCTATGATTATTTTTGGTTTACCTGTTGCATTAACAATGTTGTCGTCGTAATGCATAGTAAATAACACTAAAACATTTTTACCTTTTCGGGGTACATACCAATCAAAGCCAATCAGTATTGAACGAGGCGTAAGACAAGGCTGTATACTATCTCCCCTCTTTAACGTGTATTCTGAGAATCTATTTAGGGAAGCTTTAAAAGATCAAAAAGGAATTATCATAGGAGGAGAAATAATTACCAATATACGGTACGCCGACGATACTGTGATTCTAGCTGAAAACATCGACGATCTGCAGGAGCTAATCAATAGAGTTGACATGGAATGCACAAATTGGGGACTGTTGATAAATATTGATAAAACTAAATACATGGTGACCAGTAAAGTGGATATCGGCGCAACCCAACTGATATTAAACCAACAACCGCTGCAGAGAGTTCAGAGATTCAAATACCTTGGATGTTGGATTACCCAAAATCTAGATCCATCCTTCGAAATTCGATGTAGAATTGAACAGGCAAGAAACTTATTTCAAAAATTCAAGCCTCTATTATCCAATAACTATTTAAATTTGGAAATCCGTGAAAAGTTTACAAGATGTTACGTGTGGTTTGTACTTTTGTATGGATGTGAAACTTGGACTTTAAACGCCGATATCATGAATAAAATCGAGGCGTTTGAGATGTGGTTGTATCGAAGGATACTAAAAATTTCATGAACTAGCAGAACCAGAAACGAAGAAGTTCTTCGAAGAATGGGACATCAACGAACTCTATTAAATATTATTAAGAGGCGTAAACTAGAATATCTTGGACATATAATCAGAGGACCAAGATATGAGTTCCTTCGGCTAATTCTCAACGGTAAAATCGAAGGAAAGAAATGGATAGGTCGGAAGAAACTCTCTTGGTTGAGGAATTTGCGGCAGTGGACAGGTTTGACAGCGGATCAATTGCTACACGTAGCGCAAGACCGAGATCAGTATAAAAATATTATAAGCATGGTAGGCACCGACGTTCCGTAGGGATATGACACTCTAAGAAGAAGGGGTACATACGGTACAAGCGTACACTTATCTGAAAATACGAACATACTGGTTTTTTCTGGCCTTTGTTGTGTTAGCATTAGAGAAATTTGAGGTTTATTCTTACTTATCGTTCCTATAGCAGTTAGACGATGTTCACGTTGAAGTAATGGCGCGAGTTGAACGCTTGTAAAAAAATTATCTATGGTAACGTTCCTTCCCGTTCCAAAAATTGGTTTACACAGACGAGGTACAAGTGACATATTTTACGTCAAACTATTTTCCTGCTGGCTGTCTAGCAACATATAGTTCCATCTTGGACGTGTAATACATTTCAGCGTCTGCTAAAGCATATATTTTTATACCGTAACGATTTGGTTTATTCGGTATGTAAACCCTGAATGAACATTTGCCGCGAAGCTTTCAAAATCTCACGTATCGCGGCCAACTTGTCGAATTCTTGCCTTTGTATTATAGTACTTCTGTCATCAAACGTCATCGAACGTGTCTTAAAATGAACTGGAACCTCTTTAGCGATATCGTAAGGCAATAATTCTCCATTGACCTTCCATCTGTTCTAAATAATTCATCAGCATTCTAATGATTGCTTTTGTTAGCGCCAGATATGTACAATAGCCTAAACAGAGCTTTTAATTCTATAAGATCAATTGGCCTAGCCGTTCTGTTATTGACTGTGTCATAGCGTTTTAATGCTATAAACTTATTGGTGCATTCTACTATTTTTTCTAGAATATCTGTAGTGAAAAAACATTCCCAAATCTCTTTTATCACCAATTTTTGCCTAATATTACCTTTTGGTCCTGCCAGATTGGGTAGAAGATTTTGGAGTTCGAACGTTACGATTAAATTCATGATTTTTCCTCCACCTTGTTCCATCTTTCCCAAACAAACGTGGTAGACGCGGTATTACTTCTACTGGTACATGATTTTCGACATGTTCTTCATCACAAAAATCCTCTTCTAAATTGGTATCACATTCTAGAAGCTCTAAATAATCATCTTGCAAACTTGGGTCGTCATCTTCTGGTTCCGGTTCGGAATTAGTAACAATTTCGTCAAAAAGTTGTTGCAACCTGATGTGCTCTCTTTCGTAAGCCATTTTCACATACAACTCCTAAAATGAATATCTATTATTTAAACTGACTTCTTCTTCTTCTTCGCGCGACTAGGATTACTCCTGTTTGTCTGCCTCTTATTCTGTTTTAGTCGTTGTTGACTGTACATTATCTTTCCACCTTTTTGGCGGCCTTCCAACGGGTCTTCTGCTATACGGCTTGTTGTTTTTACAGATGTTCGCTAATCTGGATCTGGGCTAATCTCGCTAATTAGACTGACTATGGACCAACAACGACAAAAACTTACCGTTGAGTATAACATAAATGGTAATCTCGGTCGCCCACACCGTCAGGTCGAATAACATATGAACTATCCGTACTGGGCCACAGATTTTTCAAGACTGAATAGCGTGATGTGGATTCGAAAGCTACCTGGCCGCGCGGACAAAACAATACGCACATTTGAGTTTTAGCGTGAATAATCTACTACGTCGGTGTTAGGGACCGTACATTGCCACTCGAAGGTTAATATCAAAGTTTAAATTCAGCGGTTTTAAGCATACCTAATTCAAATGCCTCATAATTGTTGCCAAAGATCAAAATCGAAATTTCATGCTGTAGGTATTAAAGATTAAGCTCTAACAATAAAAATTACATAGCAACCGGTCTACAGAAGTGATAAACTTTATTGATCTCAAGAGAATCGTAGAAAATGACAAAAATCGCGCACGTTTATTTATTTATTAGCTTCGTAGAAACTGTCTCCATTTGCAACAAAGTTGCAAACGAAAGCCATTCGTATTGAAGCTGTTCTGTTCACCTTTAAAATCCATTTTTATTTTTGTTCATAGAACAACCAAAAGATTTTGAATTTTTACCATCGAGTTGATACAAATATTATTTAAAAAAATTATTTTGCACGCGTAACTGACATTTTTAACGTTTTAAGGCGTACATTTTTTTAAGCGAAGCTTCTGAAATGATATTTATTTAACTGCTGTCTTTTGTCTTTATTCAAAGGTTCTTATTTTAATTTATTAAAAAGCACGATAACTTATATTAATTTATTTAACTACTTAATAATACATAATTTATTTAAAGGCGAACGTGACAAATAAATCGCGGGCGCGAGTCTTCAAAATTAACTGTCCCTTCCAAATAAAATGTCCTTTTAATATATGCCAGTGCCGTTAGCTAGAACCATCGGCAGCCTTCTCGACTAGCGGCGAAATTATAACGGTAAGGCAAACGGGTTTTTTCACATCGGTTCGACCGTTTTTCTGGAAGGTCCCTTCAGGTAAATAGAAGCCTCTCGTAAAATCTAAAACATAAACATGTGAATAAAAACATGTTTACAGGTTAAAACTATGACTCATATTTTTACGTAACACTTCTATAATGGTCCTCTATTAATTTTTTCTGTATAGTAAAATAATGAGACAAGCGTTACGGAACTAGCGCCACGGGGAGAAGTCGTCACGAGTAGCGTCACAAAATAGCGATTCTTCATATTGACTTGTCATTAATTCATTTATAGTCATCATATATTTATTTCAGTAGGTTTAAATTAAAAACTGCATGGAAAATTTAACTAATCATGCATTAAATGAGAAGTAAAAAATTATAAGAATGTCTATTAATGAATGATTCGATTCGTTAGGATTGTCAAAATTTAAAAGACATAAAAGATCCTACTGCAGGATCACTACGTTCATAATGTAGTTCAGCAAACTTACATTTTTACATACATTTAAAATTAGGAGAATACATTCATAATAGGTTGCCCATCAAAAAGTGAAAGCAAACATTTTTAATTCAGTTAATAGTAATTAGTTTTTTACAAATATTTTATTTCGTTAATTTATTTTTTTAAATAAAATATGCTGCTCATGACGTATATGCATATTTTTTATATTAAAATAAAGATAAGTGCTTTTTAATATGATGATATAAGGTTCACCGAGAAAAAATTGTCGAAAATTAGGGTTACTAGCTGTTAAAAACTCAAATAAAAAGTAAAATAGAGTCTGGGCCCAACTACACTGGTTTGACAAGTGAATATGTAGCGTTGCGCACTAGTTATCTTCTTTTATTTTATCTTTGATACCTCTCGTTTTTAACAGCTGGCAACCCTAATTTTCGACTATTTTCCCTCAGGCAAACTTATATCATCCTATTAAAAAAAGATTTAATTTAAAATGAAATTTTTGTCAAAAATTAATTACTATTACTACATTTTCCTAATTTTAAATATATGTAAAAATATAAGTGGATGATATTTATTTATATTTTAATAATAATTTAACATCTTATCAGAATTTGACAGGCCTGTCAAAAGTAAAAAACGTATGCTTTTTATTACGTTAGTACTGGCATTAGGAGCAAACATATTATTTTATTGAAATATTTTAATTTATTATAATTTGTTTTAAATATGAATAATAAAACATATAATAAAGTTATTTTATTTAATTTTAAAAATCATATTTAAATTAAAAAAAAAGCAGAAAACATAATACAAAACTTCGCGTTAGTCTACTGTACCGCGTACTGTATCATCTTTTTTTCTGCAGCGTACAGATTCCTGGTAAATTGATGATTTTCGTGTTTTCTCCCATAAGAGGAGAGGGTTTTTAAAGAAAGCTCGGGGGTAGGAGTGGCACACTTTTGCAACTTCTTTGGGATCCCAAAATAGACATCCTTAATTTCAGTGACATTTTCGCATCTGACGACTGAAGTATTAAAAAATAATACTTAACTAATAACTTTATTTCTGCTTTTTTAGGAGGAGCTTATAGAATTGGTCGATTTTAAACCAATATCCAAAGAAAAATCTAGAAGGTCGAATCGAGTGGATCTTTCACCATCGGTTTCCTCTGTTAATACATTAACTGAAAGTGAAGATGCTAATATAGTAAATTTATTTTCTGTAACACCAAGAACTTACTCCAAGAGGTAAAATTATAACAATACTTTTTTATTTTATTTGTAAGGATAATATTACATAATAAACAAGTAAGGTTAATTACTTGTATTATTTTATTTTATAATAAAATCGTGCTTAATTAAAAGATACTTCTTAAAAGAGATAGAACGAATATTTGTTTTTAAAACGGAGTAGCATCGCCCTTAAACTTTATGGCGCTCGAATTCGGTTAGGCATTTACTCGACTATGGTTCAGAGGTAAATTCATTGCAAATCTACTCTATTTTGGCTTTAAGTTCGTGTAGTGTCCGGTATGTGTTATTCGTTATTGTCTGTTTCATTTTATGCTATACTGTTTCAATTACATTTAGATCAGGATTGTTATAAGGCCAAGAAAGGACATCTTAATGGATATATATTGATAATATACAATAAGGAAACATATTGTGGTTTCCAAACCAGTTGTTTGTTGTTGAAATACTGTTCAACAATGTCTGTTTGAAGGTAAAATACCTAAACAATGGAGAAATGCCAACACAATCTTAATACATAAGAAAGGAGACCGAACAGACCTAAACAACCACCGTCCTATTTCCCTTTTGTCACAACTATATAAAACCTTCACAAGAATAATAAACAACCGTCTAACCTATAAAATTGATAACTACCAACCAGTGGAACAGTCCGGATTCAGGAAAGGATACAGCACAATCGACCATCTACATGCGCTTAAAATCTTAATTGAGAAAACCAATGAATACAACCTTCCGCTGTACTTTCATAGATTATGAAAATGCTTTCGACAGCATTGAACACTGGGCGGTGGAAGAAGCTCTGGTCAATAGTAGCATAGATTCAAGATACCGACAATTAATACATGATATTTACCAAAACGCAACCATGACCGTAATTCTGGACGACAAATTAATAACAGATAATATAAAAGTTAAACGGGGGGTCCGACAAGGCGATATAATTTCACCTAAACCGTTTACCTTAACCCTCGAAGATATAATAAAATCAACAGATTGGGAAAACAGAGGAATATGTATTAACGGAAAGTACCTAAATCACCTTAGATATGCGGATGATATACTCCTGATCTCCTCGGAACGACAAGAACTAGAATTAATGCTGAATGAACTTCATAAAAAATAACTGCAAAAGGCCTAAAAATTAACTTTAACAAAACAAAAGTAATGACAAACACGGTAGACCAAGAGGCAATGAAAATACAAACAGAAAAAATACAACAGGTAAATGAGTATATCTATCTAGGACAAGCAATCAGAGCTAACAGAGAAAATCAAACAGCCGAAATATCGAGACGAGTAAGAATGGGATGGGCAGAGTTCGGCAAACTTTCTTACGTTCTAAAAAATTTAACAATCCCTCTATACTTACAAAGCAAGGTATATAACTTCTGTATAATACCGGTGATCACCTACGGAGCACAGACATGGACATTTAAACAGGCCAATTTGGATAGGATAAGGAAGGCACAAAGAGCGATGGGGAGACAAATGTTGGGTATATCACTTTAAGATAGAAAACGTAACCAGTGGATGAGAACCAGAACAAAGACAGTAGACGCGATAGAACAAGCAGCAAAACTGAAATGAAAATGGGTTGGACACAATGAACGTCTCCAAGACGGAAGATGGAACAATGCCATCTAAAAGTGGCGTCCATACAATGCAAAGAGATCAAGAGGCAGACCACAGATAAGGTGGAAAGATGAAATTAGGAAATAAGGAGGTCTTACGTGGCAAAAAACAGCTCAAGATAGGGAAAGATGGAGAGAACTGGGGAAGATCTACATCCAACAATGGAAGGATAGAGAATAGGTTCAAAAAAAATCTAACTTAAATAACTAAATGAATTAATCTATGGCAAGTAGTAGATACGATAAAAAAACAATATGAAACGCCAACATAAAACATCGTATCATATACATACGACATAATTTTTATTTATTTTACGGTGTAAAATATCTTATTTAACACACACGATATCTGTTTTGATAGCGAAAACAACGTAATAGTATATTACATAACAAGAGTTGTAAGAAGCTTATTACATGCGACTAAAAAAGTTGCACGCGAGCCGCGTAGCGGCGAGCGCAGTAATTTTACAAGCATGTAATAAGCTTACAACTCAAGTTGTATACTATATTTTTTTTACGATCATTTTCATTTATAAAAATAAAAAGTATAACAAGTAACTTTTATTTATTTAAAAAAATTCGGAGACAATTCAAATTAAAAATTTATTTATAATAATTAATTGTAAAATTTTGGCAATTATTTATAACTATATCCTCATCCGACTCTGGCGGTTGTTCAATAATACGTGGTAAATGGTGAGATGATGTAAACTGTACGGTGTGTTTTTTTTTGAAAATTGGTATTTTCAGTGTATGTAAAGGTCTGTAAATTACTTTCAAATGAATTTATAATTCTATTGGCTGTTGACGTCTTATTATTTATTGACTAATCGACATATCCTTCGGCCGTTGTTGAAAATTTCCCTCCGCCATGTCGTTTAAGAGCCATTAAATCACCACCGGCATCTACCAAAATAGTGGCAGAAGTTCATCTTAAACAGTGACCTGTGAACATTTTGGGATCTGGTAACTTTAAATATGGCATTTACACGCATTTTTATATGAAAAATACTATATTAACTTAGCATCCAAATAGTAGGTAATATACAATTTACTAGTAAGAGAGTAGAAAAAATATAGTAAATATAACTTACGATATTTTTCGTCGGTAAAGATAAAAATTATTACGTTCATAAAAACATACTCATTTTACTACAAAATATCAATAGATAGTAATATATACCTTCATTTCTTTCACTTTCTTCAATCAAATCTTCACCCCCCGTATAATATCGGTAGTAGAACGTACGATTGTATATTTGGGCAAAAGCAAACATACGACATTTTACATTCTAATTTTGGAGACCTGGTAAAAAACCGAAATTTGTGGGTTACGATACTTTACGTAAGAGGTGTCGATATTTTAATTTATCCCATAATATAATTGTTAGGGTTCGTAGTGTAAATGGAGGATATCAAGAATTGTCTTTTTTTTTTCAAGAAATTAAAAAAAAACAATAGAAACATTTTTTACACACCCTCTGTCTATAAACTGTGGTATATATTAAAGTGATCATTACTGTACTATATTGATTACGTTAGGGTACTTATAGATTATACTATATGGATTTTCTTATAGTAGTATTCAGTGGCCACTAGTGCCGAAGGGAAAATCATATTTGAAAATACACACAAAAAAAAAACACTATCCTTACATGTTTTGAAAATATTAAGCCCGGAAATCTTAAAATATCTGACACGGAGACCACAGTACAATCCGCAGGTTTCGTTAAATGGTTTAATAATCCTACATTCCAGTACTGGTTGAATTTCTTTTGCAAAATAGTGTCACATGTTGACACATTATTTACCCTTCTTTTTTTTTTAAAGTGTCTTCTTCTATCGAAGATTATCAACAATTTTAACTAATTATTCTCTGTTTTCAATCTGTCTCAGCAAATAATTCGAGCACAAGCCTGTCCAATCTTATATATTTTTAAGCCAGAAGCAGTCTTTGAGCTGGTCCACGTTTAATTAAAAATTATTTAATTAAACTCAAAAAAATAAAACGCACTGTAAGATTCTAATTTGCTATTAACACTTTTAAAAAAATAGTTGCCAACATCTGAAACATCTTCTCTGTAACGAAAAATATGGAAGAATCGAGGGAACCGAAGAGATGGGTACGAAATGAGGATCGTTTTGCATTTAAAGATCATCTATCTGGTACAGAGTTGTTTTAAAGAGAAAATTATGAACAATATAGAAATTAATTATTCTTAAGACATTAATATTTTCTGCAATGTACTTCAAAGGGCTGAAAAATATGTCCTAAAATAAAAATTAACCATATTGTACTCGCCACCAAAAATAATACGTAAGCTAAAATGTAGTAAGTTGATTATTTACTGTAAATTTAATATTGTCATATAATTTCGATTCAACATTATTATAAAATAAGTAAAGTTTTGATTTTTTTAATAAAAAGTCAATGACAGTTGCAAAAACTAAAATATATTTCTTTCAAATTGATCAAGATGCTTCTAAGGAATGTAATGTCAGAAGAAAATGTTGTCGACCAAAAAAACTTTAGTTTGAGAAATTCTCGACCTCAACGAAAAGGAATGGAAAGGTTCATCAGTTCATCTCCGATACCAACAGAAGAATTAAGTTTAATTTTAAGAAGTTGGTCTTTGATAAGTACGTATTTATATTTTTGTATTTTTGAATCAGAGCCTATTTGAACAAAATTATTACCAGCCGCCATTGGTAGCATTGTATGTATAATATTGTCAAAATCCGGTAAATATTTATCCTCAAATATACATATTTTAAAAATTATTACAGCAGCGTTTTGATTAGTTCTGTTCTGTAAATGATTAAAATTAATACTTACGTGTATTTTATTTACTTTAAATAATAAAAAGGGTTCTTTAAAATTATCCTACATTTCTTAATAATCGTATAAACAATTAAAACACAATGTTTGTTTAAAACGTAGTAAACATAAAGGGCTTTAAAGTTTTGGCAAAGTTTGCTCATATATGGTCACTGCTTCAGAGGACCTTTAACTCTAAGAAATTATTTAAATCATTAACGGCTAGACCTTCCCAGAATAAGGAGGGACAAATCTCTAAGGAAATATATTAAGTCTCTTGTCGTTGACCGCAGAAAGGACCTAATTTAACATCTGTTTTAGAATAAAAGCAATAAAATGGGATTAGGGAACGAACTGAATGTATAGGGTAATTTAACATGTTAACAATAGTTATAGTAAGCAATTTATTTATTTATCCTATGTCAACAAATTTAGACACAGATTTCTAAAATTATTAATACAGTCATAAAACATGTTAAACTTTAATTAGTTATAAACAAACATTAACCCGTAACCGGTGAGCTAGAATCACGCAGACTGCTAGTACTTTAAAAGTTGTAACTTTTTTCTTGTGACCTTGAGTCTTTTGCGCGTTTATTATACCTTCAAGACGCTTCAAGTCACTATTGGTAGTTATTGGTATTCAGCGGGTATTCAGCTAGGGTACTGTGAACACGTTCAAATTAGAAATCAGAGTCTCAGTGACTCCACCTCAGTTTTGTAATTGTTATAAAATGAAAGCTTTTTGTGTAAAACCGGTTATGTATTTGGTTCCTGGTAAATCAAAAAAAGTTAAATCATTAGACAATAATTTTAAAAGTACTGTTTTAAGATTGTATAATGAAGAAGAATCTGACTTGTCTGATATAGAAGATGGGTATGATATCGAAATTTTTGGGGGTACCATTCTTAGATCTTATGTAATACTCTTAATAGTTTCGATGGTTCGTTTACCTTACAGTCATATTGATCACAACCCGCTACTTTTCCCATTTATGTAACATGTATATACATCTTTCATATCTGGTTCGGATTCTATTTAGAGTTGACCAAATTTTCCGTGAAAGATCAAATCCTGGTAGCTTTGGTTAATGCAAAGCAAATTTTTGTTGTGTCATTAGCACCATGTGTACGTTATAATAAAAGCCTCGTAAATCATTCTTTCTCGACGTTTTTAACGGTGGTTTGCTAGAATAGAGTCAGATCTGTTTGACATTCTCAGTGCATTGGTAGATTTCCATTGTTTATGATCTTTTTAGACTCGTGCAAGTTCATCAACTCGTGGTAGATGTGAAGGCTGAATTTAAATTAACATTGGAAGTCATTGGGTTTAATTACTCCAGGTATCATCCTCATCGTAGTGTGCAGTTGAGTGTCGAATTTTTGATTGATTATGTTTCTGACATATCTGCTAAGTATAAGTTAAATATTAGTGGAGAAAACTGATTATTTTAGTATGCTACTTTTAAGTTTCTCTGGCAAGGTAATGGTAATTATCACTAATTAAAGTCCTCGTTCGTTGAACATGCAATTTATTAGATAGGCAATTAATTTACAGGGAATCATATGGAGACTTTTTATGTAAGACCCTCTCCCATACTCTATCGTAATACTCTATGGGATTGATTTGCTGAAGTTTTAAGTGGTCTTTGGAATCCCTTTTGATGTAGTGAAGTTGTGATGAATGGCATTATCTAGTCTTAAAAACTACGTTTCGACTAACATAAAGAAACAAATTTCTCTTTTAGCAAAAATGAATATTAAATTTTAAATTTTGAAGACGTAATTTGACCCATTACATTATCTGACTTCACTGAATGCGGTTATTTCATCACATATCTTTGCTCTAAAATTTATTCGAACTTATCTTGAAACATCACCTTACAATGATACATACAATTCTGGAACAAAGTTTTCGAAAGGTTGCGCTTTCAGTTAAAGGAGTGCATGCATTCTTCAATCATTAAAGACGAAAATTTCACTGCGCATCTAAAAATCATAAAAACAAGCTGAATTTGGTCGAAAATGTCAATTTTGGGACACCAACAAAATATATCAAAAGTTTGCCACTTTTATCGTCGGGCTTTTACCTAAAACACCCTCTTAGATAAGAAAATGGAAAATATCGATTCATTAAGAATCCACATTTTTTCTGTAGAATATACCGTTCTCTCCGTTGGTTACACGCGGGAGATCAATTTTTAAGTGAAATTTGTATCAATTCGACAGTAAAAATTCGATATCTTTTGATCAGAGTGTCCTATCGTCAAAAATTAAAAAACGCTTTAAAGGCGAAGAGTGCATGTTCTGTACGCAATTTTTACAATTAGCTGCAAATTAGATCAGCTTCTATAAAGCTGTTAAATAATTACACGTTGCGCGATTTTTGCCACTTTAATTATTCTCATGAGATCATTAAAATTTATTACTTTCATTGACTAATGATTATTAAATTTCCATTTTTCTTATTACGCCGTCTCCTTTTAAAGCTTGCCGATGATCCAAAGGGCAATTTTCTTCTTCTTCTGGTTCCTATCCGTTTCGGGTGTTGGAAATCATATTGGCAATCATGACCTTGCTCGCTGCGGCCCGAAACAGCTCCGTTGAGGTTTTCTTAAACCATGTTCTTAAATTCCGCAGCCGTGATATTCTCCTTCTACCGGGTCCTCGCTTACCTTTGACTTTACCTTGCAATATAGACTGCAGCAGGGAGTAACGGTGCTGATTTCTCATAACGTGTCCCAGATATTGCAATTTTATGCGTTTGATTGTAAACACAATCTCTGGTTCCTTCTTAATTTTTTCTAGAACTTCCTTGTTCATGATCCTTACTGTCCATGATATTCCCAGCATTCTTCTATAAAGCCACATCTCAAATGCTTTAAGTTTTTTAATAGTGGTGTCTGTAAGCGTCCATGCCTCCGCTTCGTACAACAACACAGAGAAAACATAGCATCTAAAATGTCTCATTTTTGTATCTAGGGATATGTTGTGACTTTTGAAGATGGCGGTCATTTTTTTAAAGACCGTTCTTGCCTTTCCTATGCGGCACTTTATTTCCTCTACATTGCTCCACTATTCGTTTATAATAGTTCCCAGGTAGCATTACTGTTTTACTCGCTCTATCTGCGCCCCATTAATGTATAGATGCCCCATTTATATTCTCCTTGCTGATAATCATTTGTTTCGTTTTGTGGGTATTAATGTTGAGTCCGTACTGTTGACTGTACTCATTTATTCTGTCCATTAGCTTCTGAAGTCCCTCTAAACTATCTGCTATCACCCTGGTGTCGTCGGCATATCTAATGGCAATTTTAACTTTGGAAAAACATTTCTCCGGACGATCTCCTAAGATCTTTTAGCCAAGAGTTCTGGACTCTTTCAACTAATCTTTTGCCCTGCACTTTACGATATGATTTAAGAGTAGGTAATTGATATCTTTTACCTTTCAACACATGACCCAAGTATTGTAGTTTTCTCTCTTTGATTATGGATTTGATTAAGAAGTTCAAAGATAAAAACCTATAAATCCATCGTCAGACCTGTAATAACACACAGATGCGAAACGTGGACCATGATCAAAGCAAACGAAGCAAAGCTCAGATGCTTTGAACGAAAAATACTTAGAAAAATTTTCGGACCTCACCATGGCATCACCACAAACCAGTATAAGATCAGAACCAATATCGAAATTAAAGCACTCTACAATGACGCCGATATTGTCAGCCACGTGCACAGATTGAATAACGAGAGACTTGTAAAAATGGCATAGGAGGAGACCCACAGGCAAAAGACCACTCGGACGTCCCAGAACGCGATGGAGAGATAACATCCAAGCAGATCTCCGGAAAATAAACATTCCATTTGACCCTAGGTTGATGGAAGACCGAACAAATTGGAAAAAAGTTGTACAGTTAGCCGAGTCCCACCCAGGGTTGTAGCGCTACGTGATGATGATGGTGAATGTTATACTGTCATTCTTTTTGCTTACCAATGCGCCAAAGTACCTCAACCTTGGTGACTTTTTGTATCCATGGAATTTTCAGCATCCGTCTGTATATAAACATTTCAAAGGCACCTACTTTTTTTCTGAGTCCATTTTTTAACTTTCACAGCCATACAGCAAAACAGAGCAAATGTAACATCTGATCATTCTAATTCTAAGCTCTAGACTAGGTCTGATTTTGTAAAAAATGTTTTCATGTTCATAAGTGTTTTCCTCGCTTGTTCGAACCCTAATAGGATTTCTTTTTTTGGGCTAAATTTGCTCCCAAATATGTTATGGAAGTTACCTGTTCTATTATTTGTCCCTTGGCATACAAATGTACGTTTGTTGGTATCTTCGAATATACTAGAATTTTAGTTGTGGCAACATTTAGATGTAAACCGAACATTTCGCTATGAAGAACTACCGCATATATTATATTTTGTAGTTGTTGTGCGTTGCTTGCTATTAGGACGGTATCATAAGCGTACCTGATGTTGTCTATGATCCCACCTTGAACCTCGTCTAATGCTTTTTTGAATCTAGATTTGGAATACCGATTAAATAATAGCGATGGTAAGAAGACCTTGTCGTACTCCTCGTTGGATTCGTATATCTTCGGATGTTGTATGCTTTATTTTAATTGTTGCCTTCTGGTGCAACTCACACTTCTTGTAAATTCGTGTATGAATGATTCTGAGAAAAGTTTTAAGGACATGCATCATGCTTAATATTTGATATTCATCGCAGTGTGAGGCATTGAATTTTTTTGGTAATGTTACGAATGTAGATTTAAGCCACTCTAATGGTATTTTATCCATGTCATATATCTTATTGAATAGTGCTGTTAGCAAGTAGAGGCTTTTACTTTCATTGTCTGCAATTAATTTAAGTATTTCGACATTATTATTGCCTGGACCGGTGGCTTTTCTATTATTCTGAGCTTTTAATGCATAAACATCTTCTTCTTTTGTTATTTTTGGACGTTTTTGATTTATTCGATCATCCGTGGATGGTGAAGAACAAGGTCTGGCATCGTCAAAATGTATCTAAATATATTCTTTCCATGTCTCCAGTTTGTCTTCTGTACCTATACCTTTCCATTATTGGAGCCTAATACCTTTTGTTTTTTAAGTTTTGGCAACAAATATAAAGCATTTGAAATATACCTAAAAACGCTGAATTTAAACTTTCATATTCCAAACGATCTAAAACGTTTAAAATTTCTTTTTTTTTAATTGCAGAAATACGTTATTTAAAACTATTCTATCTGCTAAAAATTCGAGGTTATGTTGTCTTTGTCGACGTTTTGTAGGCATATTTTAAACCCCACACATTTGTTGTCAAAACTCAAAATCAAAATCTGATGGTATAAAGTTTTAATGATTATTCTCTAACAATGAAACTGTCTTAGTGACTCATCAATTGATCAATCTTTACCATTGATTTAATACAAATTTTATTTAAAAAAATTAATGTCGCTCGCGTAACTGACATTCAAAATCGCCGGTCGCTTCAAGCGTTGTTTCTGAGAAAACGGTTCATTCTACATAAAAACTTCTAATAAACATTTTTTACATAAACATTTTTGTTAAAGCCCGCAGATATGAGTTAAAAACTGTTTTAAATCTTTTTTATGGTATCAAAATTGACATTCTCAGCAAAATTCAGCTTATTCGTCTGATTTTTAGGAGTCAAACCTCTGACGACTGAACTAGCAAGTGGATGCTTTTAATATAACAAATTCTTTTAAATACTTTTAATTGTTTAAATAAAACACTACCTGACATATTGTACATATTTATCCTCTTTTAGGCCTAGTAGTTCTGATAGAAGGACAATATCAGAAATATCAGATGATGTCTTCTTGGCGAAACCGGACGCGAGACCTAGCAGCTCAAAACCTGGCTTTAGAAAGAGATATAAAGAAAAAATTATTGAGCATATTCGACAAATTAAGGAAAGGACAGCTACTGCATCTAGTGATTTAAGCAGAGACAGAATACCAATCGACAGAGTAAGAAAAGAGAGCCAGGATATCGATGCCCTAATTGAACAAGTCAAAAATAAATTTGGAAGAAACCGAGCAAAAAATCGAGAAAAAGATTTGTTTTTTGCATATAATGAAGATTTGGTAGAACAGGTACATTTTATTCACTTTTTGTAATGTATATTCTTGTGTTGGAGTGTATTTAAATATTACATCAATCATTTTCATAAATATTTGGTAAACAGAGCATAAAAAGTAGATTATAAATTGGACAACGTTATGCATCACTAGACCAAGCGCCAAAAATTGATTTTGAGATATTGGACAAAGTTTTCACTTTATTAAAATTCAGTATATGTTAGAATAGTCGTAATTTTTTGTTTTCAAAGACAGTTTTTTATGTTTACTCTAACTGCAAAATAGTAACTTACTAATGTTAAAGAAAAACGAAAAAAAAAAATAAAAAGGCTTTTGGTCGACTTAAGATTTTCGCCACATTGTTTAATTGTGTTATACATCAATAGATCAAGCGACATGGGGATCGTTTGGTCTAGTGATGTGTAACTAAAATATCACTTTTAGTGAATGATTAGTAGCCGACAAGCTATTTTTTCTTTTTGGGTATTACAATAAAAGTCGTTGTTTTGAATATTTTATATTACTTAAGAAATTAATCAAAAATTAAAAAAAAAACTTGAACTCAATATTACCAGTAGGTACAATTGTCTGAATATTATGAAAATAGTAAATGAACATTACTCATCTCATATGTCAAAGTCTCCATCAAATCCGTCAATGTCATCTTCTACTATATTTTTACTGAATAGGGAGCGCTACAGAGGTTTTGCATCATTTGGTATAAGGTGCATTAAAGATCTTAAGTCGTTAAGCTTAGGCACAGAAAGTGGCTTGCCTGTGGGCCAAAGAGGAATTAAATGGTTACTTAGGGATTGCATTGCAACAGGCCGTCCTTTTTAAAGTTTCTTGTGAAGATCCACTTCAACTTCATTAGTGTTAAAATCAGTTTTCATAAAAATACTCAGTGGTTTATCCTCTCTTATTTTAGTTTCTCTTGTTTTAAGCCATCTTACCTTATTGTTTTCTATGTCTGATTTATGGTTTGTAATCATAGTTTCCAACTTCCTTGTTCCAACGAATTCTTCTTTTTCTATTCTGTGAACTACTAGTGCGTTCTTTTTACGGGATTTCTTCATCACCTTAGGTATTCATCAGCGCTATATAAACGTTGTTGAAATTTTAGGGCATTTTTAATAACTCTAAAATCACTATCATTGGGTAAAAAACTATAACCAGGAAAGGGATAGCGAATTTAATTTTTTCAATGATAGAATACCTAAGTTTCCAAAATCGTTTACAGAATCAAAACTATTTTGATGTTGCGGTTTTGACCACCACAAAATTACATGTTTTGCAGAAGTTACATTTTCTTCAATGTATTTCTTAAGACAACTTCCTACTTTCTGGGCTCTCCGACAAGCTTCACCTTCTATCCAAATATAACAATGACCTTTGTTAACCTTGCCGCTATGGATACCAAGGTTAAAAATTCCTAATTGACGCTTATAATATTCGATATTTGTTGTAATTCTCGGAAGGGGAAGAGTTTTTTCTAAATCAAAACAAAAGGTTTCCACTTGTAGTTGATCGTTGCTCATCTTCATGTCTAGCTTTCTTCTATATTTGTATTTTCAGCTCCTCTAAGTGCACATTTTTTTCTTCCTTTAACTTGCTTAATTTTTCGTTATCTGCGCAATTTTTAATTTCTAATTAGAAACAATTTTCTTTAAAGATTAAATCGTGTTAAAAATATTTTTTTAAAACGGTAATTTAACAGGATCATTGACTGCTTCTTCAATATATAATTTATACATTTTACTTAATGTTGTTTCTTCTGTTCGGTATTCTCTTTCTGTGTTAGCTCTTCTGTAATGTGACTTTTACTTAGGGAATTTCGTTATGTGCTCAATTACTTTTTGTTTACGATTATCGTTAATTTTAATATAACCTCCACTTTAAACACGACAATCTCGAACACCCATTGGACGTTTCATAGCTTCTAATGCTGCATTGACTTTGCAACTTGATATTCTTAAGGTCTGTAAAATGAAAGGTTTACACACTGTCTCAGCGGATATTGTGTATATCCTTGTAGTATTTCTTTTGTTACTGGTTTTTATTCTTTTACGCTTTATTGGGACTTCGGAAATATTTGAACAAATTATAGCTCTCTGAGCATCATGAGATTCAACATTGTAAAACTTATCAAATTCTTTTTTGCAATCAAATACCTGCAATTACAAAGATACATACGGAATTGTTTTAATTATTTACGAAAATTTCTCTGTGTGATACGTATTATTCCTTTTTTTTTTTTCTTCCCATAGGCAAATAGTTTCTTATCACTTTACTGTTTGCTGCTTATGTTACTTCTTGTTTCTCCTTTGGAAGTTGAAAGTTCCATAGGCGTAGCGTCAGGGGTTTGGTTTGTTTCAGGTTATTTTATGGAAAAATTTAAGCAATAACTGACACTACTTCTTAACCTAAACGCCTTAACAAGTTATTGTCAACAACGTTTATGTACGTATGTTGCCAAATATTCGATTTACAATTATTAAAACGCTCGCAAGAGGCGCTTGGTCTAGTGATGCAAAACTAATACACAAAATTAGCCGCTTGCAAAATTCAAAATCCAGATTAAGAAGGGCACTTGGTCTTTTTAAATATATCTGGTTAACTATTACTAACAGACTAATGGGATTTATTCTGTAGATAATTTATGCTATTTCCCACCAGAAAGCGCCATAATCCACAATTTGAAAAAATGGCGTTTGGTCTAGTAATGCATAACGCCGTCCAATTAGACCACATTCTAGAGTAAAAATAGCTCAAATAAATCTAACTTACGTTTGTATAAAAGTGCAAATAAAGAAAGCTACAGCCTTTAAAGTTATAAAATAATTGAAACTCAATTTCTTTTAATAATCCCTAAAATCTTATAATGAACATGGATGCATGTGTTTCGTAAGAGCATCTTTGAAATAATAGCTACATCTATATTTCCATTAAAATTCTATATAAGTTTTAAGCTTATAAATAGATTTAGATGTTAATTTTTATTTAAATGAGAATAAGCCCCAATTAAAGATTAAATTACGTTTATTGACGTTTCAATTTCCACTTCGGAAATCGTTCTTTCGATTTTATCAGACTTTATCAGATGAACAACAAGGATTCAGATCCCTAGACGCCATATTTGTACTAAGACAAATCACAGAAAAGGCCATCGAGTACAATAAACCAACATTTCTATGTTGTATAGACCTAGCAAAGACTTTAGATCGTATCCAAGTCGAAGACGTCTTACACCTACAGTATAAAAGAAACATATCAACTAATATTATACAAATCATTGAAAACTTCGAATATTTACATAATCGTGTACGGGCAAAGATAAATGAAAAACTAACACAGTGTATACCAGTACAAAGCGGAGTCAGACAGAGTGACTCGTTAAGCCCACTTCTCTTTAATATAATAATGGACAAAATAATATAAGCAGGACGTAAAGGTTAAGGTTACAGAATGAAAAACAAAGAAATCCAAATATTATGCTATGCAGATGAAGACGCATTAATCGTCGAGACAGAAGACCAACTCCAAAGATTAACACATATCTTCAATACAAGACAACCAAGAAATACAATATAATAATATTAGCAGAAAAACCCAAATGTATGACAACATCCAAATACCCACTACCGATGTAAAATCAAAATTGATGAGAAAATAATAAAGCAGGAAGCAAGGTTTACATATCTGGGAATAGATATTACTAGTTACAGAAATGTTGAAGAAGAAGTACAACAAAGCTTAAAAGCAAGTAAAGTGGCAGGACCTCTTAATGACATAATCTGGAAGAACAAACACCTAAGACAAGACACAAAAACAATAACCTGTAAAGCAGCAATTAGACCTGTATTAACATACAGGAAATATCAGGAATAAGGACGAATATCAGGAAAAAGTCTGTCAGACATAAATGGATGGGTGACAAAACGGAAACAGGAGTGGAACGAACACATTAGTAGAATGACAGCGGATAGGATAGTACGAATAGCACGAGATAAATCACAAAATTGACGAAGAAGTATTGGTAGACCAAGAAAAATATTGTGCGATAATTTAAACAATTTAGGAGCCTAATATTAAAGGAGAAACAGGCTTTAAACAAAAGGACGAGGAAAAAGAAGAAGATTTTTTTGTTATTGCTGTTTTTGTTAAAATAAAAAACAAACGTAATAACTACAACTATAACATAAAATAACTTATGCATAATTTTACTACAGCAGGACAACACAACGTTTGTTGTTTAATCATATTTTCCCTTTTACATAAAGTCGAATTTACAATTCTAAAAAAATCTAGGTAGGTACTACAGCAGCGTCTTCTGTTGGTTAAATGCAAAAGGAAACCGTAAGAAGAAGAAAATTTTGTAACTGTGTCAGATGGTGGAAGTAAAATGATTAATGTCATTAAATGGCGAATGAACTGGGTATGGTAAAACAAGGGATTTGCAAACTAATTGTTGTCAAAAAGGGGTTCCCGATCTAAGAAAGTTTGGAAAACAACTGGTCTACAACATAAAAAATAAATAAAGAGATGAATTCCCAGTCAGCAGAAGGCAAAATTTTGTAATAACAATTTTGCTATAGCTATATTTTAAACCGACTAATGCTTTTATAATGATTTCATAAACAATGAAGAATAGTTTTAGGATAAATAATAAACAAGAAAGATTGTTATGCTTGCATTTTTACTCGGAAATAGGTATCGTGCACAATTTTATTTATAAACTGTTTCTAAAGAACTAGATCTTACATCAAATTTTCGCTTTTTTTTAAGAACGGAGAATGTGCACATAAGCAAGATCAACAGGTATATTACGCTCTTCCAGAAAAATTGGATTTCACTCTGTACTTGTCAGAAAAGGAATGCTTTATAACGACTAACACGTAAGTATTTTTGTTTCATTTAAATTAATTTTGGTCTAAATTCGACTCAAAATTTGGTAACTTCTTAATAAATGGATTAAATATTATTTAATCTGGATATAAAACTAGATAGTAGGCTAACCAAATGCTAAACATAGTAAATACATATAACCTGAGGCTGTGATGCCACTGTCAATTTAATATATATTCGTTGTTATTTGGTACTGTTTCATACAAGCTTATCATATGCTATTTTTTCTATGCACCTGTCACCTCTTAAACATAGTACACAAGTTGTCGTAATAAATAGACTACGCAAAACTAAAAAAAATTAAGTACAAAAAAAATAAAAAAATAAAAAACGAACACATATAGTTCGTCCCAAACCCTTCTTTCAATGCGTCATAGTTGATCGAATTCTCTCTAACACATTAAGCTAGAAGTGACAGGAAAAAAACGTGAGTCTGTGATTATTATACATAGAACTTAGAAAATTATTTATCGTAAAGCTAATTCTACTTACGTTTGTATAATTGGTTGGAGTTTAGAATACGCTAAATAGATATCCAATCAATGATGCGCATAAATATAATTTGACACACAAGGTCTCGATCTTGACAGTACTTTCACAACGTCAACTGATAAAATAATTGTCATTCCAGGTTAGTATTATCAGACATTTTACAGTGAAAATTTAATTTTGTATTTATTGTCATAAAAATATTTTAAATATGCCGAGATATATCGAAAAAGAACAAAGACTAATATTAAAATTATTAAATTATTTTTAATTAGAAAAACAGGAATTACGATCCTGCAACTGTCAAATTTAACTAAAATGACATGCAATAATTCTCGACATTCTTAAAATCCTATATTATGTCAAAATTAGTGACGCACTGAAAGACGGGTTTGGGACAGACTGTACATATATATTCTGAGAAACATAATAGAAGGGAGATTAAAATGGTAAAAGAGGTAATCTTAATATTTGGAATATCATATTGTAACGACTATACTCGAACTAACCTAAATCGTAACAATTTATGGTAAGTGTCGAATATTTTGTATCGCGGTAACACAGGTAATTGGATCGTTAAAAGGGATAAAACCACAGAATTTAGAAATCATAAGAAGATTCTAGAGGACTTTGGAAGTTACGAGAATTGATTTTAAAATATAATTGATATATAAAGAACCCAAAATGACAGTAATAATACGTTATTCTATAGATGACAAAATGGCACGCTGAAATTTTTGGTGAAAGTTAGGTTTTACTTTAGCTAAATAAACTTTTTGATTTAAAATATCACAGTATCAACAAACCGATACACACAATGGTATTTTTTGCTATCCATGATAGATGGCACTAAGTAGCGTGCCCACTCTGCTAGTCAAGTTTAAAATTTGATTGAGAATCCTTCCCTTCTCTCTCAAAGTCTATCTTCGGCCATGAAGCCTAATATAGACCAAAACATGTTTTACTGTGAATAAAGAACATTATTTTTTTAGAGAATATACAGGCATTCATTTTTTCAAGGACGTTAGATGCCACCCGCTTAAAGTAATAACTTTTGAGTACCTAGAGTGTCTAATTCTAGATAACGGAAAAATCGATTTAGACATACCTCAAAAAAAAAATAAATTAAACAATAATTAATATTATGTAATAAATAAAACTATTTAAAGCTAATAGAAATGGTAAATGAAAATGGTAACTAATAAAACAATGCTAGAAAATAATTAATACTACCAAAAAAAGTAAAGTAAATTAACGTGAATATCTCCAAGGAAGATTGTAGTGAAAACAATGTTGTATAGAAACAAAATTAAAGAAATTAAAAGAATAACTAAACAAGAAAGTCTAATACCAAAATGGAAATAAAATGATTGGAATATTTTGGACATATTGTAAGGAGGAATGAAAACAAGTTAACGAAGAAATTAAGAAAAGCTTTAAAACTACACATAATACTTGGACTGCTGGATAAGAGACAACCTAATGAGAACAAGAATAAAAATGGCAAGCGCAACTTTGCTTAAGATAAATACTTTGCTAAATGACTGCCCTTACAGAATTTGCACAACGTTAAATTTTGTCAAATGCTACATATACTTACTCTGTCTTTGTATATGGTGTAGATGCTTTGAAAACTGGCTGGAAAAGACCTTGAGGCCATCGAAATATGGATATACTGACGTATGCTTAGGACATCTTAAATAAATCATGTTACTAATGATAAAGTTTTGAAAAGAATGAAAAAAATACAGAGATTTGTTAACATTATTCAAGACAAAACCACACCGGACCTAGAACATAGGCACATAGAACATAGCCTGTTTATTACAAGACATCGATAATTGGATACGACTTAATTCACACAGACACCCAAAAACGACACAAAACCGCTCATAGTTCGCTGAGATTGCTATTAGCACGTGAAAAAGGAGAATTGATTCTACCTTTAAGTTGTCACCATTTTTTAAAATATTACACGTTTTAATAACTTAGACAAGTTTGTCGTTATCCCAAGTTAATAAAAAAAATAAAGTCTAAGATTTGAATGTTTCATCCTCCCTGATAAATTAAATTTATGTCTTTAAATTAGACAACCTTTATAACAACTAAGTTGCAAGGCCACCGGGGTGTAATCTGGCTCGCGTCCGTAAAAGAATTTTATACGTGCACCCTGGCTAATGCTAAATGAGCTAGCGCGACAGTTAGCGACTAGTCTATCTCTTAAAGATCTCCTTGTCATCGATATACATGGAAACAGTTACAAAAACTAGTACTTCTCAGAACTATATGACAAGAAGCATTGGACCAATTCTCCGAATATGCCAACTAAATATAGAGGCACTTAGTAGATCAATGTGTGAGGTACTATCTAAAATCCTGCTAGAAAATAACATTGACGTAGCTACCATTCAAGAAAGTCATGTAGGTGATGAAACTGATATAAAATGTAGGGACAAAGTACCAGGATATGAAATTCTTGGTGTAACATATCACCATATATACGGCTGTATAACATACATCCGCAGCAACATAGAAAATGCCTATCTAGTGGACACCAGTACCAATGGAAACATTCAAATCATTACAGTAATAATCGAGGAACTTACAATTGCTAATATATACAAGTCCCCAGAAACCCAGTGGCCTCCAGAAGTATTCCCTCATCTTTGTCATCCGGCAGTTTATATGGGAGATTTAAATAGCCACCATACGATGTGGAAATATCACAGCAATGACCAGAACGGCGAAGCACTTGTAGAGTGGGCAGAAGAAAACAACCTTAGTCTAATATTTAATGCAAAAGACACGGGAACATTTAGATCCGCAGCGTGAAGAAAGGAATACAACCCAGATCTCTGTTTCTCAACCCAAAACTCTCAAAATTAACCTGTCAATATAACAAGAAAAGTCTTGAAGAATATTTCACACAGCCAACATTGCCCAATAATATATGAAGTAGGTATCCAGGTCCCGATAGTCCGATCCACTCCTAGAACAAGATGGAATTTCCAGAAGGCAGACTGGCAAAAATTCTCCATTGAACTTGATAAAGTTATAAGATGGATTCCAGCCACACCGGAACGGAAAGCTACGATAGATTTGTAGGTTAAGTGATACAAACTGCAAAAAAGTATATACCAAGAGGTTACCGCAAAGAGTATATCCCAGGCTGGAATAATGAATGTGAAGAACTCTACAATGACTATATAGAGAATGGTGACCCAGATGTAGCTAATGACCTATTGCAAACATTAAATGAAGCCCGGAGAGATAAATCGATAAAAACAACGGAGAAAATGGACTTTAAAAGATTGAGCAGACAATCTTAGAACCTACTTAGAAAGCTAGGGGAAGTGCCCCGCCCGTTAGAAAACTCCACTTTTTATCTTCCGATCAAATATCTAGCAGAATAGTGACCCTATCAAGGGCTCCATGTGACAAAGAACATACAAAATATATAAAAAAGGAACTCAATAACTTGCGTCAAACAGCTGGACATAACCCAAGGTTCTCCCACGAATTCACCAACAAAGAAATAACATCAGCCCTCCGAGACATGAAAACTGGCGCCTGGTTTTGATAGGATACATCCTGAGTTTCTACTACAATGTGGTCAAAGGACGAGAAAATGGTTGGCTGCGTTCTATTCACTAATGCTTAGAACTGGAAACATACCAAAAGCTTTTAAAAAGAGCAAAATAATTGCTGTTTTAAAACCCAATAAACCCTACGATAAAGTTGAAAGCTACCGTCCAATAGCACTTCTCAGCTGCTGCTATAAACTGCTGAAACGACTTATCCTAAACCGAATAGGCCCACAAATTCTTGAAAATATCCCACTCGAAAAAGCAGGTTTCATACCTAATCGAAGCTGCGCAGATCAGGTCCTAAGTCTAACTACGCATATAGAAGCAGGCTTCCAAAAGCAACAAAAGACGACTGTAGTCTTTGTGGATTTGACAGCTGCCTACGACATATTTTGGAAGGAGAGACTCCTCTATAAACTAATCAAACTAATCTCATGCCAAAGAATATTGCAACTAATAAACAACATGCTCTCTGATCGATACTTCCAGGTAATCCACGGTAATGACATAAGCAAATAGAGGAAATTAAATACTGGACTACCCCAAGGATCAGTCCTTGCTTCGATGCTCCGATTGAAGTTACTCAAAACATGCTAACAAACGACCTCAACAAACTATATGAATAAGCTTCACCTCAATAACAAACAGGCAAACCAAAAATTAGAGGTCAAAATGAGAAATGTAGCACTACCCTACCAACCCTACCCAAAATATATGGGGGTTACCTTGGAAAGGATTCTCTCGTTTAAAAAACATCTACAAATAACTGCACAAAAAATAAGTAGTAGAAGTAACCTTATCCAGAATCTTTGTAGTACCAACTGGGGTGCATCTGCGGACACACTACGAACATCTGTGCTAAGTTTGTTTTATTCTGTGACAGAGTACTGTGCACCGGTCTGGCTAAATAGTCGTCATGTGAAAATAGTTGATACGTAGCTTAATATAGCTATGAGAATGATTAGCGGCTGCATCAAGACTACTCCACTATATTGGCTTCCGATCTTTAGCCATATTCCTCCGCCTATCCTACGAAGACAAAAGGCCTTGATAACGGAGTATTCGAAAGTAAATAGCAACTTGCAACTATCAATCGATGAAGACATCCCGAGTTCAGCAGCAAACCGACTCCTATCCAGAAAACTACCCATAAGAACAGCCCAACAGCTAACAGCAGATGATTTCAATGTTACCTCCAGATGGCGCACGCTGTAGACTGAGGAAGCGCCACCTGAAGTATCCAACCTTATTGACGTAGTCCAAAAGCCTGATGGCTTCGACCAGCCACAAAACATATGGAAGAGCCTAAACCGAATTAGAACGGGACATGCATTATGCGCACACAACCTATGATGATGATGATGATAGTGTGTTTGGCATGGAAACTAGTCCTTTTGCCACAGATTTTTAAATGATTTATGTTATGTTTATCAATTAAAAACTTGATTGTACTAAATTTATATTATATATCCGGATGCATATAAGTGATTACATATGAGTTCGTATATAGATTTCTGGTTCAATGACAGTAGGTGGGTTATGTTTACTGGAAGTTGCACATTACTTTTAACTAGGTTTTCATAAAACGTAGATGAGAGTGCTTTATTTTTAATACATCCAAACAGGATGTGATTAACATCACACTGGGAAATATTATCGCATAAACACTTTCCTGATTCTATAATGTTTAATCTAGCCAGGTGAGCAGGAACAGCACCGTGACTAGTTTTTAATCTTGTGATAGTTGCTGCTGATCGTTTAGATATATTATAATGGAATATGTGTGGTAATTCTGTTAAGGATGGTAACGTAGGATGGATCTTGTAATAATGATTATTTGAAGTATTCGCCAATATTTTCCATCTGTCTTGCCAGTTAAAATTTATTTTTTTAGTATAAAAATTGATTAGGTCTGATACTGTGTAAATATGTTCTTGTATACCTGAATGAGTAGAATCCTTAGCGAGCTCGTCTACTATTTCATTACCTTTTATCCCGGAGTGACTTTTTGCCCAAATAAATGTTATATCTTTGTTTCTCATTTTTTGTTTAATGTCACATATCAGCTCACATGTTTTATGGTTTAACTCAGTATTATTAAGTCCACTAAGAATTGACTTAGAGTCTGAGATGATCACAGCATCTTGCAAATTTGCGTGCTCTAGCCAATCCAGAGCATTCCTAATAGCTACCGCTTCTGCAGTGTAAATAGAGCAATGTGGAGGAAGCTTTATTTTAAGTGATTTGTTTTTGGAAGGAATATACACTGCAGACCCTACTTTCCCATCGTTCAGTTTAGAGCCATCTGTGTAAATTATAGTTTTATTAGTATATTTACTCAATATGGAGTTCAACAGCTTGTTATTTATTTGATGTGAATCTGAATATTTCGGAAATATAATATTTAATTTTTTGAAGATTGTATTAAATTCTAATTTATAAGATGGTTTAATATAATTTGTTGAAAGTGTAACCGGTAAATCATTGGTTTCCAGAAAGGCATCTGCTAATGGTGGTGAATTTTTTATTCTCCAATAATTGTTTACTAGATTTTGAATGGATAATTCATACAGCATACTTAGTAGGCCACTTGTTCTAGCCCTTAATTTTAATACATATTTTGTTGCTAATAAATTTCTACGATATTCTAATGGCATTTCATTACTTTCAGCAAGTAACAGGGGGCATGGTGTTGATTTCATAGCACCCAAAGTTAATCTCAAACTTTTAAACTGAATACGATCTATTTTTAGTAAATGTGTTTTGCTTGCTGATCCGTATAACACACATCCGTAATCCAAAATTGATCGCACGTAGGTCCTGTAAAACATCAATGCAACTTTGGGATCAGCACCCCATTTCCTGCAAGTGACACATTTAAGAAGATTAATGCCTTTCTCACATCTTTTTTTTACATATTGGACATGTTTAGACCATAGTAATTTGGGGTCTAGGATTATACCAAGATATTTATACTCAGTGACAACGGGTATATCATATCCTGACAGGTGTAGACTATCAGGCGTACGTAACCTATGTCTTGTAAATATCATAATGGCAGATTTTTCTAGGGATATAGTAAGTTCGTGGTCTTTAGTCCAATTATCTACTAGTTTCATGATGTGTTCCAGGACCTTCACACAATCGTCATATGAATCACGGACGGAGTAAATACATATATCATCGGCGTACTGTATACATTTTATGGAATCAACAAAAATGTCGTGTATACTTGCCGAAAATATGTTGAAGAGAATTGGGCTTAATACAGACCCCTGTGGTAATCCTGTATGAGTTATTCGTGGACCATATAACTGATTACTTAGGTCTCTGATATATAAAGTTCGGTTGCTAAAAAGATTAACTATATTAGCGGATAAATTTGTAGACAACCCCAGTTTGCATAACTTTGAATGCATTGCTGTTAGATTAACACAATCGTAAGCGCCTTTAAGGTCTAGAAAGAAACATGCTAAATATTTATTTTTTGAAAAATTTAGTTGGATATCTGTTGTTAAGTGACTTATTGCATCTAGTGTTCCCAGACCAGATCGAAATCCGTATTGAGTGCTTGGCAAAAGATTATAGTGTTCGACTGTCCAGTTAAGACGATTTTTGATAATTCTTTCGAAAGTTTTTGTTATACAAGACAATAGAGAAATGGGTCGATAAGACGATGAGAGAGTTTTGTCTTTGTTGGGTTTTATAAAAAGACATATAATTGTTTCTTTCATTTTGTCAATGTAATTTCCTTTCAAAAGCCAATCATTAAATATTTTTAATAAATGATTTTTTGCCTTATCAGGAAGGTGGTTAATTATGGAATAAGTAATATAATCTTTCCCGGGCGCAGTAGATTTTGATATTTTAATAGCTGCATCCAGTTCTTGGATGTTTATTGGATTTTCTAGTAATTTAAATTTACTGGAATTGCATATTGATACGTGTTTTAATTGGTCTTGAACGTATGGTGGAGCGAACTTGTCAAGTAACTCTTCTATTAGCTCTGTTGAGATTGGTTGTGTCTTTGAATGATAATTTTTGTTAGCCATTTTATTAACAAATTTCCATATTTTGTTGAGCGGTGTATTTTTATTGATAGTATTTACAAAGTTGATCCAAGATGTTTTTTGTTTTTTCATAAAAGCAACTTTGCATTTGGCTTGGATGTGTTTAAATTTTAGATAATTTTCAAGATTTGAGACAATATTATACTCTCGAAAAGCTTTTTTTCGACACGATATTAAATTTTTACATTCGTCGTCCCACCATACGGGAAGACCGGATTTTGGTTGAAATGATTTTTGAGTAATCATAGCAGAGTCTGCAGCTTCGCTAATTGTTTTTATTAAGTTATTAAACATTTCCAAAGATGTAACATTTATAGAATGAGTGTCTAGAAGACATTTTTCTAAGTAATTTTCAAATATAGACCAGTTCGCTGAAGACTCTTTCCATTTTGTGGAGGTATGGATTGTTCTTGGGGAATATTTCAAATCTAGGGTGATTTGGATAGGGATGTGGATTGTACCTAGTGAGTCATTTAGAGGATTCCAGGTAGTAAAGCCTGTTAAATGAGGAGATACTAATGTTAAGTCTATCATTGAAGGACGTTCGTTTGGTCTGGATATTTTGGTTGGTCTTCCGACATTGAGTAAAATTAGATTAGTATTGTCTAAAGCGTCAGCTAAAATATTACCTTGTGCACTATCCTGTATGGAACCCCACCTACAGTGATGACTATTAAAGTCGCCCCCAATTAAAACTCTGCCTTTAATTTGTCCAAATAAATTTTCCCAATCTTTGGATGTGACATATATTTTAGGAGGTTTGTAAACACATACTATTGATAATTTAACTTGTTCTAGAAAAACACCGCAAACCTCTATATTTGGATTATAATTTGTTTTGAATTTTATATCTGAAAAGGAAATGTTGTTTGCAACTAAAATAGCAACGCCTCCATAGCCATCACGTCGATCAACTCTAACATTATTAAAACCTTTAATATATAAATTTTTATTTTGTGACAACCAAGTTTCGTTCAGAAGAATAACATCAATTGTATGACTTTCTAGAAAATTAAGCAAATTAGTCTTTTGTTTTATAATAGATTGGCAGTTCCACTGAAGAATATTAAGTGTTCTATGATTCCCCATCACTATCGTTGTCTGATAAACAAGAAAGTATATTTCTGATTTCATTTTGAGTGACTTTTTGGAATTTAACTGAGACTAGTTTGGGGTCAACTTGTTTAATTATTCTTTCTAAAGCAAATGGAATTTCTTGTAGAATTTGTAATTGTATTTTTTCTTTATATGCTATAAACTCATTACGATATGGGTTAGGAATTATAGGATGTGACACTGATTTTGTTTTAGAAGTTGAAGGAAATTGTAAGGCAGTTTTACATTGAGTCGGGGATATGGCTTTTCGTTTAAGAGGATTAGAAGTTTGTTTAGGTTTAGGAACGAATGAATTGTTTACTGTACGGTCATTTGCCGCAGTCGGGAGTTGGGGAAAGTTATTTAAGTTACTAAGCAATTCAAATTTATTATGTGTCGTGATTTTGGCATAGGATGGATTTTTTGCTAAAAACTCAGCTTCTTTAAATGTAGTATTCTCAATCGCCATTATTTTTTTAATATTATATTGATGTTGATAAGCTGGGCATTGTTTCGTTAGAGTCGTATGATCGTTTGTTTTACAGTGAAGACAATATTGTGAGTTACTACAACGGGAGTTGTCTTCGTGTTCTTTGCCACAATTTTTGCATAAGCTGAAAGTGGACTTACACTGTCTGAGAGTATGACCAAATTTAAAACAATTTAAACACTGTACCACAGGGTATATGTATTGTTCAACTTGAAACCTTACCAAATCTAACGTAATATATTGAGGAATATTATTTCCTTCAAATGTTAAAATTACCATTTGCCTAGGAACAAAAATAGTTTCATTATCTGAATCAATAAGTTTTCTTTTCATACGTCTTACCTCGGTTATTTTTTGGTCGGAAATAATATTATTCATCATATAATTTTCGTCCAAAAAAGTATCAACTTGTCTAATTATTCCTTTTTTGTGATTAAAAAAATTCGGAATGTAAGCAATAAATTTGTTAGAAATAATTATGTCGTGATTGACTAAACTATTTGCACAAGTGTAAGAATTAAAAATTACTTTCACTTTATTTCTACCGACGAGTTTAATATCGACAACATCTTTCTTAAAAAAGTTATTAATGAATAAATAATGACCTACTCGGACTGGTGATAAACGTTTAATATTTGGGTCTATGGACTCGACAAAAACAAAAAACGGGCCTTTATCAGAGGATTTATACCTATTATTTAAATCAAAACGGGCACTTACTGCCTCCATATTTTCACCTTTATCAGGGGGTGGCTTTTCGCCACCCGAAGAATCATCCATTTTTAAATATAAAGAACAATCCTACCTTGTTTTATTATTCCTTACTGTTTAAAAAACTAAACTTTAACTGCTTAGAAATTGAAAACTAATTAGCACTTAATTGATGTGGACACTATCGATGTGGACACTATCGATGCCAGCACACAACTGCACACAACCTATATAAATGGAGAAACAGCCTACCTCTAGCTGCGACTGTGGAGCTCCAGATCAAACCATCTAACACATAGTGGAGACATGGGAATTAAGGGCATATCGAGGGGACCCAAAAGACTTTTTCAAAACTACGCCTGCAAGCCTTGAATGGATAGCTCAACTTGACTTAAAGATATAACCTTATCTGTTTGTATTATCTTACGTTTTTTACAATTACTACTGTATTTACTCCATGTATTGAGCCATACGCTAAATAAATAATGCAAGGCCACCAATTTTAACGCCTTTTACGATTTAAAGAAAATAATAGAGCATTTAAAATTTTTAGATTTCAGTTATGCAGCCAAAAAAGAAAAAATGATTCCATTAAAGAACCAGCTGAAACGTGTTTAGAGGTTGCAAACACTGAACAAAATGAAGACCAGGAACAAGAAACTGCAATTGACAATGAGTAAGTGTTACATAATTATTCTCTCTTCATATATTACCTTTTTTTTTACTGAAAGTTAGGACCAATAGTAGCTAATCAATCCATATCTTCAGTTCTGCTTGTTACGATATACGATATTAATTCTTTTTTTATAACCTTTATTAGATTAGGGAATTTTTGTAATAATTCTTTTTGAGATGTATTAGCAGCAATTTTATTTACCAAACTAATTTTATTTGAAGAGTTAACAAAATTTTTTTTCTTTCTAGTTCAACTTTGTAAGATATTTTCTCATTTTTAGCAGCTCTTGATAATAATTGTAAACACAATTGAAAGCTCGAGATAATAAATAGTTAACCAATAGCCCCTTTTATTGACTCCAACCCATCCAAAACATTTATATATTTTTTCCAAACGAGTCACAAGTACTTCTTTTATATATATATATATATATATATATATATATACATATATATATATATATATTTATATATATATATATATTATATATATATATATATATATATATATATATATATCTAAATATACTGTTTCCCTATATACACTATCAATGATCGATATGGAATGCTTAGGACGTTAGATGAACTGATGATGCCCATTGAACAGTGGGCGAAACGTATTCAATAAAAAGATAAAGTAGCACAACTCTTTTCTTTTTTAATCTCCAAATTGACCGAAAAATTCCCATTCACTTACGAGTGCACATTTTTTATATTAAATTAAACGGTCATATTCCTTAAAGATGTCTTCATGTACAGAGGGATTCTATGCTAAGACTAAGCGCATCTATGGAGAAACTACAGTGAAGAAACTCAAGAGATGGACAAATTTAGTTGAAAAGTTAGCTACAGCGGAAGCAAGAAGAACTTTCTTATTAGAATGTAGGAGAACACGGAAGATTCCCAGATTTATCATTGATTGTACTTCTACAATTCTTTCTTCTACCACGGGGACCATTAGTCCCACTATTCAACACCTGAGTCAATCACTTAACAGGCAGGCGAGGGCACGATTGCTTAATTTTCATATTTCGAAGGTTCATTCAGACATTAAATTCATTACTAATCAAATTTAAAATATCACTGAGTTCTTAGACCAGGTTCTTCCTGTCCCTTTACTTGACACTTTTGAGACTTCTTTACACAGAAAATTCAATTTCTATTACCAGAAATCAATCTTACGCCTTCAAAAGAAGTTAGATAATTTAGATACCCCGGAGTTTCACAAAATTCCTTTTAATCCTAAATGGATTAAAAATCTTTCCAATGTTGATGTTCCTCAAGACATTCTTAAACTTTTATCTTTGGGACCAAAATTTGGCCTTCAACCATCTTTCAAGGATTATTTCGTTAATAGGATTCTTGCTGATGTTGAGAATATTTTGTCATATGCAGATGACTCAGACCTTTTATCCCTTAGGTCTTATTCCAATAACATTTTATTGAATTATACCAAACGTCCTAAGCATTCCATATCGATCATTGATAGTGTATATAGGGAAACAGTATCTTTTTTAAAAAATCACCCAAACCTTTTGGTCCTCACTAGCGATAAATATATATATAAATATATATATATATATATATATATATATATATATATATATATATATATATATATATATATATATATACAATATATTATATTTAGTCAAAAATATTTTTCTCATATATTTTTATAGGATATGCATTGACACTGGAAACCAACTACTAGTTTTAGAATTCCCCTTAATTGAGTTTGCTGTAGAACTACCTCATTTTAAAACAAATAATACAGCTATGGTTACTTATTCACGACCGAGACTACCACACGAAGATCTCGAGGAAGTGCTGATCATCAAAGAGAGTATTTTGGATTTATATTTATCACACATACAATTTGTTCAGCATCCATTATTTAGCATCGAACATATATTCGCTCAGATACTTTCAGATTATTATAAAGATTTTTTACTTATGGAAGAGAAAAACACCATAAACAAATTGAAGCAACAGTTAAATGAGCTACGAGAAAAACGAAATAAACTGGATGATCTTATGGCTATTAATAAAATCAATAAAGTTATTAAAAAAATAAGAACAAAATATTTTGAAGAAAACAAAAAGTATAAAGATACTATTTTTATAATACTTGAGGCTTGGAAAACCATAAAAAAGATAAGACAATTACAAGGATATTCGAATACACCCATTAAACTTTTAATCAAAAAAGAGGCAAGTAATACGGAGGAACAGCGAGAACATTATCAAAATATGTTTGATGCTACTTTGCAAGAACTTCAACATCAACAAATAAATGAATATGCTAGTGATATTGAGGAAAAGAACAGCACTACAGAAAATCAAGACGAAAAAAATGAGAGCAGAGTTGATGAAATATCTGAAGAAAAAACTAGGGGCAGTTCAAAAGAAATGTCTAAGGTAAGAACGTTAAATTTCTTTTGGTGCAATTAAGTATTGTAGTATTGTCAACAGATCAATAAAAACAATTTGTCTTTGACCTAATTTTTACTAAAACTCTAAGAGTCATCTACGGTGACGTCTTATTATATCTAGGGGAGAGTTGCCAATATTGTACCACTTAACATATTTCGAATTTTAATTTGAATAGTATAGGGTGAGTTAACCAGTAATTGACCAGCAACCAGTAATTGACCAAAGATAACTCTAAAGCTAAAAATAAGATACCTGTAAATCTTAACGTCTATATAATAGGTTTCCTGTGTTGTTTTTTCGGCTAGTAGATGGTGCCGTAATACTACTACGTTATTTATATAGAGCGCGTCGAGAGGGCGTAACTAATTGACTTATCAATTTTCAGTTATAGTGTGTGACTTATAATAAGCATGGTAAGTGAACAGTTCTATTTAGATCTGTAATCATCGAAAAGACATATACAAACAACGGCGTTAAATGGATTCTAATCAAAATTAGATATAGATCATAAAAGGTTTTTGATAGTATTTTAATATATTTTCAAGTTTTTTTCGGAAAAAATCGAGTGGTTAATTATGAAAATGAAAATTATACCAATTATCTAGTAAATCACTTATTGGTCAATTACTAGATTTCGGCAATAGTGACTATTTCCCATCTTTTTTGCTCTTACAGTGCACACCATTCATTATTTGAGTTCTTTGTCTTATTAAAATTGCAAATGTAAAATGGAACCTATTTTCCATAATAAAAAATTATTCAGTTTGAACGTACACAATATTTTTATTTACATTTTAGGCAAGAAAAAATTTGGGTTCCAAGTTGGATCAGGTCTTCAATTCTTTTTTCCTCACAAATTATACAAAACCACTTATTAACACATATCTCTAAAACAACGTCAGGTTGATTCAAGCTTGATATGGCATTTAAAAGAACAGACATTGTAGGATTTTCACATTTCAAGTTTTTCTTGACAGCTTCTTTGTTCCTTTTAAGACCAGTTTTACCTTACAGTTTTATTTTTGGAGCACTTCAAGTCTCCTCAGCTTCAGTAATCAAGCCAGCTACGTGAAGTTATGTAACACATAATCGCGAAACATAACGGGGGGATCCACATAATCCGTGGTTGATCTATCCAAAGACTGCACGCGATGGGGCGTATGCCTAGGCAATTATAGAATTATTGAACTGTGCTCTCTAGCATGGAAAATTGCTTTAAGATTTTTGGAGTTAGTTGTGTGTCCATCCAGTACCAAAAGAACTTTTTTTGACTGTTGGATATCAATGTCGAAATACTAAAACTAATTGCAGATAACGAAAGTAAAAGCCTAGACTTAATAACAGCACTAGTTAATAAGATATATTATGACACAGGTAAAATACCAACAGACTGGCTAAAATTAACATTCGTAGCATTACCAAAAAAATCACAATTGGGAACTTTTTGCTTTAAATGTGTTAACGCAACGATGCAGAGATATGAATGTAGATGTATATGCATGTTTTATTGACTATCGAAAAGCATTTGACTGCGTTAACCATCAAAAGATGATAGAAATTCTGAGAACAACTGGAGTTGACGAACAAGACTTGCGAATTATCTCAGAACTATACTGGCACCAAACGGTAAAAACTGAAATAAAGCACACAACATCCGAAGATATACAAATCCGACGAGTAGTGAGACAGGGTTGGGTCTTAATCACCGCTACTGTTTAATTTATATTCGAAGTCTATATTCAGAGAAGCATTAGACGAGGTCCAAGGCGGAATTAAGATCAACAGAATCAGCATAGACAACATCAGATATGCCGATAATACCGTTTTAATAGCAAGCAACGCACAAAAACTACAAAATATAATAAATGCGGTAGTTCACCACAACGAAATGTTGGGTTTATATCTAAACGTTTCCAAAACTAAAACTTTAGTATTTCCAAAGACAACAATAAACGTACTGTGTGCCAAGGGTCAAATTATAGAACAGGTAAATTCCATAAAATATTTGGGAGAAAATATCAATAGTCAGTGTAATGCAAAAAAAGAAATCCTATCAAGAATCGAACAAGAAAGAAAAGCATTCATGAGCTTGAAAACGTTTTTTACAAGATCAGACCTTAGTCTGCAGCTTAGAATCCGAATGATCAGATGTTACGTTTTTTCTGTCTCACTTCATGGCTGTGAAAGTTGGACAATGGACTTTGAAATAGAAAAAAAAATAGATGGCTTTGAGATTTATATATACAGACGAATGTTGAGAATTCCTTGGGTACAAAGAGTTATTAATGTTGAGGTACTTCGTCGCATGTGTAAACAAACAGAATTACTAAGAATAATCAAAGAGAGGAAAATGCAATACTTGGGTCATATGTTGAGAGGCGAAAGATACGAATTACTAGTTATACTAGAAGGAAAAACAGGGCAAAAGATTAGTAAGAAGACACCAGAACTCGTGGTTGAAAGTCCTGAGGAGATGGTTCGACCGCTCATCCGCAGAAATCTTTCGCGCAGCAGTTTTCAAAACTACAATTGCCATTTGGATTGCCAACTTTCGAAAAGAGACGGCGCGTTTAGGAAAAGATCTTAATTTCAGACTTCAGCAGAACTTTAAATAAAATGTTTATATTCTATCTCAGGGTTCCTCTTTGAGAACTGAAATTCCTTTGCCCTATATTAGTGTACAGACATACAACAGGAGCAGAAGGATATAAAAAAAATAAAAGTTATTAAAAAAAATCTAATATATGGATGAAATACATTTCAAGCTGATTATAGCACATATTAAAACCAAAACCAAATGTAGATATCGCTTTGTCCCTATTCAGACAATTGAGAAAATATAGAACCCAAACTCAATCCGCTTTACTAAATGACCTTTATTATTTATCTGAACTTATCCAAACAAAACAAACTTTATAAATTTACTTATTTACAGTTTCGCTTCAAAAACTTCTCTTTCTCTAATGGTGTTCTAAAAATGACCTAAACCTTCTTGTCGATTCCCTCGTTAACCTTCTTTCTTGTATCTGCTTCCAAAAATCGAATCTCGATATCTCGTCCTACCCAAAAGTTCTGTTTCCGTTGAATTCTAGATTCTCCGGATGTAATGATAAATTTTGTTGTGCTTTCAAATGCTATTGTCTTTAAATGCTTGACTCCTCTTTATCAGCATACAGAAAAGCCACCTCTGCTTCTACTTTCTTTAAAAACAAATACTTTCAAAAAACAAACTTACTTTCTTTTTTAGCACAAGTTAATCTTTTTCACCGTTAAAAACAACTTTCTTTTTCTATCTTTCTTTCTACTTTCGATGTTATATTTCCGACGGCCAGAAACAGATCACCGTCTACTCTATTTTTAAAAACACACCAAACATAATACTTACCTTTCTACTATTTTTTTAAACCAATCATATCTTAGCATTCTCTTCTCTGTCCACCGGGTTCGAAGACAAGGGTCGTAGTTGGCCAGATTATATACCCCCCTAGTAAGGTAACTCCCATAAAAAGTTTTGGAAGAGAGAGTTTCTAGCGCCAAATACGGACGGGTCGAAACTAATTTCATTTGGCGGCAAATTCAAAAAATATGCTCTGAATTTTAGGCGCCAAAATTCAAAAAGTATGCTTTGAATGAAAGTCAATCTAGTCATAAATAAGAAATAAAAACTTATTTTATGGCAAAAAATATATTCTCTCTGTCCAAAAATATAGTATACACTTACACATTTTTATATATAAATGTATAACATAATATTTGATACACAGAGAGTATATATTATGGTACAGGAAATGTTTTATTTAATATTTTATGATTATATCTGTTTTTTATTACATTAACAAACCAAAGTCCCAAAAACAACAAAATAAAACACAGACATCCTGACACTGGTTTATTTGCAGAATTTTCTTTGGTAAAATATTGGCAACAAATGTCCTCATCCTCATTCCTTGAGCCCTTGTTAAGGTGTGGGTTGAGACACTCTAAATATTGTTAGCTTGCTGTCTCCATTGGTTGTAATTCTCTACCAGATGGACAACTTCATGAAGGGATTTTTCCACAAATCTTCATTCAATCTTCCCATCGTATTGAAGATCTTCCCTTTGATATACAAATATAGATACCTCTATATTCATTAGTAATGGTTTGTTGTATGTTCCATACCTTCTAAAATACTCTGCCTTAAAGTACCATCTGTAGATAATAAAGTGTAAACTCCAGCACTTCTGCGATCTTGCTCTTCAGGATCATCACAAATCAGCATGTAACTCTATGTAACTATTACTCAGAAGTAGAAGATCTATGAAAATCTAAAATAATGAAATATTATTAAAATTAAAAATGTACGACTTTTTTTTATAAAATAAGGCCAATTTTAGGAATGCAATTATAAAGAGTTGAGAGTTGTAATGATTTTAAAATATATATAGTATATAAATATAACACTAATGTGGGTTAAGATTTAAAGGTAATTTAACTACAAAAACAAAATGTACAAAATAGTATCGAGTTTTTATTTACTAACAAAAGTTTGGTATAACTAGGTGCTGTTCTTACTTGGTGCTTGTAAAAATAAACTCCTAATCCTCAGAAAGTTTAATAGCCATTTGTCCATCTTTAACTTTCACCCATCAACAAAAAATATTCTTTTGATTAGGAATACTATACCATTTTGGTAATGTACCTTCTTCTCTTTTATCAGTGTTTATTAGATATATAAAAATTGATGTATACTGTTTTTATCGCCTTTTTTTTAATTTTTGATACGATTTTTTATAACGCCATTTGCAACTTGCAAAGGCGTGGATTACAATGTTGCCACTAACAGATTTTTTTTTTTGGTGGATAGTCATATTTCTTTAGAAATAAGTTATTGTAAATTTAAGTGGCGATTTTAGTAGAATTTGCTACATTATTATTTTTTGTTTTTTGGAAAACATTGTATAGTATAATCATTATTTGGGTAAATATCCAAACTAGTGAAACCATGGCAACCATCACTTACATTAACGTCATAAGTCTTTTGCTATGTCATACCCCCACCTAACGTGACTAGTAGCGCCTCCGCCATTACGAACGGATGGGCCCATGCAAATCACTCTCCCCACCCGTCCTATTCCACTTACGCTACTATTGGGTATATATTGTGTAGTTGGCTTTGAATATTCGAAACATTTGTAAAAACCCTAACTATTTTATTTGAATCTTTAAAACGCAACCCTATGCTATTCATACATAATTTCTACTTAATATCTATCTAATATTACAATCTAAACTCTGTTTACTGAATTTGTATATATATATATATATATATATATATATATATATATATATATATATATATATATATATATATATATATATATATATATATATATATATATATATATATATATATATATAGAAAAGTTGGTAATGGCATCGACTCCATTGAAATATATACGAATTATGCAAAATATATAAATTTCTATACCATTTACAATTGGATAGATTTTAATATCATTAAGGTGCAATTTAATATTGTTTAGTTAATTATTAATTAATTTTAATACATTTTGGTTGTATTTAAACTTAAACAGATTAGATAAAACTAAATTATTATATTTGCTTTTGAACATCAAATAATAATTTTAAATTGCTAATTTAAAATGGGTCAATTAATTTGATAAGCGTTAAAATATTTCTAAACGAATATACGTGATTATTAATAATTTGTTATTTTAAATTCTGAATAATACACTGTACATTTTTGTCCATTGATCATTTGTTATAATTGAAATATTAAATGTGTTTTTCATTAACCGTCACTCTAACTGTAAGAGTTAATTATACAACAAGTGTACAAAGTAACGTAGAAAAAAGATAAAAAAAAGGAACTTGCATTGACGTTCTCGTTGGACCAATTTACTTTGCCTATAATACATACTTCTTACACGAGTTATGTCTAATATTTTTCGTACGCTTATGGAAAAGCCAAAAACTGTTGTAGTTTGGTGGCACTAAGTATAAGACAACAAAAAGCGTAGTTATATTCACCAATTAATTACAACTATCGATTAGTAATGAGAAAATCAGGCAGATTTACCATCTGCAGAAAATCTTACAGAAAAGGTTGAGAATAATAAGCAACTTAAATATTTATGTATTATCGTTATAAATAATATTTTTTGATAATAGATTTTACAAAAATTTATTTTTTATTAGAAAATCAAATCTACAGTTTTTTAAGATAAGAATGAAATGACGTCACACAATGATCAGGTGCATCGTTGCCAAACTATTTTTCCATTTCTTATATTCTTCTTAAACACATATAAGCTAACTTTTCATTTTCTTCTTTTAAAAACAAGTTGGTCACTTTTGATTTACAGATTGTAAATAACCTAACTTTTCGTTGTTTTCTTTTAACACTTGTGTTAAATTGTTAAGTTAAGTTGTAAATTTTTAACTATAAATAATTTATACCCATCTTTTATAACTAATGTTGTACATCTTCCTATAAATGAAGTTTTATATGGCACAAATTTATGGTTCCAATTATTTTTAACACAAAAATGATTAGGACGTTATCATAAGAAAACAAAGATTTTTGGAATTGATAAATGGGCCATCAATAAGTATGGATACAAATTGTGGAACTTGCAAGAAGATTCAAGCATAGAAACAGATTATTCTTTGTAACTGTTGTTACCAGTTCAAGTTACAACAAAATAACACCATTAAGATTATTAAAACAATGACCAGTTATATTTTTCTGCAGTGATTGTAATCTCTTTAAACAAATTCCATTTATAAAGTAGAAATTAATTAGCAGCACCTTAAATATCAAGAATTTAAACTAGAAAAAGAACTTTGTTCGTGGAGCAAACACTGTATAACAAACAGAAGTTTATAATCAGTTTTGTCACTGCATTGGGTCTTGATTTCATGTTAATACAGTACTACCGCAGCATTAAAAAATTAATTGGAAATTATTTGTAGACGAAGAAACATTATGTTTAGATATTTGAATATCATTGGAAGCTATTCATATTAATTTACTTCATAGAAAACTACAGTATTATGCACACCACACCAAAGTATAATGTATACTTGTTTAATTAATATAGAAGTTTCATTATTTAAAAATCCTTAATAATGTAAGAATTCTGTTAGTTATAGCTATTCTATATCAGTATACAAAATTATATAGATTTTCTAACTCACCTTATTATCTGAATCAAATACAAAAATAACTTTTTAATAAATATATATTACAGAAATGTACTTTTATTAGAACAAAATTGCAATCCCTTATAATTCTTTGTTCAATAAAATTAAAAGACTTCATCACTACTATCAATACAAAAATCGTCATCATCATCATGATCATCATCTTCTGATAAATCAATAACTACAGGGCTAATGTCTTCACAATCAAAAACAATTTCTCTATCTCACTAGCGCTGTATCTCAGATTCTGTATTTTTTACTGTTTTTGACCATACTTCTGGTGTAATTTGGGCCAGAGATTCCTTTCACATTGCTAAAGACTTTGCAGTAGAACTGCCATTTGTGCCAACATGATCAGAGTAATACCGTTTACTTATTCCCCATATATGCTCAATTGCATTAAAAATACAATGGTATAGAGAAAGTCGAAGATCTCTATGCCCATATTGTTCAGCCATTCTATCTACTTGATATATTGGTTCTGGTTTATTCCTATAAGCAATGAAATATTAAAAGTATATCCAGTTGCACAAATTTAATTAAAAACATACCTCTGGACCAGTTCAAGCAGTTGAGATTTTAACATTCTTTGTTCGTGTGCAATATTGTTATTTTCCAACCACTCTTTCATTTCAGATTTTTTTTTTCAAACAGATGTAGGAGCTTTATTAATTATTGTGCTATGATATGGAGCATTATCCATTATAATAATTGATAGTCCCTCTAAATTATTCAACAGCTGATGTTCAAACCATTGCAAAAAGTTATGACGATTCATTTCTCCATGGTGGTCGCAGTTCTATATTTTGGATGAAAAAACCAATTCAGCTCCCTGAATAAATCCCTTACAATTTTCTAAATGGAGAACAATGTATCTAAAAAATAGTTTAAATTACTAAATAAAATATATATCTAAAATATAATTTAAATTACCAAATATTATATAAATATTACAAGTATATTAAATAATATACAATTAGTTGTCTTGGCTATTATTGAAGGTAATGGTAAATGCTACAAACAATGTTCTTGTTTGTAGCATTCAAAAGAACGACTAATAGTACCATCTTAAAAATTCCATGTCTCGTCCAAGAAAACAAATGTGTAGTTTTGAACAGAAACATGTCTTTTAAAAACAATATTGGGTAACTCCATTAAACCACGTCGTGGATCATCTTTTTTATAACGAAAACCAATATTGCGTATAATTTTCCATAGAGAAATAAGACTACCAGTAAAAATATCCCTTTCTACTAATTTCGCTTCGTAGTATTTGTAATTTAACTTGTTTCTCTAAAATAATTATTTGTTTTAAAAATTATTAATATGCAAATTTGGCCAAAAACTTACTCTTTTTGTACATGTCATAAATAACGTTTTTAATAGTTATTTGATTGAATTCCTCTATATAAACAACTGGTTTTGTACGTTTTCTTTTTTGCTTTGGGCTTTATAATGGTTTACCCCTATTGACTTTTACTGTCGTTTTATTTACAAGGTACAGGCTTATATTTAACACAGCTGCTACTCTCTAAAAATAAAAATTTTCATATAACCTCACTTTTTAATTAAAATGAAATAGGATTGTTTAAAAATGTAAAATTAAATATTGCTCACAACATTTTATATCCCTATTTAAAAAGAAATAGATTAAATAATTACTTACATCCCTAACTGCTTCAAAAGGAAGTAATATAGGTTGATGATCACGTTCTGTCTCAAAGTATGAAATTAAAGAAATGACCATTTTCTGGGCACAACTTCCTAAAGCTTTAGGCATTTTTGAAAATTTATAAAGGTTTATTAGTTTTGAAAAGAACTTTTTTAGTTTAATTTACAGCAAAAATTAAAACGAAAAAAATAAATAACCAACACGCCCTAACCACAGAATATTTTTTCTATTCTGTGACCTAACCTCCACTACAGAACAAATCACAATTATTTTCTATTCTGTGCCTCCAAAGTTCACAAACACAATAACAAAAAGCCGTGAGAAATGCACTGGCAATAATGCAATATTTTGCCAACTGATAATTCACTAAAAGTCACTAGATTTATTAGAATCTATAGGGAGAGGGGCATAGGGAGTTTGCTGTATGGTTGGACATTTAAAAGTTACTAGAATGTCATAATTTTATTCTTATCGTAAAAAAACTATATACGTGTTAATTTTTCTTGAATTCTGCTTATTCTTTTCACAATTAGTTTTTCTCAAAAACATTACACATATATTTTACACAAATTAACTGTTATTAACGTTGTATAGTTATAAATTAAACTTATCGAATTAATTTGTATATTATATTATTTAACATTTATTTATATTCTTAATTTAACTATATTTATTTATAATATAATTATACACAGTTTATAACAAAATTTATTTAAAATATATATGTGATATTTTTCAGTCGAAAAAAGTAATTCTAAAAATAATAAGAATAATTCAAGAAAAATTAACAACATTTCAATACTTATAGATTTGATTTTCAAATAAAAACTTTATTTTCTCGTAAAATTTATTTTTAAAGGATATTATTTATAACTATAATACATAAACATTAATGTTACTTTTCTTTTTATAATCTCTTCTACTACTAATAATTGGAAGAAATAAGAAAAAATAAAATTTTGCAAAATTAATATTTATTTTAAATTATTTAACAGTTAAATAAACAATGTACAAATTAACTAATTGAATTTTTATTATACATGCAACGAGATACCTCAAATTAAAAAAAAAAGATTAATTTTCGTTTATTAGGACCCCAGATTTTGCGACTCTTATTTTGAATTAAAGAAATCAGTTTTTAAAATAGTAAAATCGAGAAATAAAAAAAAACACTGTTAACTCGGGTTCTAAGGATCGTAGTTGGTTTGTACCATTTTAGGCCTTTGTTGAAATTTACACTGTTTAAATTCATTAGCTAATAAATTATTTTGTAAAATATAATTTTTTACGGTATTTTCACTATTCTTATGGATTAACTAGGCTAATGGATTAGTCCACAATCAAAGGAAACCAACAGCACACACACTTGTGGAAAATTCCTGAGATTCACCGAGCAATAAAGCCCGTTTTAAAAGTTTTCCGATCTACTCGACATTGCTAGGAATGCACAAACGTAATAAACGATTAATTAATATATTCTATTGAAAAAAAAATCACCTTTAACCCGTCAAAACACATAAAAATGACTAGACTTAGGCAAATGCAAATTGCATATTTTGCATAAAATGTATAAAAAATGCAAAAATGTCAAATTTTGCATATTTTTATACAAGTGAGCATAAAGTGCATATCATTTGAAAATTTGGTGTTAACTATAAATTTTTAAATCCAAACTTAGATATTGAATGAAAATGCCAATATTTAATTTTGTTTTATAATCACTTGGTATTCAAATTCTTGGTATAGTAACTAATAAAACACAGCGGCTTATAGTTTTGTCAAGTTTTGTCCTGGAATTAAGGGTTTGTGTTTGCAGTTTATGTCTCTAGGTAAAAATTTTTATTTTGACGGTCAGTTTCACTAGGTTTCACTTTTTGTGAATAATTATTGTGCTTTGAAAATGGGAAAAATAAGCAATGTTTCAACTTCGATAAAACCTTACAAAGAAAACTATCTATGGATATGCTTAAAGTTTATTGCTCATGTTGTGGCAAAACCGTAAGTACATACGTATTATTTTTTATTTTATTTTAAAAATTTACACGGTGGTACAAACAAAAATTTTGGAGATTATGTTTAAGAAAAGTACCGACACAAGGCTAGTTCGCAATAAATCGGTGTATTTTTTTCTTTTTTCAAGCATTTTTTAAACTCCCTTCGATAAAAAATAGGATACCTATTTAAAATTCAAATCATTCAATAGTCTACTGAAAGGTCGCTTACATTTTTTTCTAACAATAGCATAGTTTGCTTTAATTTTGTTAAAAACAAAAACATATATTGGACTTAATTAATTAAGTGCTTTTATTTTATGCTTACAGTGTTTTTTCTTTAAATGTAAACAGAAAAGACCAAGAGCTTTTTGTAAATATTTGGAGGTTCTTCCTTCTTTCACAGCCATTTCTTGACATTTTCCAGATTACTACATCGATTTTTATTTGATTTAATTTAAATATTTTAATTGTTATGCAAAAATGGTTCATTATTAGTTTATTTCTAAAATCTTAAATTTCAAAAATTAGTACAACTATTGAATATTTATATTCTTTTTTAAATTTCATCTAAAAAAAAAATTCAAATAAATCAGCATGTCAGAACCGCGAAACATTTAGCTAAAAAATAAAAATCATATCCGGTGAAAAATATTAACCTTCAATGTCCAAGTGTTTCAGTCAAGTTCCAAAAAACAAACCAAACAAGAAACTTTTAATGAAGACTTGTGTCGTGCATTAGTATCTTCTAATATACCGCTTTCAAAATTAGCTAATGAAAACTTTAGTTCTTTTTTAAAAAAATATTGCAAACAAAACATTCCCAGTGAACTCTAATGGTAATTAATGCCAATTTGTTATACTCCTCAGTTATCCACAACATAAAATCCGAAATAGGTAATAATTACTTTTAAATATGTGTGGACGAGACCACCGATTCGTCAGAAAGATACATTGTGCACTTATTGATTGGTGTACTTAGTGATGAAACTTTTCCAAAATCGTATTTAATTTCCTGTAAGCAAGTGGAAAAAACCAACTCTCTAACAATATCACGGTTTCTATAAGAAGCATTAGCAAACTTTTTTTTCCTGCTACTGTGTCTAATGATAAATTATTGCTTATTTTATCTGATGCCGCTATATGGTAAAAGCAGGTCAAAATTTAAAAATATTTTATCCAAACTTAATACATGTCACTTGTTTAGCGCATGGAATAAACATAGTTGTGGAGGAAGTAAGAAAAAAATTTCCACTAGTTAACAGTTTAATAGCGAGCGTCAAAAAGTTATCCCTGAAATCACCTGTAAGAATACAGTGTTACATAGATATGCTTACTGCTGTTCCACTGCCACCGCAACCCATTTTAACACGTTGGGGAACATGGTTGGAAGCAGCTAATTTCTATGCTGATCATCTTGTTGATTTAAAAAAAATAATTAACCTTTTAACGGATGATAGTTGCCAATCTTTATTGGAAGCTAAGGAAGCCTTCCAAAATAACATCCTCTAACAGCAAGTGTCATTCATAAAATCAAATTATAGTTTTATCCAGAAAACTATAACTCAGTTAGAATCCTCCAAATTATCATTGTTAGAGAGTACAGTTTTAATAAAAGAATTTGAGTCATCGTGTCAAAACGTTAAAGGTACTATTGGAACGGAAATTTTTCAAAAATTTAAAGTAACCATGGAAAAAAATAGTGGTTACCAGGTTCTTTCTGAAGTGGTTCAGGTACTAGCTGGGACATTTTCCGAATCACTTAATTTAGAACCATCTATTATAGTAAATTTGAAAAATGCCCCAGTAACATCAGTTGATGTCAAAAGCAGTTTTTCTATTTGTAAATATATGTATTCAGGTAGAAGCCATAAGTTTTTATTAAAAAATTTTGAATATCATTTAATAATCTATTGTTACCACAATTCAAAATAATATTTAAATGTTAAAACAATTGTATATGTTATGTACTTATAATATTGTAAGTATTTTTGTAAATAAAAAGAATATTGTAAATATTTTTTATTACATGCATATTTTCTAGATAAATATGCATATTTTGCATAAAATACTGCATATTTTTGAATAAAATACTGCATATTTATGCGCATATTTCATAGTTTTTTATTTGCATATTTGCATAAGTCTAAAAATGACACTGCCAACAACTCTTTCAACTAACACAAATAACACTACGTAAGTTTAGGTCGTATTTAATTTGTAATACTGGGGCGATTTGTCGGTTTCTATATCTAGGCGCGGCATTTTTGGAAGTATATTCGCAGTAAGTACAATATGCTAAGGTATATTTGCGGTAAATGTAGCAGATACCGTTAAAACCCCATAGTATTTAACATTTTGCGCCAAATCACAAAATTCTGCATAACATTTAAATTGAAGACGGTAGACACCGCTAACAAAATTGTAAAATTGTATTTTTTTTTTAAATACAATGCTTCTATAGCTCCAAAGATAGAAAAACGAAAACAACGTTACTAGCTGCACTCGTATAATTAACTACTAAAGTTATAGCTACAGCAAGACACATTTAATATTTCCGTATTCTCCTTTTTTGGTTTGAAACATATTTACATGATAGTTGTTTTATATATTATAAAAGATCTCAACATAAAAGAATGTAATATTAATTAAAACTTCTTCATACATAAAATTTTATTCAAACAAATAATACAAATAAAAGTTGTGTTTTAGGAAGAAGAAATCATAAGCCAACTTACAAAAACATTTCAAACCTGTTTTAAATCACCAGAAGATCCAAATATAAAGTTTTCTTTGGCCTTTTCTAATCAAATAAGCGAAGATTGTGAAAACAATAGAGAAGCTGCTAGAAGAGCCGCCGTTTTATCGACAAAGTTTTACTTACGAATATTATGTAACGGTATAGAAGCATGTAAAACTAAATTTCTCAACATGACAGACGATTTTCTACTAAACATCGATGAAACTTTTTCATTACAATTAACGGATATACCAAAATTTTTAACTATAGAAATATACGCCCAACCAAAATCTTTGTTGAAGAAAAAAGTTTGCGAAATGAATATAAATATTCCTAATAAAAAAAGTGTCAGAAGGAATGCCAAAAATGTCTTCGAGAAAGTCGAAATTGTTCATTACAAACATGAAGGTGTGGGCAGCGGAATCGAATTAAAAAAGGTTATTGAACATCTAGATTTAAATTTACAGTATATTGAAAATTTCGAATTGAATACTTCGGGTATCTTGGAATATTCATTAGAATGGGAAAAAGCTAAAAAATTACAGGAAGATATTAGCATAAATGAGCAATTTAAAATTACGAATGAAGCAAACCATGAGCAGTTTGGTTTAGATAATAAAATGGATGAAAATAATTTAGATATAGATGAAGATTCTGGTGACCACAATACTAAAAGAAACCGACGAGATCGACGCACTAATAGGTAAGGCAGCATTTTTTGATCATATTTAATTTAAAAAATGTTTCCTTTGACTTAAAATTCTACAATATTGATTGTGATACAGTGCTAATTCAAAACTAATTTAAATATAAAATATAAACTAAAATTTTTTTTTATTTCAAAAATATGTCTCGACAGCTAATGGTCATTGACACAGGTATAATTTAAGTTCATGTTTACATGGTTAATACTTTACATTGGGTACAAGTTAGTTACAATACATTTTTTTAATACATTTTGTTTTAAATTAAATTGTATAACTTTGTGTTTTTTAAAAAGTTTATTACTTTTTTATAGTTGCTGCTCTTTGAGATAAGTATGTCTTTTAGGTTGTTACCAAGATTGTATTTTCTTCTGGTCGGTAGGAAGTTTTCATCATCATCACGTAGCGCTACAACCCTGGGTGGGTCTTGGCTGACTATACAACTTTTTTCCAATTTGTTCGGTCTTCTATCAACCTAGGGCCAAATGGAATGTTCATTTTTCGGAGATCTGCTTGGATGTTATCTCTCCATCGCATTCTGGGACGTCCGAGTGGTCATTTGCCTGTGGGAATTTCCTCCCATACCAGTTTTACAAGTCTCTCGTTATGCAGTCTGTGCACATGACCTGCCCATCTTAGTCGCTGTGATTTAATTTCTTGTACAATATCGGCGTCATTGTAGAGTGCTTTTAATTCGATATTGGTTCTGATCTTATACTGATTTGTGGTGATGTCATGGTGAGGTCCAAAAATTTTTTCAAGTATTTTTCGTTCAAAGCGTCTGAGCTTTTCTTCGTTTGCTCTGGTCATGGTCCACGTTTCGCATCCGTATGTTATTACAGGTCTGACGATGGATTTATAGATTTTTATCTTTGAACTTCTTGTAAGATTTTTTGATTTTATGAGCTTATCCAGTGCGAATAGACAGGGGTCTACAGATTGGATTCTGTCTTTTATTTCTTCAGTAACATCATTGTCAGCTGTGATTACGGCTCCCAGATACTTAAAACGTTGTACTCTTTCGAAATTAAAGGTGTTGACCGTCACATTTTGTCCTATTCTGTCTCTTCGTGTCGTTCTATTTATACACATATATTTCGTCTTCTCTTCATTAATCTTCAGTCCTACTTTACTTGTTGCTCCTTCCACCTTGTTGACGATGTCGTTCGTGGGTAGGATGGAGTCTCCAATGAGATCTATGTCATCTGCATATGCGAGTAATAGCTTGGGACCTTGAACCGATAGCAATTCTGTTTTTATTTCGGCCGACCTTATGGCTTTCTCTAATACCAGGTTAAAAAGTAGTGGAGATAACGCATCACCCTGTTTGAGTCCACTGTTGATTTAAAAGCTGCCAGACAGTTTATTATTTAAACGTACTTTAGATATTCCACCCTCCATACAGACTTTGGTCATCCGAATGAGTTTCTTTGGTATTGAGAACTCCGCCATGGCATTCCATACTTGGCTTCTTTCTACTCTATCATATGCCTGTCGAACATCTATGAAAAGATTGTGTATGGGTCTGTTATACTCCCATCCCTTTTCTAGAAATTGTCTCAGAGTGAATAGTTGATCTATTGTTGATCTGTTTGCCCTAAAACCGGCTTGATATTCGCCTAGGACATTTTCAGCATAAGGGATTAGTCTACTAAGATTGATGTTTAAGAGGATTTTATATGCCGTGTGTTTAGGAGTGAAATTCCTCTATAATTCGCGCATTTTGTTTTATCCCCTCTTTGTGGATGGGCACTATTATCTTTTCCTTCCATCGTGCTGGTATCCTTTCTTCTAACCATATGTACGTTATTAGCTGGTGGATTTGGCGATGTAGTGCGTCTCCCCCATATTTCAGAACTTCTGCTGGTATCTCGTCCATACCCCGCGCCTTGTGATTTTTCAGCTTATTTAAGGTCTTTTGGGTTTCTTTAAAGGAGGAATTTTTGACGGGCATGTCCGCTGTGATATAGATCTCTTCTTTGTGCTGTTCTTCCTGTATGGTGTTTAGAAGGTCCCTAAAATACTCTTTCCATTTTTCAGCTACTTCTTTACCGTCGATTATCATACGGTCTTAATTGTCTCTCAGTGTATGGATGGAATTGGTTCTATGTCCTCTTTTCTCAGAGGAAATTGCTTTATAAAATTCTCTGAAGTCTGGTTTTGGTCGGTCTCTCTCCATAGCTTCATATTTTTGTTGTTCATGGTTTCTTTTGTTTGTGCGTATTATTTTTCTTGTTTCTTTTCGGTAGTCGTCATATTCCTTTTTACTTTGGTCTGTTTGCAGTTGTATCCCAGTCTTCCTTACTGTTTGTCTTTTTTTTAGCTGTTTTCGACATTCCTCGTCATACCATGTTTTTGCATTCTTCTGCCTACTCCTTCCAAAGATCTAGGAATTGTTGATAGTCAAGAAGTACATGTGTTACGGAAGTCGTGATGTTGCAGTACTGGCACAAAATCTGATTACTGGAATTCATCAGGTGTCCACGTGTAAGGCGTGTGTGCCCTATTCTCAATCTTCTAATGATAGATTTGTCCTTTCTTTTTATTGGTGGAAGTTGGTGGTAGAAAATGTTTGGTTGTAGACCGCTTTACTTGGTATTGATCCTTTTCCAATGATCATTCCACAGGTCCATTATTTTATGTTTGAGTATTTTTTTAGATCTGGTGATGTTTGAGTGTTTGTTGTTACGTTAAAAGAACATGCTTGTTTTGCTGCTTGATCGGCTTTCTTTTTCGTTACCTGGAGTGCCAACGTGTGATGGGACTCACATTATTGTTACTGTAATTCCATTGGAAGACGATTACATATACTCTGAATTTCATAAACTATTGGGTGGATAGAATGTACGTTTCTTATGGACTGCATGGAGGATAGAGAGTCCGTACAGATTGCTATAGTTTTATCATCGTTAAGTAGAGTTTTCACTGCTTGTAGTATTCCATATAGTTAAGCAGTATAAATACTGTAATTTCTGGAGAGTCGAAACAAGTTGACCGTGGTTGTAGTGGTTGTAACAGCGCAGCCAATACCTTCTTCAATCTTAAATGCGTCTGAATAAAGAATCTTGTTAAAGTTGCATTGCTGTAGTATTTCATAGAATCTTTGTTTCATAATGGAAGGTGATATTTCATTCTTATTATATTTGGATAACTTGATATTGAAATTTGGAAGTTTACATATCCATGGAGCAGTTTGAGGGACCGTGAAAGGGCTGGTCGACAACAGATTGATACCTAAATAAGCAATTAACATCTGTATAGTGGACGGTACCATTCTAGGATTATTAGTAACTGGTAATTGTCTATTACCGATGAAGTTTCTTGTGGGATTTGTGGGTTTTGTTGAAACTCTAGCGAAATAGAGCAGTAGAAGTTGTTGTCGTCTTAGATGAAGCGAAGGTTCAAAACATTCTACATAAATGCTTTCCACCGGACTATCGGTATGTAGTTCTGATATGGTGATAACTGTGGTTGTGTATTTCTGTAAAGTTTGTTTCTTGTAAACAAATAAAATCAGGATTGGTTTGGGAAATAAGTTGTTGTATGCGTGCCAGGCGAGGATAGAATCCATCGCAGTTCTATTGAATAATTATGAATTTGTTAATAAGAGGATTTTTGAGATGCCTGTGAGTTTTGAGATGTGTCAGAGATGTACTCATTTTCAGTTGTTTCGTGTGAGAAGTCAAGATTGGGTAATTTTGTAGAATCTTCCATTAAGAATTCGGTTTTGCCCTTAAATTTTTTTATAAGACGAGTTAGTTTATTTTTGGTTGATTTCTCATTAAGGTTGGGATAGATTTGGTATAACGTAGAAATAAGTAATTTGATGTCTGGTGTGAATTTTAATGCTTCTGCGTATGGATCGCTACTACCGTAAGAGTTTTCAAGAAGGGTAATTATGTTATCTGCTGAGATTATGAATATTTGTGGAGTTCCTTTATAAAGTTCGTGTATGATTGTTTTTCCCATTTCGGATAGGGTTGAGTCACAATTTGACCGTTTAAGTTTTTTCTTGCTTTGTGGTTTCGAAAACCCGGAATGGATATTAGTTTGTTCACTATGAGCAGATTCTTTGGTTATGCTAGTTCTGTCGCCAGGAGAAGAAAGTTCTGAGTGTGTGCATTTATAGTGTGTTTGTGTATCTGTCACATGTTGACTTGGTTGTTCTAATGATTAGGTCTTATTTAAGGATGTTAGTCGTATATTATTGACTGGAAGAGATATCTCTGTTGGTGTGAAAGGTGCAGAGTTGATTTCTGGGCTTTTTTCAGTAGACGTAAATTCGGCCCTAAAAGGAGATGAAACAATTGTCTGGTCAGAAGAGGTACTTTCTGGTATATTTGTGCAATTTGAAGCGACATACCCTGATCTTTTACAGACGAAACATTTCATTTTGTCAGTAGAAAGGAAGATACAGTTTTCATTATCTTCGAAAGAGAGCACAAACTAGGCTTGAAGCTCAAAAGTTTCGGAAGGCGGAAACACATAAACTTGTCTTCTAAAGCTAAGAATATGTGAGAATTCCTCCCTCGGAATGCCTGCTTTAAGAAATGATATTGGGGAAGCAATTTTTAGACCTAGGCTTTTAACAGCGGTTTCAATAGTTTTATGTGGGATACACGGGGAGATATTGGATATTAAGATTCTCTTTGTAAGAGAAACGAGTTTACGTATGTTTAAAGTTAGGGAGCCAATTTGTATGGTAGGATGAGATTTTATGGATTCATCTACTATGTTTTTATTAGTTGAATATATACACACCCTATTGTTGGAGATCCAGGAGGCGAACCAGATGTTCCTGGGTTTGATAATATCACCAATTGCTTTTACATAATCAAATAATTTGAGGCTGTCTTGGGCATGGAGTATGATTGCTTGTTCTTTCTTTGAGTAGGTTAGTTTCGGTGTTGCTTTTGCTGCTGTTACATATGACATTGAAAAAGTGTTGTTGTTGGTGTATCTTCTTTGTTGCGGATTGTTGAATCTTCTTGTGACGTTGTGGAAGGAACAGTTGGTTTGATGGTATTTTCTGTACTGCTTATGTACACATAAGCTGCACGTCAATTATTGTTAATATTATTAACCGACAATTTAATTTTTGGTGAACTCAATTACTGGCTTATAGGGACGCCAAATTATTTGTATTAACTGTTTTTATACAATAAAGTTTTAAATCACTTTCTGATAAAGAGGTATTAATTGTCCCTACCGTAGAAAAACCACATCGGGTACACTACATTAGTTTTTAAACGATATATTCGATGCTGAACGCTTACGATGTGAACTCGACGGCTAGTCTATCATGGTGTTTCATATAATTGTCATTTTTAACCATTTATAATTAAACTTATAATAATTACGGCACAAAATTTGCAAATTTGCGGAGAAATTTAAAATGCGTATTAACACTTTGACAACCGTTATTTCAAATTAAAAAAAAAATAATAATTCGAAAAACTTAGAATTTTATGTTATATTCATAACGTAAAAAATTGCAAATCTAAACATAAAACTATGATTAACAAAAACCAAATCAGTTAATAAGGTTAATATTACATTTCTATAAGACAACTAAAATATTTTGAAAAAGTTTTAGGATATATTTAACCCATAATGTCGAATTCTATAAAATATCTACTTTTTTGATGCCAATAACATTGATTTTAAAATTTCAGGACGCACTATTTTTTTTCTTTTTCTTTAGTACCATTTGACCATTTAGGACCATTTTTTGTTCTTCTTTAGTACTTAAAACTAAAGAAAAATTTAATCCCGCCACCCGCAATCAGGGTAATCTTGTCTTTTTTGCGAAATTTTAAAAATTAAATGAGCGAAATAATAATTGTGATCTTGGAGTGTAAAAATGTTGCGAATTAAAATCACTGTAGAATCTATTCAAAAGCACCTACAAAAGTTTTCAAAAAACAAAAATGAAGGCCTTTTTATACTTTTAAAACAGCGTTTTTATTTTTTTCTTCTGCTTTTTCTACCCAACTTTTATTTTAAAATTTTAATTCGTATCTCTTACGCCAAATAAGTAATTGGACTTACTCACACTAATGCCGCACCCTGTATGCATACAGCTACAGGGTATCTAGCAACGAAATTATCTATATTAGAATTAACGAAATAAATAATAACTAAAAATATTATAAATAACTAAAGTTGTTTCTGAAAATCATTTACTTCAGAATATATACCAAATGTAAAGAACAAACTGGTAAATCTCAGTTTGCCTTCAAGAGTAATTTCGGTACTCATATCGAGAGGTAAAGATGTAAATTGTTATGCATATGTCTGCTCTGTGGACTAGGAGAAAGTATTTGACGCTGAAACGAGGGGTTCATTGCAATTTTGAATAAAATAGGCCCGGATAGACAGAACATTCGGATAATAGTGGGTTTGTACTGAAAGCAAATAGCTGACATTACAATTAAAAGTCAAACGTCCGAAGAAGTTTCTATTATAAGAGGATTTTAACAGAGATGTGTGCTCTCATCGCTTTTTTTTAATAAAAAAGCTTTTCGAAAGCTTTATGAGACATAACAGAATGTAAACTGTCCAACGACAATGCAGAGGTCGGAAAAAAAGATATATATATATATATATATATATATATATATATATATATATATATATATATATATATATATATATATATATAAACATAACAGGGGGTGAGAGTAAACATATAAATACAAATGATAATGGCCAAAGATTAATAATTACATTCGCAAATGAAAATAGGATGAAATTAATGAGAACGCATTTCAGGAGAAACAAATATAAATTCCGGGATCCAATGCAACTAATCAAATAGACCACATCTTATTACAAGAGAAATTCACCAATTTAAAACGTGCAGTTAGAATTATTATGAGAGAAATAATAATTAAAAATAAAAACGGAAATCTTTTTTTAATTTGAAAGTAAAAAAGTGCAACGTAAATTTATTGAAAAACTGCGAAAATTTAAGGTAGCGCTGGATTATCAAAAGGATATTCAAGAAACCTACACCAAACAAGATAGTACTACTGTGAGTAACATACAACAAAAGTACTTGAAAATGACAAACCTTATAAAGGAAGCAACGTCGAAGAATATACCAAAAACAAAAAAGATTATAAAAAAACACTGGTTCGATGACGACTGTAGAACAGAGTTAAAAAAAAGATCAGATTTGAGATTAAAAAGTTTACGATAGCAAAAACAAGATGATATAGAAAGGTACAAAACAACGAAAAACAGTAAAGAAAATCCTAAAGGAGCGAAGTATATGGATGATAAAGTAAAGCATTTTGAAGACAAGTACAAGAACAACGAAATAAAATTTTTTTACGTAGAAGTAAAATACATTAAAACTAGGTATCAGGGAAGAACGATGAATGTAAAAGATAAGCAAGGAAACCTGATGTGGACGAAGTCCAAATATGTGACAGGTGGAAAGAATATTCCGAAGAGGTGCTAAATGACGGAGTGACTACCGAAGAAAATTATAATGTTCCTAAACCTTAAATAGTAATAGAAGAAATACCAAAGCCCACAAGAGAAAAAATTAAAGAAATAATAAAATATATGAACAATTAAAAAATCCCCATGGAGAGCGGCATTGTGGCAGATAACTTAAAGTATGGAGGAGAGGCCTTAATAAACCAACTTAGTGAGCTAATACTAGAAGTGTGGGTTGCCGAAGAAATGCCAGATAGCACTGAAAGCGCAAACTATAGAGGAATATCCTTATTAGAGGTAATACATAAAGTGCTCGCTATACTTATTAAAAAACGATTAGAAATATATGTAGAGAAGAATCTAAGAAAATATCAGGTAGGATTTCGGAAAGAAAGATCAACAACCGATCAAATTTTTATGCTAAAACAAATCCTGTTCAATTGCTATGAATACAACATTTCAGCACAAGTACTTTTCATTGATTATAAAGCCGCCTACGATACAATAGACAGAAATAAATTAATAGAAACGCTAAAAGAAATCCAAGTGCAAGAATAAAGTGAAAGATTGGTAAAAATGACATTTAGACAAACAATTTGTGCTGTAAAATGCAACGGTACAGTCTCAGATGATTTTGAAGTGAAAAAAGGTATTCGTTAAGGAGACCCGTTGTCTACATTGCTATTCAATATAGTTCTAAAAAAAATTGTAAGGGTTAGTGGGATAAATAGGTCCGGTACTATTTTATACAAGGAGCACCAATGCTTAGCATACGCTGATGTTGTGGTTCTCATTGCAAGAAATAGAAAAGAATTGGCAATTATAGCAAAAAGACTGATTCGGACAAGCTCTAAAATGGGACTGAAAGTTATAAATAACAGTTTTAATCTTTAATAAATTGAAGTACATGGAAATCTTAAGCAAAAAAGGAATAAATACCAGGGGATCCTTTAAATTGAAGGTGGAGAATAAATCAGTTGTGGAATTCGAGAAGGTGGATAAATATTTATATACATAGGTACTTTTATTAATTAGACAAGTAAGGAAGATATTGAAATCAGCCTGAGACTGACCAAGAGCAACAAGTGTGCTGGAGTTATGAGCAAAATAATTAAGGCAAAAAATATATCTCGTAATACAAAAATGAGAGTATACAAAACTATAATTAGACCCAAAATGCTATACGCTGCCGAGCCATGGACTATGAACAAAACTATACAGAACAGATTAAAAGCATGGGAAAAAAGATACTTCGCAGAATATTTAGTAAAAAAGTAGTAGAGCGAGAATGAGTACAATAACCTGCTAACTCAGCATGTCCCTGTCTTACCATAGTAACTACTTCCACTCTATTAAGTTCATTTCTACAAAACCACTTTAACCTAATCTGTCTCAACACCGAACATTTTCCCAAAAAATGTATCATATCTTCCCTTTCCTTCGTGTTACACATTGAGCAAAGCCTTCTTTCATCATTTCTACCAGGTCGATAATTCAAATATAGAACTCCACATCCTAATTTAAACAGCCATGAAATGTCCCAAAATTTTCCATTTTTAGTAGATCATGCATGTTTGCTCCTTATTTCTGCAGTTCTTTGTAGTGCCACAAAAATTTAATTAGAGTGCCCTATTCTCAGCCTGACGCTGTATTTCCTCCTTCTGTTTTTATCATATTCTCAATCATACTAGGCCAACTATCTCTCCATTCCCATTCACACCTTACCTCAATTCCAAATTTTTCTCCCATGCTCATCCAATCTTTCCACCAGCCACACCTTGCTCTCATCTCATCTCTTGCATGATTTAGATGATTATATTTCTTACCAAAGTGCCAGTAACTTTTGTGTAGAACCATTAAAAAAGAGACTTTTATGAATTAAAAATAGGTAGTTAATAAGTTATCCACTATTTAGAATCCTGATTTTATACCAAGTAACTTTAATTTAGTCCCGTTTACTAAAAATAAATTCTTGAATTTTCTAGGCGCTTGAAATTTTATGAAATTTGAGTTACCTACTTCGGAAGGGTGGTATTGATTGAATGTTTATTACATATGTACACAGTTGTACAGAATTTCATGTACACTATATGAAAAATACAATAACTTAATTCGAAACAACTAAACGAGTAATCTGTTGTATTATTTTTTTTTTATTTTAGGATAAAAAGTGACGACAATTTATTTACATTTTGTAAAACCTCAGTAATAGAAGAAAACCTTAGGCTAAAGATCTTACAGTTGCGAGACCAAAAAGAAATCGAATTCGATGGAATGGTGGTACCAAACAGAGTCCGGGAAATTCCGTTTACAATTCTTAATCCATATATGAGACGAAAAGCTTCAGAAGAAAAAGGATATATTTCCGACGATGATGACACTGAGTACAAAGCACAATACAATTTTGGCAAAAAGCGCTTGAAGCAGGTATATCTTAGACTGTTTCATTTGTGTAAAAACACTGAAAATAATTTGGATTATGAAAGTGTTGTCAACGAGAACTACTTCATATATTTTCAGTAAGTATAGTTGTTTATCAGTTGACTATAAGTAATTATAGCTGATTATAATACTGACAAAATGTTTTAATTTAACAAATGTTACTACCGTTACTACTGTTACTAATGTTACTAAAATATCACTACAGCTATTTCGGCCAGAGTGCCTTTCTCAAGTGATTTATTTTTGGTGTGTGTTTAAACTGTATGTCTTTTACTGAATAAGGTGAGGAGGAAAGAACTGTTTGTCTTAAGCTGGTCATTCAAAATTTTGACTCTACGTACTTCACCTTTTACACTATAATCATTCTTTTAATGACGAATATCATATTCCATATAATCAATATAACAAACTGACCCTATTAGAGCTGGAAATGGAATAAGAAAGAGAGATTCCTAAGTTCTCTATTATTCAACCTGATTATGAATAAAATAATAAAACAAGTAAGAACTAAAAAAGGATACTAAATGTGAGAAAAACAACTTGAAATAATCTGCGAATCGGAAGACGCAATACTACTCTATCAAAGTGAAGATTATTTACAACGTATGTTTCTTCCCAAAAAAAAAAGACAAAATGTATGGTTATAACAGCAAATTGACTAAGATGTAAATTGGAGCTGGAAGGTCAGATAATAGAACCGTGATAGAGTTTAAATATCTAGACATCACATTATCGAGCTACGGAAAGTTTGAAACAGAAATGAAAGATCAAGTGAATAGAGCAAACAGAGTTGCCTGAATGAAACAATATGGAGAAATAAAAATATCGGGAAAGAAATGAAAGGCAGAATTTACACACCACTCATCAAACCAATAATGAGATACGCGGCAGAAACAAGACCTAGTACAGAGAGGACAAAAAGAATGTTAGAAACAGCAGAGAGAAAAATACTATGGGACAGAGCTAGACGTTAAGATGTAAAAAGTACATGCAAGATGGAGAACATCAAGGACTGGGTAAGAAATAGAAGAGTAGAGTGAAATGGTCATAAGCCAAATGACAACTAATAGAGTAGTAAAGACGTGAAGACACGATTCGCCAATGATAAGATGATTGGTAGGAAAACACGAAAACAATGGGACGATAACTTACTGAAGGCACATTAAAAAACAAGGTTATGTCTATATGAAAAGAAGAAGAAAGAGCAGAAGAAGAAGAAGAAGAAGAAGAAGAAGAACATACGAAGATCGAAGAGTAATTTATAATTGTACATATTAATCCAATCTACATACTTGTAACGTTTGTAGTAATTTTACGTAACTTCGTGGTTATCGTCGCAAAAGTGTCATTTCAATTTCTTTTCACATAGGTAATAAAAACATCATTAATACGCTATGTAAGCAGAACTATATATTTGTCGGACCGTCATTTTATAGTATGTCCTGTAATTGCGTCAAAACTTGTTCCGTTTTTGGTATTAATGGCAAGTATTATGCATTTGCTGATGAGAATTGTTTAATTATTCTAGTCAGAACCTAGTTTTATAAAACAAAGTAATTTAATAAATATTTATCACATCACATATAAGTGTGTAAAAAATAATACAGTAAAATATGTTTGTTTAATAATTATCAAAAATTAAATTATTAAAAGTATTGTAATTTAAATTAAGGATACTTAAACAGAACAACGTCTTGGGACAGTCATAAGAGCGTCAAGTTATTGAACATAAAATCTGGCGGATCGAGTTCAAATCCAACTGGGATGAGAGTTTTTATTTATATAAAATATCTTTCTTATTGAATTGATCCTCATCATCATCATTAATCAGCCCTGAGTTGTCCATTGTTAAACATAGGCCTCCTCTAGACTTTTCCATCTGCTTCTGTTCTGCGCCTCTGCTATCCAATTGGTCACGATTCTTTTGAGGTCGTCGGTACATCGCATTGGGGGTCTTCCTCGGCTTGGCTTGTCAGCCCGTGGTCTCCACTCAAGCAATTTTTATGTCCAACTGTCGTCTTTCATTCTTGCAACATGCCCTGCCCATCTCCATTTTTTTTTTGTTGGATTGATATTAACCTGATAATCATTCGGATATAACAAGCGATTTGGATATAACATTTGGATATTATCATTTGGATACAACAAGCGATTCTTCGTAAAGACAATAAAGTCGACTTGGCTCAGTAACAAGGCAATTATCCAATATGCTTACTACAAATTACTATTCAAGGTGAATTCAGTTGGAAACAAATGAGTACTTTGGGTAAAACCAGGGACAATAGTAGAAGGTTGAAGTATAGCACTAGCCCTGTTACCTTTCTCTATGCCGTAGATCCGAGAAATAGCAGACTACTATGCTATACCCCTAAACTGCACTTACTTTATCTATACTAAATTACGAGTATATCTAATTTAAACTTTTAGGGGACATTTTGTGACTACTAAATTTCTATAAAAAGGATTTTTAGTGTATTTATGACTTTGGCTGTGCAAAAAATTCACTAAAATTTGATTTTATTTGTTACTAAGAAAACTACAGGGTGGACCGTATAAGAACCACAAAGCACTAACTTTTGTCACAGTTTGTGGTTCTCATTGGCATAATAATAAGAATAATAATAATAACAAGTCATTTCAAAGAACCTCCTAGAAAACATAAAAAAGCTGCGTCTAAATGAACATCTATATAAAATCATACAGAAAGCTGTGCTACTTTCGACGTCCAGTAGCATGCGAAAATTTTTGGGAGATACACCAACGTACCAAGTCACCTAGGAGTCGATAACATCGAACGAGTCCTACCAGAGCTCAATCATTTTAATACCGTAGGTATCTGGGATGAGTAAGTTTTCCCCTTAGAGGAAGTGTGAGCCGTATGGATAAGTCTGGATAATAATAATAATAAAATCTTTGGATTGACCTTGGTTGACATCAGGAAAGATGTTTCCCAAAACTGAGGGCTTTCTACTTGCGATTCAGGATCAGGTTGTTTCAACTTAAAATTACCTGAAATAAATTGTTAAAGATCTTAAAGTTCAAAATGACAAATGCCAATATATTTTTAGAGTTGTTTATATTTCTTGGGTATTATTTTCTTTGATCGATACCGCTTTTAGGATAGTCTGCGTGTCAAATACATATTCCAGTTTATATGTTTTGTTTATGCCAAGATTGTGCGAATAAATTTTAAAGATAATTTCGTCATTCTTACTTGAGTCGCTGTAAAAGTCAGTCGGCTTAGGTCTGGATCCAAATTTATTCATCGAATTTGTAAAGTTTTCTGTTTTTGTCCCTATTCATGGAAATCTTCGTCTTACGTTATGGAAAATAATTTTAGTAGCAGTTAATAGTAGAATCTAATGTGTATGCAGTCTAATTCTACCTGTTCCTGTTTTTTAAGAGGCAGAGTCCAAAGTTTTGTGTTCATTGCCGGCTTCGGCCTCAAATGGTCGGTCCAATTCGCAGTGTGAGAGTTCAACTCCAGTTTTCAACCTCAGGAACTTAAAGTTATAAAGTGAAATCCAGGTATCTTTTTGGTATAAATTGTAAAGTAAAGTAGACATTTTTTTAAATAACAATAATTGCTTTCATACAGGATAAAAATTGTAATATTTAAAGTTGTAAATTTTATGGTTTAACTTTAGCTGTCTATTTATATCTTTTTTATATTTTATTTTGGTATAAACCCATGAAATTTATGTCATTATTTTTATAACTGTTTGTGGTAAGACACAATAAATTAATTTTTTTTTCTTTTGTTTATTTTTTGGTGTTTCATTTGAAAAAGATATGTTTTTCATTTTTAATAATTATTTCGATATTTACAACTAGCTGTTGTAATAGTTATAATTAGGTACCTCGAAGTGGCGTCCTTTTTAAATTACTAGAGGTGTTTCCTGTTTCCATTCTGTGTTTTGTTTTATTTGTCCCAAGAGATGCATGACCTTTTGTTTCATATTTTTGTAGTTGCCATAATCCAAACCCCTTGCCATTTACTTATCCACGACCCCAGCTCTCCAAACAAACCCTAAGTGCCGTTCGCATAAGTATCGATTATTTTGCTCCGCCCCAATAATTTCTGTCCCGAATTTTCTACCCCTTATAATAATACCCCATGCAATTTAAGTTGGTTGAGATCTTGTTCCTGATATCCATGTTTGTCGCAGCTATTAGTTCTCTTTGTTCAATTCACAATAAGAACATACGTCTGTCCGTGGATGACCAAAATCCAAGTTAAATTTTTTGGCAAATATCTTAGAGTACGAAGTTATTGGATATTTCATTGTATTTTTACTGTATACTGTTTATTGTATGTGACACCACATATATAATTTTTTCACTGACAATTCAGGTGGTAAATAACACTTTTGTTTTGTTTCGAACACCATAATGACTATCTTTGCATTATAAACATTTTATATGATCTATTATTGACAAAGTTGTTTCATTCCCTTTAAATATGACTGTAGAATGGTCTTCTTTATGGTCTGAAAAAACCTACATTAAAAATATAAGCAGCAATGGATTTAATTCTAAAATTTTAGATCCGAGTAACTGACTGAGAAATAGTAACTCCACTATTGCACAACGTAGACTTAATTATTTTCTTCTTCAAATTTACTTTATTTTCTTTTTCTGTCGTCCCCCTAAAAAAACAGTCTCTTGGTTATACGATGCAGTTAAAATCTCAATTTTTGATTTTTTGGACTTTGGAATAACGTTCTTGATTTAGATTAAAACCACTATTCTGCAAAAAAATTGCTTATTTCAGTACTTAATACCAATTATTTTACAGTTATATGGTAACAACTATACTACGCAACTTTTTTAATTGGTTTAGATGGCGACCAAAGATAAGCAAGCCGCTACCTATTTTACAAAAAAATAGTTCAGATGAACTACAGGAAATTCCAAAAGGCAAGCTTAATGTGATAGTTAACGTCATAAGTGCCAAAAACTTGCCAAGAAGAAAAAAAGGTACCTTTAATAAAGATGAAATAGATTATATTGAATTATGCCCATATGTTGAGGTTAGTTACAATAATATATTAGCAAGAACCAATACTAGCACAGGTAGTAATGCAAGTTGGAATGAAATTTTAGCAATACCATTAGAGTAAGTATTGATTATGAGTTTCTACCAAAAAATGTTGCTAGTCATTTTGAATTATAATTTTAGTTGGCAATTGGCAATCAATACTATTTAATTAGCAATATTATGTATTATGCATAATATGTAAATATAGTTATATAAACTCCAACTTAAGCATAAACCTGAAACATCAGTTTAGTTTACTAACTTATCGAAAGAAAGAAGAGTCGGATCGAAGACACACCTTATAGGGTCACAAAATCAGCCAAGCTGACTAATATCTCGAAAAAGCATTCAGAAAAAGTCAAGATCTGTCTCCAAAGTACTTGAAACGCGCAGCATAAATCTATGGCAAGCGTCAGCTACCACAACACTTTTTGCGGCGGCTGGACACAAATTATCTGACCCGGTATGGAGAGCGCTTAACAGACTAAGAACTAGCTGCTCATTTGTTAGTAATCTAAGAAGATAGAAATACCAGAATGTCGATACCTGCGACGGTGGCGCGGGTTAGAGTTTTCACCACCTCTGTGAAAAAACCTGAGTAAAAAAAGTCTTTATAACAAAAGTTATTTAGAATTAGTAAGTTTATTCATTTCCGGACTTTATTATCCGAAATTTATTTTGGGGTTAAATGTTTATTTCACTCCCAAGAAGGGGTGGTTTGCACCCCCTAAGTAAAATAAACCTTGGGCTCAGGTCGTAAAGTATAGTAAAGTCGTAAAGTTAAAGTAAAGTAGAGGGTAAGAGGAACCTAAATCCAAATTTTTGCCCCAAAACGGTCATTTACCGGCATAGTAGTAACATGCACAAATATGAGACAGACCTGCTCAGATCACGACCAATTTTAGCAAATTAAAAGGCCATTTATGTAGTTAACCAAGTTTTTAGTATTCCGGCCACAAAAATAAATAACTATGATAAAAATCGACGTTTTTCATTACAATCAGACATAAAAATACTGGTATTACCGAAATTAAAAAATAACAAAATCAAATACATACACTTAATAAACTTGACAGACTTTCAAAACAGAAAGAATGATGAAAAGTTTAGGCACTTACAGAGAAGTAAATATAAGTAAATATATATTGCATCATTCTGTAATTTTCACAGTCACATTGGCAATATTAACCCTTAACAACTATAGACATTCCATTATTACCACGTAACAACAGAGACCCGATATTTTTTACCGGTCATTATAAAATATAGTCAAATATAAAGTTAATAAAAGAATACATTATGTATTTTTTTGTAGTGTGTAGATATGGGAAAACAGGTGAAATGAGTGATTTTAATAATAAAACACAAGATTTTTAAAGAATAATATATTAAAGGATAATTTTGGTAACATTTTTGGTCTATTGAAACAAACAGACATAAATGCTACGAACAAAAATTTAGATTTTTTTTTAAATAAAGAAACCTAATAAAGAATCATAAAAGAAACATAAAATAGCATTTAGCATAATCTATATATCTTCTTCTTCTTTGTGTGCCGTGCTTGTATTCAAGCGTTGGCGATCGTCATATTGACAAGCTGATGAAATGATTCTCGGTCGGCAGCTAGATGAAACAGTTCCTCGACCGTTCGACCTGTCCATTGTCTAATTTTACGCAGCCAGGACAGTTGTTTTCTTCCGACCCAACGTTTTCCTTCGATTTTGTCCTGAATGATTAACCGGAGTAAGCGATATTTAGGTCCTCTCATTATATGACCGAAGTATTGGACCTTTCTCATTTTGATGATGTTGATCAATGCTCGTTCTTTGTGCACGGTCTCTAGCACGCGTTCGTTAGATATGTGTGCTGTCCACGGGATTCTAAGCATGCGACGGTAACACCATAACTCAAACGTTTCTAATTTGTTAAGATTTTTTATTTGTGTTGTCCAGGTTTCACATCCATAGAACAAAGTAGACCAGACGTAGCACTTAAATACTCTTAGACGTGTGGTCAACGACAGACTTTTACTGCATAATACAGAACGCCAGTTAATAAAGTTTTTTCGTGCGAGTTCTATTCTGATCGAAATTTCCTCGTCACTTTCAACCCTGCAGTCAATCCAGCTACCCAGATATCTAAAGTGTTCCACCCTTTCCAGGATTTTATTATCTAATCTTAGTACTGAGACTTCGATATTTATTTTTCCGACCACCATCCATTTTGTATTTTTTGCGTTGATTGTTAAGCCTTTTTCAGTGCATTCGTTGTTTACTGCCATTATTGCGGTATCATCGGCGTATCTGAAGTTGTTAATAATTTCACCACCGATCTTAACACCTTCGCGGCGATTATTTAACGCTATTTCAAAAACTGGTTCAGTGTAGGCATTAAACAACATCGGTGACATAACACATCCCTGTCTGACACCACGCTTAATAGAAACTTTAGCTGAAACCTCTTGGTCCACCTTAACACAAGCTGTCTGATTGTAGGAAAAAATTTTAAGCAATCTAATATCATACAAATAAATCTATACATCCATGAGAAAAAATCTGCAAGAGGTAAAAAGTCATTATCAAGAGTGCATTGTCAAAAAAATTAAGTGTCATATTCCTTGCAAACTCTGGCCGTGCATTGCAAACATATCGGAGTCTTGCACATTATGCAAATATGAGTGCTTTTTCTTTCTTTAGTGATTCAGTATAATGGTCCGTTGGCAAATACCCTGCATCTAAGTCCACATCACTTGCGCCAGAATCAAGTTCCTCATACCATTTTTGCAAAATTTCCTCAAAATTTTTACCACCAAATTTAACCATCTTTGAAGGTCCTGGATGACTTTCAGAGTTCATTATTTTACTTTTTCCTAAAAACACTAAAATTATTATAAACAGTTCACATTTTACCCATATAGAGTTACTGAGACACATGAAATTGTAAGTGGTGTGGATACAACGAAATCCGCGTTTTGGGACCGTCCACCGGTAAGAAATACCGGATCTCGGTAGTTAAGGGTTAAAGGAATATAATATATAGGGTGAGTCATGAGGAACTTTACATACTTCTACCATATGTAGAGTCCCTCAGGGAGCATTATCATGTGGCCACTAAAAAATGTCAACTCCTCTTCTTTATTAATTAACAGGGTGATTTGTGTAATTGACCATTTATTTCATTTTACTGTAGTGTTTATACGGCTCATTTGATTTTTTTAATTTTTGCATGATACGGTACACTACTATCAAGCATTCGACTGGTATTAGCTAAACTAAAAAATTCCAGGACTGGCTTTGGAAAAATTAATTTAGGGATTCGTATTAAATATTACACCCTGTATAATTTTTTTTTTAAATGCAATAAGTGATTTTTAAACTACATAAATAGCCAATGAAAACGACAAATGCGACAATGTTGTCGCACTTTTATTAAATTTTTAGTGAACGATCAAATCTTACCAAAAATAGAACAACCATAATGAAGTATCAAATTATAAGGTATTAATTTAAACAAATGTTATAAATTTCAAACATTTTAACTAAAATGAGTTCCTACAACATAATCTAATACGTAGAAAATTAACATCTTTACTGTCACTTTGTATTATCTCTACGATAGAATCAATTGTTTTTCAATTTTAAATTTTTACTCATAGATCGTATTATGGGGCGTTATTTTTTTGTGATAAATAATAAATTAAATTGATTAAAAAGTCAAACCTTTTGTATGTATTCATTTTTTTTTGATTGTAAATGATTAAAATTTTATGTCAAATAATAATACATTGCATCAACTGTACTAAATAAAAATAAATCTAAAAAAGTTTAAAATGAAGGTTGGCGTTGACCGTTTGACGTTTCTTGATATTTTATACCCATTGTCATTATTGTCATTATCAATTGTTATTTATGTGTACAAGAATACATATTTCTTCTGTCATATCTACGTTAAGTACATTGTGTTAGTTTTGGTAGAGCTTTTGTTACTTTCGTTCAAAATGCCACATCAGTTTTCGACCACAGAATATGCAGACATAATATTTGTTTATGGATTCTGTAATGGGAATGGTAGGGCTGCTAGTAGAGAATATCGCAGGAGATTTCCTAATCGTCGAACTCCCAGTCATCCAACATTTGGGTCAGTTTTTAATTATTTGCGAGAAAATGGCACTTTTCCTAGTGGAACAACAGAGCGACATGTAGATGAAGCGCAGGAAGATGACATTATGGACGCCGTTACTATGAACCCTGCAATAAGCACTAGACAAGTAAGTCGAGAATTTATTGTTACTCAATCAAAAGTAAGTAGAGTCTTACAAAAAAATAATCTATACCCATATCACATTCAAATGGTTCAGCGACTACATGCTGGAGATAAGATCGATAGGTTGGAATTTTGTAGATGGATTAACAATAATCGACCAACGCTATACAGGACAGAAGAATGTGTGGGCAGAAGAAAATCCCCATGCTATTTGAGAACGTCGTTCTCAGTTAAGGTTTTCGGTTAACGTGTGAATTGGTGTCATAAATAACCAATTAGTAGGTCCTCACTTTTTTGATGGACCTTTAACAGGGCAGGTCTATTTGAACTTTCTACAAAATATTTTGACGAATTTGCTTGCCAACGCGAACGTTACTATCCAAGGGATGTATTTTCAGCATAATGGGGCACCCCCACACTTTTTACTGGCAGTGAGACAACATCTCAATAATATTTATGGCAACAGGTGCAGGTCCTATTTCGTGGCCTTCAAGATCCCCTGATTTCAATCCCGTTGTTTACCATATTTGGGGACGATTGAAGCAACTAGTTTACGCAGTGAATATTAATAACCAACAACAATTAATTAATAGAATTATACATTGTTGTAACACTATTAGAAACGATCCCCAGAGTATCCGTAATTCAATACGTCAATTAACAATTCGGCAACAAAAATGTGTACAGGCTGCAGGGTTCCATTTCGATAATCTATTTTGAATTATTTTTATTTTGTTACCATTATTGTATCTTTTCCAGTTCTAATTTATGGGTTTATCATAACTATGGACATATTTTTAGTTTTTTTTTTAAATTGTTGTTCGTTATTGTTAGTAGTTACTGTTTTTTGTTGTGCAGTGACTCAGTTTATCATTTCAATTCAAATGTTTGAAATTTATAACATTTGTTTAAATTAATTACCTCATAATTTGATACTTCATTATGGTTGTTCTATTTTTGGTAAGATTTGATCGTTCACTAAAAATTTAATAAAAGTGCGACAACATTGTCGCATTTGTCGTTTTCATTGGCTATTTATGTAGTTTGAAAATCACTTATTGTATTTTAAAAAAAAATATATACAGGGTATAATATTTAATACGAATCCCTAAATTAATTTTTTCAAAGCCAGTCCTGGAATTTTTTAGTTTAGCTAATACCAGTCGAATGCTTGATAGTAGTGTACTGTATCATGCAAAAATTAAAAAAATCAAATGAGCCGTATAAACACTACAGTTAAATGAAATAAATGGTCAATTACACAAATCACCCTGTTAATTAATAAAGAAGAGGAGTTGACATTTTTTAGTGGCCACATGATATGCTCCCTGAGGAACTCTACATATGGTAGAAGTATGTAAAGTTCCTCATGACTCACCCTGTAGAAGTTTAATTTTACTTTAATATTATGCTTATTATTAATAATCCAATACATGTGTACATAATAATAATTTGATTTTTAGTTCTTCTCATTCCGATTATCTAAATCCGAATTCATTAGAAGGAGTAATAAGTGTAAATGTATATGACGAAAGCAACATTGAGATTAAAAAACTTAACAAAAACTGTGTTAATTGGCTTGGAGGCGTAGATATTTTGCTTTCAGCTGTATGCTGCTTGGACAGTGTAAGTATAGAATATCAACACACGCAATATTTATATCACTTTTTTTCTATATAATCATGTCCTTTGAGTTTAGTGCCCCGAAAAAACAAAACAACTATAAAAGCTTTATTTTTACATGCATTTACAGATGTCGGGATATTTCCAAATAAAAGTTCCATATCTATTGTTCGATTATGAAGATGAAGCAGAAACAACATCACAGAATAAATCACCCAAACTCATTGGTTCTTCTATTAATAGAAGTTATTTGTATTTGGATATATTTTTAGAACCAAATGTACCTAAACTGGCTCCAAACATGGTAAGGATAATTGCAACAGACTTACAAAATCTCTTTGTAATTTTTGTATACACAAAAAATACAAATGGGCACATAAAAAAAGTTAGGGTTCTTTGAAGTTATAAAATGAAAATCAGTTTTTTTTAATATATTAAAAAAAAATATCAGTAAAATTTGTACATTCAATAAAAATTGTATGGGGGTTTTGTTCCTTTAAACCCCCCTAAATGTTTGTATACGTTTCAATTAAATTATTATTGTGGTACCATTAGTTAAACACAATATTTTAAAAACTTTTTGGCTCCTAGTACTTTTTAGATAAGCCAATTTTTATCGAAATGTTTCAAAATTTCTGAGTACCTAATAAAATGTAAAATATAAATAAATTTTTATATTACCAGATCTCTATAATCTTACTGATCCATTTAAAAATATGTGGTGGATTTTACAAATGTTAAAAATAACCTACATTTTCTTAAATCAATATTTTTACCGTTCTAAGAAGAAAAATCGAATATTTTGTAAATTCATGGTGTGGTATTATCCCTAAAATATTACAATTCATAAAAAGAATAAGTCAAAAGGAACGTGTAACACACTTCGCATTTGTTTATATAAAATATGTTTAATAATAATCAAGTGCAGAGCACAGGTCTGCTACTTTGATTTAGGTCAATTGTTGGTACAGCTTGATAAACTAGCGGTAGAGAATGCAATAAGTAAAGCAAAAATATATGTAAATGTGCACAATTGATAAATTTATAAACGAAGGAAATAAGATATTGAAAAATGTAGTAATATACATAATGCGAAGTACCAGAAATCATAGAGGACGACCAAGAAAAACTGAGACTAATAAAAGAATACCACAATCACCCGATGTTTGGAGGTCACGTGGGAAATAATAGACTTGTAAAGAAAATAGAAGCGAGATTCAGATGGAAGAATATGGAAAAGGACATACGTAAATATATTAAACATTGCCATAAATGCCAAATTAATAAACCAAAAAGAATACATTTATTATCAAGATTACAGATATCGAAGAATTTGTGATATCGGACACTTCGTCAAAACCATGGGACATAGTGTATATTGACACGATAGGTCCATTCCCTAAAAGTAATGAAGGCAATCGATGCTGTATCACGATGCTTTGCGAACTGACGAAATACGCAGTAAGTATCCCAGTAGCTAATATAGAACCCAAAACGATAGCTCGTGGAATTTTTGATAATTTCATACCCACATACGGATTCATGAAACAGATTAGAATGGATCAAGGCAGGGAATACAAATTTGAAATAATTAATGAATTTACTAAAATGCTAAAGATCACACACAATTTTTCACCGGCATATCACTCTCAGTCAATAGGAAGTTGTGAGAAACTACATAGGACACTAAATGAATACGTAAGATCATTCATAGACGAAAACAGGGAAAATTGGGAGGAGTGTTGCAGAATGTTCACATACTGATACAACACTAACCCTAATGCATATCACGGCTACATACCTTTTGAATTGTTGTATGGTCGAAAGGTAAATTTACCAGAAGATTTCACAAAGGAAATTCAACCATGCTATAACATAGATGCCTATTATAATGAGCTCCGATATAAACTACAAATTGCACACGACAGAGCTAAAACACTCTTAATAAAGCACAAAAAGGGAAGACAAGACGCAAGCAAGCTAACCGCAGCACCTCAATATTTTAAAATAGGAGATCTAGTCCTCCTCAAAAGAGAAGAAAATAATAAGTTTGATAGTCTTTATGTAGGTCCTTTTGTCATAACAGAAGTAAATAATCTTAACTGTAAAATTAGGCTAGATACCGGAAAGATTAGGGAGGTGCATAAAAACAGATTATACGTTTACAAACAGTAGACATACGTGAACGCGGTGATTTTAGGAGACAATATTAGTGATATCGCGGGAAAAGTGACAGAGCAAATGAACAATCGCGACGTAAACAAATAATCCAATAGGGCAAACGAATAAACTATTTTTACCACATATGTTTTAGAATTAAGATAATGTATATCTATATGGTAGCATAGGTAAACAGTACTTATTTGAGATTGAAAATTTCTCTTTTTCCGAAGGAAAAGGGAGAGAGGAATGAGACAGTTGCAAGAGAGAACTTTTTCCGTAAGGAGGATGGTCTGGTATTATCCCTAAAATATTACAATTCATACAAAGAATTAGTCAAAAGGAACGTGTAACACACTTCGCATTTGTTTATATAAAATATGTTTAATAATTAGAATCGAGGACATTCATAAAAGAATAAGCAGAAGTGTAAGTCAGCAGAATTGTGAATCGCGACCGTATTGTTGTCGTAGGTTGATAAAACAAACTTGACCCACTAATGAATGACTGCTGATATAGCAAGGACTATTATTAAGGAGACAACGATTATTATCTCAGAGATCAGAACAAAATTAACGTCAAGATGGCAAGTTAGTAATCACGAACGTATCACGTGTTAGTAACTATGAAGTAGTCTCATAGTAACTTCAACTAAGTACTAAATACAATTAGGATAAGTAATGTTATAAAAGAGTGTACAGTTGTGTTCCAAATAAATGGTCATGTAATTTAATAACCACATTATTTACCATAATCGGCTTCTGACGAAATCGATTTGTAGCTTCCATGATTCCATTCCTTAGATGTTGTTCGTTCATAATTAGTAAGGAATGGACGTACCCTTTTATAAAACTTAGAAGCAAACGTCATTTGGGTTAAGATCTGTACCTCTAGGTGGCCACGATAAATGTGCGCATCAGGGCTCCTTTCAATCCAACGTCCAGGATTCTGATCGAAAAGATAATCTCTTATTTTATTATGGTAATGCACTGGAGCGCCATCCTGTAAAAACTATATATTTTTCCTGACTGTGAGATTGACCTCCTCTAAGTACTCTGATAATACGTTTTGTAAAAAGTGCAAATAATTTTTACCGTTTAAATTGCTTGGAAGAAAAACTCACCTTATTAGGTTATTACCCACAATTCCTGCCCAAACATTGACTTTAAAATGTCTTTGGTGGTGAGAGACTGTTTTTGCGTCGAGGTTTGCTTTAGACTAGATGTGCGTGTTATGATGGTTCGATGCCATTTCTGTTAAAGGTATTTCTTTATAGGTAAACAAAACATGATTATTAAAATTGACATTATGTGTGTTTTCAGTTCAAACTAATCGCAAAATCCCATTCTTTTAGGATAATCGTCATCCAGTAATTCTTGAACGCTTGTTAAGTGATAAGGATAAATCTGCTGTTCCTTGAAGATTCACTGAACCATCATGCGGGAAACATCTAATTGAGCCGCTACTACTCTTGTACTGCTTCTTCAATTGCTTTCAAAATCAGGTACTCGTTTCTATAGAAAAAGTTTATATAGAGAGAAATAATCGCCTGCCTGGTGTATTTCGATAAGGATATTTTTCTGCATAACGCCTGACAGCTTCTGGCACTATTCCCTTGGCATCCAACTATAATTACCAAATTACCAATAATTATTTAAAATCCTAATTATTTAGCCTGCTCAAACTTACTCAGGATTAAATTGATATCTGCCATTTCTGAAAACGTGTACATCATTGGGATAGAAAATTTAGTTTTTCTTAATAATTTTAAATGCATATTAATTGGAATATTTATTACTGACAATATGTAATGTTGATGCTACTATTTAATGCATCGTGACCATAGCAACAAGTGTTATACACCCGACTAGAGAATTTTTAAAACATAAAAAAGTAGCCCTATCTCGATAAAAACTAGCTTATCGAAAAAATACTTGGAGGCAAAGACGTTTTAAAAACATTGTGTATATCTAATGGTACCAAAATATTAATTTAACTGAAACGTATACAAACATTTGAGGGGTTTAAAGGAAAAAAACCTCCATAAAATTTTTATGGGGTGTACAAATTTCATTGTTAAGTTTTCTTAAGATATTCTTGCCATAAGAAAGCCACGTGTCCATTTTTAATATAAAATCTCTAACAGTTCTCGATATATTCGAAAAAATCGATTTTAATTTTGTAATTTCGAAGGGCTATAATTTTTTTGTGTGCATATTTGTACTAAGGTAGGTTAGGTTAAGAAATATTCGTTTTAATTAATGACCTTCCTTTTTGTTACACCCTGATTATAGGTTCATATGTATTATGTACATTTTTCTAATACAATTTTAGGAAGAACTTAAATCCGGAGAAGTTCCGTATATTCAGGAACATGTTTTGAAATGGAATAAAATATTCAACAATAGCTACACTCATCGAAAATTTAATGCTCTAGTTTTAGACGCAAATGGTAAAACCACATGTATAACACGTTATATCAAAGCTCTTGAGCCTCCCCAAATTAATAATAGGGAATTTGACGTTACAGTTGAGCAATGTTTGAGGTACATTTCGCTTATACCGTTTACGGAAAAAAATCATTTTTATAGCAATATCTGGTTAGCTGCAGATGTAAGTATAATAAGTTAATCTACAAGAATATAATATACTATTTGGTACGTAAGCTAGATCCACAGATTAATATATTAACTTTAAAATTGGAACAAAACCGTATTATTTCTGTATAGATTTACTACAAAAACTAGAAGTGTAGATCTTTAACAAAATCATAAACAAAAAATTTTATGTATAATAGGTGGTTGTATTTTCATAAACTTTTTTTAGTGGAAAATTTAAGACCAGTTTAATGTTGGGAATAGTTGGAATATAGACTGGAATATCACGCGGTGACTTCTGTTTATTTCATCGGTAACTAGAGAATGAATTTAGTTTAGAGCTAAGATTAATACTATTATAAAAATTAATAATAAACTCACCTGTCTTCTGGGTTGAACCGCGTCATATCCATTGGGCCGAGCTTTCAACATCTTCTCTGATGTCTTCTTCAGGGCTTCCGAGGTCTCAGTCTCCCGAGCCCCCAGACACTACTATACTCACTAGTAGTAGTGAAGCGACTTGGCCCAAATATGATAAATAAAAAAATGTATTTGGTACTATTTCATTTTTAAATAGTTTGTTATATGACAGTTTAATGTTTCTACAGTAAATACCGAAATAAGAGTATGATTAACAAATAAACAACAAAATAAAATAACCCTTTTTTAGTAGTAAAAATAACATGATAAACAAATTTGACCAATACAAAATATTTAAATCAAGATTAAGATTTACATATTTCACAAATGCTAAATTGATGTTCTGCAGATATATTTTTTCCACAATGAATACAAAATGGCGTCCTTTACGGTCACACATTTCTTGGACAAAAATCACAACGACGTGAACACTTTTGTGGCTCTTGGAGTGGTAGTTCGTCATGATATCCAAGGTATTGTCTGAGAGATTATCTTAACTTTCTTGGCAGTCGATTATTTTCTACTCTTTGCTTTATATAATCTTCCACCAAAGAATCAGCAAAGTTTTGCGAAAAATAGAACGGACGTTACAATTCGGCAATGTTTGAAATTGATGTAACACAAAAGAATTGATTCCAGCAGCATCTAACATTCCATACAGAATCCTTAAAGGCCACCGTCTTTCGGACAACTGTCTTCGAATGATAGAGTTGATCAAACGTATCGATCATACCTTTAGTGTTTTTAGGCTTTTTTGTTTCTGCATTTATTTTGTCTCCAAAATGCATAGAACTTATAAGTAGAACACATTTTTTCTTTTCTGAAACATGGGATACTAAAGTTACATCTTTTGAAAAAGCAGACGCTAACGAGCGGACTTCACTGCGTTTTACATCTAGAAATTGTACCGGTATTTCTATTTTATTTTTGCGAAGAGTTCCTACCATGTTAAGTTTATTCTCAAGAAGTTTTTTTGCCAACTCGATCGATGAAAACCAGTTGTCCATTGTTATGTTACGATTTGTTCCTGCTATTGTTTTCGATAGTTTCATAACATATTGCGTTGGAATAGAACCATCTTAAGGCCTTCTGTTTGGATATTTTTCTGTATAAGAAATTGCAGAACACATATTATAATTAGTTTTGGCGTCGCACATCATAATAATTTTAATAACCTATTTGTTTGGTTTGCTAGGTAAGTACATTTTAAATGGGCAGCGACCTCTAAAGTTTTATAGCTGCTCATCTATAGTTACATATTGATAAGGACTATAGAAGCTTTCGCAGTTTTCTATCAATAGATCCCATATTTCTCTTATTGTTGCTAATTTATCGAAAGTTTTTCTTTCTGCTCGAGTTGTTTTGTCATCAAAAAGCAAGCAGTTTAAAAGAAATTTAAACCGGTTTTTTGTCAGTGTATTGCGAAATATTGCTAAGCCAAATTTTTCTGACCAGATGTCTTCGAGGGAAATATGTGCTTCTGTAGAAGTCCTGCAAAGTATAAAAGCCCAAACAAAGCCATAAGTTCTGCTTTACGTGTTTCTTGTATGTATCGTTGTTCCGAAGTAAACTTTGATTTTTAAATTTCTATTTCTCTATTTGCGCTGTTGACAATTATTTCTAAAATTTAATCGGTAAAAAATAGCTGGCATATTTCTTTCGGTCTTTTAGTGTTTTTACACTAGACACTCAAACCATGGAGGAGAAAGTGCGAAGGAATGGGCATACCAGTAAGAGACGAATACCTATACACCTTAAGTTTTGCCGACGATCAAGTAGTCATCGCACAAGATGAAGAAGATCTCAGCTTTATGCTCAGAAAACTAGAAGATGAATATAAAAACAACGGAATGGAAATAAACTTAGAGAAAACCGAATACCTAACAACAGAAAACAAGGATATGAGAAACCTAGAGATAGACGAGGGAAGACAAATAAATGGAACAGATAAATTCAAGTATTTAGGAACCATAATATCGAACCAGGGAACAACAGAAGAAGATATAAACAACAGACTGAGACAAACAAGAAACTGTATAAGACAACTAAACTCAGTGTTGTGGGATAAGAACATTACGATAAAGACAAAAAAGAGAATATATAACACCCTGACAAGAAGTACCTGACATATGGGTCCGAAAACTGGACAATAAACAAGAGAAATAGAGGTAGAATAAGAGCAGTAGAAATGGAGTTCCTGAGGAGAAGCTGTAGACTTACAAAAAGAGACAGAATTGAAAACGCAGAGATTAAGCGGAGAATGGGAGTGCAATCAGACATAATCGACTATATAGAGGAGAAGAGACTATCCTGGTACGGCCACGTCAGAAGAGCGAACAGAGGACGCTGGATAAACAAAATCACAGAATGGAGCCCGATTGGAAGAAGAAAGAGAGGAAGACCCCGAAGGTCATTCAGAGATGAAATCGACGAGGCTATGGAGAAAAGAACCCTGCGAGATGGAGACTGGAATGACAGGGAAAATTGGAGAAAACGGTTGAGTGAAGGAAGACAGTGAAAACTGTGGAAATCCTTAGTAGTAGTAGTAGTGTTTTTACATTTTTGTTTTGGGCCAGGTAAATGTACAACTAAATTTTTTGCCGAGGTCCTCGTTCTCTTCGAAATTAATGGCTGCGAATACCACTTAAAACCATTACGAGCAAAAAATTCATGACGGACATATGTTTCCATAGCTTTCTCATTATTTTCTGTTCCCTCCTGTAATTCTCTAATAATTCATTCATCAGAATCGTTTATTAAGACATCCTCGTCTTCGCTATCGTTTTCATCTAACGACTCCTCCTATGCCAGATCGTCATTCTCGTCTTTGTATAACTCGTTCCAAAGCTCTGTTTCAGTAAGATGACGCCGTCGTTCATACTGCAGTTGGAATGCAACTCGTTTTAAATTTTTATCAGCTATTTTCCTACAATAAATCATTATTTAAACAACCCAAAACAAAAAATAATGAATTTAGCTTACCTCACAATATTATAACGTAAACCACAACGTGGGTTCAAAACCAATGCAAATCCTTATCCGCGAAAACGAAAGTCAGGTCAAAAAATATGTACACACACCGGAACCTACAAACGGGAACTGAAACCAGAGAATAACCGAACACACGTGTGTTCGGTTATTCTCTACTGAAACCATGGTACAATGAATACACAAGGTATGATATTGCGCATGACATTTGACAGCTGGCCCAGGAGTGTGACGTAGTTAAGATCGCCTGAACCACCTCGAACCCATTATTACAGCTTAACGTACACATTAATTTTGAAATTATGGTTAAAAAGTGATCTAATTTTTTTTTAAATGTTTTGTTTTGGTTATAATTGAATAAAAAATATATTTTCAGTAGCGTAAAACCTTTACTTCTCCTAGAGATTCAGGCGAAATATTTATTTTTGTTTTCATACACATACTAATAATATAAGTACTCTTTTTGTATGCAAATCCCTTGAAATTTAAAAATTTTCTGCAGAGGAAATACTGTGAATAGGTAAATAGTAGTAGATTTGCTTATTCTGATTCACTGTCACTCGCTTCCAAGCAGTTTTACTGAAATAAAAACAAAATAGAGTACAATATGGTATTTTAGATGAGTTATAATGAAATTTAGTAAAATAAAAAATATACACATTACTATAACCTACCGATTATTATATGTAAAATTTACTTATCAAACAATATAATAATATGAAAATAAGACACAAATTAGTTCAAACGCAAAACACAATAAATATCGACTTCAGACGACTTTACACCGGCAAGACAGAAAGCTTGTATAAAAACAAAAGTTCAACAATAATATCGGTTATCAATGGTGACTATTGCAAATTGCAAGTTATGAGATAATAAATATATTTTAAAGTATCTTAATACTGACTGAGTCATCTATTTTATAATAGAAAAATAATTTAGATATATGCTTATATATGTGTCTTTATACAAATGGTGTTTAGTTACTATTTATTTATACTGTATAGTATTTTTTTGTAAAACTGAAAGTTTTTATTTGCCATTGTATATCTGGTTTTGTACCTTTTTCAAAGTACGCTGTGCAATTGCTTGTTGCAATAGTGACAATGAAGATAAAATCTTTAGCTTTCATACAATTCCTAAAGATAGCGTGACCAGAAAACTGTGGATTATATCTTGTTGTAGATAGGATAATTTTAATTGTAATACTGCAAGAATTTGTTATACACATTTTAAAACTGAAGATTACCAAAGAAATCTACAACAGGAACTTTTAAATTACGTTTCTAAAAAGGGTCTAAAACTCAAACCTGAGGCAATACCTAGTCTTTATTTGCCTAAATCAACATCTAAAATCTAAATCTTTATTTTTATTAATTATTAGTCATGAAACCTTAAATGGTTTTTTCATATTGATTTGTTAAGTAAGAAACTAGCCTCAGCCTGCTATGCAATTTGCAATAAGAACTGTTTCGGAGGAAATCGATTTAGCATCTTCCAAAATAACATATTTTTCTTTGTTAAATCATGTTATCATTATTAAAATATACAATGTTATCATTATTATAAACAAAACCAAGATAATTTTATGTGTGAATATTACAAAAATGTCATTTTAAATGTTGTGCAATATTGTGTGCCCTCACTACACTCATATTCGATGGCCAGCTAGCTCATTCGATATAAATAAAGTTGACTTTGTCATTATTTATTTTGTTTTTGTGTTTAGTGCAGTAGGTATATACACGTACAAATTTTGTGTACCTCCATTACCACTTTTCTGTATCTTTTTAAACATCTGAAATATCGAACTCTGGAGTATAAGTTAATTAACCTGTACCTACGTGTAATAAAAGATAATTAAAACTTGTTTTATAAAGGATATATATGTTTTATAAAGGATACATATTATAATAACATAATTTTATCATATCTTTATAATTACTATAATTAAATTAGCCAAATTATATAAAAAAAACTTAAAATTAAAAGTCTTTCCTATACAACTACATTCAAATGTTGCGGGAATAAGCGATCTTGACTACGTCATGCGTGGAAGCGAACCGATTCTGGAACATTATGTATCATACCTTGTGTATTCATTGTACCATGGCTGAAACTACGTGGAATTTCAGCCCAGTGTCTTAACTGCGCGCAAGCGTGCTTAAGAAAAATGAAACTGCTGGGTCACGAGCGACCCCATGTTGTGGTACTAGGGTTAAAACTATGCTTCGCTGCATTAATTACTTTTTATGAATTAAACAATAATTATTAACGCCACATTATTAAAGCTAGGAATAATTATTGTGCAGATATTACCTGCATTTAAGCGCTTTCACTGCGATGGCGATGTGTCGGTTAAGTTTAGAAAAAAATGTTAGAGGACTTTTTTGCTCCAAATTGTGTATTATATCCATACCTTGAAGGAACGCACTATTTTCGGGGATACCTTGTTAAACGTTGGCTTTAATGTTGCCAGAAATGCAAATAATAATAGATCGGTTAGACCTAAATATTCAACTTTATCATCTTACAAAAGATAAAACACTCGTACAAAAAGTTATGATATAAAACGTGAATAATAATTAGTTTACAAGTGAGTAAATCATATATTAAAAGTTGGATCTGTCTGTACAAGATAGTCATATTTATTTTATATTTTCAAATCTATGATATATACCTTTCATCTTAAGAAACTAATAATTTACTTTTTAGCAATTAATTAATTTCATGTTAGGCTCGATAACCGACCATTGTATAGCCCTAACTTGCTACTTGTTAGCATTAAAAGTGGAAGCATGGCTGCTTTTAGGATACGGTATACCTCATGGTTATACTGCGTACGTTTTAGTTCAAGAACATTCCTCAGAATCACCGTTACCACTGCACTATGTTCTAGATGTATTTTATAATGAAAAGTATAACGTGTTGGATGAACATTGTCCTTTACAGAAAATATTTTGTGTTTTAAATGGAACGAATGTAAGTAATAAATCTTTAAATAGTTTCATGTATTTTGTTAATTTTAAACGGTGTTAAATTTTGTCTGGTATTATTATTATGGCAGTTTACTTTAAAAACAGTTTTTTAAATTACCTTTGGGTAGATTATGGTTGGTATTAAAATTATTTAAAATTTTGGTTTTAATATTAATTTATTAAAAACACTTAGCTAACGTATTAATGAGTAGAAATCAATAAATATATGAAACATTTTGACAACCTCTGCTTTCATAAAAAAAGTACACAACCGGTTTTAAGAATTCCGAAATGGAAATTGAAACGTCAATAAACGTATTTTAACCTTTAATTGTGGCTTATTCCCATTTAAATAGTAATTAATTTAAAATGCCACAAGAAAATAGCTTCAGAACGGTATTTTTATTTTGACAAGAGTAACCAAAAACTATTTTAGCCAATAAATTAGATAAAATTCTAGTTAAAATAGAATTAAACAAATTAGAAAGCTCGACAGCAACATCAAAGAGTATTTTATTCACCTTTGGTGGCCAAATATATTCACTGCCTCTCCACAATGACCTTTATATAAGTAATATAATATAATTTGTTTTAAATATTTTGAATAAAAAGTTATAAACAAGTGTCCCGATTATACCGATTTTGTCCTTTCGAATCCATCGGTAACTGAACGTTCGTAGAATCACTTTTATTTATTTAAAACCCACTTTCACTGAAGTACACTAAATGCTTATTTTTAACATTAATTTTAAACAGATGCCTGCATACTCAATTTCTTAAAAATGTGGAATGCCAAATGTTGGAATGAAATTGTGAATGCGCCAAATGTACATAATAATGTATGCGCTCATAAAATTAATGACTTACTTGACAGTTTTAATTTGGTACAGATTATTGATGGGCCAACTCATATAACCCCTACATCGCAGACTCTGATTATATAATTGTCTCAAACAAAAATAGAATAAACTCCTTTGGTGTGTATTCTCTTGACCATATAACACATCATGAGCTTATTTTAAGACTGTTAGAAATTTCAAACACTTTGATGTAAATCTTTTTTTACTTGATTTAAACTGTACTTTGTTTGCCAACATCTATCACATTCAAAACATCAATGAAAAAGTAAAATTCTTAAGCAGCTCCATTGTGGCTCTCTTCGACAAACATGCTTCTTTTAAAAAGATTAAATTTACTAAAAATTATAATCCTTGTCTAACAGATAATGTGAAACTTCTTATGTCACTAAGAGATCAGGCTAAAAAAAAGTAGCAGAAAACTAAGGAGGTAGCTCACCTTACCTACTACAAAATGATTAGAAATTATACATTAGCATGTGAGAATGAAAAAAAAGCTTTCTTTCAACACAAACTTTATGTTAAAATAAAATATAAATATAAAAAATACTTAGAAAAATTTACAACTCATTAATATTGGTAAGACAGAACACACAATTCCAGAAACATTAAAAGAACCCTATGAGATTAATCAGTACTACACATCATGCATCCCACATCTAACAATCAATCAAAATACAATTGACAATTATTTAAATACTGTACCTAATCGCGAACAATTTACCTTTACTCCAGTATCTTGTGATCTAGTGCAAAAATTGTTATATACTATTAAATCTAATGCTCTAGGTTCAGACGGTTTAAACTTAAAAATGTTGCTTCAATGTTGCCCATTAATCATTCCTTATATAACGCATATAATGAATTGTTGCCTCTCGAGTTACTATTTTCCAGATGAATGGAAAAAAGCAATAATTAGACCCATACCTATATGTAACAATCCAATCGAATATAAGGATCTTAGACCTATTAGTATTCTGCCTACTTTATCAAAAGTGTTAGAACGCATTATGCAAATGCAGCTTGGTGATTATATTTCTAACAATAATATCTTAACTGATTTTCAGTCTGGGTTTAGGCCATTTCACAACTGTGAAACAGCACTCCTTAAAATAACTGATGACATTTTGAGAGAAAGAGATATGGGTAAGGTTACCATTTTAGTTTTGATCGATTTCTCTAAGGCATTCGACACTCTCAATCGATCACTGCTCTGTGCAATTTTGAAGTCAATCGGCTTTTCCATAGATGCATTGAATATGGTTAAGTCATATTTGCATCACAGGAAACAGAGCGTCAAAGTAGACGAAAGAAGCTCTGATTTTCTAAACATTTTGTCAGGTGTACCTCAGGGCTCAATCTTAGGTCCAATCTTATTTACTTTATACACCACCAATATTGGTACCTCCTTGAATACCTGTAAATTTCATCTCTATGCAGATGATACACAAATTTACCACTCATTTTACCCGGTTGACAGAGCAAGTGCTATTGAGATTGTTAATCAAGATATTAAATCATTGATTGCTTGGGCAAGAAATCATGCATTAAATATAAACTCTAAAAAAACTAATCTGGTGGTTTTTAGTCCAAACAGGGTGTGTTTGGAAATGAGTAACATCATTGAAATAGTTGTTAATAATGAAATCATTAAACCTGTAACTAGTGCAAAAATCTAGGTTTAACTTTAGATAATCACCTCAAATTTACAAAACATATTAACACCTGTGTGAGTAAAGCAATTCTCAGTCTAAGAACAATTTACCATAATTGCCGCTATCTGTCATACAACGTAAAAAGAATATTGTGCGAAAGTCTGGTACTATCAAAATTTAACTATGAAGATGTTGTGTATGGGCCTTGTATTAGTTCAGATGACAGGAGAAGAATTCAGGTGGTTCAAAATTCGTGTCTTCGTCTGATCTGTGGTGTAAGAAGACACCAGCCTATTTCTCACAAATTAAAACATGTAAAATGGTTGAACATGGAAAAGAGAAGATTTCTACATGCTGCTTGTCTTTTCCACAAAATTATCAAAGACTCTCTACCAGCATATCTTTTTAAAAAAATTATATACAGAACTGACATACATAATGTTAATACAAGATATAAAAATACAATTACAGCTCCGCCACATCGTACAGAACAATTCAAAAATTCATTTACATATCAAATATCAAAAGTATATAATGGAATAGCTAAAGAATTAAAATTAAAATCGATTATATCTTTTAAGAAATCTTTTAAATCTAAATTGCTAAGTGAGTAACACATGTGCAACTATTTGATAACCAGTTATGAAGTATGTATAAACTGTGTGATAGTTTTTGGACAATATTTAAATTATAAATGTTTCTTTTGTTTAGAGTTTTTAATTGATTGTTACATAACATGCAAAAAAATATATTATATTTTTTTTTTCTCTTGCTTAAGATGAAAAGCAGAGGTACTGATTTCTTGAAATCAGCACCAACTGATCTTCGGCATTTTTTCTTTCTTATTGTATTTTATGCATATATAAATTATATATTTTGTGTATTGTATGAATTTGAAGGAAAAATAAAGACCTTTATCCAGATTTAGCCATACGGCTCACACTCCCTCTAAGGGGAAAATTCACTCATCCCAGATACCTACGGTATCAAAAGGATTGAGCTCTGGTGGGACTCTTTCCATGTTATCGAGTCCTAGGTGACTTGGTATGTCGGTGTATCTCCCAAAAATTTTCGTACGCATCTGGACGTCGAAAGTAACACAGCTTTCTGCATAATCTTATATAGATGTTCGTTTAGACCCAGCTTTTTTATGTTTTCTAGGAGGCTCTTCGGGATGACTCCAGTGGTAGAAAGAATAATGGGTATCGTCTGGGTACTTTCCATTCTCCATTGTCTCCTGATTTGTATTTCTAGATCTCTGTACTTGGCGATCTTTTCGTTGTATTTAACACGTATATTATTGGTGTTGGGTATCGCCACATCAATAAGTGTTGTTTGCCTAGTAATTTTATTAACTAGTATGAGATCGGGTCTATTATGGGCCACTAGTTGGTCTGTAAGCACAGTGCGGTCCCAGTATAGCTTGTAGTTGTCATTTTCAAGCATTCTATCAGGGACGTATTGATAATAAGGAAGATGGTCGGTTTGGAGAAGTCCCAGTTTGTCAGCTAGTTCTTGGTGGATAATCTTTCCTACTGAGTCATGGCGTTCTTTATAATCAGTACCGACAAATGCCTGGCAGCCACCGGTAAGATGTTGGATGGTTTCTTGGGCTTGGCATCCATATCGGCATTTGTCATTTTGGACTTGAGGATCTTTAACAATATATTTCAGGTAATTCTTAGTTGGAATAACCTGATCCTGAATGGCAAGTAGGAAACCCTCAGTCTCGGGAAACATCTTTCCTGATGTCAACCAATAGTTCGACGCTGTATTGTCGACATATTCTTGGCTGATCTCATTAAGATGTCGCCCATGCAGAGGTTTACTCATCCAGGTGCGCATTTTGTCTTGCTTAGTCAGGTGGTTTATGCGCATTTCTTGTTCCCTCAGTTTAAGCGGCGTCGTATCATCTACTGCGCAAATTGCTCGATGTAAAGTAGACGTCTCAGCCTGTACCTGAAAATAAGTTCTTAAATTAGCAATTTGTTTATCCAATTGCTCACCTATATCCATAAGTCCTCTTCCCCCTTGATACCGCGCTAATGTTGTTCTCTCTACTGCACTACGTGGATGGTGTTTTTGCGCCTTTGTGAGAAGTGTTCTTACTTTCCGCTGAAGACCCTCTATATCCGTTTTTGACCACTTTATAATACCAAATGAGTAGCTCAGCGCGGAACAGGCGTACGTATTTAATGCCTTAAACAAATTTTTACTGTTAAGATATGACCGATTTAGTTGTCTTACTCTTCGCACGAACTCCGAAGTTAGTTCGGTTTTCATTTGTTTATGGTCAATTTTCCGCGCTTGTTTTACTCCGAGATATTTGTACATATCATTTTCACCCATTGCCTCGATGTTTTGGCCATCTTGCATATCGAAACCTCCGGGCTGAACCTTTCCTCTGACTATGTTTAGTATACGGCACTTGTCTAGTCCAAAATTCATACTGATATCATTTGAGAAATTTTCTACAGTTTTTAGCATCTCGTCTAGGTGGTTTCGAGTGGAAGCCATTAATTTTAAATCATCCATATACAACAGATGATTAAGCTTCGCTACAATAGTGTTGTTATTTTTGATGCTAAAACCTGAGTCAGTAGAGTTCAGCAGCTGAGATAGTGGGTTCATTGCTAGGCAAAACCAAAGTGGACTCAACGAGTCCCCCTGGAAAAGCCCCCGGTTAATAGGGATATCTTCAGTTTCGATATTAATTTCACCCGGTATTTGAAGGTGAATTTTAGTCTTCCACTCTGCCATTATATGCTTCAAAAAGGTCACGAGATTATCATCGACTTTATATATTTTCAATATATCTATAAGCCATTCATGCGGCACTGAATCAAAAGCCTTCTTGTAGTCAATGAAGGCAGTAAAAAGGTTTCTTTTTTTGTTGTATGCCTGGTTAGAAATGACTGAGTCGATAATAAGTTGTTCCTTGCAGCCCATGGACCCCTTAGCGCATCCTTTCTGTTGAGGCTCTATGATATAGTTCAGAGCACAATGTTGGTAGATACGCCGGGCCACACAGGATGTGACCAATTTGTACAAAGTTGGAAGACAAGTAATTGGGCGGTACTTTGCTGGATCTTGGGTGTTACTTTGATCCTTCGGTATTAGATAAGTGGTTCCCTGAGTAAGAAATGATGGTATTTCCTGTGAATTAGAAATAATATTATTAATAAATACTGTTAAAAGCTCATGAACACTCCAAAACTTCTTTAGCCAGAAGTTTTGAACTCCGTCTGGTCCAGGAGATTTCCAGTTATGAAGCTCTTTGATAATGTTCGAGACTTCTTCAGTGGTGAATGGTTCATAAGGAATATTACTGTAGTGTTGACAGTTGTTCGTCGTTTGTTCAATCCATCCAGCATTGTTGTTATGAGTAGCTGGCGTCGAAAGTTGGTTTCCCCAAAACTCATGAATTTCTTCTTGGCTTGGGTAGGATTTATTTACATTTTCTACGGTGGAATTAAGTTTTCTATAGAAAGCCTTCTCTGCATTCTCAAAAAGTATATTGTCGCATTTACGGTTGTTACTAACTTTGTATCTCCTTAGGCGACCTGAATAAACAGAGAGTTTTTGTTTTAATGTGTCCAGGCAGTGTTGAGCTGTGTTGTTCTCTGGATCATGTTGTGAGTGTCTTGGAGTGTTCAGAATTATTTCTTCAGTTCTTTTAATTACTTTTCGACTTCTTACTCCTCGGATGTATTCTGTAATTTGTCCAATATCCCTGCGCAATAATTCAATTTTACTCAGCAGTCTTTTTTCCCAGGGTGCAATTCTGTTTTCAGTCCTTCCGGTATTAGTTCCCCGCCGTGTTCTGATCTTAATGCCCATAACATTAGCAATTGCTGTGGCTGCACAATAAATCAGCATATGCAAATATTCTAATGTATGGGCTTCCACGATATAATTGGGTAGGACTTCAGTGTTCATAATTTGTAACAGCGCACCTAGTTTCTTACAAGAGTTTATTTTTGGTAGCGGTGGTCTGCTAAGTGGGTTTGTACCATTAAACTCTTGTACGGCACGTGCCATTTCTCTTACCAGGCTATCGTGCAACTCGTTGTTGTCCTGCTGCGTGTTAACAGGTTGAGTTTCTTGTATGATGGGCTCAGGAATCTGCTCATTTGGGATTTGATTATGGACTTGATCCACAACTAGCTCTTGGTTATGAATCTCCCGTTCGACTTTGCTTCTGATAGTATCGCGTCTAGCCTCTGGGATAAGATTATTTCTTATAATTACCCGGTATTGATCTGCTATTCGCTGTTCAGATACTTGAATCTCTGGGTACTCCCTGCAAAATTCGGCATACAGTTGTTGTCGATAGCCGATCGTTTCTCGACCGAGGTTCGTCACCTTGTAATAGAAACGCAAAATGTTTTCGTTAATAGACACAGTCCATTTCATGCGCTGCCTCGGTCGTCCCGCTTGAGTGAGCGCCGGCTGATGTTCCAGCGCAGCACCTTCAGCGGGTGGAGCTCGTGTTGTTGTTTGGCTCATTTGTGGTTCTTCTTGTTGTTGGGCTGTAGCTGATTGTATGACAGGGGCCCGCCTCCTCAACACCCTGCCACCGACGTCCCGCATGCTGTCACGTCCAGCGCCGGCTCCAGACGTGCCCTGGCGATCCCCAGGCAGCGACCCTAAACATAAATTATTAAACTCCATTTTCATGGGTGTGCATTTTATACCTACTGCCAGGTGTCAGTTTTTGTTCCACGGCAGGTATGCCTGCTACCCTCTGGGTATCGGTTCTAAGAATACCCAGAGAGTATCCCCCATTCGCAGGGGGCCGCGCCTGATAGAAGAACTGACAAAAAACTCCCACAGGAGACCTTTATTATTATTATTATTATTATTATTATTAATGGTATTATTATGATATTCTATAGCTATATAACCATATGTGGGGTACAAGCTTTGTCCGGGAGGTGAGTTTCTAGTGTTTCAGGAAAACCAAAAATCTCAATTTCCAGTTTTCGAGACTTAACCCATTGCCAGTCTAACCGATTTTCGGTGCGCGTGCTCGTACGTCTTCAACACGGTGGGAATATGCAGGCTCTGGCGGTTGAAATTTCCAAATGTGGCAGTATTATGTGTAATAGACGATAACTACTAAGCACAAAAACCACGTGCATTACATGTGATACGTAAAGCAATTTTATAATTGTTTCTTTCTCATACGATATGAGTATCATATGTGATTCACTACACTAAGAAGGTCCTCTAGAATAAAGAAATGGGTCGGTGTAACATTATGCGAGATGAGAAAATTTTTAGGTATTCTGCTTATAACTGGACTTATCCAATACCCGAACATAGAAGATTATTGGCGACGAGACAGTTTATTTTACCATCCAATGTTTCACCAAATTGGAATGAGCTACAACAAATTCTCTTTGATACTGAAAAACTGGCACGTTTGTGATAATTTAAAAGCTCAACCTAACAATAGATTATACAAAATAGATGCTTTCATCAAGTTGTTTATTTTAAAAATTCAAAAGATCTATACCCCCGGGGAAGAAATAAGTGTCGATGAAACTATGATTTCTCACCGAGGAAGACTACTATTTCGACAATATAATCCCGGCAAGTCTCATAAATATGAAATAAATATTTAAGCTATGCGAGATGTCAGGATATATATGGAATTTCTCCATATACTGCGACCAGGGTACGTCTACAATATTACCTGGATTAGACCACCCCGGATCTGTTGTTGTTTCTTTATCTGAGCCATTACTTGACAAAGGTCGCACTCTTGTAGCAGACAACTGGTACAGCAGTATTTCATTAGCCACTTTTTTGAAAAATAGAAACACAGAATACTGTGGAACAATGAGGGTTAATCGAAGTGGTATCCCAAATAAAGTCAAAACAGAGAAACTAGACAAAGGACAAATTATAGGTGGAATCAATTCTAACGGAATTCGACTATTCAAGTATCAAGATAAGAAAATAATTTACATGGTTTCAACGTTCCATGGATCTGAGAAGGAAACTGAGAGAAGAAATCGCAAAGGTGAAATAATTGGAAAACCTACTTGTTTTGGAATATAATAGAATTAAAGGTGGTATAGACTTTTCAGATCAAATGATTTCTTACTACAGTCCTGCTCGTAGAAGTGTCAAATGGTATAGGAAAGTCATTTTTGAATGTATTAGTATTGCAGTTGTTAATAGTTGGGTCTTATATCAAAAATTTTTATAGTAATAAAACAATGCCACTAGCTTCATTTACCAAATGTTTGGCGGAATCTTTACTTGAAATCGATACCAAGCAGAAAATAGAAAAGCCCATTCGAAAAGTTCATGAACTAATAAACATTGCACGCAAAGAAAATGGTAAAATTCAACGCAGACGGTGTAATGGTTGTTATAAAAAAATAAGTCTAGAACACAATCGTAAAAGAGCTCTGAAAAAAGCAAGTATCTATGGAATGTATGATTTGCGAGAAACCATTTTGCCTACCATGTTTCAATGGAACTCGCGAAAATAATTTGAATTTTTGCTTTTTATTTTTTAGTCATAAAAATATATTTTAAAAGTTTTTTTTGTAATAAAAAATTTGGAATTTATATACATTTTTTTAACTATTAAATAATCTAGAAATCATTGTTGATTTTCTTTTTAATAGTAGTCTAAAATAACAGCACACATTATAAATACATTTATATTCAGAAGGTAATATGGATATCGAGTTTCCTCTCTTATACATAACCTGTACAGCCAATATCATAAGGGATGTCGTAAACATACTTTTAAATGATACGATTAGCAGAGCCGAATGAATATATTTCATGCGCTTTGAAGAAATATTTCACTATAAATAAACTATTGATTGAGCATCACATACGATGCACAGACGTTTTAAAAATAATCCCTGTGTATCACATGCAATGCACAGGATAGAGAAAGGGTTCAAAAACCCAAGTGACTAACGATATCAGAAAAATAGTAAATTCGGCAACTTTACAAAAATGAAATTTCAAATCTTCATATCACAAAATAGGTGTAAAAATATTGACTTTTTTAAAAAACTCTAGAGAACATTTTTTTCTTAAAATTCGCAATTCTAGCTACTAGCTACCATAGTTGTTTTTTTTTTTTGATAAACGACGTTTTCCACTTCCGAGTTGGGGTGGTAATCACTCAGAGGAAAAGCACATAGGTGTAAAAATAATTCTGAGCAAAAACGTCATATCCTGGACTCTATATAATAGTAAATACTCTTTAGTGAACACGTCTATTTAGGATTTACGTATTTTGTATATGTAGTAGGATGTTTGCCTCGCACGCCGGTGGTCCGGAGTTCGAATCCTACCGCCGGCAAGAACAACTAGACATTTTTAAAATGTGTATAGGCCCCAGGTCGACTCAGCCTGAATAAAATGAGTACCTTGGGTAAAACCAGGGGTAATAATAGGCGGTTGAAGCGTAGCACTGGCCATGTTACCTTCCTTGTATACCGTAGGCCCTAGATATAGCAGACTACCCTGCTATATTCCCAAAGCCGCAAAGCGGTATAAAACGGGAGACTATTATTATTATTATAAAAACTTATTAATAGTCTACAAACTTAGTTCTGTTCTCTACAAATAATTCAAAACCTACCTTTATTTGCATGTGTGTTATCTAGATTATTTTCTGTTGTATTTAATTATTAGTATAATTACATATGTTTTGCAACTACTACATAATTCTAATTACCTACATATAAACATCGGTGTTTTCAAAAAGTTAACGTTAAAACATTCAAAAAATTGATTAAAATTAAAGTTGTAAAATTGGCTTGCTAATAAAGTATTTTTTTGTGTTTCACAAGCATATCCTTACGCATCCTTGTGCATATTTTTCAATTTCACTCTTGAAAAACTTCGCTGCGAACGGGGCAAAGACGACGCGGCGCATCTCTTTCAGAATATCCATTGTCATAGCAAACAATGCAGACGCTACCTTTTGAAGCCACATTGTAATAAGTCCAATTGTGGACCTTTATGCGATGTTTTATAATAGGTCACTGAGGCGTTTAGTTAGAGAGCTAGTCAGACGTCAAAGGAAGGTGAGGATTCTTAAAGAAAATATTTAAAATACTTAATTATGTATTTCGCGAAGTTTATGGACTTAAAATTTAAAAATTTGACGCAGAAGAGTTTCCTGAATCGAAGCAATAAACATGATATATAAGTTTTATAGAACTTTTTTATAGATAATTAAATAATGAAAGTGAGGAAACTATAAGCAAAATTGGAAACAGGTTTTTCATCTTAACTCATGCATATCTTAAAAAATCATTAACGAATTAAGCGACATTTGATCGAATAACTTTTAAAAAATGTAAAAAACATGTGAAAGTCTATTTATATTTGCATTAATCTATAAAATATGAAATATGTCATTACTATATTTTAGAAATAGCACCAAAAACAAAATTAAAATCTTCAAACCCATTTATCTCAAAACTACATTTTGGCGCTTAATCCGCTATTACATAATGCGGTCCAACTATAAGTACTTTGTTTAGTTTTGAAATCGTTTAAGCTCAGACGCAAGAGCTTTAAAAGCCGAATTATGCAGTCACTTCCAATAAAATTAATACTCAAGATGTAACAGGGTAGACGCTTTTAAAAAATGTGCTACTAGCACAAACAGTCGCCTTTCAAACTACTCCAGAACAAAATGAGATTACTAAAACTTTAAAATCTGCATCACCCGTATTTTTTAATATTTCTCCTTCATAAATATTGCAAGAATCTAGTACTTTGGTTTTAAGTCAAGCTCTGTCAACAAAAAATGTTTAAGTCTTTGCTCCAATTCTGGCAACTGTCAATTTGCCTCCATTAGCTACTGCAAATTTAATTTCAGTACCGCCTCCTTCCGGTATGCCAGTGGAATTGGCAAAAATACCTCCTTCAACTCTTATACCGATTCAAGTTATCTCATAATCTGAAACTTTAAATGCTCTAGATATACAACAGGTTAATAAACTTTCTATTCAAGCTCAAAATATAATCCACTTCCACTTTCTTACATTCCAAAAAAACTCCAACACCAAAACCTTTTAACTTGCAACACCTTGTAAAGAAGGTAGTATACCGGTTGCTTTTTTGAAAATTATCCTTCCTGCGAATAAGTTCATACCTCCTCCACACTAGTAAATGAAAATCAAATACTCCTATCATAGTTTCCTACTGCCACGGCTGCCATCATAGTCCTCCCAAGACAAACTGTTCTTACTCACACCATCCCGCTATCGAATTTATTAGATTTAGTCGAACCTGTCTTTTCTTTTCTAAAAGCACTACTTCATAAAGCTAAACACTGTATAGCAGAAGATCTGAAACATTTCATCATATCTAGCATGATAGTTATGGATGGTTAGCAGATTAAACTTTTTTTTGGAGACTATCAAATGATTTCAAAAATGTATTGTATCAATACACTATAGTACAGGATTCCACAATTTTAAATTTAAAATATATATATAATTTAAAATATATATATATATATATTATAAATTTAAAATATATATATAAATTTAAAAAAATATAAGTAGAGCATTTATTGCAGTATGGCTGATCCATAAAAGACGGCTTCCGAAAGTTGTTACGGAAAAATTCTTTAAATATAAAAAAACCTTAATAAATTAAAATCCTTTCGTTGTCTGCTTAAAAAAATAGTACAATGTCTTTGCATTTTGATTAAATCTAACATGTTCATTTCAAATTAGGAAAAATCTAAACAATTATTAAATTTTTACGATTTTAGTGCTGGGCAAATATTCAGAAAACTGACAATGTAGCTCTAACAAGATTTGAATTTCAAAGAAGTTCTGATTGGTTACCATTATTTGATAATACAGTCAGTGCTCCAAACAATTTTATAACAAATAATATTACATATAAAATAAAAGAAGACACCGAAATGGTAAGTAATAATATTATTTCTTATAGCATATTCCTAAATTCCATTTACCAGTTCTATTTTTAAATTATTATATTAACATACCCAAACTTTTTTCATTAAAAGTTTAATATTTAAGAAATGGTTACATTAGTAACATAAGCTTAACGTCAATGGAAACAAGCTATAACTGCTTAGGTTTAATTTATTTCACATTACAAAATGTAAGCCTTTACTTTAGAACTTGTATTGAATAGTATAATTCTAAATCAGTTAAAACAAATAGTATAACAAAAATTGTATTATTGATAAAAATAAAAACAATATGTTGATCAACATGTACGTGCACTACTTCTGTATATCCTATATGGGGAAATATAAAACAAGTGTATCAACTAGATAATAAAATGGAATAAAATCTAATGAACCTCCGTTTATTAGGCAGTACAAGTAGAAATAATTGTGAATTTCTGGATTTGTAATTTAGCGATAGTAACATTATAATTTTATATATATTTATTAACTTAGATCATCTACATATACAAAGGCGAATATTTCTGATAACTGCACTCGTGACGTGGAATCTTCAACATATGCCAAACCAATGGATATTGTTATTCCTTCTCCTGGATATTATTGACGATTAGGTGTTAGATATTCCTGATGCACCAGACAAAGTACCAAGTGCAGTAGAAATTCATGCTTATGAATCCTCCGGCGAGAATAAAGAAGAAACAATATCGGTTTAACGTAAATGGAAAAAGGGGTGGGAAGATTCAATCTCAAGCTTCCACAAGAGTAGGCGATGAACAGTCGGGCAAATCTAAGTTCGAAGTTTTTTCATTATTTTTCACACCTAAAACAGTTTAATTTATTCGTCACAATACCAAACTCTCGACGCAGAGGGATGGATAAAATTATTCACAACTTTACTGTTTCTGAGGAATAATTTCACCAATTTTTTGAGTTACTTTTGATAAGTATATATCATCATTTTCCTTCTGCGGATGAATACTGGTCTACTGCAAAAGATATGTATATACAGGTACACGATTTGATGGAATAAATCAAATTTCTAAAAGTAAATAATAATGAAGATGTACTGTACCTATGTCAAAGAAACACACGCTTAGAATTATGTAACAAGTGTGATCATAAAAATTTTATGTTATTTTCTTGGGGCATCTTATGAAAATTTACTATTTTAATTGAAAATAAACCTTAGTTAGAAATTAAATGTATTTGACGTTTCGACTTCAACTTCGGAATATTTTGATAACGATTTCCGAAGTGGAAATCCAAACGTCAAATACATTGAATTTCTAACTCATATTGTGGCTTATTCCCAATTAAAATAGTAAATTTACTACAAGATCACTTTTTAACTGATAGTTCCTCCCTGGACATTCACGGATGACGGTATCTTTTTTAGAAATAAGTAGACCAACTTTTTCCAGCAACAGCGAAAAAGTCAAATTGTCCATTCTGAGGTAGTTTTTGTAATCATCCTCATCAATGACATTGAGCAATTTCGTGCCACAATAGTTCACACGATTAACAAATAATTTCTTCATCCAACATTTTTTCTTCTTTTTTTCAAGTTATAAGGATAACAAGCACAATGCTGCCATTGTTCTCCTCCTAATTATATTTTGCGTAGTGTTTACTCGATACATTTTTTGGTTAACGCAATATACTTTACACAAGGTACTTTGGCAATGTACACCGTCGTGAAAACAAACTAGAACTGAAGTTGGACCGCTAGTTGGATAGCAAGTCGGAGCGTGAGTGGAGACGTATATCCAACTAGTAGTCCTACTAAGTGGGACCGCAAGTCGGAACGTGAATTGCCAGCTTAAATGGTTAAAACTTTATTTTAACAAATATAGAAAAAAGGCTCATTTTTATAATTACTATATATAACAAGCGAGTCTTCTACAGCTGGCGCCGCTTTTCGCATCCTAATTTCCAGCGTTTTCTGTCGAAGCAATCTTTAGTTGTTAAATCTCTGGCGGTCATTGCATCGTCGACATCGTCTCTCCAGGATCGTCTTGGTCTACCTCGTTTTCTTCTAATTGGCGGAGTCCATTCTTCTATTTTTTTTGGCCATCTATTTTCAGGCACTCTCTGAAGGTGTCCATACAAGTCTTTTGGCTTCGATTGTGTCTATTATGTCTAGATCGATTTCCATTTCTCTCCGAATATCTTCTTTTCTTACCCTATCAAGTCTAGTGAGCTGGCAACATCGTCTCCAGTAGTTCATTTCCATGGCCTTAATTTTTGATTTGTTTCTTTGGTTTATTTCCCAGAGTTCGGCGCCGTACAGCCCAATACTTTCTATTATTGTTTTATAGATTCTTCTTTTATTTTCTTTTGTTATTTTTTAATTCCATAATAGTCCGTGTAGCTGTCTGGTAGCTGATCTTGCTTGGCCAATCCTGGAGTGTATTTCTTCGCTACTTCCTGCTTTTGATGTTATTTGGACTCCCAAGTATTTGAAATTGTCTGTTGGTTTTATAGTTCCCATTTCGATTTGTAGGCTTTCTGGTTTTTCTCCTACAACTAAGTACTCAGTTTTCTGTATATTAATTGTGAGGCCCCATTTGGTATACTCATCTTCCAGTTTTCTAAGCATGTAACCTACATCACTCTCGTCTTCAGCTAGAATGGCTTGGTCGTCAGCGAAGTGTATCGTGTACAATCTATCATCTCCGATTGGGATGCCCATATTGCAGCACTTTCTTCTCCACACTGAGAGTGCCTCATTTAGATATATTTTGAAGAGTGTAGGTGCTATGCAGCAGCCTTGCTTTAGGCCCTTACTAATAGGAATTTCTCTAGTTAATCTATTTCCAGTTTTAATGTTTGCCGTCATATTTTTGTAGAGTTGTTGTACTGCTTGTATATTTTTTTGCTTATTCCTTGTTTTTCCATTGCTACCCAAAGCATTGAAAGTGGTACACTATCGTATGCCTTTGTCAGATCTATAAAGACTATATGAGTTGAAAGGTTGTGGGCTAATCTTTTCTCGATAACTTGCTTTAGAGATAATATACTGTCCATACAGGATCTGCCTGCACGAAAGCCATTCTGTTCTTCAACATCTGTCATCTCTTTTTCAATTTTGTTTTTTATTATTTTTCCATACAGTCTTAAGAGTGAATTATAATTACTTTAAATATAAACGTCTGTATATATACATAAGTACTACAAGTATACAGTATTTTTTGCTCAATTTTACTTGTCGGTGTTTGTTGAGAGACTACGTTACTTTTTGCTATAAAAAATATTAATAATCACTATACAGATATTGTGCAATATAACTGTTGTTGTTGTAGATTGAAATGCAGTTAGAAAAACAGCTTAAACGGAAATTTTCCAGGTTAAGACAACTAGATAGGACTATATGGAATAGTGGACTATCAAGCGTATTGGCAAACTTTTTAAGAACTTTTGAACTAAATTGCATGTATAATAAAAACCACAGGGAAACGATACACGAGTTATACGAGGAAATATCACAATATAAGGTAAAGATAAAAAATGAAAAACAAATACTCACACTTATTTTCATTCATTTATTTAGGTTTTATTTTTTAATAAGAAACATTTGCAAAATATTTTTGATTCAGATTTTATTTATGTTTTTATAATTTTATGATTATTCTTACAGTGTGAATTATATCTAGTAGATAAATCATGCAGTAGTATTTTCGATCAACTTTTTGTTAATACGTCCGGTTTTAATCCCCATTTGACTGACATACTGACCCTCATAAGTGTTGTAACTACACTGCTTGTTATTTTTTCTAATTGCCGGTCCAGGTAAGTTTCGAGTCTAGTATAACTTTGAGATACTTAAACCTTTCACTTTGGCTGAATTACTTGAGCCTGCAGCTTTAGAGCACCTAACCCCACTAGTTTCCATGTGCGTGTGAAGGCGACTATGGTGTATTTGTGGGGACTCTATAATTTCATTGTCTCACTAGTTCTAGGGCCTCGTTCATGCGATCTGTGACTAGCATATCGTACTTTCCTTGCGTAATGATTACCAAATCTTCCGCATATCTAATTGTTTTTTGATTATTTGCCCTTAAAGTTCCTATTAGTCCGTCCATTACCAGATTCCACAGCAGTCTGGATAGAATTCTTCCCTGTGTACATCCTCTGTCGACTTGAGCCAACACGGTCTCTCCAAGGATAGTGGTTTTTGCCACTCTATTCCTGAGCATAGATTCATTCCAGTTCAGACATAATATGTCCTCGACTTTTTTGTATCTCAAGCAATTGGTTATGGATGTTATTAAAGTGTTGTCGAAAGCTTCCTCTATATCCAAAAAGGCTCTCAGCATCACTTTTTTTACGAGATTGTGGAGTGCTGTTTCGGGTGAATTCCTTGCTTTATAGGCCTATTGTCCTTGACATACTGGAGTGTGTACCAGTGTTTTATCCCTAATATACCTGTCGAGCAGTTCCTCTAATGTCTTTTGTAGGAATGACATTAGACTTATTGGTCTCAAAGACTTTGACTTTTCCTGTCTGTTTTTCCCGGTGTAGGGAAAATCTCTGTCCATGTTTTAGTTATGTACCCAAAGGCTACACTACTTTTGAGTATATTAGGTGTTCTGCTGTATAACAGATCCGGTCCATTTTGTAATAACAGCGGATATATACCATCCATTTCTTGTGATTTATAACGCTCGCATGAGTTAGCCTCTTCTACTTTTTCATAGTTTACGTTTTACGTTAGTTTTTAATCTGGTTGACAGTCTGCCAGTTAGTTTTTAAGGACCTTTGCAGAGTTTTGTTGCCTACAGATTCCCAGTCAATTGGCGATTTAACTATTTGTGATCCATGAAATTGCACCCTGAAGAGCTCCTCAGCCGTGTCTCTTCCTGTTTTGGTATAGTTACCATTGTCATTCAATAGTGAGTTAATTGCTTTGTTTTCTTCTTTTTCACCTTTTGAAGTTTAGCGCAAGCATTAGAGCTTTCAATTTCCTGAAGGAAGCAACAGTGCTTCCTTCGTGTCTCTCTTGGCTTCTTTCATAGCTGTATCATTCAGTGCCATTTCTAGATCCCTGTCGTCATTTATCGTTCTTCTCATCCTCGACAGATGCTGGTCTAGAACTTCTTTATAACCCTTCCAGTTGGTTGAACGTGGGTTCCTATAAATGACTTTTGCTGCTTTCCCCTCTAAGGTGTATCAAATATGTCCATGGTCTGAGTAGCTCTACCCCTCAGACACAATATAAAATTAAATATAAGGTTGAATGCTCGGATAAATGAACTTTGATCAAATATGTCATTTGTCATTTGTCACATGTCACCCCAACATTTCCGTTAGATCGGGAGCCATTCTGTCTCCGGCTTCTGTACGCAATGTAGCTTTTCTCAATAATTTTAAAGTGTTTGTTTGTCCTTGTGTAGTGTAGTGTATTGTACAATTATATGTTTATGACATTTTATTCTTGTCGGATAGGCCGCAATTGACGAAGTAAGTCTATAAACGTTAATCACATAAAAACCTTTATCAATCATAAACTTCGAGTTTTTATCGAAGTTAATTAATTTCTTTAGTTAAAAAAACGTTTCTTGGCTTATTTCATATTATGCCCCTGAAGATGATCTAGGGATCGAAAGTACTTGGGCAAGATTAAATTAAACTGTGCTCGATATATGCCTTTTATTTGATCAAAGTACAATATAAAATTGATTAGGAAATTTGACACTATTGTAATGTCTATTACTTCCTTTCTACTTTTGGTTTTAAAAGTCGGTTTTTTGTCTACATTGAATATCTTCAATTTATTTGTCATAATAAATTGCATTAAGTACTCTGTACTTAGTCCTTATTTAATCACATTAGGGTTTCATCACATAGCAGGAAAACTGCAGGATACTCTTCCCTTGTGCTTTACGGTTGATGATGATGTAGTGGTAGTAGAAAATACTAAAAGAGATTTAAAACAAAATCTGTAAGAGTGGAGACACATTTTTAAAGTTTTTAAAAGTATATATAAAAGTATAAAGTTAAAAAACTTTAAGTTTTTAAACTCAGTAGGACAAAAAAAAGCTTTTGAAGATCATTGAATTTTTTAGTACTTATCGGATTTAAGGTATATCTCAAAGAAACCAGAGAATCTTCTAAAGATTGATGATTTCTTCTACCAACTCTTCGGTTAAAGTCTACACTCTAAAATTCCATATCGAAGTCTGTTTTAAAGTACAGAATCAATACTGCTTGTGAAATTAAAAATTTTTCGTTGTTCTTAGTATTCTTCTTATTTTGAAATGGTAAGAAAAAGAAGTTGGCGAAATCGCAAGAATTGTACAGTTTATTAAAGTCTTTAAAATTAGACGTTGTCATTTCATACACTTTGAAATCTTTGTTTTTTCCGGAAATTCTAGCCAACTGTAAATAATCCCATGGGGTAATAATTTGAAAATTAGGACATTTTTTAGCTTCTCGTTCTATAACTGAATGTATGCTGCCCACCTCCATGTACGTATGCCCTCGCAAAAGGAATTTGTGAGTTATTTCTTTTATATGTGGATATCTCGAAAGTAGATAAAAGTAGCACATAATCATATGTAAGTTCCTTGGTATGGGCAGTTATCGGTCCAAATAACAACCGAAGTTGTGCTTTGAGGTAATGAATGAATGTATTGGACTAAGCATGAGACCCTTTCGTTTCCACCTCGGCCAGCAATTGATTCATCCCACATTAGACAGTTCGCCTGTTTTCCGTTGAATCATAAATTGTATAATTAAAACACCAAAGTTTTAGGCTGTAAAAACTTTAAGAGTTGGTTAGTTTTGGGCAAGGGAGACATTTTTGTAAATATATCATTAAAACTTTTTGTCCAGTGAGCCAAAATAGTAGAAAAAAAAATTTTTGACAATACAGCTTTGCTCTGAGGTACGGATATATATATATATAATATATATATATATATATATATATATATATATATATATATATATATATATATATATATATATATATATATATATATATATATATATATATATATATATCTTCTTCTTCTTCTTCATTTTATATTGACATGACTTTGTTTTTTAATATGCCTCGAGTAAGTTGCAGTACATAGTATATTATGTATTTATAAAATACTATATACTACATACTGTTTTTACCATTATTTTAGGTGTCTGGTTTAGCCTGGAATATACCATTTACAGGTTTAGCAGAATTGGTTAGAAAAATTAAAAGATTAGGATTCCATATACAACCTGAAGATGACACAGAATTTGCGTTTTCAGTGTATGTTCATTGTTATCCCGGTAGATTGCTATCGGTTTGGATATTTATAATGAATATTAAAAATATTGACTAAACAATGTTCCAACTTAAATGACAATTATGGTATAAATATGATAGAATAATATTGTTAGTTTTACGATCTTAATAAAAAAATAAAGGATTTTGAAAATATATTTATTTATTTGCTTACTTCTTTATTATGGTGCTAAATTTTAGGAATTAATGTAAGCCCGAGAGTTGACTGTGGTAGGGACTAGATTTATATTTGAAAAGTTCCCGTTTCCAAAGTTCTTATCTTACCGGATCTTTCTGATAGCGACGGTTTAATGTTATACATGTTTGGTGTATTCTCTGCATCTTAAAGAATATGATGTTTTATTAAGCTTACTGAAGCAGATTATTAATGGTTTTTTCTTAAATATTTGAACGGCATTAGTTGTTTAGCGCGTCTAAGACCAATCAGTGTTTGCAATCAAAAGAACTGCACCTAACAACAGTTTGTTTTGTTTCTATCAGTTAGTTTTTTGGTTTTTGTCAATGCAATATTACACAGTTATAAAATATGGCAGACTTGATTAATTTTAATTTAGAAATCACTTGATATTTCTGCTATGTTTTTTAATTTATCTGGCGAGCTATAAGTACCGAGTTGTTTAGAATTTTAGCAAATTTCACACAACCAACAACATATTTTAGGAAAAGCAAAAATATTATTACTAATAAATAAAAGTTACTTATTCGCTGTTCCGGTAGGACATTGACATAACTGCAAATTTATCGAAAATGAGTTTATGTCATCATTGGGTCCAAACTTGGTTACCCCATTCGTCAGATCATTGTCAGACGTATTGTTCAGTTTTTAGCCACCAGGGAGCAGATGCGTCCTATTTAAAAACTCAGCCGATCTCGGAGAAATAATGACAGAATGTATAGTTGTGCTTCGATAGGTCGAGTGTGTACTTGTACCTACGGTGCAATATCTCAGTTGCATTTTCTTGTCTGCTGGTAGGATGATTATGGAGTCATCATTCTTATAGCCTTAAGTTCCTCTTTGCTTATATTTTGTTCAATTTTAATAGACTTTTCCAATTCAAGATGTTATAATTTAAGTTAGGTGAAGTCCTCCTTCTAGTTTGAAGACATCAAGAGACAAGGAAATATGTACTTTAGGAAATATGCACCAATAAACGTCTGGCCATCAACAATTATACTTTATTCCTTCTTACATACAGAACAATACAAAACTTGACTGACAGTAGTTTATTTCCTATTTATGACATTACTCATTGCACTGTCAACAATGTCACTTCATATAGAACAACATCCACTTTTTATGTTGGATATTCTAACACAAGATTACATAATACTGTATTCTTCCTTTTTGTTTGTTGATAAATATAGAGATATTTTCTCCACTGAGCTTATTATGTCTAATTTTGGAATAGATGGATGAGTAACAGCAAAGTTTAGACCCTTCGACAGTATTAAACTCTCCGTTGCTTTTAAATGTCTATTTGGTAAATTGACAACCGTCGCTAATATGTCATTATTTCTATTGAGGTTATATAAAATGTGTATACTCTTTTATTCTAAAAGAATATTAAATTTATTTAAATGTATATTTCTTTGTTTCTTATTTGAATTTTCATATACTATATGTAAACTGAAAATAATTTGATCAAAATCAGAATTTGATATCACATTGAAAAGAAAATCTTCAATACTTACAATATCTTGTTCAACAAAAAATAAATTCCTCCTCCTCCTAAGTGCCTTCTCTGTTGAGGTTGGCGATCAATATGGCAAATTTCTCTCTATTCTGGGTTTGATGAATTAATTCATTTCCTTTTGTGTGGGTCCAATCTCTGATGTTTCGTAGCCAAGATTTTTTCTTTCGTCCTATGCCCCTTTTACCTTTAATCTTGCCTTCTAATATTACCTAAAGCTGCTTAAATTCCCTATGGCGCATTATGTGTCCTAGATATGACGTTTTTCTAATTTTGATAGTATTAACCAGATGAGGGCGTGTGTTCATTGCTCTCAGTACTTCTTCATTCGTAGTTCTGCTGGTCCAGCTTATTCTTAGCATTCGGCGGTACATCCACTTTCAAATGAATTTAATTTGTTGACGTCATACTGTTTTAATATCCAGGTCTCACAGCCATATAGTAATAGCGACTACACATAACACTTTAGTGTTCGCAATGTTATTGAGACTGATAGCTTGGGGTTACAGAGCATTTTACGCATATTCATGAAACCAGATCTTGCTATTTCAATGCGTCTTCTAATTTCTTTTGAGTGGTCTACTTGACTATTTAGTTCTCTGCCCAGGTATATGAAGCTTTGGGAACTCTGAAGGGTGATACCATTTATTTGTATGTTAGGTGTAACTTGTTCATGGGGGTTTTTATGGAATACCAGAATTTTGGTTTTGGAAAAGTTAATGTCCAAGCCCAGCCTGTGACTTTCTTCTGATAATATGTTCAATATTCTTAGTTGGTCTTCTGTTTCTGCTAATACTATGGTATCATCGACATATCTTATATTGTTACTGATGATTCCATTGGCTCTGGCACCTTCAGGGCGATCTTCAAGAGAAGCTCTAATTATGAGTTCGGTATATACATTAAATAATAGGGGGGATAAAATGCACCCTTGACGTACTCCTCGTTCTATGTTGATGTACTTGGTGTTTCCGTTCTCTGTTCGAACGCATCCTGGGTGGTTCCAGTATGTATTACTTAAGACAGCTATGTCGTGTCCGTCCAACCCTACTTCTTTTAGCACCTCGATCAATTTTCCGTGTTTTATGGGGTCAAAGGCCTTTCTATAATCGACAAACCACACATACAGCCGTTTTTGAACCTCAAGATACCTTTCTGCCATCAGTGTCAATCCCATAATTGCTTCTCTAGTGCCTGTACCCTTTCTAAAGCCATATTGAGAAGGACTCGGGTATTCTTCAAACTTATTTTGAATTCGGTTATAAATTATTCGCATAAAAATCTTAGCGGCATGACTCATTAGGTATACAGTTCGATGGTCCTTGCTTTTTGTTTTTTAGAAAGAGCTATATATAAGGATGTTACCCAGTCATGCGGTATTATGCCATGTTCATTATATAATGTTGTAGAGGGATGTTAATTTCCTGACAGCATTATCACTTAGGTGTTTAAAATGTTCGGCTGTTATTAGGTCTTCGCTGAGTGCCTTGTTGTTTTTTGCGTCTTTTATTGGCTGCAAAACTTCTTCGGTGAGAATGTTTAATTTTTCATCTGTATCTATTTGTGGGGGCTCTTCTGTTCTCTGATCACCAAACAAATCTTTAAGATATTGCTCCCATACTTCTTTCTGTTTTTCAGGGTCCAATTCCATTTGGTTTTTCTTGTTTGTTACAATCGATAAGTGTTTGGGTTTCCATATTCCAGCTACTTCTTTAACCTTTCTGTGTAGTTCTCTATTTTATAGAGAACTCTCAATTTCTCTATTTTATATGCTTTATATGCAGATCTTCTACCTCTTTACATTTTTCTTTCATTCACTCTTCCTTAGCTACAATCAGGAACAAAGCGCATTACGTTGTCCTGAATTGGAATCGGTTAGAGAACCATGTTGGAGTACTATTACCCAGGGCTCCTACATGAAGAGCATTTGGCCGATAATTATGCCCCTATCGCGCATCAGAGTGCTATAGGGGTGAAAGAGATGGTCTGGAGCATTGGAGCGCGGTGGAGTGACTCCCGTTTTTAACTCGAGTTAATACACCTAGCCCCAACAAATTGTTACACGTAAACATAATTCGTAGGGGTGCACATGTCTCACAGACTGGGTTTACTTAAATTGCTTGCTTGCTTGCTTAAATAATTTTATGCGGCCCAGTGCAGTGCATGTTGACAAATAATAGAGAGCTACGGTGCGTAATTGTGCAATATATTATTTTTGTATTATGAGGAAAAAACGATATACATGAGTAAATGAATTAGTTTATACAAATATGCACTAAATAATTATAATTGTGAAATCCTAACTAAAAATCTACATATATTAAATATTTTCTGGCCCCTAAGGCTGCTCTGTCACTACTTATGTTATTAGAAGTTATATTATCAAAAGTAAAAATTAATTTTTTTAAAGTTATAAAAAATTAACTATTTTGTTCATTTTGCTATATTTTGAGCAACAAATTAATTTAAATATTTTTATAGATTTTTGTATGTTTATATTTAAGTATAAATAGATAGTTCTTAACCATAAGCGAAAACTTAAAAAATACTCGCACTAAATTGTTAATAATGAAAAAAACACGCTAAAGTGTATGTAGAACACGTGTAGGTCTTCTTACTATTAGGTATGTTATATTAACGGAAAAACTTATTAAATACCTGGCTATTACGATGTCCTGAGAAAAACTCATTTCACTGTACTATTAGAAGCAGATTAATAAATGCATTCAAACATATAGTAGTAACGCAGTAGAAACGTTAATATAAAATGCGCAGTATATGTTAGAGACTTATAAATTTATTTCTAAGAAAATGCACGTGAATACTAATTTCTCGATAATATAATATAACATATTTTTAACCATTATGCACATTTGCACGTTATATAACAAATCGTTGGTCGAGGTCGTATCAATTACTAAAGGTGAATGTTTGGTATAAAACCTCAGGATGCAAAAATGACATCATTAAGGTTGACGGACTCTATACATAGACATTTTTTATTTGCCAAGATGTTCTCTGTAGGTCAATAGTACATAATTTTATTTACGCCATATTTGCAATACAAACAGTGACTTATGGGTAATTTAGTTAAATTTGCTACTTTAGATCTCCTAAATTCACAATTTATTCAAATTTTAGAAAAAACTGCAGACTAATCCTATTGTGAAATGTTTTATAGCCATTTATTAAGAAAAGTTAAAAAAAGACGTTAACTTTTTATATAATGTTATCAATGACATCAAATCGTATACATTTTGACGAGATTAAATGTATGAATATTTAATAAAAAAAGGATAGGATAATATATTCAGTATACAAAATTAATAAAAAATATTAAACAGCGTATGCAAAAATTAATTAAATATATTAAAAAAGTATTTTAAAAACGATAGAAAAAAACTACAAAGGCGAAACGTTAACTCATCATCATTCTTTTTGCATTTATCTATATGCGGGGTCGGTTTTCCTAATTACATTTCTCCATAAGTGTCTATCTTGAGTCATATTACTATTAATACCCTTTACTGACATGTCCTGCCTAAGCGTCTTCCCTCAGATATTTTTTTGTCTTTCTCTCCTACTACTTTTAGAAAGCCGCAGATCATAAATTCTTCGTATTGGGTGATTACTGTCTCTATGTTGAACATGACCAAACCATCTTAACCTATGCTCTCATCTTAGCAACAATTGGTGTCACTACTAGACTTCCCCTAATATACTCATTCCTAATTTTATCCTTTTTTGTCACTTCACTCATTCATCTAAGTATTCTCATTTGTGCCACATGCATTTATTGTTCCTCTTCTTAACTGCCCAACATTTAGTTCCGTACATTATAGCTGGTCTTATGGTTGTTTTATAAAATTGTTCCTTTAACTTCATTGGAATTTCTTTGTCACACAACACATCACTCGCTTTCTTCCACTTCATCCATCCAACAATTATTCTACTGCATGCATCTCCATCTATTCCACCATTACTCTGTAACACCGATCCTAGGTACTTAAAACTATTACTTTTCACAATCATTTTTCTTTCCAAATATATCATTCTATTTGTACTAACTCACATATTTAAATAGACATTCCAAATACTCCGTTTTTGTCCTTTTTCCCCAAGTTTTGTCCAAAGTTTCAAACCTTTTTCCCCAAGAACATCTCCACTGTTCCAGTTTTTGTTCTAAGTCGCTTTCAATATTTCCTACTAACACTACATCATTAGCATATATTAAGCACCACGGAATATTACCCTGTAGTTTCGCTGTTATTTGATCTAGAACTAATGAGAATAAATAAGGACTAAGCACCGGGCCTTGGTGCAATCCTACTTTCACATGAAATTTATCAGTCTCCCCCACACCTATCCTAACACTAGTTGTTACTCCATCGTACATGTCTCTACATATTCACCAGGGACTTCTTTCTTATTGAATGCCCACCACAGAATCTCCCGAGGAACTCTATCATATGCTTTTACAAGATCAATGAATATCATATGAGCGTTTGTTTCGTTATTCCTGTATTTTTCCATCAACTGCCTTATAATGAAATTTGCGTCTGTTGTTGATCTGCCTTGCATAAAGTAAAGTAATAAGAAGTAATATAGAAGAGAGTAATAAAAAGCAATTACTCTCTTCTATAATATTTTCATGGTGTGACTAAGTAGTTTATGTCCCTGTAGCTTGTACATTGTTTTTGTGTAGACGGGTACTAATACACTGCTTCTCCATTCGTCTGACATTTGTTCAACTTCCGTAATTCTATTAAATAGACCTCTTAACCGAAAACAAACAAACAGAAAAAAGACGACACTTAAACAATTATACAGAAATGCCCGAGCCAGACAAAGCAAACAACGGCAATAAGAAAAAGACATAATTTGAGTCAGCCATCTCTTTTAAATTAAACGTTTTCCAAGTCTATTTTTTTATTGGAATCGCCTCAGAATGTAGCTTGTATCTATAATCACTCTATGTGCCAGTCGCAAACCTTGTGCCTTTTTTTAACAAAATCTAAAAAAAAATCCAAAAATCGAATTCTTTGCTGTTTGCGCCCACATTTTCGCCCATAACTTGAGAGATATTGCTCCTACAAAAAAAATTATACAAGGTAAAAGAGCCCAGTCTTTTTTTTTAATTTTAATAAAAACTTATTAAGGATTGTGAGTAGAAGGCTTATTACCCTAACATTCATGGTTATCTGCTCACACCAGCAACGATTTCATCATATTGTTTTTTAATTTTACATAATATTTTACCAGGTAAAATTAAAAATTTAAAGTTTATTGATTAAAAAATTGCCGTAGTTGAAAAAAAAAATTAAAAAATAAGTTTTTCCTTTAACCCTCCGTTAGTGGCGTGACTAAGAATGCCATATTAGTGGCGTTCGGGACAAATGTCACACACTTTTATTTGCCATTTTTTTTACTTTTAGTTTATTTTCTATGGAAATATAATCAGTAGTGTATTTATCAAGATAAAACCAAAAAACTTTTACTACAAAAATTTGTTTCTATCAACGGTGGAATGAAATGTGGATAAACTTAGTACAGCCTTGTTCTTTTCGAACAAGAGGACACCAAAGCGCAGCATTCGTAAAAGTCGAATACGGAAGAGTGCTCTACTCTATTTCGTATTGAAAGGAATTTCTTTGGTATTTCCCGTTAATTTTTTTTATCGTTTCTACGTAATTTTTTTTTTTCTGTAAATAGTCCTTTTGCTAAAAGGAATACCGGTAAACCAGTTATCGCCTGTAATATTTCGATTAGATCCAAATGCTAGTTTAACTAACACAACACAATTTCTTCCCCCGAGTTGCTTACTTGGTAAGGACCTTCTGGCTGAATAACTACATAGGCTTCCAAATTTAACGTGTAAGTGTCAGTTAAAGCAAATACTTTCAGGTCGTATTTAGCTGGCTTATTCGGTATGTACTGCTTAAAGCTGCATCTACCTCTCAATGCTAGAAGTTGTTCGTCGACTGTGAGGTACTCACTTGGTAAAAAGTAAGCTTAAAAATTGTTTAAAAGTAATTCCAGCACATCTCTTATTGGTGCCAATTTGTCAATGACTTTTCGTTTATTTCTATCATTAGCACTGATAAACCGTAAGCATCGTATCAAGAAGCGAAATCTGGATACACTCGTAGATAAGTAGCAAGATTCCAGATCATTTCCCTTGAATTATCCCAAAAACTGTGTAAGTTTTAACTGGATGATCGCAAAGAACCTTTGAGAAACAATAAACCAATAAATGCTCGAATTTCCATTGAATATGTACGTTGTGCATTTCTATTTCGTTGGAAATTGTACGTGAAATCAAATCTTGACTGTCTTTTGCATTTTATTCGGATCTACTCTGTATGAGTACAAGAAATCAATTCGCTAATGATTTCTGCTTAGTTGAGGAGACATGTCGTGGAATGCAAATTTGAGATTCCCCATGTCTCTATTAACATCTTTATCAACGTCTGCTTTGCCTTGCAATTTTTGGAAGGCTCAGATTAAGGCAGAAATCTGAATTGTGTTTCGAAACTATTTTACGAACTGTAAAGTGTTTAAATCTCAAGTGTGCAAGCAACAATACATGTACCTAATGAGTCCAGGATAAAAGAGTTAATGGTAAGGCAGTTTACGTTATAAATTAATATATAGTACCTGTAAAATAAATAGAAGATACATGTGTGATATTGGGTTATTATTAAATTAACCAGGACAGATGGGTAAAATGTCTTGTGTGTATACTGAGTGGGATATAGAAAGAAACCTGATAAATGAAAGTAAAAAAGAATTATATTGTAATGAGTGACTAATATGTCTTGTGACAAGTGTTAAATATTGTATTGAGACTAACTAAGACTTAATTAAGACTAACTTAGTCCTTTCTGCTTTAAGTTTCCCCTTGGTAAGTCAATTTACCAGAATTATCTCCCCCCTCTTTTACTAATAAACCACAACTTCATACTAAAATTCTCATTATATTCGATTTTACAATCCATATCTCCCAGTTTGTTAAATATTTCGTCTAAGGTTCAACCATATTAAAACATCAATTTCCATTTGCAGGACATCCTTCTTCTAAGGGAAAATAAGGTCAGATGTACTCCTCTACCCTGAATCAAAAACATGCCAGCCATCTCTAGAGATGGGTTAACCTGGTACGGTTTTTAGAAATATCCACCCTCAGAGAGAGAAAAAAAATTCCATCTAGAATAACATTACAGTAACACCCTTTCCACACACATATCTATTAACATATATTTTCCCGGGCACCTAATGTCTACTTTTAAAATAAAGGACCGTATAACTATTTAATAATTTTACATTTAATCAATTATTACAACTACAATCTACCACAATATTAAGAAATATAGCCGGAGATTTTAAGGCTACAGTAACATAAAATTTTTCTTATCAACTCGCCTTATATAGCACTTGCCATATACCTAGTCAATATCACAATATACTTATAATTAAAACTTGTCACACAGTCTTATGTGGTCTGTGGTTGTAGCTCTGGGTATATCATTTTCTTTTGGTTTTCCAATTATTTTATCACCTTTCATATCAATACTTAAATACAAATCGTTCTTTAGCTTAATAATTTCTCTTATCAGACATTAATTCTGTTGATTTTTCCATAATGCAATCAGCCTTACATAAACCAGTTTACAACTTATTCTCTAACATACAACTAAACAACAACGCTACACACAAACGACACAAAAAAAACTTCTCCAGGCACCAAATGTTATTTTTCAACATAAAGGACCTGGGTTTTATCCACACTTACAATTAACCATATTTCATAATCACAAGGAACTAAATTAAATCATTAAATTATAAATGAGTTTTTATTGTGTTTCTACATTTAATAAATCCACACATACACAGTAGAGTAGAGTAGAGTAGAGTATTTATTTAACTACATAACATATACAAATATTGTTTGTAACAAGTCAAAAAGAACGTACATAGTATTAAACAAGGAATATAAATCGTAACTTAAATAATATATACAAACAAGAACAGATATTAAACAGAAAAACATTTATGGCAAAGTTACGGTAAGCAGTTCAGTGGATGTTCTGCAATGCATCATATATATTCTTCTGAGCAGTACAAACAATGTTTTAGAAGATATTTTATCAAAACTATTACAGCTTAGCTATTTTACACTTTTTGGTAAAATATTGTAATAGTTATAATTAAGACTATTTTTTTTTTCTGAAAGACTTAATCTACAGCGATTTGTTCGTAGGTAGTGACAGTTTCGCGTACTGTGAACATGGACATCAGACTGCTTTATTAAATGGGCACGTTTTCTGTGAATTTCAGTTAGAACATGGAATATCAACAGAGTAGGTAGCGGCATAATTTTGAATTTGATAAAGAAACGTCGGCAGTGTTGTAGATAACTAACCCCTGCTAAAATCCTGACAGCTTTCTTTTGCATTCTAAAAATTTGAAGTGCAATTGTTGAATTGCCCTATATAATTACACCATAGTTTAGGTGATAGAGGAATAAAGAAAAATATGTCATTTTTAATGTTTCAAAGTTGACAACCCTTGCTAGTTGGCAAATAACAAATAATGAACTTATAGCTATATTTCTTAAGTTGTGAAATATGAGCCAACCAGTTGAGTCGATTATCTATGGTTATTCCCAATAGTTTAACAGTCTCTTTGTTAACTAGATCATTGTGTAAGTAACTTGCAAATATAACCAAATTTTGCGTTTTATTAGAATTAAGTTTTAGTTTGTTTGCCGCAAACCATGAGCTAGATTTAGTAGAAACTTCCTCATGAGACATTTTAAAATCATCATTATTTTTCCTGATATAAAGTATATCGTATCATCTGCGAATTGTATGGTTTTGTACGGAGATACGAATTTAGACAGATCGTTGACATAAATAATAAACAAAAGAGGTCCTAAGACCGAACCTTGTGGGACTCTATGCTTTACGGATAGAAAATCGGAGAGATGACCTTTAGATACTACCGCCTGGTGTCTGCCACATAGATAAGAAGTTATAAGCTTAAGAGGGATACCTCTGATTCCATAGTAATTTAATTTGTGAAGCAAAATGTCGTGTGAAACGCAATCAAAAGCCTTCGACAAGTCGCAAAGAGAAATTGCTATGCGATTGCCGCGTTCAAGCCCCTCAATCACCTCGTTCATAACATTAAATACCGCGTTGGTAGTAGAACGAGCACTTCTAAATCCATATTGTGGTAAATCCATATTGTGGTAAATCACTTTGCCAAAAGTAGAAGCAATGCTTATGGGTCTGCAATTGTCAGTTTTTGAGGGATCACCTTTTTTGTAGATTGGTACTAGTTTTGAGTATTTTAGTACTTCTGGAAATACTCCAGTTGCTAGAATTAAATTAAAAAAATGAATGAAAGGCGTTAAAACTGTTTGGTAAGTTTCTTTTAAAATTTTGCTATTAATTTTGTGAAAGTCCCTACAATTAGAATTAGAGACTTTATTATTTCAGAGACCTCTTCTTCCAGAACGGGACAAAAAAAAGGACTTGTTCACAGAAAGATAATTTCTATAATTGACGAGGACATCAACGTTAATAGTCGGAAGAGATGTAATTATATTCTCTGCAATGGTACTAACAATTTTATCCATTTCGTCTGGAGGTAGATCAGTTTGTACCGAACTGGATCGTGTGTAGTTTCTTTCGAAATTTACTATTTTATAGCAGTCTCTAGGTTTATTATTAGAATTAGTAATAAAAAGTATGCTAACTGTTTAGCAATTTTTAATTGCCAATTATATTTAACTTTTTGTTGTTTATATACTTTGTACCAATCGGGATCCTTAGTGGCATATGCAATGTGTTTAATAAGAGAAAGATTAGATCCGAAAGACCTTAATTCATTATTAAACCATCGCACAGGTGTTTTTTCAGCAATTTGTTGTACTTTTTTTAGTGGAAAATGCTTTTTTGTTTAACCCCCAATCATAAACAATAAACATCTAGAATCCATTCAGACATAGTCTGAGGGTCAGCAGCAACCTCTAGTGAGAGTCTTACGTTGTCATGTCGTTTATATGAGAAATACTTAAACATAATAACATATGGTTAAATAAAATGTAAGACATATTAAATTTTGTACCATCTAAAGGGTTTTACCTAGGTATTTAGTGGCTTATCTCATATGCACCGAGTAACCATTTAACCACATTGCTTTTTCAACCTAGGTGAAAATTTTACCCTTACCTTTGCTTTAAATTAAGTGGAAATACTTATTCCAGATAATAAAATAGTGATTGGCTTTTTAATCCAAAAACGTTGTGTGATGTAACACGAAAGGTATCTTAACCCTCAACTGGTATGACGGGTCAATATTGACCCGACCAAATTTAGTTTTATAATTTAACCAATATTGCAAACGGCGCACGGCACTGCCCAATTATGAATTCTCCCATTTTGTACGGTACTCTCAGTTAATATCTGACTATTCTGCGTGCGGGCGACTGTTTTCCGAAAACACAAGAATTCGGGCCAGATTTGGCCCAGTATACCTTTAGTGACACTATTTTTGTTTGACTGTTTTACATAATGAACCACCGCAACAGACCTCTTACGTAAAAGAATTACTGATTTGACAATATCTTACGCTGATAGGGCCCTAAACTGTCAATTTACAAACCATGTAGAAAAAGCTGAAATGAAAGCCTTCATTGATCTCATTTTACTGTCTGGTGCTTTTAAATCAAATATTGAAGATGTCAGTTCGTTATGGGCGACAGATCTAACAGGTCGTGACATTTTTCGCGCCACTATGACACTAAAACGTTTTGGTTTCGTATGCGCTGCGTTGCGCTTTGATAATAGTGTCACAAGAAATAAACGAATCCAGAATGGCGATGAACTTGCTGCTATTTCAGAAATATTTAACCTTATGATTGCCAACTGTCAATCAAATTATGCTTGTGGTCAGTTAATGACTATTGATGAAATGCTGGTGGGGTTTAGAGGAATATTTCGATATAAAATGTATATGCCGAATAAACCGAATAAATATGGCATAAAAATAATGTGTATATGTGATGCTAAGATACATTGTTTATTGAATGCGTTTATATATGCTGGAAAAGATGATTGTCCCAATTAGAAAAAAATATCCATTCCCACACTTAACGATTTACAACTTGTACAGTCTATTGTAAACAGTAATCGAAATATCACGGCTGATAACTGTTTTTTATCAATTGAATTGGAAAATGAATTAAAAAAAATTTGGACTAACGTTTACAGGAACATTGCGAAAAAACAAAGAAGTAATTCCCCCTGAATTTTTGTCTAATAAACACCGCCCCACTTTACAAACGATTTAACACTCCTATCATATGTGCATAAAAAGAGTCAAGCTGTCTTCACTACACCATACAGTTACAATCGAAAATAATGAAAAATAACTTACCGAAATTATAAATTTTTATAATTCAACAAAAGGAGGACTTGACAGCTTGGACCAACAGTGCGCCTGTTCTAATGTAAGTGGAAGAAGTGGACGTAGAATCACGTTATTTATAACAGTGCTGTAGATACTAGTAAGACAATGGACAGGCGACAATTTATTGTTTCTTTAGGAAGATAACTTATCAAGGACTATCTTAGAATGAGGGCTGAAATAAGAAATATTTCAATTAACCTTCGAGGTGTAATAAGGCGTTTTATTGGACTACCTGCAGAACAGACAAGATAATCCCCATGACAAGAAAAGACGGCGATGTCACATCTGTTTTAACGACAACAAACATCCAAAAATGTGCTCAGTATGTACTAAGGGTATTTAACCCAGTCTGGTTATACAAAAATCATCGATTTCACGGCAAAATGTTTCGCAGATATCTGAAGCTCTTAAGACATAGGTGGAGGTTACTAGATGACGAATAGATAAAAAGATACTCCTATTTTTACCTTGCGTTTTTTTTAAACAATAATTTATGGTCAGAATTTGATGTTTTATCTATAAGTTTTTTCCCTTATAATTTAAATAAGCAATATTTATACCATTATTTTATATCAAGAATATATTTATTTTCCCGTTTTTTCAATTAAAATGATAACTAATTTACGGAGATATTTGCAAAAAAGCAGTTTTTTTGCACTAATTTATAAATTTAATTAATTTTTTTATTAACAAAATAAAATGGTATTAATACATTTTAACATTGAGGAATTACCGTCCTTTAAATGTGTGCGAAATTTCCCCCCGATCGGTCAAATAGTTTAAAAGTTATTCAATTTGTTTATCCCTGGGACTAATTATTTAAACCATTGAGCTTGCCCTATGAATGATGCTAGACACATTTAACAAATTTCGCAGGATTCTTTAAGACTTATACTATCTCAGAAGTTAAATGAATATTGAGTTTTCATCGAAATTATTTACAAAATAAACGTTTGAAAAAGGGGTATGTTTTTTACTTATAAACAATTGTAATAACTTCTATATTTTTCAAGCTACAGACTTGTACGTACAACGATTAGATAGCTGGTAAAAAAACTCTCATTTAACAAAAAAAATAAACCTTCTATGAATAATAGGAAGGAAGTTAACGATAATTTTTTTGTTAATTATATCACCATTGTTTATAAACATTAAGAAGTATAATTTGCACAAATTTTGAATGAAAATCTAAACTTTATATTGACTTTATAGCTATAAAATTCATTCAATTTCTCGAAACTTAAAACCTTTCGAAACCAGGTTACTTTCAAAAGATCGACATAGGAAAGTGGAGGGGAAACTGTTTTAGCTCCTCGCTGCAAAATTTAATATTATGGTTACGGATTTATTATTCAAAAGCTTCAACAGTTATGTAGGAATTTCATTAGGTCCATTTGCTTTTCCATTTTTAGCGTTTCTTATTGCGTATTCTACTTCTTCTTTCAATATGTCTGGCCCAGTTGCATTGATTATCTGAGTTAAGTCGTTTCTATCGTCTTCAAATAATTCATTCAGGTATTCTGTCCATCTTTTTATTTTATTCTCTAGATCTACAATAAGATTTCCATCAAGTCTAGTATATCTTGTGTCATCCACCCCTTATTCTTTGTTGTTATTTTTGTAAGATGTTTCTTTCCTGTAATTTGTATAGCTGTATTTATGTACTTTAATTTTTGGTTAACGTTGTTTGTATCGTTAATTTGTTGCTGCACTGAACGGAGGTTTTCATTTATTTCTTCTCCTGTTTCTTATCGTATATTTTTGTTTCCAAGTATATTTAAATTTAGTGTCTTTCTGTGTGGTCTTCCAATCTTTTTTGGTCTCGCCTCTATTACAGTAACTACCGGGTTATGATCTGAGCCTATATCAGCTTCTGGGTACGTCTTAGTACATTTAACAGCATTATGATACCTCCTTGTGTGTATGTTGTGGAGATGTCCATGTATATAACCGTCGAGGAGGTAATTTGAAAAAGGTATTTGTTATTACGAAGTCTTTACTTTGGCAAAATTGAATCAATCGATCTCCTCTATCATTTCTGTTTTCAAGCCCATATTTTCCTACTTGTTCTTCTACCTTACCTTGACCCACCTTGGCATTAAGATCGCCCATTAATATGTTAATGTATGGAAAGACTGACTTAATAAGTGAAGACAAACAACCTGCAACAAAAAGGTTGAGACCTGACAGTGAAGTCGAATAAATGAACCAAATTTTAACTTTTAAACCAATGTATGTAAAGAAAATAAAAAAAGTAAAGTTCAATAAACATTGCAAAATTTAATAAGGCAAGTGATGAAAAAATCGATTTTATCAAAGCGGTAAGGTAGACTAGATTAATATTGTATATCATATTTGTAAGAAAAATAGAATAAAAATCAATATTGTTAATTATAAAAATACAAACAATTATAATTAATATAAGGAATATAATAATATAATGTGTAAAAAATTACCTGAAATTTAATTTATAAAATATATAAGTATTATTATATCATTTATATAAAATGAAAAAACATATGTTGATTTTCCGGGATTTTCCGAGATTTATGGGGGGTGAAAATTATGTCATCATTATTAATACTGCGACAGACTATTCGAGCAAATTAAAAAAAAGTAAGTATTTAGGGTGAATTTCAAATGGACTCAATTTTTCCGAGTTTTCCCATATTTTCCGGCCAGTGAAAACTATGTAGTTATTCATATTTCGACGAGCTACCCCAGAATAAAAAAAGAGACTTGCAGCTGCAAAGGAAGCGTGTTGCAATTTGAAGTTCCGATGCCGAAAAAAAAAAACGGAGCTGAAACAGATATCCTCTCCACTTTCCTATGTCGATCTTTCGAAAGTACCTTTGTTTCGAAAAATTAGATAAATTTTATAGCTATAAGTTTCAATATAAAGTTTAGATTTTCAAAAATTAATGAAATTTATAAATTAGTGCAAAAAACTGCTTTTTTGCAAATATCTCTGTAAATTATTTATCAATTTTAATTAAAAAAACGGGAAAATAAAGATATTCTTGACATAAAAAAATGACATAAATATTGTTTATTTAAAATATAAGGGAAAAAATTTATAGACAAAAAATCAAATTGTGACCATAAATTATTGCTTAAAAAAAGCAAGGTAAAACTAGGAGTATCTTTTCATCTATTCATCATCTAGTATCCCCATAGCATAGCATTGATGTCCTGAAATGTTTGCAGTATGCGGCGGATTAAGTTTTCAAGTAATTTCAAGATACAAAATACCCTAGACTTTTTGACAAAAATTCCTAATGGTTTATTACTTTTTTTACAGGATGAAAAAAAAAAAATAAGTTGGACATAGGAGTACCTAATTATATTTAAGTTTTTTTAAATATTTCAATTATTATTTAGTTAGTTTTCGTATATCCATACAAGAAATACAATGTTTATGAATAATTCATAGTAATTATTTTAGGTTACACCAATTAGGGTACACATTTTGTTTTCATTTATATCTTGTTTTATATGTTTTCTGAAGGTTTAATAAATAAAATAATCTAATTTAAAAAATCACGTATCTAGCGTATTTAAAATCGTGTAAGTTTTTTATTCGTGGGTCACCATTAACCCAGCATACCTTAAAAAGATAATTAAATCACCAAACCAGTTGAGGGTTAAATTATATACCTTTTATAAAGGATTTTGAATAAACTTCTGTACTTGATGGTATACAGCTTATTACAGAAATTTTATTTTCCTTGTGGAATTTAAAATTTATTAAAATAGTTAATTTTAGGTATCAAATATGAAGTCAATAACCCAATGCACAAACACTTGAAACTACTTTAATTAAAATTATCTATTTTTTTAAATGACTCTGATTTGCACTTCTATTGCATCGAAATGTCAATAACCGAACTCAACGAACCCCATCAAGGTTTTCATAGAAAAAACCTTCAACTTGAGTAAACAATCTACCTTAAAGGTCACCACGCCGTGAGTATGCATGACGTACCAAAGTTGATACATTATCTCACAAGTGCAGTGAACAACTTTAGTATATAAAGTATCACTCCCGCTTATTTAAAATCACAAACCCACTTAAGAACCTTGAATGAAGAATCACTGATCCACTCACCATATTTCCAAAACTACAACCATGAAAATCGGTAGTATACTTATCGCGATTTGTGCTGTGTTAACAGGGTCAATTGCTGTTCAAAAATCCAATGCAGTCAAAATTGTAGATGCGTTGGTAGACACCGATGAAATAAGTCCAAAATGTCTAGAGAGCTTAAAGCTTTTTGCTTACCGACTGAATAGTATAGGAAGTGAAGAGGATTTGTGGGCGCTCAAAAGTAAGTATAACAAAACAGGACAAAATTATATAACACACAATTTACCAATAAATATTTTTATTGCCATTTTTATTTTGTAATGTAAATAGTAGGCTTCTAAATCTATTAGTTTTTATTTGCACATTTCATAATTATTTCATAATTTATTTCCACAATTTCATTTATGCTTGACAAGTACTTTTAAAAACAACCTTTTTACTATAGCATTTCAACAATAGTTTTAATATAATAAAAAACGTTTTTAGTTTAGTAAATATATGCAGTTTAAAATTAAAGGAATACATAGGCTACTGTTTTAATCAAAATTTAAATTAAAATACTCTTTTAATAAGAGTTTTTATCACCGTTTTATACTACATATGAAATAATGTACGATAAATACATATAAATATACTAATATACCTATTGAATTAAATTTTTGTATTGTAGACCTTAAAAAGCTTTGAATATCCCTAAGCCGTTTTATTTTCTTCTTGTACTTTGATTTTCCAATTATCAGGCCATTCATATTAACTCATCTGTTCATCGTAATTTTATCTATATTTTGCTTACAAGAATCGTATATTACAAGCAGTTCACCCCTTTTTTTTTTAAATTTGTTTCTTGGACTTATATCCCAAGAAATCGTTAGAGGCATAATTTAACAATAAAGCTATTTTTGGCTCACAATGGCTCATGTTTTATTGGATAACATTGGATTGAAACGTCAATGAACTTTTATTTATTTATATATATATATATATATATATATATATATATATATATATATATATATATATATATAGTGTATATATATATATATATATATATATATATATATATATATATATATATATATACACTAATGCCCAAAATTAACGCACCACCTTAAATGTACCAAAAGTTTGAAGCTATTTTTCTTCTGAACAAATGATTAGATTTTGATGATGTTTTTTCATATTATAGGTCTATTCCTAGTAAATCAATGTATTAATGTTTTCTGAAAAATATCAACATTTGACCCGTATACGGGGTGTAAAAATAAAGTTGTGTTTTTTCATCGTTTTTTGCAACACCCTGTGGAATTTATTAGAAATAAACGCTACATCTTATTATTATTTTGAGATAAAATTTGTTCTTTCATAAGATTTTCGTGAAAAAATTATTTCGATATCTCTATTATCAAAGATTATACATATTTTTAAATTTAACAAGTTTTTATCAACATTTAAAGCAAAGAAAATATTACTTACATAAACTTTATTGACATTTAATACAAATAAAGCCTAAGAAAATATAACCAAAATACTCTTTAACAATTGCCCTTTCCCAAAAACACTTAATAACGAGTATTTCCACCTCTAAATCAAATTACTTCTTCACAGCGGCGAGACATACTTAAAATCAAGCAGCGTATTTGGTCTTGATCAATTGCATCCCAAACTTCTCTCACAATAACTTCTATGTCGTCAAGAGAGACAGTAGACACAAATTCTCATTAAAAGAAAATTATTTCCTATGTAAGGAGCAAATGGAACTACATGGTTAGACAAAATGTCTAATATACCTTTCACCTGTTAAGAAATCTCTTCGTAAAGCAACAAGGTCCGTTTGCGCTGTAAGAGATATTCCTCCCCAAACCATTACAGATCCACCATTGAATAAAGTGATAGGTCGTATATTACACTGTGCATAGCGTTCTCTTGGCCGTCGATTAACTCTCACACTGAGCTATATAAGCAATACCACGATTCATCAGTGAACAACACGTACTTCCAGTCATCAACATTTCAGTCAAGGTGCTCTCTGGCAAATTGTAATCTACTTCTACAATGATTTACGTTTAAAGCTCTGACTGGTATCCTTATTTGCAGATCTTGTTTAGCGAGATGCCTTTATATAATGTTTCTACTAATTTGAATATTATGAACATTTGTCACTTGTATTTAAGAATGTCTCATTGTGAGAAAACGTTCTCTTATAGCACGAAGCCTGATAAATTGATCTTGTGGTGTTGTAAGTTTTTCTCTTCCTTATCCACGTCGTTTCGTATGGTCGTTTGTTTCTCGAAAACGTTTAATAACTCCTGATATTGTAATATGAAATACCCCTAACCTCAAGCCTATTTCACGATAACTTAAGCCTACATCAACTAAAGTAATTGCCTGAACACATTCATCTTGGCTCAGATTTCTTGAAATTGAATGTTGAATTTTTATAAAGTCACGTTACACTTTGAACGTACTTTTATTTTTTGATAATAAAGATATCGATGATTTTTTTACGAAAATGTTGAAAAAAAAATGAAACTTTTTTAAAGTATTAAGATTAAGATTCCACAGGGTGTTGCAAAATAAGATGAAAAATCAAATTTATTTTTACACCCCGTATCTAGGTAAAATGTTGACACCTCCCAGAAAACAATAATACCGTAATTACTTAGAAATAGGTCTGCAATAAGCAAAAAAATTTATTGAAATATAATTAAGGATACACAAGAAAAATAGCTTAAAAATTATGGTAGAGTTGAGGTCGAGCGTTAATTTTGGAGAGTAAAAAATCACGCAATGCTTTGAACATACTTTTCGTTTTTGATAATAAACGTATCGTAATGATTTTTTTACCAAAATGTGAAGAAAGAATGAAGCGATCTTAAAATATTCATAACATGTAGCGTTTGTTTCTAATACATTCCACCGGGTGTTGCAAAATTAGATGAAAAAAACACAACTTTATTTTTACACCCTGTATATAAGTAAAACGTTGACATTTCTTAAAAAACATTAATATAGTCATTAACTAGAAATATACCTATAATGTGAAAAATAAATCATGGAAATCCAATTAACGGTTCGGAAGAAATATAGTTTTAAAATCATGATCCATTTTAGGTGGTGCGTTAATTTTGAAGAGTAGGATATATATATATATATATATATATATATATATATATATATATATATATATATATATATATATATATATATATATATAAAGTAGTTAGGTATTATTGACTGACACGTTATGTAAAATAAAGTTTTATTTTGAGGTTGCAGTCATTAATAGGGCAGGAAAGTAAAACTCTTTGTTCTTTAATCAAGCTTTCGCAAAATTTATTTGCTTCTTCAGGATATGCTAAAATATGATAACAGTAAATACAACGAAATTAGAACTAAATAGCATTGTATAAAACTAGTAAAAAAAAACTTACAACATGAGGTTAATCCATTAAATTTTCAAATTTGCAAAACATTAAAACTTAACTTATTTTAAAAATTATACAGTTATGTAAGTACAACATTTACAATTTACATGTGAAAAAGAGATAGAAAATAGCATCCCATATCTTGACATAAAAATCAAACGTAATGCACAAAATGTATTAAGCACTGAATGGTACAGAAAACCTATATTTAGTAACAGATTTATTAATTATCATTCACAACATCCACCTCATATGAAAATAAATTTGATATTGGCTTTAAAAAACAGAATAGTCAAATTATCACACATCAATAACATCAACAAAGGGTTATTAGAACTTAAAGACATTTTATTAGAGAATTCGTACCCAATTAAAATAATTAACAAATTTTTATTTAATAATCCTAATAATAAATATTGACAGAAATCAAACAAGAGAACCAAATCAACAAATCGTGCAATCTCAATTTACTTTCACATCACTACCTTACATACCAACATTAACACCCAAACAAACTAAAGTCTTTGCTAACTATTCTGATATTAAAATTGCAACTAAAAATGTTAAAACATTAGCATCATTGTATACAAAAACTAAATCACCTATTAGCATTATGGAAAGCTCGAATGTAGTTTATATAATACCATGCGAAAATTGTGATAAGTCATACATCGGACACACATCTAGAAATCTAATAGGCAGACTAACATCACATAAAAGTGACCTTAGAAATAATAAAAATACGTGTGCATTAATAGATCATGCAATTAATAAAAATCATTCATTTAATTTCAATGAAACTAATATATTAAGACGCAAAAACCAATTAAATAAAAGAGAATTCTTAGAAATGGTATGCATAAATAAATATCAATGCGTTAATAAAAAAACTGATATTGATAAACTAAGCAATATCTATAATTACATTCTGTCTTACGAAAATTAATACTATAATTTTCCAATATTAGATTTTCTGACTATAAATATTAGAATTTCAAAAAATTTAAATATTCGTATTTGGCGCCACTTTGTACGTAACCATAATAACAATCAAGAGCTAGTTATCAACAACAAAAAATATAATAAACAGAAACGAGTGTCTTTCTGACATAAATCAAACAATCAATGTCAAAATGAATTTTTACAAAATTAAATTAAATTGGAATATTGTACTTACATAACTGTATAATTTTTAAAATAAGTTAAGTTTTAATGTTTTGCAAATTTGAAAATTTAATGGATTAACCTCATGTTGTAAGTTTTTTTTTTACTAGTTTTATACAATGCTATTTAGTTCTAATTTCGTTGTATTTACTGTTACCATATTTTAGCATATCCTGAAGAAGCAAATAAATTTTGCGAAAGCTTGATTAAAGAACAAAGAGTTTTACTTTCCTGCCCTATTAATGACTGCAACCTCAAAATAAAACTTTATTTTATATATATATATATATATATATATATATATATATATATATATATATATATATATATATATATATATATATATATATATATATATAGATATATATATATATATATATATATATATATATATATATATATATATACACAATATTTTTGTTAGATTTAGTCTTTGTATGAATTATATATTTTTTTAAGAACAATTGAAGGTTAAAATAAGTTTATTGGCGTTTCAATACTTCAGAAACATTACATACAAATTGTCATGAACTACAAAACATTTTTCCCCAAATCAATGGGGGCACTATTAAAGTTGGCATCAAAAATCTTTATTGAAAATAAAGTAAAATAAAATAATATATATCAATGTGTAATTTTTTTTTTTTAATTTTAATAATATTTTGAAATTTGAGTTTTTTCATTATTTCTTAAACGATTTTTTTATTTGACGCGATTTATTTAAAGTGCTTTGTTTTTCTGCATGTCTAGATATCTTTTAAATTTTTGCAGTGAAAAAATTATGAGGTTTTTAGTACAATACATATAATGTAATATTTTACTGGTACAATTATAATTCACCAAAGTATAAAATAAACATTTTAACAGACGAACGACAATTTCAGTTATCTAATAACACGATATTGTATAAAACTCTATGCTTTCTCATAACTCTCCATACAATTTTGTCGTGTGCTGACGTCAGGCGCGTGCCGGTTAAAGTTGTTCCCGAAGTGACTTTATCTTGTTGTCGTAGTATTATGATCTGGTAGGATATTGGTTAAATTCATATCAGTGTTGTTTTAGTTTAAATTTTCATTAAAGAAAACTAATTTCTAAGTATTCGATTTTTCTTTTATTTTACCGACCTCTAATCCTCCTCCTATGTGCCATCTCTGTTGAGGTTGGCGACCATTACGGCAAATTTAGTTTTTCCCTGGGCTGTGTGTATTACATTGTTTTTATTGGTGTTCATCTAAGCTCTTATATTTCTCAATCACAATTTCATCCAGCTAAATTTCCCTCCAAGATTAGTTTTAACTATTTATTCGTATTTAGTGTGACGCATGATATATGACCGAGGTTGGTCCTTTTTCTCATCTAACAAGCAATTTGGCTTAATAAGTCCTAAGATTTTACCCAACGTAATCGTAAGTAAAACCGGAAGTCGATATTTGAACTCTTCATGTATAGTATTTTTCATATAAAAATGCGTGTACGTCATTCAAGATTTACGACGTCAGAACCCCACAGCGTTGCCAAAACATCAGAATAGTTAGTAAGTGAGAAATTTTTAAAATGTCAACTATTTGTCAAACTACTATATTAACAGTAAAATAGTAAACAACAACAACAACAAAAATAAACACTTAGTTTTAAGATTACTGCAACACACTAAAATACATAAGAAAACATTTTAATACAAAATCATATATTCTAAATTTTAAACTAACCACTTTTAGAGCAATAATAATAAAAACGTTCCGCCATTATTTCTTGTTCAAAATAATCTATCTTATATGAAAGCTCATCAGCTTTCTACAGACTATTTAGTTGTTTTGGCATAGCACAATCACAATAATCAGATAATTAGTTTTTAACGCTATTAATCTAAATTTAATATGTATTTATAAATACAATTTATTAATATATATATATATATATATATATATATATATATATATATATTATGATCAAATTGTGTAAGAAATCAAAACATAAACAAAATTCTTACTCTAAAAAAGCGGCAACACTTTTACCACACGCTGAACTGTCAAAAAATTTGAAGTATTCCCATATCAGTTGCGTACAGTAGTTGTCTAATATATTTAATTAAAATTATTATTTTCTGGAATATTATACTTAAAGAGTTATTTCATAAAATTTATGTTATTAATAATAACAAATGTTTTTGGTTATTTAATCAATATAATTCTAAAATTCCCAAAATAATGATAATTACATTTTTCTGATTATTATACCATGTTGACGGCTATGAAAGTTCGAGCAGTTCCGTATGGGTTTCGTGTTATTAGCTGGGTTAGGAAAATTTGAACTCTAACGTTGACGTTTTGGAAATTTTAAATATAAGTGACGTCACTTTATATAAATTGTGACGTGCACGCATATTTATATGAAAAATACTATAACTAGATATTCAAACTAGACTTTTCAATACTCATAGTTAATTGATATATCACATGCACTATTTCTGCGACAATAATGTGGCACTTTCGGTTATATATTTTTTAACCAGTAGTGCTATAAAAACCGGAAATATATATATATATATATATATATATATATATATATATATATATATATGTATATATATATTAATATATATATATATATATATATATATATATATATATATATATATATATATATATGTATATATATATATATATATATATATATATATATATATATATATATATATATATATATATATATATATATATATATTGTTATCTTGCTGAGGCGCGTCGAATGATATATTGCTTATACTATTTTGACGATTTTAAAACCATACTTCTAGTCCGGGGTCAAATTTCTCATCTTTCATACCATCTTTTGGTTTCATTCGACACCTCATTTTTGTCATTCTATCTATTCTAATAACAAGGGAATTGTGTTTACAGACAGACAGTTGGACGGACACACATGCATGAACTAGAAGTACATATATTTGTTCCCGTCTTGCTAAGGCGCGTCGAATACTATATCGCTTGTAATATTCGGCGACTTTAAAACACTACTTGCGGTTGCAACTCTGGAACCGGAAGTCCGAGGTTAAATTTCTCACCTTTAATACCAATCTTGGATTATGCGCTTTCATTCGACGCCTCATTTGTCAATCTGTCTGTTCTAATATCGAAGTAGTTGTGTTTACGCATGGATAGAGACATGGATAATTCCCGGTTTTCACATTTTAATGTTGTAAAATGGGCTGAAGATAATTTTTCGAACTACATAGCTGTTGGTCAGTTTACTGGTCCAGGTGATTCTTAGCATATCTCTCTAAAATCACCTTTCAAATGCTTGCAGTTTTTTGAAATCTTTTTTCTTCATCGTCGATGTTTCATATCCATACAGCAGTGAGAACCAAACGTAGCACTTTAGTGTCCTAAATCTTAGCTGGATAGCCCATTTTGACTAGCACAGACATTTTTTCATGTTGTTTTAACAAAACCGGTTCTGGCGATTTTAATCCGTCTCTGAATCTCTTTTGAATCGTCTAGCTAAGTGTTTATCTCTCTTTATAGATGATTGTATTGACATTAGTATAATCGATAGCTGTTTTCTATGTACGTTCCCGATCAAAAAATAAAGTTTTGATTTTTGTGGAATTTATCTTCAGTTCCAATTCGATTCCGACAGTACGTTTATTAGTATCTGTACAAGTTCTTCCAATTCAGCTATTACTACAGTATTATCTGCGTATCCTAGGTTATTATTGACAGTTTCAATAATTCTGGTACCTCTGTGAGTTCCTTCAGAGATCCCTTAAAATATGTTCCACATCGACGTTAAAAATAACGGGAGACAGGAGACATCCCTGACGTATCTCTTGTTTTATGCTGGCATAGTTGGTGTCGTCATTTGCAGTCATAGTAATTATGATTCTAATATATATTACGGATAATAATTATGTCCCGTTTATCGAGATCTATTTTTTAGGATTTGAATCGTTTTTGAATGGCTTTTGGTAATCAACAAGGCAAGCGTAAAGTAATAATAACTCTATTAATATTGGTAACTGTCACATTAATAATATTTATTACGTGATAGTATCTGTGCATTGTTGAACGTCCCTTTCGGGTTTGCCTGCTTCTTTTATTCACCTAGCGTTCATTTTTTTGTGTAATTATATTTAACATACTTCGTTCTTATTCTTCAAAAATAATAATATGATCCAACTGCTTTGCATTTCTCTAATGATACTCAAGCAAATCCGTTGTTTTTTTTTGTACATTTACAGTTCCTGTATATGCTCGTCCTATTTGGTTACTTTTTCATCTTAGTTTAATACCCATATCATGCAACTTATATTATTGACCTACCCTGTTGTAGAAACATTCACATTTATACAGAGTGACATATACAACTAAAATTTGAACACGCATTCTAAATTATTTTATTTTAATAAATTTGATATACTGGCTGATCTTGTCAAAAACAATAAATTATTAGAGTTTCAGCCGTATCAGTTTAGGTTTTCGTTTTTTTACTCATTAATTTTTTTAAATTTGCTAACCACTAAAAATTTTAACTTTTAAGTTTAGTATGCGGTTCTTGGTTTTTTTGAAAGTTGTTTACAATACCTGAAGTAAAAAAAATATTTATAAAATATAATTTATACATATGGTTTGGATTTGTGACACACAAACTCTATACCTATAAGTATTTGTGCCTCTAAATTAAAAAGAAACAAATAAATAATAAAAGTAAACAAAAGCATAAGGAGAAAACGAGGGCAGTCTTTACATCATATATTTCCATGTGCTTGGAAAGGAAGGTCTTTGATCAGTGTGTGCTTCCGGTTCTAACGTATGCGGCAGAATCACTGACCCTTACCAGAAAAGTAATAAGTAAAATACAAGTAGCACAGAGACAAATGGGGAGGCTAATGTTAAATATACCACTTGGATATATAGTTTTAAATTAAATAGTTAGGAGAAAAATGTTAAAAGCATTACAAAGCTAAAATGAGACTTAGCAGACCGTGTTGCCGAAGTCAGAGATGAAAGATGGTCCCAGAAAATTTCCGAATAGAGAACTAGACACGATGTTTATTGTAATCAAGAACGTTAATTAATAAGATGGTCTGGTGACATCAAGCGCATAGAGCATCTAGATTCAACGTGTCTTTTTACGGAAAATCTATGTTCAGCATGGACTCAAAATGACTACTGATAATGATATTGATGTTTGGATTTCTATGTCAGTTAGTATATCTTCTTTCCTTGATATAGATATTAAGTTAGTTCACTTTTATTTACTTACAAGTTACCAATTTGTCAGCTGATCCTTTTACAAAATATATAGAATAGGATTTAGTAGATTTTGTATTCAGTAATTGGTTTCCAGTAAAGTTGTGTTTTTTTTAACAAGGTAATACTTTACGTTATTTAAAAATTTTAAAATATATTCCATTCGATTATTATTAATTAATTCATGTTATCGACTATAGTGTAGGTATTTATACTACTCGAGAGACAGAAAACAGAAATAAGAAATATTGTGTATATCTGCTCAGTGGCTCCAATAATTTCCTATCGTTTGAAACCCTCCACTATAATGCCACACGTGAGGTGTATTCAAATATATCAAAATTACTCTCAGTAACAGTAATATTTTAAAGGAAAAATTTATATTTTTTTATCTTTGTGGAAAAAGTATTTTTTGTAATCTAGTAATTTCTTAAGAATACAAGTACCGAGTATTTAAGATTTTTACCTAATTAAGCATTTTGTAACATTTTGTTTAAAATTAAGGTCACCTTAAGTGTCATCTTTATAATTGTCTATTAGTAAATTTTACGTGATTAATAACTCTTTAAGTAGTTTTAAATATCAGGATCCATATACAGTATGATCCATCAGGGACTACACACACTCCTACAGCGTAATATAACATTTAATGATATACGGGTCAAGTTTTGAATTTAGACTGAAATTTTTATTCGTTATAACTCTTGACTCGTAAGTTCGATGAATCTCCTGTTTTATTCAAACGTTACATTACTACCACCACATAATCAATTGATTTATTCAAACTAAAAAACTTAAGTCCAGTTTTAAAGAATTTGTTAGTTTTATTCATAGAAAAAATTTCACCCTGTATATAGTTTTCAAAACATTACGTTTCGAGAATTTTACAAATAAGACAGATATGCAATTAATAAAACATATTTATTTTGCCCACACGATTACTTATTTATATTATAATTTTTCATTAAAAAAAATCAAATCAATATTTTAATTTGCTTATTCTGTCTGTCTTTCCGTAATGAAAACCCCAGCGCCATCTATCCACAAAAACTACTACTAATTTTAATAATATATATTATACTTCATATGTCACTGGTTTTTTAACAAAAAATATTTATTAAATAAATATTTTTTATTTAATAAAGAAATACAGGCTTTAAAAAATTTATAAAATAATATCTATTGTCTTTAAATGCTTTAATTGATATTTATAACACTATATTGTTATTTATATTACCAACATAACCCAACATATTTGTTTACAAAAAACTTTACCACTCGGTAATAAAAAATGGCTGACCAACGGACAAAATTTTGCAATAAAAGTATTAAGTCCGTGTCAGACGGTCAAATATTTGATCAAACTAGTTTGACCGAACCTTAAATCCTTTAAAAGTAGAGGATCTTCTATTTTCAAGGTCAGTTTGATCAAACTTTAATTTTGATTGGTCGAAAAATATCTAAAGTCAAATGACAATCAGCTGTTAGACATAACGTATTTAAATTAATTTTCTTTTTTTCTTTGGTTGACAGTGTGTGGTTTATTTGTCTTCCTATTTTGTTATAAAATAAAAATAAAAATTTAAAATATCTTGCAGCCAGGAACAAGTTTCTACATAATTGATTTATACCGAGAAAGAAGCTGTTTATATAATGTCAAACATCCATATTATTATAAAAATCCTTTCACCCTATTTATTTTCTTTGTGTATAAGAAAAATTAGAATCGTAAATAAAGCCCAAGTACCTAATTAATAAAATAAGCAAAAAAGACAATTACTTTCCTTGACATACGTCAATTTGATCAAATTTGAATGATCGTGTGACAGGTAGATTTTTAAAATTTGAACAAACTGTAATTATGACGTCATTACGTCAGTTTGCTAAAACTAGTTTGATCAAATATTTGACCGTCTGACACGGACTTTAGTATTTCTATATAAAATTAAATAAATAATTAATATTTAAAATAATCAAAAAACTTATGATTTTTTGGAGATAGGGTTTGGAATGTTTTGACTGTAAAATAAAAATAAGGGTTTTATGCATTTAATAATCAAATATCATCAGGAGTAGCAGACACTACAGCTTATTAATTTGTATTGTACCGTTTTACTTCTACTCAATTGTCAACAAAAGTCTATTATAGAGTGTAAGTAAATATACTTTATTGTTTTTAAAATTACTGTTCTTAAAAATAAGACAGTATCAATACATATAATTTGCTTATTCTGTCTGTTCGTAACGAAAACCTTAGCACCGGTATTGCATCATATCATCATCATCATCATCATCATTCTCAGCATATTCAACCGATTATGGTGCGGCCTCCCTTACATAGTCATTCTTCATTTCTGCCCATGATTCTCTAAAATTTTCTCTTCTGTACCATGTTGTACCGGCTTGTTTTCTTATGTCATAGTGCCATCTTAAATTGGTCTTCTTGGTCTCTTGGCACCTCTTGGATACCACGGTGTTATTCTAGTGGACCACTTATCGTCAGTTATTCTCGCTAAATGTCCCGCTAACTGCCATTTTAGAGATTTAATTCTATCAAATACCACTAACCTTGGTTTTCTGTCCGATCTATTCTATTCTGTTTCGATCTCTCTTTTTTATACTTAGCATACATCGCTTTATTGACCTTTAAGTGACTTTGAGTTTAGATATTATCTCTTTCTTTAGTGTCCAAGTTTAGCAGCCGTATATCATGATTGGTATACGTACACACTGATCAAATGCTTTTTTCTTCTGGTGGATTGGCATCTTCGATTTGAGTATAACTGCATTTCTACCAAAAGATGCTCAAGCCAGTTTTATGATTCTGTTGATTTCTGAAAGTAGGGAGACAGATTTATGTATTAAATGTCCCAGGTGTACATACTCGTCTACTGTCTCAAGTGTAGTGTTGTTTATTATTACATCTTGGACATCCACTAACTCGTACATGGTTTTTGTTTTTATCAAGTTCATTTTTAGGCCAACTTAATTGCTAGCTGCATTTAGGTCGCTTATAAGTTCTTGTAGTTTTGCAGGATTATTAGCAATCAGATCGATGTCGTCTGCAAATCATAGATAGCTGAGGTATTCTCCATTAATGGATCTTCCTTTAGTCTGCCAGTTTATTTTGCTGAATATATTTTCTAGAGTTGCAGTTAAGAGATTTGGTGATATTGCCTCTCCTTATCGGACGCTTCTGGTAGTGAGAAATTCTGGAGTGTTTTTATAATTTTTTACCTTAGCTTTTAAAACTAGGATGAGTACAGTTTTAAAACTAGTATGATTACATAACAACCTTCTGTGATCAATGTGAACAATGGCGAAATATACTTGAAAATGTCGAGGTTCTAGTATCTAGTCGTAGCCCAGATGATAATGATGATTTACTTTTATTCTTTGTTTTTCTAGGTTTTGATTTTACATACTTAGCTATGACCTATACATACATCTGCTTGACCTATACATCTATAAAAGTCTTTGTTCAGAACATCCAAGATTTTAGTTTAATTACTTTTAATATTTCTTACTAACACCACATCATCAGCACATTAAGAATTATTAAACAATTAAAGGTTAAAGTAACTTTATTGAAGTTTCAAATTCTACTTCGAAACGTCAATAAACTTACTTTAATCTTTAATTATTGTAGCATATTTCCATTTAAAAAGTAATTACTTTAAAATGCCACAAGAAAATAGCATCGGAACAATATCATTATTGAGAATAACTAGTGACTAAGGCCCCCTACTTACGCTCAAATGCAATCCTACTTACCACAAAACGTTGGTTTTTATTTTATTATTATCTTATACAGGCTTCATATACACACCGAGAACTTTTTTTTCATTTATTGTCCACCACAAAATAGAGTTTCTATCAATTACTAAATCCTTTATTTTAATTAAATAGTTTCTAAATAGTTTTATGTCTCTATAGTTTGAGAATTGCTACACATCTCCTTTTTTCGCACACATGTAACAAAATTACGGCTTCTCCATTCGTCTGGCTCTTGTGTCACTTCATTAGCTCTATCCAGCAAACCTAAAAGCCAACTTGTTCATATCTTTCAAAACTCTATTTACACTTTTCTATGAATTTCATTTTCTTGAATTGTTTTGTCTTTATTTATTTTTTAAGATTGAGTAATTTTTCCGTTTATTGTTTTGGGGTATCAATTACGTAAATGTCTTCATTATTTCTACAAGTTTCTGTAAAATGCTTCGTTTAGTAAACTGCTGAAGTATTTTTTCGTGGATTTTGACATCCTTTCCGTAACTAGTTGGAAATGGTTTTAATCTCAGATAGGTCTTTGTTTTTTCTTTGATCTATAGTTAGGGTTGTTATGTTTTTATTTTGCCCTCTATACCTTTTTATGTTTTTTCTTTGTTTATTGTATAAAAATTAAACTTTTGTAAAAATTAAAACTTAACTTTTAAATATTTAATAAAATTAATTAACAATTCAAAACTTAGCCAAATACTAATAAGCAATAAAAGTTTGAACCAAAATCCTTAAATATAATTAAGAAATAATAAACTAAAAATTAAACTAAAAAATCTCTTTTCCAGTGTTGGACGCTACATCCAAAATGCCCGTAGGTTTATTGTCATATAATTTTGGAGAGATGGGAAATTTCAAGCAATGTACCGAGATAGTATCCCAAAGAGACCGCGTCAAGGGAAAATACTGTTTAGGGAATGTTGTTATAAACACCACTGCAATTGATTATTCCGCCATAACCAGGAATTACGTAAGTTATTATGTTAAGAATTGATGTTGAAATATTAATCAATGATCTCACGGTTTTTTAAGAATAGTCAATTTTTTTGTAACCTATGTATCTTTTATTGAGATTATTATTCTTGTTTAAAGAAACATTTAAATACCGTTTAGTTAGAGGCAATACATAATTATTATGGCCTATAATATATTAGATTTCTTTTAATATAATATATTATATATCTTTTTTTTTTATTTAGTTTATTGTGTCTCAACTACAAGGTTATTGACACTGGGTCAATTTTATTACTACACATTTTACATTACATTAGATATAATTTACAACAAAGGGAATATGTGAAAAAAAAGTAATATAAAAGAATACACAAAATGGTTGTAATACAGGTTCGTTTGTCGAAGGAAATCTAGTACATTCTGAACAAGTTCTAATTGGTTTGGGATAACATTTGTAAGGCCTTGTATAAAGTATTTTTTTTTGTTATTGCTTACACACTGTGTAAGAATATGTTAAACCGTTAATGAATCACTACACTTTTTACAAACAGGTAATTTCTTTGAAGCCATCAGAGCTTCAGATTCCATGTGTCAGAGGTGTGTGAAAAATTCTTAGCCTGCGAAGGATTAGATTGTTTAAAATGTTTCGATGGTAGGTTTTTTTTGTGTAGTTTCGAGATTGAATTTTTCCATTGAACCGGCCAGGACTTTTTGATTTGCGACTTGAAAAGTGGTTTTAGATCTGATGCTACTTGAACAGATTTGATATCTAATTTAGTTGTAATTGCTTCTTTTGCAGCAGTATCATAACCTAACATGTCGAAGTGTGTAGGAATCAAGAAAAATGTTATGTTTGTTTTAAAAGAAGTGGGCCAGTTTGTTGCTTTACGGATGGCATAAACTAATGGATGTTTGGAATATATATTTTTAATCGAGTCGGTGAAAGACATCGAATCTGAACATATTGCTAGTTCTTGGTTTTAGTTTGGTTACATAAGCCCTTTAATGCTTGTAGGATGGCGTATAGCTCTCCTGTATGGATAGAGGTGGATTGTGGCAGGCAGAATGTCCTGGACTAAATGATACTATTTGAAGTGATTTGAAGTGAATGATACTATGTAGAGAATCTCGTCATATGAGTTTGAGTTTACCAGCTCTATGAAAGATTGCCTTAGAATTTGGCTGTTGGTATCATTTTTGTGATAATTATTAAGAAAGAGGTTAATTTTTGGTATGTTGTTATTAAAAGGAGTAGTTGATGACAGTATATAAGTATCTCTTATTGAAAAATCAACACGTCGTGAAAGTGGAAGTAAAATTTGAGCTAATGTCTGGTATTTATTAGTAGGCTCACAATTATAGTGTTTGTAAATTAGCTTATGTATATATATATATATATATATATATATATATATATATGATTGTTTTAATTCGAAGAAACTGTAGCAAAGTATTTCAAAAGAAGTTGTTGCCTGCGAATCGAAGTTCACCTGTCTCACAGCTAAGACTTTCGGCGGCACTAGATGTGAAAGTTTCGAGACATTTTCGTAACTCGGTTTTCTGAATAATATTAAGGGTCCTTAAATAAGTATTTAATGCTGACGTGTAAACAAAGCATCCATAACCCAGTCTAGTGCGAATAAGAGTTATTTATACCTTAATTAGGATATTATCTTCATCAGTTCCCAGTGATATTTTGCTAGAGATTTAAATAGATTTAGTCTAGTTAAGCAATTAGTTTTGACGTTTGTCATCTGTGGATTCCATGTTAATCGACTATCAAAAATTAAACCTAGTATCTTGTGTTCATTAGCTACTATGGGCGGAGTACCGTTTAATGTAATTTGAGTTAATAATATTCTTCATGGTCTTCAACTGAATTGGAGTTCTTTTGATTTTTGAGCAGAGAAATTAATACCAAAGCTTATAAACCAAGAAGTTAGTTCATTTACTGATTTTTAGATTAGGTTTGTAGTTGTGAACGTATCTTTACTGCGGCAATATAAAATCAGGTCGTCAGCATATAAGTTGTACTTTACTGAGTTGTGAATATTCTTGCAAATATCAATCACATTTATTATAAATAAAGTTGAACTTAGAACTGATCCTTTAGGTACCTTATTTTTATGAACGTAGTTTGAGGAAGCTTTTCCGTTAACTTATACTTTGAAGCTGTGATTAGAAAGGAACTAGTAGATAAAAGGGAATATATTTCCCGTAATAAATATCTTCTTTGAAATAAAAATAAATGATGAGGTTATAAAATTGTTTTCTATTATTGTTCTGAAGCTATTTTCTTGTGGCATGTTAGAGTAATTACTATCTAAATGGGAATAAGCCAGAATTAAAGGTTAAAGTAACGTAAAGTCAATAAACGGACTTAACCTTTCTAGTGGCATGTTTGAGTTAAAGTTTTATTATATAGGATATTTTATTTATATAGGATTATTCCTCAATTGGTTGTAATGAAAAGTACATTTTATAGTTATTATGGTTTTGATGTTTAGATCCAAAATCCGGAAATAGTTTTCAAAAAAAATATTATAAGACAAGGAGGTATTTCTAACTGCACTTCTTGATTAATTGGCGCTTTGTTTCAGTCAATTTAATAGGTGACTTTTGTCCTCAATCGTGTAGGCAAATTGTCATATTTTGAGTTGAAATTTTGAAGTTGCGGTTGTGTTTATATAGTTAATTATAGATGATGTATCTCTGACATTCTATTAATCTGCTACTATTGGTATATTCTTGTTGCTGACTTCTTGTTTAATATTGGTAACCAGAATATGCTACTTTCTGCGGATGTTTTGCTGCACATTTTTCTTTATGACAAGGGCTGATTTTTAATTTTTTTACAGTTTATTGTTCTTTATGATGACTATTGATGTATATTTTTACTGTACTTTGTGTAGATTGTCCTAGGTATGTTTTAGAATCTGAAATCTGTCAAAATTTCTGTTTTTAACGTATGGTTCGTGCTCTTTTATCCTAACAGTTCGTGATCTTGAGGTTTCTCCCACAGAAAAATTGTTACATTTACGAGGTATTTTATAGATGCAGGTCTTTGATCTCACCCGTGTGTTGTCTGGTTCAGTTGTGAAAAGAATAGATCTCACTGTATTGGTCATGTCCAATTTTTTCTCATAAGCTTTTTACATATGGTAATGTTGTCATCTTCAAATCCCTTGTGGTAAGTATTTCTGTATGACTTTTGCTGTTATGGTATTTCCTTTCTTATTATATTCCTTGTTAATAAATGACAATGGATAATCACTTTTTGTTAATAACCCCTGTAAGTAGGTTTTCTCTTTCTTAAATGCATTTTCATTAAGCAAGGTGTTTTGGGCTCTATTACTTATATAATGATTTAATTATGCCCTTTATGATATTCATGTTGTGGTTTGAGTAATAATTGAAACATCTGTTGATGTTGGTTTTTTGTAGACTTTGGTTGCAAATCCTGTATCTTTCTGTGTGATTAACACATCTAGAAAAGGTAGTAAGTTGTCGTTTTACTTTTTTATGGTAAATTTAATTGATTCATTTTTACTGTTGTAAAACTTCAAAAAACATCAAAACAAATGTAAAATGTAATTTTTATTGCAATTAAGTGTGAATTAATTCCATATAAATTAAAATATTTAAAATAAGTGATGTATTTGGCGTTTTGTAATTTAGATAAGAACCTGTTTGCATAATGTAATTTTTAATTGACGAAACTATCTTGTTTTCTTAGATTGCTATTTTTAATCAAGCTTAATAGTTTTTTTAGTTTTTAAATGGGTACATATTTTCCTTCTATTTATTTTCTTTTAATTATTCTGCTACAATAATCTTTCATGAATCAATCACATTTATTTTGCTTCTTACATTTTTTTATCATATCTGTTGGTTTTTGCCAACTAGTATTTATTTAATTCTAACAGTATTCTTAATTATCTTTAAGTGGATAGATTGGAATTATACATTATCTTTATTGCTTCAGAATTATTTTTAATTGCTTAATATCTTAAAAGCTATATTTGGACGTCTTTATTAAAATATTCAGATCACCTAATTAGTTTTTCAAAACTTTTGTGGAAAGTGGATACCTCTTTTGTTTCGTTTGTTAGTTTAGTTTTGTGACATTTTGTAGCAATTAAAAAACAGTTCTGTAGTGTCTTTCTCACTATTGTTATGCCTCTTTACAGTGGCCCATTTTTCGTAATTTTATCAAGGATTGGCTGTCAGTAGTCATTACTTTCTTGAGGGACCATCATTTCACGGAATAGATTTCGATTTGTACTGCAACAGAGTATAGAGAACCATCGAAAAAATTATAGTTAGTGTTTTGGCTGTTAAATCCTTTATAAGGCGTGTTGATAGCGTAGTCACAATCAATTTTCGTTTAATAATGCTATATTTGAGACTAATGTCAATAACATAAAGTTTGCTTATTAACCTTTATTGTTAATAACTGTTTTTGAAAAGTTAATCAAAAATTGTATTAGACAAAACCAAAAGCCATAATTATTAGAAAGCAGGGAAAAATATTATATCGTTTTAAATGAGTTGAACTGATTCAGATTTTAGGTCCTCTGAAAATTTTCAAAAAATACAATATAAACCTTTTTCAAAATGAATAACTGATTTGTTTCTTTTAGTTTTTCGAGCACAGAATCTAAATAATCGTATCATGAATTTAATAAATAACAGCAACGATTTTAAATTTGTTATTTTTGGTTATATTCCTAATCTATAGTGATTGGCGATTTTTATATTGTGCGAAATTTTGTGTACAATTTCCATTTTTTGCATTTTTTAAAACTAACTTAAGTTTTGTTTTACATACACACACACACACACACACAAACGTTTATATACAGTTCAAACTAGATGTGAGGGGTCCTTCTTCACTTTCTTACCGGAAAAAATATGCATGTATGTTAAATGATAAGATTTTCTTCTTTTTCTTTTCGTCTTTATTTTCTTGAAAGCCGTTTGTTACATACCGGTCCTTGCAGTCATTTGGCTTGTTCTGAAGCTATTTTCTTGTGGCATTTTAAATTAATTATTATTTAAATGGAATAAGCCACAATTAAAGGTTAAAATACGAGTAAGTTTATTGACGTTTCAATTTTCACTTCGGAAATCGTTCTCAAAATACAAACATTAGTAAATTGTAAATTTACTAATGTTTGTATTTTGAGAACAATTTCCGAAGTGGAAATTGAAACGTCAATAAACGTATTTTAACCTTTAATTGTGGCTTATTCCCATTTAAATAGTAGCCATTTGGTTTGTTATACTTATTTTCATCTACTTCTATCCTTGGCTGCTCTCATGGACTTAGAAAATGTCTTGCCACTAGCTTTTTGCACTTGATATATCCATGGAGTGGGTAAGCGACCTCTGCCTTTGGGGCATTTAAACGTTTCCTAAAGTAATAAGTCTCATTGTAGTACAACGGTTAAATGGTACTCTATAGTGGTGCAAAAATAACAAACTGTTTAAGGTTTTACGCTACAGTCTGCAGCCTACTTCTTCATCAAATAACTTAATTACGTTTAGGTATCTCTTGAATGGTACATCTACAGTAAGCTGATAGTTGTCTGTTTTTGTAGTCGTCCAATATAGATTTTTGTATGTACTTGATCGGATACTCTTCATAAGTGGTAATTATTTCCGATTCAACAATATAATGCTACGCCTGTCTGTCGAGTGCTCGCGACCCGATGGCCGCTGTAACACGCTAACACGTGTTACTGATTGTTTTGAAATTCTTTTTCGATGCATTTGGATATTGTTTCCTTGATCTTTTTTTCTACTAATTCAATCTTTTCTACTAAAAATAATGCAATAAACCACCAGATGGTAGAAAAGAGCGGGACCTGACGATGTAGCGTCGGTGATAAAAGGGTCTCCGGTAAAAAAGGGATGATCTGTGAATGCGTAGTGGCATTAAAGTAAATTACTAGGTAAAGTCACATAATAGGTGGGTAAGCAAATCTTTAAACAACGAGAATATCATCGTCTCAATGCATATTTCTTGAAGATAAAAATCTAACTGAGGAGTGAAATTGGGCCCGGCATTTCTTTTATAACCTCGTCAAAGCTAATTAATTTTTGTGGAGCGAAAGTGTAGTTTTGTTCAAAATATTTGTTACATCAAGAAAATAATAACATTTTAATTAAATTAAAGGCCAAAATCGCTCTTAAGTGGACTAAATTAAGAGAGAACCGTGCAAGGGTGCATGATAAATTTAAATACACTAATTTATAACGAAAAAGGAACTTTTATGTACACACACTTGACGTATTTAAAGCGATAAAAATAATAATCTTTAAAAGACTCTTAAGAATCATATAGGCTCATAAGAATCTTATAGACATACCTAGTAAATTGAAAATACAGTCTCGTCAAAAGTTTTAAATTTAAGAGAAATTAACATGCCACATTATAATAAATCTTACTCTGTCAAATACTTTTTTTAAGTCGATTAAATATATCAATGCGGGTGGATTGTATTCTAATGATTTGTGTGTGATCTGCTTCCCTTGTTCTCAATTATTTTGGTATTTTATTTTATCTTATAATCTTGTTACTTAATGTTGTCTGTTAATCCATCATTGCCGCTCTCACATGTTTCAACAATTCATTTTATACTCCATCTTTACCTGCAACTTTTGTGTTCTTTCATTTTTCAAGTGTTTTTTATACTTCATACTTGCTTATGTGAACTTAAGCAAGTGTTGTTTGTGGTTCCAACGTCATTTGTTTTTCCTCTGTACTTATATAATTTTTTTAGATAGTCAACCAAAGTATCTTATTCAATATGCTTTGGGTCTATTAGCTCCTTCACTTCCGCTCTTAGACCTAATATAAAGCACCATATATTTATTTATGTAAATCCTCATATAAGTCCGTATGTTTTATTTCTAACTAAACAATTTTAAACATCATAATAAACAAAGTTCTAAAATTATTTTTTATAATTTTTATTAGAGGATTTTTAAGGCAACCAGATACAGTTACAAATTGTTAAAAATACTAGACTGCCTGTCTGATATAATATTAATTTATAAATATGTAAGAGACGGTTTACAAAGATTTTTTAGTTTCCTTTATAAATTGACTTGATTCTTTTTTCTTCATGTGCCGACCTCGATTATCGAGCGTTGGCTATCAAATTGGCTATAGTAATTTTGTTGGCGGCAGCTCGGAAAAGAGATGCAGAGGATCTATTAAACCAATCTCTCAGGTTTCTAAGCCATGACGTTCTTCTTCGACCTGGCCCACTTCTTCCGTCTACCTTGCCTTGTATTATTAAATGGAGTATATTATATATCTCTGGGTGGCGCATAACATGGCCAAAATATTCAAGTTTGCGATTTTTAACTGTTTTGACGACTTCCGTAACTTTTCCCATCCGATGCAAAACAACTTCGTTACGTACTCTATCCACCCAACTTATTCGTAGGATTCTCCGATACACCCAGATTTCAAAGGCTTCCAGTTTCTTGAGAAGTGTATCCGTCAAAGTCCAACCTTCGACACCATACAAAAGAGTAGAGAACTCATAACATCTCACTAATCTAATTTTCAGACTTAAAGTAATATTGTTTCCACATAACAGTTTCTTCATCTTAAAGAATACAGCTCTGGCCTTCTCTATCCGTATTCTAATTTCTTTGCTCATGTCCCAGTTCTCATTTAGATTACAACCAAGGTAAGTGATACTGTTAGTTCTATCCAGTTGTTTACCATAAGCTGTTACCACTTCCGGTTGTATTGGCGTTTTACTGACGACCATCACCTTTGTCTTTGCGGTGTATAGCTTAAGGCCATATTCATCACACGTTGTGGTAATCCTGTAAATTAGATGTTGAAGTTTATCGTAATTGCTTGCAATTAACACTGTGTTATCCGCATATCTTAAATTATTAATATTGACGCCATTCATTTTTATACCACATTGAACATTATCCACTGCTTTGTTGAAACCAAACTCAGAATATATGTTAAATAACAGCGGGGACAGAATGCAGCCCTGCCTTACTCCTCTTCGTATTTTACGCTCTACAAAATTATCCCGGCCAATCCCGATGTTTGCACGTTGATGCCAGTAAAGATTTTTAATAATGCGTAGGTCTTTATCATCAATACCTACCTGCTGAAGAATGGCTATCATTTCAGTATGTTGTACTCGATCAAAGGCCTTCTCAAAGTCAATAAAACACATATAAACTGGATGTCCGACATCTCTGCATCTCTGTACCATAACCTGAATACTAAATAGTGCTTCTCTTGTTCCAAGGTTATTGCAGAATCCAAACTGTGCGTCACCAAGTTGTTGTTCTATTTTTTGGTACATCCTAAAATGCAAAATTCATAGAAATATCTTTAAAACATGACTCATCAAGCTGATGGTTCGGTAGTCATTACATCTTTTTACATTTGCTTTTTTAGGTATCGTCACAAAAGTCGACAGCGCCAATCCGTTGGTATATAGCCAGTTTCATAAATTTTATTAAACAGATGAAGGAGAGATATTTTACCTGAACTTTCGAAGATCTTTATTATTTCACTCGGTATTTCATCTGATCCCCTCGCTTTTTGGGTCTTTGCTAATCGTATTGCTTGTTCAATTTTGTCCATAGTTATGTCAGGTCGTGTGACTACTTCATTAAATTCAAGCTCGTGCCTTTTATCACTAAACAATTCCTCAATATACTCTTTCCATCTGTCCATTTAATGCAAATTAGTGATAATCAGTTTTCCGTCTCTATCAACGATGATATTTGAGTGTTCTTTGTTCTGACCGGTTAGTCCTTTTATTTTTTTATACATATTAAATGAATCATCAATCATCAATTTCCGTGTAATTCTTCAATTTCTAAACATTTGTTTTCGAAGTATGTTTATTTTGCAGATCTTATTTTAGTCCTTATCTCTTTATTTTACATTTCGACGTTTTGGTTTTTAAAATTGCGTCTTTTTTCCATCAAATTCAAAATCTCATCGTTTATCCACTGTTGCTTTTTTTGACTGCTCTCTTTTAAGTTTGGAGTTGAGTTGCTTATAATCGTTTTGATTTGGTTCCAATGATCCTCGATGGATTCTTATTGTTCATAATTCTCAAAATTGCTCTCTAAATTGTTTGCAATCATCTGGCTATTGTTTCTAATAAAATCCATATCCAGTTTGTTATAGGATCGTTGTTCCTTTGTCCGTTTAAGTTTTAATTTTATTTCGGCTAACAACAGATTGTGATCAAATGGAACATCGGCACCAGGAAAAGTTTTTACAGACTTTACTGCATTTCTGTAACGCTCACTGATAGTTATGTAGTCAATTTGGTTTCTGACGATATTACGGGGATATTAGTGTCTGCTGGAGATGTCCATGTATTCCATGAGATTTCTTCTCTTTCATTTCTATCGCCCAGTCCATAACATCCAATAATGTTACTTTGTCTGCCTTTTCCTATCTTAGCATTAAGGTCACCCATCAGAATGGTAAGATCTCTAGTCTTGAGTTGGTCAGTAACAGTCTTTACATCGGCGTAGAACTTTTCAAGTTCTTCTAGTTCACTTTCCGCTGTCGGTGCATACACTTGTATTAAATTTATATTTCTGGGTTTCGCGTTCAACTGAATCATTATGACCCGTCCAGATACCTGGCATATCGCCCTGACACATTTGCTAACCTCCTTTAAGACTATGAATCCTACACCATTACGATGATAATAACTGTCTTCTCCTGCATAATACACTTCATGATCATCCACATGGTATTGGCCAGATCCGGGCCATCGTATTTCATTAATACGCAGAATTGATATTTGCAGTCTTCTCATCTCACACTGTGACTTGCTTAAATTATTTATATTTACATAAAAATCATATGTGACTTTGTTTTGTTTAAAAAATATCCATAAATTACGTCGTAAAAAATTTGAATTTTTTAATACCTTCCCTCCGCCTTAAAGCATGACCTTTTTTTCAGTGATTTTTTTTAAATTTAGTGCTCTTTCTGGATCTTTTGAAATGAACTATAAAACTTTATTTACAAATGTATCATAATAACAATAATTAATTAGCTGCCCTCCATATACCGACAAATACCGACAAATTAAAATACACCAAATGACGTCTGAAGTGCACTCATCCCCCCCCCCTTCGATGTATTTTATCGCAATAACCAAAGTACCCCCTCCCTCTTATCAACGACTAGTTTATGTATGTTCTCTTAGTTGATAATTACTATTGAAATTTTACGTATTTTACATCAAATCTGCAAAAAACTTCTACGGAAGAAGGAAATATATAGTAACTTCAGTAACTAAGATACTTCAACGATAACATAATTTTTACTTGATAACTGCAATAATATTTATTATCATCTTTTAGGCATATGTAAAGCGGTTAATTACTAAAATATCAGGCGGAGTCCACATGGTAGGTTATCCGACATGGGCGATATGTCTGCCCAGTAACTGTACAGATGAAGATGCAAAGTACGTAATGAGCAAATCTCAAACTCTTGGAACTGGAATAGATTCAGTAATATGTCAGACCATTGAAGATGTTAATCCGCCTTTGGACAAAGCTGCAATTATTGGAATGTAAGTATCTGAAAAGATGTTTAAAAAACTACTGAAATAAACAATTTTATAAGCTTGTTGAAAATTAAACGATATTAAAGATAATTAGAAAGTATAACATATTAATAACGGATTAAATGGTAAAAAGTTTATTTTAATGACAATTTAACAAAATTAAAACCAATAATTGCTTTATACAGAGTGGACGACTGAAGGTGTGACGACAGGTGTTGTTTGGTATTATTGTATTGACGCGAGGGTATTTGGATATGAATCAAGGCCTATATGTACGATTTAGAGTCTTCGAAAAAGCATTCGGTAAAGTCTAAAACCACAAACTCATAAAGATAATCACAGGCATGAACATTGCTGCCGGGATATAAGAATCATAGCGAATCTTTACTGCAAGCAGACAGCAAAAGTAAAAGTAGATGATGAGTTCTCCGAGGAAGAAGAAATTTTAAGTCGCATCAGGCAGGGCTTTATTTTTTCTCATCTTCTATTTAATTTATACAGTTATTTTTTTTTTCACAAAACACTTAAAGAGAGGTTAAACTGATCATGTACAACCTGTGGATTATAAACGGATTTTATAAAAGTAAAATGTACGGTCATTTCAAAGAGAGATAACGCTCCAGATAATCTTATCATAAGCAATGAGCAGATAGAGAGAAGGAGTAAAAAGGTATATATGTTTTGGTGACTCGTTGGCTGAAACTCTAAATCCCGTACATAAAATAAAAAACTGAATAAAAATTGCAAACACAGCATTTATAAAGATCAAACAACTTCTGTGTTACAGAAGCCTTGACCTAAAGCTTGGAATATGAATGAAAAAAAGAAAATTTTTTCAACTTTCGTCTATGCATTAGTTGCGGCTTGGACACTCAGGAAAACTGAAATAGATAAGCCTGCGGATGATCCAAAAGTTATTAAAATCTTTTTTGAAAATGAAAGATTACATCACAATTGTTAAGAAGTCGATGTAAATATCTAATTAATTATTATTAGAATTGGCACATATACGAAATGCATATGCAAAATGCTATAATTGATCTAAAAATATGCATTTCTTTTAGAAGATATGCAATAAATATGCATTTTTGTTAAAAAATATGTATACTGTCAATGGAAACATATATTTTATAATTGTGTATTAATAAATGTTAATTTTAATTATTAGGAAACAATATAAATAAATGTAAAAATTAGGTAGGTAAGTAATTGTAATGTACTAATTAATTGTAATAAAAGCAGTAAACAAGTAAAATACCATTCCATAGAATTGTGGAAACAATAGATGACCAAATGTTTTTCAAAATTATCCAATACAAACTTATGGCTTCTATCTGTGTACATATATATGTAAATTAAAAAACTTCTTTTCACATATATGGAGCATATTTGAAATTTACAAATATATTTGGTTCTAACTCTATTTTTCAGCTACCTTAATAAGTTTCTGAATACCATTGTTTTTTTAAATTATTGTTTCAAATTTTTGAAAATTATCTTTTTCAGTGTCATCTTAACAAGCTGATCTATTTTCTTTTAATAATACATATTATGCTTTCTACCAAGAAAAATTTTGATGATTCTAATTGAGTAATAGTTTTTTGAAGCAAACTAAAATTTTACAGTACTGTGTCGATTAGTGCAATCATATGCTGTTTTAATGAAAAAGCAGTTTATTCAGAAAAAAATTTTGACAAAACTATAAAGGTAAACTTACGTTATTTAGTAGAAAATATGTCCTCGTTTGGCTGCAATTACTACTTTTACCCGTTTTGGCATTGATTTTATGAGCTTCTGACAGTTCCCAGATATCTAATCTCGAAACCAAAACTGAATGACCGCTTGGTCATTCAGGTCTGGTGAATTACCGGATCAATCTAAAACATAAATTTTTAGTTTTTAGGAGCTAAAATTTTTGGAGTTCTGTGTCAAAACGCTGTTTTAACATGGATTTGTATTTTTGGCTGTTCATCATGCCTTTGATTGGTACCATAGATCCAAACTTCCATGTATGAAAAACATTCCCTACACATTTTTTGACTGGATGTTTTACGGTTTGATCAATATAAGATAGTATAAAGTTTTCATTGTCAGACTTTGACCACTGCATTTAAACTATAAACTGAGTTTAATCTGTAAAGAGTACTTTTCTCCAGTCGTCACAGTCCAATTAGAATATTTTTTAGCCTACAATGGCCAGTGTGCTTTTGTTTGTTCATTTGTTCAGTTAGAAGCTGTTTTTTCTGGGGACGTATTGCACTTCTACCATTCTTCCAAAGTATTTTTCAAACAGTTGAGTCATAAATCACTACACTTGATGCTGCTAGATCTTTCTGCTTTCGAAGTAAAAATCTTTCATCTGCTGGAGTTGTTTTTCTCTTTCTTCAGCATTTTCCTAACCTTTTTACATCCATTGATCCCGTTTCTTGTTTACGCTTTATAATCTTGATTACCCCACAGGTTTTTGCGATTTTTTTTTGTGACATGTGTGTTCACTTAACGTGATAATTTTTCACGCTTAGGCGTAATACCCATGATGTAAACAAAACAAACTTAGTGAGAAATGTCCTAAAACACTAAATTAAAGGCAGAGAATCTTCTTCTTCAAGTGCCTTCTCCGCGGCGGAGGTCGGCAATCATCATAACCATTCGGGCTGTTAAGACGGCTGCTCTGAAAAGTTCATTTGATGTACATCGGTACCACTCTCTCAGGTTGCGCAGCCATGACATTCTACGCCTCTCTATGTTTCTCTTTCCTTGGATCTTTCCCTGCATATTCAGTTGGAGCAATTTGTATTTCTTTCCACGTGTAATATGTCCGAGATATTCCAATTTTCTTGTATTTATTTCTTTTTTGATTGTATTTAAAATTTCTATTTCTTTATTCATCCTTCTCAGAACCTCTTTGTTTGTGACGTGTTCTGTCCACGATATTTTTAGAATTCTTCTATACACCCACAGCTCGAATGATTCCAGTTTTTTTTATTGATGTCGCATTTTAGGTCCAAGATTCCATTCCATAAAACAAAGTCGAAAAAATATAGCACCTTGCCAACCTAACTCTTAGTTACAATTTTAAATCCCTTGTACATAGCAATCTTCTCATTTTGTTGAAATTTGCTCTAGCCTTTTTTATTCTGATTTTGATCTCCTGAATGTAATCATTTGTGGAGTTAATCATTGTTCCCAGATATGCGTATTTGTCCACTTGTTCGACGTTGGTACCGTTTATTAGAAGATTCTCGTTATTTCTTTGAGTTGTCGATATTCTCATAAATTTCGTCTTCTTGAGGTTCATTGTTAGACCGTACTCTCTTCCATACTCCGCTATTCTGGTCACCAATATCTGAAGATCTTCAATATTTTCGGCTAAGATCACAGTGTCGTCCGCATATCTAATGTTGTTAATGGGAACTCCATTCACTTTTATTACATCTGTATTACCCTCAAGAGCGTTTTTCAGGATCTGTTCGGAGTAGGCATTAAAAAGAATGGGCGACAATACGCATCCCTTTCTCACTCGTCGTCTAATTTCAATTTCTTCTGACAGCTGTTGCTATTTATAGTATGAATTTGATATGATCTTATGGTCGTTGTAGTTAATCTTCTTTGATTTCAGGACATTCATTAATTGTTTATGTCGTACTTTATCGAATGCTTTATTATAGTCAATAAAACATGCGTACATATCTTGATTGATGTCCAGGCATGTTTGTATCAGTATATTAAGTGAAAAAAGAGCTTCACGCGTTCCAAGACGTTTGCGAAAACCAAATTATACGTCATTAACAAATAAAAGGCAGAGAATATTAAGAAGAATATAAGAATATAAGAATACCTATATCTGCCTGACGAGTCAGTGGTTTCAAGTAATTGTCACTAATAGTAGTTTTTATATTATCTATTACTGACGAGTACACTGAATTGACATGGTTTCTCTAGAGTCCTTTCACTTATAATATTTAATTTATTATTAAATTTTTTCAAAAATAATTTAAGTTTTCATTGGATAATCTTGAAAGCAGTATAAGAGAATAATGCACGCCACATTTTTGTTTAAAAGTATCTTGGTTCCGTCATTCGAGCTTGATCAAAAAGACTACGCTTGATAAGTTTCTCCAGATTTAGTTTTGTCTTTTTTGGTTAGATGTAACTCAGTTATGACATGTTGATCTATTTAAAATTAATATAAATAACTACAGATAAAACAGATTTCTTTATAATTTTAAAGTAAAGACATCAATATAATAAAATCAATTCAAGTAAGTCACAATTATTGCATGGCAGTCACTTAGATTTAACAATAGTGAGAATATTTATTGTATAATAAAATATACATAAATAGGTATTGGTATCAAATATGGTAAAGTATTAAATATTTAGTACTTACAATTTTGCCAGAAACTGAACAATAAACTTTTTCCATATTTATAGACAGTTCTTTGTAAGGTTTAATCCAAGTAGCGACACTAGTTAGTTTCGGTATTTTAGAATTAAAATAGTTAACAGATTAAACAAGCTTGACCGACCAAAACAATTTGGGACAATTTTCGTCATACCCCACGCAATAAATTTTTGAAACACCCTTTTATTACGGCATTCAAGTAAAAGTAAAAGAAAAAGATTCGGATACGTCATGCTGTAGTAGCCTCAAAAGTGACAATGACGTTTTTGAATAATGTAAATTTTTATTAATAATTTTATTATTTTTTTTTTGGACCCTGGAGATATGCAAGCTTAGTAAACTATTTTAAATTTGTTTATAATTCGCTATTACTTTGGGTTTTTTAATAATTGTATTTTATTTATTTTTGTTAGAATTCTGAGACTTGTTTTAAGTGATTATTGAAAACAAGTTCCTAAGAAAAATAAAGAAAGAAAAAAGTTCCTTTTTATTGTAATATATGTATTATCCTTATTGCGGCCGGCTAAATATAACAATAATTATGAAACACCCTGTATAATTGAACAACATTATTATTAACTATTTTCGTGATGTTATCTTAACAATTTGTGACCGTTACTTGTTCTTAATAAATTGCCTTAAAAAAGATATCATACCGAACTCAACAAGTCCTTTGAGTGCTAATTTCTGGTGCACGAAGTAAACACAAAACTTCTTCAGATAGATGATTTACTTTTCTTTTCGGCAATGGTCTTAAATGTGAAATAACCATATCTGAAGATAATAATAACGCATGAAGAAGGTCTTCTATATTTTCTTTTCTTCCGATCTTGCGCGTGTTATGTTGTCGATAATAACGGCACTCCTTATGTCTTGCTTCTAAAGCTTCTTCGCTTAACTGACCAATAGGAAGTAAAAGAGTATCAATTGCGTCAGTTCCATGTATTAATATTTTATGTCACTATCTGGCATCTTATACCATAATCAATAAAATTTTAAATCAAAAACTACACAAGAAAGCCCTGAAATTAGTATTTCTACTACTAGAGAAAAAACTCAGTACCTTCTGCTGGATTACATAAACATGCAATCTATCAAAAAAAATGGCCAAACATATAAAAAAGAAAGGAATAACACCAGCTTTTAGAACAAACAACAACTTAGGCAAATATATTAATAGCAACAAGAGTCATAAGAAGAAACATTTACATAGTGGTGTATACAAACTTAAATGTAGCGACTGCCCAAAAACTTACATCGGTAAAACTGATAGGACTCTTCACAAACGTATAGAAGAACATAAAAGGGCTTTCAATAATAAAAGAAGCAGATTCTACGTACGCACATCACTAGACCACAATCATTCTTTTAATGACAAATTTTAAATTTTTCACATCCAAAATAAAGCTATCTTTATTACAATCTATAGAAATTAACAAATTAAAAAACACAGACATAATTTTGAATGGCCAACTTAAGACAAACAGTTCTCCCCCCTCAACCTATTCAGTTAAAGACTATGAAGTGTAAACACATCCCAAAAATCGATGATTTTAGGAAGGCACTCTGCCGAAACAGTTGTAGTGTTATTAATTTAAAATAAATTTCATTTAGGTGTTGGAAACAAAAGTTTTCAGTGTTTTATTGATATAAAAATGAATTTCCATCAAATACCGGACGAATACAACACTTTCCTATTGTTGTTAAAATGATTTAATTTTGTTTTTATATATGCGTTCCTACACTTTCCTATGAAATATAATAAAGCTTTTAAAAAATGTATACTGCTTTTAAAAAACATGGTAATATTGAAAGAAAACTCATAACTAAATACTCTATAGTATTTTTCATATAAAAATGCGTGCACGTCGCAATTTATATAAAGTGACGTCACTTATATTTAAAATTTCCAGAACGTCAACCTTAGAGTTTAAATTTTCCTAACACAGCTAATAATACGAAACCCATACGAAACTGCTCGATCTTTGATAGGCGTCAACATGGTGTAATAATAAGAAAAATGTAATCATCATTATATTGGGAATTTTAGAATTATATTGATTAAATAACCAAAAACGGTTGCTATTATTAATAATATAAAAGCTGATAGGCTTTCATATAAGATAGATTATTTTGAACAAGAAATAATGGCAGGACATTTTTACTATTAATGCTCTAAAAGTGGTAACTTTAAAATTTAGAATGTATATTTTTGATTAAAATGTTTTCTTATGTATTTTAGTGTGTTGCAGTAATCTTAAAACTAAGTGTATTTACTGTTAATATTATAGTTTGACAAATAGTTGACATTTTAAAAATTCCTCACTTACTAACTATTCTGATGTTTTGGCAACGCTGTGAGGTTCTGACGTCGTAAATCTTGAATGACGTGCACGCATTTTTATATGAAAAATACTATATCAAGTTCATTCCTAATGATGTCCTATACCTAACTATGTATCTATCTATCTCTATCTATATATCTATCTTTATTTCAGATCAATTTTGGGTGTTCTAATCGTGATCGTTATTATATCCACAATTTACGATATATATTGTCAAAATATATATAAAGGTAAGTACGTCAATACTAGTACAATAAAATTTATGTGCAGTAGAGAAAACACGAAGATTCTTCTTTGTATTTCTTAGATCTTTTTTGTATCTTTTCGTAACCTATTGACTATTTATATTAAATTGTTGAGTCTGCTGTACATATGGTATTCTGTGGAGTTTATTGTACAATATGATGTACAGGATGTACTAAAATTTTCGGTGCGAACTAATATTTTGTAGTTCAAAAACTGGAAAAGTTCCCAAAATGCCGCCTTGGTACATTTATTTTTTCACATTCGCTATGTGGTTCAGTATTGATTCTCATTTAAAATTTAAACTTAAATTGCGATGTTACACTTGTTTTACTTTGACATGAAAAAGTCATTAAGGGATAATTATCAATATCAGTAAATAAATAACGAAATCTTTGTTTATAAAAATGAATGTTTGTCGGTATTTCCTTTGGAAAATCGTAAACTATGCATTTGATCATATGATGATCTTTAGTGAAGTTGTCATGCATGAGCCCACAAAGGGTTCTAAGTTGGTACGACCAATTTTCGACAGATAGCGCCACTATCATTCCAAAGAATTTCATGTATTGCTGTAACAGTTCACACTGATTTGAATTGAATCGAAAACAGCGATCGAATGACGACGTTTCGAGTTGTGGGTAACATAAGAATTTATGTTAATTGTGAAATTCATGTCCTACTCACAATGAACAGACGAAATTGTGCGTATTGTTATATTTAACAGCGTTTTTTGAATAGTTTAATAGTTTTATGGAGTTCACTGTGAGTTAAATTAATTTAGATAAATAATTTAATCGAATTAAATTCAATGGGATAGCTTTATGACAGGAATGGATTGATGGATTTTATTATCAAGAATAACATTTTTAAAGAGACACGCTGCTGGATGTATTCTATTGAATGACAGAAAAGAGGATTGCAACATGCACATATTTTGTTTTTGGTTAGTCAACAAAATTACCCCAGACCAAATTGATCAAATTATCTCATCAGAAATTTTTCAGTCAACAAAATTACGCCAGACCAAATTGATCAAATTATCTCATCAGCGGAGACAAGGACCGATACAAGAAAGACGAAACAACAAATCAACAATATCGAAATGGAAGTATTAAGATCAATAGCGGGCATATCATTAAGAGATAGACAAACCAACAGAAATATTCGCAAACAATATAAAATTCAAAATGTTAACAGGTGGGTAAAAACAAGAAAAAAAAACTGGAACGAACATGTAAACAGAATGGGACCAGAGAGATTAGCAATCATCTGTAAAATCAACAAGCCGTATAGAAGAAGACCCGTTGGAAGGCCTTCAAAAAGGTGGAAAGATAATGTCAACAACAACTGAAACAGAATAAGAGGCAGACAAACAGGAGTAATCGTAGTCGCACGAAGAAGAAGAAGAAGAAGAAATTTTTCGAAATGGACAAAATCAATTAAATGAATAGAATATTTTTGTAATAACTTTCCTTTAAATTTATTTTAGTTGGAGGCGTAGCAACGCGCGCTTCGTACAGCTAGTTATTTAATAAAATGTATTAAAAAACTTACCAAAAACTTTGGACTAGTACCTATTACCGGTTCTGACATGTGGAACTGAAACATGGGCTTTTAACAACAACTTAGTCCACAAACTTCAAGTGAGTCAGAGAGCTATGGAACCAAGAATGCTTAAAATTAAGCTGAGCGATCGCAAATCCAATGAAGAAGGCGAGAAGACAAGGAACAGTTATAATCGAAAATATTGCTATGTAAAATGGAACTAGTAGGGCACATAGGGGGAACGAAAGACAGACGTTGGATAAAGCAAACCGTTAAATGGCGACCAAGAGCAAAAAGAAAAGTAGAGGCAGAACTCAAACCAGATGGACTGATGACATCAAGAGAATAGCTGGTCACGAATAGATTGCTAAAAGCAAAGAACAAAAATGAATCGACTCACCTAACGGAGACTTACATCTGATGACGAATAGAAAAGCTATTGATTGTGAATATAAAAAAAGCTATGGAGAGAATAAGAAATGCCGAAAGGTCTTAACTTCTATGAAAGAAGTTTTAAAAACCTTTTTAAATCATTCTTTAGGACTTTAGTTTTGTAATATTTTATTAAACTAATCACATTGGTAATCTGAACCATCTAAAGGCCATCTCACAAATCCTAACATTATAGAAACGCTTAAATTAAATCCACATGCAATTATTTTTAATCAATATTTTGTAATAAAATTTTAATTGTGTAATATTCAATATCTTCTTCTTCAAGTGCTATCTCCGCGGCGGAGGTCGGCAATCAGAGTCATAGCTATTCGGACTTTTGAGACGGCTGCTCTGAAAAGTTCATTTGATGTACATCCGTACCACTCTCTTAGATTGCGCAGCCATGACATTCTACGCCTCCCTATGCTTCTCTTTTCTTGGATGCATGGTGCAAGATGCAAAGTGTATTTCTCTCCACGTGTAATATGTCCGAGATATTCCAATTTTCTTGTTTTAAACAAGAAAACAAGAAAATATTCAATATGCATTTCTTAAATTTTACTACTGAATTTAAGGTTAATTTATAAGAAATGTAGAAGAGATAACTTTAAATAAAAATGTAAACATTTTTAATATAACCTTTCTATTTTAATTATCTAAAATCGTATACTTATATTCATTCAAAATTGTATCTTCCATCTTTGGTCCAGTTTTTTGTAGTCATTTTGGAAAGAGTGATAAAGCTTACAATCTAAATAAAAAAAAACCTTAACCTCGTTTCAAATACGCAACATCTACCAAAATTGAGACTAAATCTTTACATCATAGAAATATTTCTCAAGCTATATCGGCATAGGTACAACTGTTTTTAAAAATATACTCTTGACATAGTTTGATAAGCTCTCAATTTCAATTATTATTATCTAAATTATGTCTTGACCCTGCCCAATAATACCTAGTTAACAATTTTTGGATAATTACTTATATAGAGCAAGAGATAGTCAGATTTTGAAAATACAATCTACAAGGTTCGTTGCTCCCAAGTATTTTTCGATTTAATCGTTGACGTAAATATACGATAGCAGATCTTACACTTGAAAGGATATCAGTTTATCGAGTTGATGAAATCTGCTTATTTTTTTTTAAATTAACTTAATTCATATGTTAATAACGATATAGTTGCTGATATAATGCGGAAGAAAAATAATATGTACTCTCTTTTACGGACATATCTTGACCAACCATATCTCACCTACTCGTTTCAGAAGTTCCTTCTAAGAACTGTAAACGATTATTTGTATGAAATAGTTATCACTTCAATATCCCCTTTTCTGTAACTATTTCTAACTTCTAACCTAGGCTCTCTCATTTGGGCATTATTGACAGACGATCACTAATATAAGCATTATTGTTTGTGTCACATGCTTTCGTTGATTCTTTCTGGTTATATGTCTTCTATTTAGTGCCGTACATCTGACCTTATAAGCATTCTATCGGATTTGTCTTGCAAAATAATTTCTTTTATTTTATCCACCCCACATTCAAATTACTAGACATCTTCATATATTTCGTCATTGCTCTATAATATTCATTTTAGGTACCTAAATCTATTTCTTCTTTTTCTTTGCCCAATTAAAAAGCCGTCTTGTTGCTCTTCTACAATCATACAGCTCCTTTTTCCACCAGATTCCTTACCTCGGCGGCCGAGTTTCTTTTAACATGCAGTTTTCCTCAAATGGAACAACTATTGTATCTTGCAACTAGTCTAATGTCAGCTCAACCTTAACGTTATTCTTTGGCCTTTTAAAATAATTCAGTGCTATTGTTTTAAGAATACTTGTAACGGATTCTGAAATCGATCACCTTAGGGTCTCTGTACAACCCTGGTTCCAGTTTGACTAAGTGTATCTCAGTCAAAGCATATGTATGCAGAATCCGATAAGGATAACTCATCCAACGTATACATTAGATATCCTGTCTCCAATCCCCATAGAACGTAGGCTTAAGTCAATCACTGATTCTGCTCTTGATATCCTGAAGTTCTGTGCGTTGATTTTTAGTATATTCTAGAAGGTTCTTTAAGTTAATCCTTTGAAAATGTACTTTAGAATTAATAGGAAGGTAAAGAGATTTAACTATTATCTCTATAACCAATCCATTCCAGTTCAGTTTAATGCTGACAGCTGTTATGTTTCCTCTACAAAGCTCCATAACTAGTACCAGGTTAAGGTCAGACTTATAAAATATACAACTTCTTTTTTTAGTGTCTGGTACTCCCAAAATTAGTTACTATCTCTTAAAATTTAGTCTCTGTATCTTACCTTCACTTATCCATGGTACTTGGATAAACACCGTGTCCATTCTTTAATCTGTATTATCTTAAATTTCTCAGAGACTCACATGCAGTCCTCCTTCAGCTGTTGGTTTGAAGCCCAGAATTGCTCAACAATTGGTCCTGAGTTCAGGATTTTGTTTTCCAATTTATGTCAATGGCATCTTCAGATCCTCAATTTCAGCCTCTGAGGTACATCTGCACGCGCATGAATTTTAGGAGTTCTTTAGCCTTAACTACCTTCCACTTCCTCTTTTTCTTCAAAAAGTCCTTTGTAGTCTTTAAGGACTCTTCGTCAGCACCTATCAACCCACAGTACCTACCCACGAGTCGGTAACCTTTGTAATGAGGTGAGCGTGGAGTGCCGTTAATAAGTTTATTGGGTACATCTTTTATTGCCCCAACATCATTCTCAGACAGAAATATGTGTATCTAGGTATTCTTCAGGAATGACTACCGTCTTTATCTTTATCACAGTAAAAGCATCTTTTGCGGTGCCGCTTTAGAAGAGGCAGCAGATTTGTTGTTAATTTTCCCTTGAGAGTATATCCAACACAGTTTGCTTAATATTATGTAGGATTTTAACATTTCCTAGAGCCTTATTTGGAGGTCTATGAGGTAATTTGACCTTAAAAGTGACAATTTCTCGTTTTCCCATTTTCTATCCCATCTGCCTCAAATATTTTTGGCCGAGAAACCCCAAACCTCTTGGTATCATTCAAAGAAGTCCATATGAAGTACTCAGTATTTTTATTACCAGATGTGTTGGCTTTATTCTTTTTACGGAAGAACGAATTTGTTTATACCTGCAGTCTTCCTGTATAGGTATAAAGCCTAAAATGAAATGGAGTGCGGTCTGGTTTCCCCATTCGACTGGTTAAATTAGACACACAACTGCCATGCAGGCCTGGGTACGGTACAATTACACCTTTACTTTGTATATTGGAGATGTAGATTTAGTGGAAATAGATAAAAGAAGGGATAACCTTTTCTTAGTTGTACTTTAAATATAGGTATAGATACAACTAATAGATAATACCAGGTCGAGTTGACCATGCATTGGCGATCTGAGCAGTGTCGTAGACTAAAGATTTGGCAATGAAGGCCAAAGGATCTTCTATTTGTATTTTCTCCAAGGGTGGTGGTTGAACTAGCCAGATAGGAGGGAGAGGTATATTTTCTGAGGTTTTTGAGATTTTTCTGTGAACTGGTTCATCCAGATACAGGCAAACTAGAATGCTAAAGTTTTGCTAAAATCGCACTCACTCTATTAGCGATTCGGTCACGTCGTGTTTGCTGTGGACCACCTATTAGTCAAATCCTTTCGTGATGAGATTTAGACTGTGACAAGTCCTGCTTCTCGCCAGGAAAAGACTTGACGCACGTATTAGAAAAGATACCGAAATAGACAAAAAGATAGATGGGTAAAATTACCAAAGATAAGATAAGATAGGAATAGGGCGCCACTTAATTTTTTTGGGGTTTAAGGAGAAAATTAAGAAACCTTAGAAAAGAAAAAAGATAAGGAAAAGGATGTTGGTTCTGAGACCAAATCCAAGGAAAGATACCAACAGTTAATTATTAAATAAATTTGGTCAACACACTATATAAACAAATAATAAATATATTAGGTGGACTCCGTCCACCTACTTACCTACAAAACTTAATCAGCCTGATCTTTCTTCTGGTCGAAGGAATAATAATAATTTAATATAATAAGCAAATATTCAGAGTTATTATGTTATCAGGAAACTTGTTAGGAATCGACAAATAAAATTCGTACATAAAACAAAAACAATATATTGAACAACACAATGATGTAGGCGGCTGAATGTACACTCAAGTAGTAAAAATACACCATTAATTATTAAATGGTGGTATAGATATAAAAAATAAACAGTATTATGATTGATAAATACCTTTACAAATACAATATAATAAAATCATACACAAATTAAATTATCAGCGAAGAGAGTCTGATGCTATATAAAAATATTCAACTAAAGTTGATTAAAGAAAGTTTCTCTTTGCTGTTTAATGGGCATATCTCGAGATACTGGGTATAGTAAATAAAAAAATGAATAACAAATAACACAAAGTTAATTAAAGTTAAATTCAAAAAATACGACAAGATTACGGAAATAAAAATTTAACCAACCCGCACTGGTTAAGTTAATTATCTGTTCGCACTGTTGTTTAATGATTAACGAATGATAAAATGTTCGTAATTATTATTTATTAGAATTCCTTAGTAGCTCATGGAAAGTTCGTAAGAAAATATTGAATGTTCTTTAAATTGAATGCAAAAATCAGTAGTTACTTTTAACTACTTTTTACAGATGAAGACATGGATGAACGGAGATTCGCCCAGATAATTAAAGATAATGTGATACCATAACCATACCATATTATTCGCCCAGATAATTAAAGATACTATGATTATGATAACACAGTAATTCTCGATGACTGCTACACTGCACTGAAGTTATATACTATACTTGTATCAATCACTGAAGTTATTTAAATTAAAAGGTACTTTATACCAATATTTAATCTAAAATGATGTTAGATTAAAAGAACTCAAATATATGTACACAAAAGTGTACACACACTTTGAAAGAAAATGCACAGAGACGGTAAGGTAACGAGCGTCTTTCCTCAAAGATCGCCCAACTAGAAGTCCTCTTCCTTCTCTAAAAATTTACGAAATTACCCAAGAAAGGTGTGATATCTCTCACTCAAAAACGATAGGACAGTATTCATTTCCAAGAAGGTAAAGTTCTAACGGCTATCGAGAAGTTTGAGGTAAATACGGTACTAGTAACTTGGAACGTGACGAAAATAAAATCTTCGGAATTAGGTTTTTACAGAAAAATAACTATAGACGTACTTTCGACGATATTTAACAAATCTATCTAAAGGAACAGACGCGAAACCGGAAAGAGATTAACTAAGGATTAACCAAATCGGCGTCTTTAAATAAGTAGGTAGATTCTTCTGTAATATTTCCGGTAGTTTCCAATAAAATTTAACAACCTATTTGCGAATACGACCCTGGGCGTATCAGCAATAGAGGTAAAGGGATTGGAAATAATTTAATATATTAACTATAAAAAAATGTTACAATATTTAAAAAACTATCTACCATTAATCAGCTAATATCTCAGTCATTATAACTTGAAAATACTTCTTTAAATAATTCCGCACATCATTCCACAAAAAAACAAACCAAAGCATAAATATTTTCAAAATTACTCAGCATAATATTATGACTAAAATGTCATAATTCATAACGTTGTTCGTCGTTCTTGGCCGTCCTGCTAGCTCTAACAAACATTTGACGTCCAATTTGTGTCAAATTTATATTTTTTTATCTCTAATTTAAAGGCATAATCATTTTTGGAAAATATCTTTGACTGGTGTCTGTTGTTATTGACTTAAATTTAAACAAAAATATTTTGCGAGACAAAACTTTGCAACAGGAATTTTGCCTTCCAAAATATTATTAAAAAAAAAACAGAATATTTCATTCAGACAACAAATGGTTCAAATATCTTTTTGAAGTTAGTTGGTCTTTATTATAATAATTTTATTGTAGTACACCAACAACAAATATATTTTTAAATTAAAGCGTTGGCAACAGACACCAGCCAACTTTAACTGAGCTTTTAATATGGTCTCACGTATATATAAATACATTCCTTGTATCGACATTATGTAGTTACCTTTCCGGAGACCTGACGATGCATAGCAAATTGTAGTATGTGAAACCTGTCATTTAAGATAGAATAAATGGATTGTAAGTCTATTCTTTATTTCTTTCCTTTTATTTTATTTTTTTTAATTAAGTTGAAATGAACTCACATATACAACCCATTGATCATAAAAGATATTATTTAAAAATAAAAATCGACCTGTCTTTGTGTTTTTACAAACTGTATCAAAAATAAAATTATGAATTTTATTCGTTAATTTTGGGACACACTGTGTAATTTAAAGGTATATAGATTTCTTCGAGAAAGTTAGTTGTTTATAAAAATAATATTGATCAACAAACAAACTGGCCTTCACACCCGAAATCCTTTTCTGAATTAAAAATTTGCATAAACATTATTTTCTTACCAATTTATTACTTAATTAATTTGCACTGTAGCCTAGATTTAGGGATACAAACTTTCTTGTTTTGAATGTATTGCGAAATTATTGTGTAAGTACCAGAAATTTTGCTTTAACTCTAGGTCATGTCCACGGCAGAACCGCTGAGAGAATAGGTCATTGTTACAATGTTGTAAATACATGCGAATTAAAAACTCCGTACGGTAAAATAAAGATCATAATTTTTTATTGTTGTTTTGTAAAAATAATTTTTTATTAACAACTAAACATGACATGAGAAGTTCAAGACTGGAAACATCACATTTTTGTTGAAAATCGAATGTGAACATTTTGTTTTTGAGGGGTAAATCTATTTTAAAACCGAATCGTCAAAATTTGTAAACGTACCTATTAAAAAAAAGAAAAACTTTTGAATATTGCACCGGGGGTTCTTTACGCTCCATTAATGCAATAGATGCACCGCAAGGACTAATGTATGCATTAATAACACACAAACGTGTGTTAAAATTAAATCAGTATTTTACACATATTATAAATGCAATAAATTATAATGTAAGTATCCCAACGTGGAATGGAAAAGTAATAATGCGTTTATTAATTAAATAAAATAAATAACAATAAAATAAAATAGTCACATAGCAATAAAATTATCGAAAAACTATTCATATCATATAAATCATTACATTTATACAAACTAGGTCTGCGTATTAATATAGGGATTAAAACACCACAACGATTTAAGTAGAGAATTTATTGTTTCCTCAGAATAGTAATCAGAAAAATAATACTTAATGAATCTTACAAACTTTTATTCTTCAATATATATAAAAACTAAAGTGTAGCTACATTTTATAAAATAAAAAATGTATTTTTTAAATAATTTCAATTAAAATTCAGAATTTAGTTAATAATACTTTTATTAAACATCACAAAATTAGGAAGAAAAATATTACGAAATGTAACCCTGAACGAATGAATCTATCCGGTATATTATTGCATTTATACATAACACTTAAATATTTGTTGCGGAATAGAACAAATTGAAATCCTTGAACATGTGATAAAGTTATTTTTATCATATAAATAAATAAATCAGCAAAATATTGATCTTAACTTATATGAAAAATTTATTAGTTCTGTGAATACTGAAATTTGGATTATTTATATTGTTTTTATATTTACCTAAGACTGTTTTTGGTTTATTTTTATTTAGTGATAAATATAACGTCCAGTGGTTTGTTCTGCCAGAAGCCTCTCATGGGTTATGTTCTGTCAGAAGAACTCAACGATTTTTATATGATCTGTCCTTTCAATAGGACTTAAAAGATTTCGGCGGTGCAAAAACATTAGCAGTTGCGTTCATATCCGTTTTTAGGTAATCTTTGAGGTTTTTTAAGAAAAAGTAACTAAAAAATCATGTAAAATCTATTAAAAAAAAGGTACACTGGACGTTCGACAAATTGTTTTAGTAAAAAAATATACGGGAGTAAAATAAACATTTGAACTAACATAAAATTTATTTAGTAAACAAATTATTGCGGATAGTGCTGACTGAACTTCTTTTATAATAAAAACTTAACGCTTTCTTTTGGATGTGCCATTTACTCTTTCTGAAAAATAATTATGCGAGACTAAGTATTTCTAGACTAAAAAAGAATTGGTTTCTGTAATACCCAAGCAGTAAGGAGTACATTGGGTGTTTCCAATTATGTGTGTTCCAAACTTCTTTCAATGCTAAATCTGACTGTTATGGATGTTGTGTAGGGTTGTGGGTGACAGTAGCTAGAGCGTCATTAAAATACTCTTCGACCAATTTAATCGTGGTACTTTTTACTTTATTAGGAATGCGTTTATTTGGCAGGTTCGCCTTCAGTTGTGGTACCACAGCTCCCAATAAAATTATGATTTTTTTTATTTCTTCATCCTACACTAAATTTACATTATTAATTGTTGCGGTAGCATAAACAGTGCTCACGACATTTTTAGGGCATTGTGCCTTCATTGTCTTTGATGGATATTGCTTGCCAGCTGTTTTTACATTACCCAAAAAATACAAACCTCGTTTATATAGGTTAACTGCCGTTTTTACTGAAGTAAACCAAAAATCTCCAATGATTATATGGCCAGAACTATATCGTCTGCTTTAGTCCAACATAGAGTGGTGGCAGTTCCTGTGTCCAATTTTTTTTACTCAACTTTACAACTTATGCTCAAAACAAGAAGTCAAATACAGAAGAAAAGAAACGCATTTCTAAAAATGAAAAAAAATTTTCACCGAGCGAGATCTTGATCTAACTCTACTATATCGCATCATAAAATGCTATATACACAGAATGCTGCTACATAGCATGGAAGCTTGGATGCTGAAAATTAGCTGTTACGACCTGGAAAAATTTTAAGACGTATAAATAAAGATCTTAAACATTTAGAAATTATTAAAAAACCAAAAAATCTTGTCTTGGACATATATATTTAGACACGAGAGACATAACTAATAATCTGAGAAAAAATATAAGAAAGTGTGGTCCTGGTAGACGACAAACAACCTAGCTGCATAACATTAACGATTAGATAGGCTTAGACCTCCAAACCTTATTAAGAAAAACACAGGATAAGGATAAATTTGCAGCAGTTATCATACCCTTCATTATAGGCGGCATCTAATAAGAAAAATATTTACTAATAAAAGCCGTATATAAAAAATAGTAGTTATGTAAGGAATCAAAATATTACGAAATCAATTTATTTTAAATTCATCGCAATTTAGATTACTAAAAATTTTGCAAGTAGACCTTGCAACTTACGTGTAAAGGTTATTTTTTATTTTTTATTTTTATAGGTCAATGCATTAAACTTAAGATAAAATTTAAGAAGGCGCAATTAATCGCGCCACATTTTAAAAAAATTAAAAGTGTACACAAAGTGCAAATTATTTAAGTTCTTATCTTAATATAACACAAAAATATTACACAACAACAAATGATAAGATTAGAAAATTAATAGCTCAAGCATTTCAAGATAATTTTAAAATTAAAAGTGTTAGGCTGTTTTTATCGCGAATTGTTCTAATCAAACTAATAAGAGAAAGTGCTTCTATATCTAACAGATAATATAATAAACCACAAAGGACCCCGCAAGTATCCTTATGGAAAACCGGCCCGGTCAAATTAAACAAAAGTTCAAATCATGAATGTCTTGCTTGTGTGAGTCCATTTCAAATAGGTGAAAGAAATAAAATAACACTTACAATTAATTTAATTTCACTACCAAAACGACCGGTTTCACTTTCTACACTTTGCAAATCATCTTCAGGTCAAACGGTACAAAGTAAATTAAATGCTGAAATTATAAAAAGCCCATATTAGGGTGCTGTCTTATAAAGATAAAGATAAAAAATTACAGTAATTATGCCAATATTACATATCTGTGTTTATTCATATGAATAAAATTGATTAAGCAGACAAAGTAAAATCCCAAAAATTGGTAAGAGGTAATATATTGATTTGTAATCAATTAGTAAAAAACTAAATACTACTTACATGCCGATACAAGAATTATTAGTTAATGTATCGGGAAACATAGTTTAAACTATCCTGTATTGCTGATGATGGGTGATCTTCGGTTCTTATTGTAACTGTTTGATAATTAGCGGGGAAGTTTCTTGAGGGGAGAGATGTTAACAAATGAAATAGGAATAAGGTATTAGGTGTTTGTTTGTTAAATGAAAGTGATGTTTTCTAATATTTAAATTATTAAAAGTTATTTATATTTATTCAAGAGATATATTTTAGAAATGTGTGTTAATTTATTAAAATTTTATTTACAATAAAAGCACAGTTGTATGGCAATTGTGAGTGTGCAATTTTTTTAACTTGTCATTATCAAATTTATTGATAAAGTGACATTACAATTTTCTGCCAAAACAGAAATCAAATTCTCGCAGTAAACTTTAAGTTTTAAACGTTTTTATCTCAGTTATTTTTTATCCTACAACAATATAAAAAAAAGAAAAACCTTTGTTAAAAAAACCTCAAATTTTGTTCCCTATAATTTTTTAAGTATATTGACTGTATATGGAGTTATTCTCAAAAGAAAATGAAATTTATGAAAATTTGAAAAATTATGATTTTTTAAATCACTTTTTTTTTCAAAATATGCATTCTAAACCGGTCAAAATTTTTGAGGTCATTACTTATGCTAAAATAAAGAAATTATTATAGGGATTACTATAAATTTTAATTTTTGTGGAAATGGCATATGTTCTATTTTTCACTTTTTCCAAAAAAAAATCGAAAGGGTCCTCTTATTTTTATCATAACTTGCTTAATTTTGATGCTATCAACTTCTTTTAAAGCTCATTTTATAGGTATATCTGTGTACTTTGAAAATTGTTTAAGAACTATATTTTATAAAAGCATTGTTTTCCTATTATTTAAGCTTGAATATTCAGATTTGAGTACTCGCCGAGAAAAAAAAACACATTTAATTACCTATAACTCACTTTAAATTAATATTAAAAGGTTTTTTAAGTAAGGAATTTATTCAATTTATTATTAGCTTCAATTTTGGTAATGGTAACTTTTTTATAAAAACTTATAGTTTTTGAGTTATTTATGAAAAACCGCTTTTGATCAAAAATCTTTGATCTTCAATAACTCAAAAAGTATTAATTTATTTTAATAACTTTATTTTTTAAACGTTATTTTTATTAAAATAATTTCCACCCCCGAGCAGAGGTGGCATCCACCTCCAGGGTAAAAGCGTAAGTTGACACCATGTCACTTTTGTTTCTTAAGGTATCCTCTAACTCCTCACTAAGTTTCATGAAAATCGATGGAGGTTCAACGAAATCGGAGTGACCACCTTCAGTGACTGTACTATATTTTCAAAGTGTATAGCTTAATTTTGTTTAAATCTCTCTACATAAAAACAAATTTATTCGCAACTTTTTAGTGGAATTTTTAATGTTTATTGGTATTACTTTTTAAAACTATAATAATTAAATTAAAAATGAGGGGATCTCGACATATAATTGCACGTATGAAAGCTGATTTATACTTGGAAAACCCCCATCGAATGCCTATTTCGTAATTACTTTTCACGAAATTTGTTATAATTCTGGTTCTAAAAATCGGATCAAAGTTTGTCAAACGCCAGTTCGTTTATTTTTCAAAAGATACAATTTTATTTTAGGTAAAATTAAATATTTCTCATATTTTATGAGATACAATCAGTTTAACAGTTAAATTGTTAATAACCAATTATCTTCTGTGTTTTGAGCCTGGTACCCTTGAAAATTTGAATCTATGCACTAGTAAACATAAAAAAATGTCAGGTACCAAGAGGACACTCGGTGTAAATACCCACCCCCACCCCCCTTACTCTGATACTATATCTAGTGATCTCACAAGTAAACTCCTTCGCAGAGCTGTGCGATCTCAAAAAAAAGGTTAGCTAGAAATTTTAACCTTTTTTAAGGCATACATATCAAATTTTAGTATAATGCATCAGTATATTTTTGACCGCTGCATAAAAATGACTATATATAAAACAAAGAATAACTAAGGTACCGTTCTCTAAGTATCTTAGTTTACTAATAATAAGATAATATAAGATAATATAAGTTCTAACTTATATTATCAGACATTTTTTCATGATATTGAAAACTCCAACCCAACTTCAGATGACTCAGAGGCCCAGACAGTTAGTTCTGACTGTTGCGCGATTGTCTATTTCTACTGCTAATACTTACCATTAGCAAAGCCAAAACATTTTAAAACTTGATTAACTGCCACAAGATTTATCAGTAAAAACTGGCCAAGGATACCTTTTTCTGGCCAAATTTTGTTTACTATATCAGCATTTATAAATAAATAATAGCTCTCGTAAAAATAAAAATAATCTTATCGTTCTTTATACGTTCTCTAGTTTATCTTCAGATATTGCCTTAAAAATCTTTTGGGATATTTAGTAATTTTTTAGATTTTTAGCAAATGTTTATTACTACCCACTTTTTTAGCGATGTTAAAAAATAGATTAAATTTATTTTATAAGTTATTTTCTAATGATATTTTAAATATTTATTCAAATATCATTTGATTAATTTTCTACTACTTCCTGAAAACAAAATTATCATAATACTCGTGTAGTAATTTGAATATTCAGAATTCTTAAATGTACTTGAATAGTTCATTGATCCATATAATCTTTTAAAATGCCAATACAAAATATTCTAGTGATAATATTTTATTCTGAATTTAATAAATTATTTAAAATTTTTTGCATAATTATGTCTGTGTTGTAAATATTATGTCATTCCTTTATATTTATTGCTTAATTGTGTTGTATTTTCTTTGCCAAAAGTGTGATCTTACTCTTTTACCTCATACTTTTGCACAATTCCATTTTACCTATTATCACTGGCTTTCTAAGTTGATGGTTTCACTTAAGGGCTAATTTCGGAAAGGTCAAACAAATTCTGCTCTTAATCTAATACTTGTAACCTACCATAATATGAAGAAGTTGATTTACTATACTCAATATCCACTTGATCTTAAAGCTATTTAGGAAAATTTTTCCAGTTTTGGTATAGTTATAGTCGGTCAGATAACCAAGCCATGCGTAGTGAGTGAAGGTATAAGCAATGCTCTCTTGTTGTTAACATCAGGGAACTCTTTTGTCCCGAAGGTGAGAAATTACTCCAAAGGCGAATGAATCAAAGGTTCATAAGGATGTAGAAGGCAAGGAGAAACCAAAACATTAAAGATACATGTGGATATCTAATCATGCAGATCGAAGTGCAAGGTCCTACATCAGAATGAAAGATCCGACAGGGGAGGAATAACAGAACAAAACCATAAGGCTTCCCAGGTCGTTATTAAGTAAAACCTTTAAGTAAAAATAAGAGACACGACCAGAAAATCTGTGACCTGGAATGTCAAGACCATGTACGAAGCAGGCAAAATCCATAACTCCAATCATGAAAATGGAGAGACTAAATATCGATATAATGAGCATGAATAAAATTACGATGGCCTGAGTCCGCAAAGTGTCGAATAAAAAAACATCAAATATATTACTCCGGAAATACAGAAGATCAACATAAGCATGGCGAAGAAATAATTTGAAATAAACAAATCACAAATCATGATTCTCATTTTATAATAGATTTATTTACAGCAAAAACCAACATTATTCAAATATACGCACCCACGGCAGACCAAGTAAATATATGAAGGCAGTTTATTACTATTTAAAGGAAGTCTTAATTAAGTGAAAACTCATGAACTACCACTAGTTATGAGTGACTGGCCAAAATCGACAAGGGTCGTTATGGTGATGTAGGAGGTTCATGGGGTTTAGAAGAGCGAAGTTTCAAGTGCTTCGTTACTTGCAACGAGCAAAGAAATTAAAGAAGGTAATTATGAGAAGTGTTTACGTAACTAACTGGAAAAGAAAAGTAACCGATAAAATGAAATGGAAATGATTAATACATTAAGCCATGGGCCTACTAGGCTCTTAGTGCTTACATATTATTATTGTGTTATAGATGGGACATCTAGGGTGCTATTCTAATAACATGTGGTAACTATGGATTATAATTCTGTGGAATATACCTATGCCGTTGATTATGACTTCTTGATATCTGGTATGTTGTAGCTGAAGTTGGGTTAAAATCGATGGTTGGATTTTTCTGACTGTTTTCGGTATTTTTTGAACATTCCCAGTATATTTGCCACAAATTAAGTATATTTATACTGGTTTTTTTGTCACAATTCTTGGGTACTTTGTTGCACATACGAAATGTACTCATCTGGTGAGGCTCTTAAAGCTAATATGTTCGCATCTTTATATTCTTCTATTCCTCTAGGTGATGATATCCATCTTCTTCTTAAGGTGCCTTCTCCATTACTGAAGGTTGGATATAACTACAGCAAATTGTTCTCTATCTTGAGCTGTTCTTAGTACCGAATGTATGTCTATGCCTATCCAGTCCCTTACATTCTTCAACCAGGAGCATTTTCTTCTTCCTGGACCTCTTGTTCCTTTCACTTTCTCTGGGAAGTTGTATTTTTCTTCTGTGTAAATATGTTTTTCTGTATCCTCTCTCAGTACCCATTCTTATTAGCATATAACTCGTTTTTGGTTACGTGCTCTGTCCAAGAGATCTTCAGCATCCTTCGGAAAACCCATATCTCAAATGCTTCTATACGCCTCATACTTGTAATTCCAAGAGTCTATGTTTCCACTCCGTATAGCAATATGGAATAAATAAACGTTTTTACAAATTGCACGTATTTCGACCTCGTGGTCAAGGTCGTTTGTTATCCAGCAACCAAAATACTGGAATCTTTGTACTGGTTCTATATCCATAGCATATTTATTTTTATATCTTTCTTTTTTAGATATTATGGTTAGTCTTTTTTAATTTTATGACGTAAGTATAATTGTTTTAAACTCTAACTTCAGGAGCTAAGGGAGTCGGAAATTATGAAAACATTGTTTCCTCGATTGGAGTTTTCTTGACAAAATTTAAGTGCTATTGCTTTCTTGCAAATATACTACAAGTTTGTGGTGAAAGTCTTTTTCTTATCATTAAGTATATCGAATGCTGCAATAACTGATTTAGTTGTAAAGGCGTAGGTAAAAAGTTAAGAAGATTTGGGATCGTTTAAAATTATTATTCTGTATAAATAAAGTAGTACGTCTTTGTGTATATTCTTCTTCTTCTTCAGATGCCATACGTTATGCAGCGTGTAGGCGTTCTTGCTGATCTTCAACCTTCTGAGACATCAGATTTCGAACGCTTCAAAAAGGTTCAGCGTTTACTTACGTGACCACGTCTCGCAACCGTATAATATTATTGGCCTTATGTAGCATTTTAGGATGAGAATACGGAGACCTAAAGCAGTCTCGCACTGACAGAGGTAGTTTTTGAATTTGGTGGAAAATATATCTAGTTATTGCTACTCGTATCTTCACTGCTTCGTCGCATTCGTTTTACTGTTTAAGATAACTCCGGAATATTTAATTTTTTTAATTCTGTCTATGTATAAGTTAGTAGTTTATTTTTAACTGTGTTTACATATAAGATTGTCTGCTGATCATATTCCTCTCCCACTGTATTAATAATATTTACTATTTCTTGTAACTATTCTATGTTGTCTGTTATGAGAGCTTTATCATCGGCATATCGCAAATTATTCATGGGAACTCTGTCCTGTCCCGCCCTTACTTTTTTCTACTTGTGTATATAGACTGTTTTAATTCTTTCATTAATTGCTTAATTTTGCCTTTTGACATTGTGTAAAGCTTTTTCGTTATATTTGGATAATTGTGTATAGGGGACATTTTGGCTGCGCAGGTAATTTGGTCTAAAATATTGTTCGATAATATTAAAGTTACTGCAAAGATGAGAATTCTTTTATAGAAAGAAACTTTTTTCGAAGATTTGTCTGAATAGATACCTACTAGAAGAAATGTTTTCAAACAAAATAAAAAATTTAAAATTTAAATCTATAGTCAATTTAATTCTCAAACGTACTTGACCAGTTCATTGCTCTACAAAAGACTTTAAATTAATACGCATATAAATTTATAATATCATATTCGCATATTAAAACTAGGTAAGTGTGTGATTTGCAATTCCTAGATAGTGAATTATCAGAAGTTGTTTACGATAGTGAAGAACTGATGAATAGCGAACCGGATTCTGTAGTATTTTAATGGAAATATTTTTAATGGTGTACTAGTAGATCGAGCCAATAACCTTTAAATGGCATTCTGTAGTCATTTTTAGTAATTCTCAAGGGCGCCTAATGTTAAAATAAATATTTATGCAAACCCAAGTTTTTTGGGTTTGCATAAATTGTAATCTTTAAATATTTCTCAAGTTTTCATCATATTATGCACTTACAAAAACAAATTAAAAGAAAAATTGTCTAATAGTTTAGTTTATGTCAGCAAATATACGACATATAGGCGTAATATTACATAAAAGCTCATATTCTTATAGTGCGACGTATACAATCTTATTTATGTTAGGCTTTAAAATAATCTTCATCATCATTTTCCAGCATCTTAAATACTATATTCCTTGACATATACCTTTCCAAAGTCCTTCCAATTGCCACGTTTGAACGTTACTCTCATCCAATGTATTTCGCCAACTTGGAATATGTTAATTTATTAATGTTTGTCTTTTGAGGACGATTTCCGAAATGGAAATTGAAACGTCAATAAACTTATTTTAATCTTCAATTGTGGCTTATTCTCATTAAAATAGTATAATACTTTAAAATGCCACAAGAAAATAGCTTCAGAACAATATATTTAATTTTTATTTTAGATTATCAACAATCGGCTTCTACAGCATTTTCCGTCTACACAAATGGAAAAAAACTTTTTCAAGTTCCAAAACGTGTATCTCCTCTAAGTTGCTTAGATGGTATTAGAGTGATTAGTATGATTTGGATCGTAATGCTCCATACTTATTCTGTATATACAACAGGACCAGTATTTAATTCCAAAGATGTTGTAAACGTAAGTTTCGTAATTTATTAAATTATTAGGTACATTTGATTAAATATTTATTGTAAACAAGTATATTCTGTGAATATTGTACTGACAAAATTATTTTAGTTATTTGAAGAATCGTTCCGTGATATCAAAGGCTTTCTCGGCGCCCGAAATAATCCGACCAATTGGAGTGACGTTTTTAGTATACAAAATATATCATAATCACACAATGATAAATCAGAACTGTAAAGCAGATGGCTTAACACTTTCTACTTTTTTCAATCGAGCAGATCTTGAACTGTATGGGCCACATGATATTGCATTAATATAACACCACTAAAGAGCATTCTATGACAGTTATTCTTGATGCTGACGCGTAAGTGTGTTATGAGATGTCTGAATATCGATTATCTTTATTATCAAAAGTATATTTAAGATTACTTTTCTTCTCTGGAAGATTTTTACCATAGCTCATCAAATGTTAAAATAATGAGTCCAAACGAAAATTCCACTTGCTCTGTTTGTCAGTCAGCAGTGGTGGATTCACTGAGCATCAACTTTCTTTTAATCAAGATTTCGAATTTGAGAATGTACAGTTCTTATGCTAATATTCAATATCTGAGCATGTTTTCTAACTTTTCTGTGCCAAGTACCACGTTAAGTAGTGGAAATTTTAAATAGGTTAAAAAAAAATAACCTATAGAAAACAATATGCATTATACGAATAAAGAAATATCAGCAAACTTATTTTATTTGCAAGTCTTTTACAGGCATTTGTGACTTTATCATCCAGCCCTCTGCATCCAAAGTTAAACATAGGCCTGCGTAATATCTTCAAGTTCTATTGATCTTGAGCTTCCTGCAGCCAATTCCCAGCTATTCTTTTGACGTCGTCTGTCTATCGTGTAGGTGGTCTACCTCGGAGCTCCATATGCTGCCCATGCTTAAGAGATTTTTCTTTACAGTTCAGCAGTATTGTTGTCCCAAGCAATTTGAATTTTATAACCTAGGTATTTATATTTATGAACTCATTCTATTTCGTTGAAGACGAGTTTTGGATTTTCGCTTGGTACTAGATTTTTTGTAATGTATTGTGGCTTTCCAAAAGTTATGTTCCAACCAACATCATTAAAGGCGGCATATAACTTAGTAAGCATAGTTAAAATCTCTTAAGTTATACGTTATGAGAACAATGTCGTCCGCAAATCGTTGGTGGGGGAGCATTTCGCCGTTGACATTTATTTCTTTTTTTCACAGATTGTTAATACAGATTTCTTATGTTCCAGAACTGCCGTAAAGAGTTTCGGAGATATGTTACGTGTCTTTTTGTCTGGTTCCCCTTTTGACTTTTATACATTTTGTACTTTTGTGCAGTCTTATGGTCGTGGTTGCATTATTGTATATATTCGCGTATCAAATGCTTTGCAAAAGTCTACGAAGGCTATCAAGTGAGAGAATGTATTGTAAAGAAAAAGTGATTTATTTTCTATCAACCACACTTTTAATCTTTAAAGAGTGGCATGTATGATGCGATGTAGGTAGGGAGGTGGCGCCAGTTTTTACCGAAATATATTTTTTTATTTAATTAGATTGAGTACAGCAATCTGCTCACATGCCAATAATAATTTGTTTTGTTGAATATTTTGATATGTAGAGAGCTAATCCAATGAGTTATCTCCTTAAAACTAATCTTAAATTTAGATTTTATTAGTCTAAATGAGGGTCCTAGTATCAAAGTCAGCAATCTCCACTTTTTACCAAAATTGAGTTAGTTACACCAAATTGTTCGTATTTTAAAACACTATACATAAATAAAGAGAATAAGAATCAAAAACGGCATTATCCGCCTATAAAATAGCATATAAATTTAGCCTAAGAATCAAACACGGCAATCTCCATGAACGGTTTAGAATCAAAGTCGGCAATGTCCTGTTTGACCAATGGGAATCCTCGTAGTGACCATGTGATATACCACTAGGAGTCGTCTGGAGTCGCTGTCGTTATAATTTCTCGTAGTTTCTTTTTAACCAAGGTGCCAAGCTGTTTGTTTTTTATTTTGTTACTTTTTTAAAATGGAAACTATTACAACTCCTGTTGAAAACAACAAAGCTCGCAAACGAATTCGCAATCCGTCCACATGGCAGCAAAATGTGCGGAAAAAAATGAGGTACGTTCTTTAAAATTTAGTTGTAGTTTTTACTCGAAAGGTTAGGTTTAAGAGCACATGTCATCCGTATTCAGATTTTATTCATATAATTTTTTGATTTATTTTATTATTAAAACTATTTTACATATTATAAAAAACTAATAAAAAAAAACAAATGATTTGTTCAAGCTACTGTTAATTTTATAAGGTCAGTATTATAATTAGTTTTTTGAAATATGTTATCTTTTCAGGTACTCTTCATCACAGTTACCACAATTTTCTACTTGCGGCCACAAAACGAAGACCTATCAATGTTCTTCTCTAACAATGAGAGATATCAAGTGTTTTCATGATGCGTTTTACGCAGTTAAGGAAAAGCTTAGTCAAGATTCCTTTATTCTAAAATTTTGTACAGTTTAACTACCTAAACGTCACCGTCCAAAAAACTCTAGACATGAAGCAAAAACAACGTCTGTGAAATGCTTTGTACGGAATAGTGTAATAAAGCAAAATATTCCAGTGTGCCAGAAAGCTTTTTTAAACATACTAAATATTACGAAACATCGCCTCACCTACATTATGAAATCATTTTTAAAAACAGGAGAAGCACCAAAGGAAAAAAGAGGCGTTGACAGAAAAACTTCAAATTTTAAAGGAAAACAAGAATCAGTTCAAAAATTTATTAATACTTTTAAAAGTATTGAATCGCATTATTGTCGTTCTTCCACACGTATGCGCTACCTTTCTTCTGATTTGTCAATACAAAAGATGTTCCAAATGTATATTAATCAGTGTTCTCCAGAGGAGAGAGTAAAACCATCATACTTTAGAATTATTTTTAATACTAAGTACAACCTTAGCTTTACTACTCCCCGTACGGATATGTGTTCCCTATGCATTGAGTTTGCAGAAAAAATTAAAAGATCTATGGATGAAGAAGACAAGAAAAAATTGATTGTTGAAAGAAAAATTCATAAGCTAAGGGCTAATGCATTTTTTGAGTTGCTTAAAGAGTCACGAGATGATTTGATAACACTATCTTTTGATTGTCAAAAAAACCTTGTACTTCCTAAGGTCCCCGACCAAAGTGCCTACTACTCTAGGCAACTGTATTTATATAATTTTACCATAGTCCAGGGAACCTCTCAATCAAAGCTTACTGAAAAAAATGTATTTTCGTATTATTGGACAGAGGACGAATTTGGAAAAGGTTCCAACGAAATTTCTTCCGCCGTTTTTGACAGGCTGAACAAAATTGACTTTCACTCTGAAGTAACCACCATTAGACTAATGGCAGATGGCTGCAGTGGCCAAAATAAGAACACTACGCTAATTGGAATGTGTTGCAAATGGCTTTCATCAAGAGCACCAACACATGTACAAAACATCGAGGTAATTTTTCCGGTGGTAGGCCATTCTTTCTTGCCAGCTGATAGAGTCTTTGGTAATATTGAGAAAGATATTAAAAAACTGGAAGTTATATCGCACCCAAAAACGTATTTGGAATTATTTTCAAAAATAGCTACACTTACTCACTTAGGGCAAAATTGCAAAGTGTTTAATTGGAAAGAAACAATCTCAAGTGTTTTTAGACCCACTGGTACATGGCATTTTTCTTTTAAAAATACAAAGCGCTTTTTCCTAAGAAAATGCAAAACTGGAAATATTACCATTAGAGGAGAAATTAATTACAGAACTGATTTGCAAACATTTAAAAGTGTTTTAAAGAAAGGTTGTACGATCTATATGATTGACCCCGTTATTATAGAAAGTGGTCTGCAAAAAGTAAATTCACTTAAGCTTAAAGATGTTGATAAACTTCTCACCAAGCACTTTGGAAATACTTGGAGAACCATGGAAGAACTCAAATTTTTTGAAGATATTATCTTTAATAATAATCAACTAGAGCAGCTAGCAGTTCAGGAAGGAAGTGCTGATACAGTTTCAAATACTGAAAAAATGGAGGAAGCAACTTGTGAGTTCTTTGAAGAACTTCCTTCTATTTTAGTATAATATTTATATAATATTTTGTTTCTTAAATTACATTATTCTGAAAACAAAGCTGTTTTATTTTTATGAGCTATCATAAATAAAATTACCTGTAAAACTCTCCAAGGTAACATAAATACTTATTATGTTACTTTTATTATGTTCTTGCCGAATTTTAGTATCAAAACCGGCAATATACACCTCTTAGTATTAAAACCGGCATTCTCCATCTGTTTTTTCAATTTAAAAAAAAAACTGTTAATAATTTAGGTAAAACTTCTTCACCATTTGCTGTCATTTGCCATTGTCTTATATATTAGACTATATTTGTTTCGATATCACCTTAAATACAGCCGTATAATTGTTTTGCGTTTTACTCAAAAGTCAAAATGATGGAGATTGCCGACTTTGTTACTAGGACCCTCAAATGCACTTCACCTAAATGCATGCCGAGATATTTAGCATCTTTGGATGGAGGAAATTGACAAATGTCAATAAATACAAGAGAAAATGTTTCCACGTAGCGTAAATTAAGTTGTATTAGATATATTGAGTCATATTTTTAACCATTGCTGAATGCTATTTAGGTTTGATTGAAGGTTTCTTGAGGTTGATGATGTATCTATGTGAGATGCCAAAATAGCATACGTTGCTACAGATTATTTTTGTTGTTGAAACGTCCTCTGTGTACAAGGATTATAATATTGGGCCAAGAACGCTGCCCTGCGGAACGCCTGAACATGTAGGATACATCTCGATTCTTTGTTTTATAAAGAAGCATTTACTTTGTAAATAAGGATAGAGTAGGAGCTTCTTTAGTTTTATTTGTAGTGCTATGTGGCAAATCTTATCTAATGTCTGAGATATGTCAAGGAAAGCAGTAGAATAATATAGTTTTGACGTTTAAGCCTTTAGGTATTTGCCTTGCAGCAAGTCTATGCTCTTAAACTATAATCCCCTGCTTATAACGGGAACCAAATTGATGCTCTGGAATTATTTTATTATTGCCTATTATCATTTTTAGTTAAAAAAATGATAATATTAAACATTAAAAAGAAGGTATTGTATTATATGTAAATATAAAATTAAAAATACTTATTATACAGGGTGTTTAACTAATAATTGGAAATATTTTAACTAGTAATTTCTGAGCTTAAAATATTCAGATTTAATCCAACTAACTTAAATAAAATATAGCTCCTTACAGAGTTACGGGTTGTGTTATTTAAAAATTTAAAAAATATTTGTACCCTGTACTTTAAAACTATAAATTTATTATTTTTCCAGATATTTGAAGTTAAATGAACTGATAGGGCACAGTTATTTTGATTAATGTATTAATTATGTCGGTTGCATTTAATGTGAAAATGAAAATTTAAATCGCTAAACAACAAAACATAATGTTATTTACTGAAATTTCTTGAAATGAATAGGTGCACTTAATATTTAATAACAAATTACGGTTAAAAAAGAACTATCTTATTTATTCTAAATGAAAGAACAATTTTATTACCATGAAAATATCAAAAAACATATTTTACCTAAACCTTTTATAACAAATGTTCAACGTGAAGTACTGCAAAAAACTTAACTTGAATTATTTCGTTAAACGATCTTCTAACTTTAATGCTGTCATATTAGTTAACGATTATTTAATTCTTCTTAGTAGACCAGTAATATATCATGTACCCCCAAAAATAAAAATTCTAAAGCCCAGTTCCACCAACGCGATTTAAGTTAAAATTTGATCTTAAGAAATAATTTTCACTTAAGTCCGTTTAACTTGGAGCATGCATTGAAATTCATCTTCTGTCATATATTGACACATAAGTGAGGTTAAATTTCTTCTGTTGATCGTCAATGTTAGGTTATCTCGCATTTTTTCGGTCTAATTTGATTTTTAATTTTTATATTCTTATTTAATCTATAGTATAGTATATCTTAGTATAGTGATCTATAATATAAAAGTAGGTTCTGTGTTGATAGGATTTTTTATATTTTTTGTTATAAATTTCACCAAAGTGAATTAAAGACAGTATCAAAAATGACACAAACGTTCTTCTTTTTCTTCTTTTTTTGATGTTTCTGTATTAATAAAGAGTCAACAATTTAATAATTTCGGACAATTTTGCAAAGTTGGTATTTCCGAAAACTTAAGTTTTTTCTTGGTTAAGTTAAGTAAAAACTTGTATGGTGGAACGCAAACTACAACTAAGAAATTTTTTTGACTAAGCAAAACTTAGGTAAGATTTTACTTAGATCACGTTGGTGGAACCGGGCGTAAGGGATTAATTACATCGGGTGTTCTAGGCGGCCATGGAACTTCACTACCTTTGCCAATCCAATGATGAGAAAATTGCTTATCGAAATTGTTCCGTGCTATTAAATAACCATGAGGCGGAGCTCCATCCTGCATGAACCACATACCTCTTCTTTGATTAAGTGACAAATCTTCTGAATCGTCGAAAAGTGTAGATTGTATAAACTGTAAATACGAGTTACAATTCAAATTTGCTGGTAATTCATAAAGACCTTAACACTTATCTGCAAATATACCGCGCCGTGTTAATCTTAAATTCATTTTAAAAATGTGACTCTCGAAATAGATAGACATTTTCAATATCCCAACTGTGGCTGTTTCTCCAGTTAAATACTCCTCCACGTTCAGCCTAACCAATAAAAATATTTTTTTAAATTAAATTACGATTTTGATTTTTTTATTTATTATCCACAATGTTTTTTGTCAGCGATTAAAATTTCATTTGCGTAATAAAAGCAATCCTATGACACAAAAACACTAACATAACTTCATTAACTTCAGATATCTTGAAAAATATTGACTTGAATTGAATAATCTAAAAATTGTACTCAAATAATAATTCCGCCAGTGGCGTAGAATTTGGAAGGGGTCAAACATTCACTTTCCCCTGTTGTACGCCTCTGCTAGTAGCTAGAAATGTTTATTTAAAATAATTGAGTAAAATGTACAGTACCTACATTTGCTGCCAAGTATGACAAGGATATGTTAAATTGTTTTAAAGTAGGTACAGGGTAGAAATATTTTTTAAATTTTTATATAAAACTTTAGTAAGGTGTCACATTTTTTTTAAGTGATTTGGGTGAAACTTCAATATTTTATGTCAAGGAATCTATAGTTAAAATATTTGCAATAATAATAAAATACCCTCTATAGTACAATTATCAAATAAAAGGTAAAAATTAGAAATAACTGATCTTAAAAAACAGAAAATATAGTAACTCTATTTATACCATGTATTTTACTAATCTGTATAACAATTTTAACAAATAGTTCTTGGGTATTATTGCCAAACGTGTTTCTGGCAAACTACGTTATAGAAATATTATAGAAACGTTACCTACACCAGCTATCAATGTTTTGTCAAAAAGAGCATCAACGAAGCGACTCATGAGAAAATATACAGATATCATTGTCTAAATAGATAACATTAATATCCTTTGATTTTATTTGGATTGATAGAACCAATATTTTTTATTTACAATCCAATTTTTTAATTGTCTGCTTCCTTATAAAGTCATGGGATAGTAGTTGTAAGCAGTTTAGAAATTTAGAAAACATTCGAAAATTAAAGTATAAGGTTTATACCTACCATATTATATTATAATATTTGTATAAAAAAATATTTTACATAACTTTTGTGCAAATTACAAAATATTATTTAAACCGTTAATATAAAAGTATATTTTATTTTCTTATCTTTTTCAGCTTACCAATTCGCTCATCAGCATGGTTTTCCTAAATGGAAGTTTAGCCTGTGATACGTTCCTAATTGTAGGAGGCACTTTAGTTACTTACGTATTTTTCAAGAAAGAAAAGTCGAGGGAAATAAACGTCTCCAGTGTAGCGAGACATTATTTTCACAGATACATGAGGTAAACGTTTTACGCAGAAAACATAAAGTTCTTGTACTATGACCTTTACCGTTGCTTCTTTCACCCGGATAAAGAACATTTGCATATTATTCCTTATTGCAATCCTCCATAAATTACTGAGAATATATACTTTGTTTGCCTTATTAGCATTTATATACTTTTTGGGTAGAAATATTATTCTTTATTATTTTCTCGTCTATATAAACTCGGTACACATCCTGCAAACTTTATTTAATCAATATTATAAATTTTAAGAAGAATGAACGCTACTTTTTGTACTGTAACATATAATAAAGTTTTTCCTCAAAAATACACAACTACGAAAAAAAATCTATCAGTTGTTCAAAAAATAAAGAAGGATATTATAATAACAGTTAAAGATAAAAGAGTAGTAAAAAGAGAAAAACGTTGACAGTGTAAACAATATAACAGGAACATGAGAGGCAAGAGGAAGACTAAGATATTTTCTAAAAAAAGCCAACACGAACTTCATAGTTCATTTCAAAAACAAAAGCCCGTAAGGAAAACGGTATAGCTATCAGGAAATACTAAAAATACAGAAAGAGTATTTTTATAAGCTCTAGGATTCAGAAAGAAAATATTAACTAGTAATAAGATAATACATGTTACAGTAGAACAACAAATAGCAGAATCGAAAAAATATGTCATAAAGTAACTAAAGCATACTAAAAATGCAGAACCAATAAAGAATGATAAAGTGATTTATATTTATAAAAGCTTAAATTAAATAATCTGTCTGTTAAGCTATAAGGAAAATCTTTGTAGGTACATTATATCATATTAACTGGTTGGTTATACTTTTCATACAATTTTTAATAATCTTTTTTAAAAACGATTTCTCCACTCAACATTAAAACGTCAACAGTAGTTAAAAATGTAATTTTCGTTACTATCGATTGTTGCTTAATCTAATACAAACATAATATTTATGTTATATTATGTTATTTGCTTTTAAAATCAGACTCACTTTCATCTACACGAATCATTTATACCAACCTTTAACTCTACAGTAATGACTTCTAGGCGACGTTTATTACCCAAGTACTTATTTTCGCCTTTGATAACATATTCACAATCTTTCCTACAGATCTATAGTTCATTTGGCAAATTTCTGTTTCATCAACACTTTTGCAGCTCCTAACGTAACGTTTTTTGCCTAACCGTTTTGTTTTTCGATTAAATTTTTTATTTGTGCCCAAACAATTTCTGTAGGGTTTAAGACTTAATGATATGGTAATCGTTTTAAGGTGAGCGTATGTCCACTTAGTAGTAATAACTTGTTAAATTTGTATTGAATATGATCTTGTTTGATGTTGTACACTTTCATTGCCAATCACGCCCCTAGGCGTGATTGACAACCATATACCACCTGCCGATCACGCCACTAGGCGTGACCGGCAACACTATCTTTTAAGTAAATTATTTCAGCCGGCTCCGCAGTTGAACTGTTGATTATTATGTCACGTACTTAAGATTTTGATTTCCCATATAATTTTGTTGGTTCCGCGATTTTTTTGCGACAGTGCTGTAACGTGTAATGTGAATATGGATTACTGTGTTGCTGGTCCGACTAAGCCTAAAAGGGGGAAATTGTCAAGAAAGCCTCTGACCGAAACATAATTACTTTATTACTTAGAAAACGGGTATTCTTCTAATGATTACATAGATAGATTACATACATAGATTACATAGATTCCGCTGATGATAGTGATATTGTTAGAGGTAGTGGAAGTGAGATTGATGAGCAAGTGACATTCCTAAGTTTTACAAACACAGAAACAGCTAGTCTACTAGACAGTACTTTTGAACAGGACAGGCAGAATATTTTTGATTCGATGAAACTCTTTCCGTTTATTAAACGAAAAATTAGAAAGTGGGGTCCGTACGAAACGCCGAGAGGCAGCCGTAAAGCCAGATGCCGTAGCATCACATAGTAAAAACATCCAGGGCACCAAAGGATAAACCACACACCATCTTCGTAAAGAGAGAACTTAAATCTTTAAAATATGTAGCCACAGAAACAGAGCATTCCCTCCCCTTCACCAGCGAAGACATATCAAAGGCTCTTAAAGACGTTAAGCCAGCAAAAGCACCAGGATTTGATAATATTCACCCTGAAATCCTAATAAATTGTGGCAAGTATGGTAAAAGTATGGCAAAAGTGTGGCTGGCTCGATTTTCCACAGACATCATGGAAACTGGAAATATTCCATAAGAACTAAAGCGCTCTAAGATAATAGCCATACTAGAGCCAAGCAAACCCACCGACAACCTAAAAACTACAGACCAATTACGCTTCTCTCTGCTATCTACTAACTATTAGAGAGGCTTATTTATAATAGAATCAGTACAGAACTGTTCCAGGTGATCCCAGTCGAACAAGCGGGTTTTAGACCAGAACGAAGCTGTGCAGACCAGGTAATGTCACTCACCACCTACATCAAAGCGAAATTCCAAAGAAGACTTAAAACTTCAGCGGCATTTATTGATCTCTCGGCAGCTTACGATACAGTATGGAGAGAGGGCCTTATATACAAAATTCTCTGTGCAATTCCCTGTAAACCAATATCACGCCTAATAGATAGCATGCTCAACGACCGAATATTTCAAGTAGTGATGGGCGCAGATATCAGCCCATCAAAGAAACTTAAGAATGGCCTACCACAGGGGTCAATGCTCTCTTCACTACTATTTAGCTTATACCTAGCAGATATGCCGGAAACACAGCCAAGAAAGTTCGGATACGCCGATGACTGTGCTGTCACTACACGATGCAGAATAATAGAAACGTCTGAAGAAGTTCTGACGGCAGACTTATATATATTGGGCAAATATTTTCGCAAGTGGCGACTTCAACCAAATGCATCCAAAACAGAAGTTAGTTGCTTTCACCTGAACAATAAACTTGCTGGAAATGAACTCAACATACGGTTTGAAAATACCACACTTACCCACAATAAAACACCTAAGTACCTGGGCGTAACACTAGACAGAACGCTATCATTTAAAGAGCATTTAACAAAAACTGCCCAAAAGTTGAGTACAAGAAATAACAATATACAGAAGCTCTGCGGTACCACCTGGGGAGCATCGGTTTCCACTCTCCGCTCTACTGTGTTAGCCCTTGTTTTCTCAACCGCTGAATATTGTACTGCAGTCTGGCTACACAGTCCACACGTAAAAAAGATCGACAATCAGCTGCACAGCACTAAGAGGATGATAACTGGCACAATTAAATCAACTCCCACCCAATGGCTTTCATTATTAAGTCACATCTCACCTCCACATTTACGACGAGTCGACGCACTTACACGTGAATACAAAAAGATCATGAACAATATAAACCTGCCACTCCACCAAGATACCGAGGATGCACGAAATACCCGTCTCCGTTCTAGAAAACTACCAATGAAAACGGCAAGAATGATACATCACGAATGCATGGTCCCAAGAATGGAACGAATGGCAAAATAACATGCCCTGCATTACCCACAAGTCACCAGGTTTTGATCTTCCACGCAAAACATGGTCCAGTTTAAATAGGATCCGAACTAGACATGGCAGATGTGCATACATGCTACATAAATGGGGAAAAAACCCGTCCCCTCAATGTGACTGTGGGGAGAACCAAACCATCGACCACATTATTGAAGAGTGTCCCTCAAGATCCTACAATGGTAGCCCTGAAGACTTCCTGTTTGCAAGAGTTAATTGATTATATAAATACACTTGATGTTTGTTTGTAACTATTTAAAGTTTGTCAAATACCTATATTACTAGTGTTTGTGTATTTGTTCTAAATGTGTTGTAATTGCCATACGATAAATAAATAAATAACGAGAAAAAATGTTTATTTTTGATGGACATTTGCTGATGGAGAAATTCATTGACCACATAGGGTCTGAAATAAATGAATATGCCATATATAGCTAAGAATTTCAAGGTAAAACAGACGATGCTAAAAGATGTAAAGAGAGATATGGAGAATCTAAACGCTGCATTCCACAACATATTTCCTCATCTAAGCAATAATTAAAACGTAAAGAGTATAACGAAATAAAAGAAAGACAGTTAAGATTTGATTTTACATATAGTGCCTCCGTATATTCACTTAAACCAATTTCATACCAACAGGACTCATCAGAGCGACTAACAGAAGCTCTGAACGTGAAAACAAATCTTTTCCGTCGAAAAGAAGCAATAATAAAATGGCTTCCAAACTCTTTAATGGTTTCTCCTTCAGTGGCCATATTTCGCTTCCAAATGTAACAATGCTTTTGACAATGCTATTGAGTAGATTCTGTTTACTTTCTTTCAAAATCATTTCATTCCACAGTATGCTGTTTAATTGCTGAATGACTTCTCTTCCCTGGCTATTTCTGTGTTTAATTTCTTTATCCAAATTTCCGTCATTGGTTATTTGGATGCCTAGGTATTTATTTATTCGTTTTGCAGTGATTTAGTCGAAAGGTGTTGTTCTTTCAAAATTAGATTTTGTTGTTTTCTCCTATATACATGTATTCTGTTTTGTGATATTTACTTGTGATAGCTCCATTTCTGATATTTCTCAAAAGTTTGCGTGTCATACATGCTACATCTTTGTAGTCCTGAGCCAAACCAATTTAGTGTGTTTACACACAAAGAGTTATAATGTGGTGTCATTTAGAGAAATTCCCATGCCACTATATGTATTTCCTTTTCCACGTATTCAGATCTTGTTTTAAGTAGATTGTAAACACAGTCGGGGACAGACACCATTTTTGTTTAAGTCCTTTGTCTACCACAAACCCTTTGAATATCTCTTGGCCTATCTTTATTTATCTCGTGCTGTTTTTATAAGGTTTTTGAACTACCTTGATTAAATTTCTACGAAGCTACTTCCTTTTTAAATGCTTTTAGACAATCCTTTACCACTACAATCTGACCAGCTGTGGGGCGTAGTTCATATGTTTCATCACCATACAAAATTGGTTTACCTTTACTTCTATAGTATTTAATGTCCAAATAAAAAAGTCGATTATGTTCTTGTTTCGTCCATATAATTACTTTTTTATAGAGAGAACTAACAATTCTAGTCTACTCGTACGCCTCTTTAAGCCTTTTCTGCAAAAGCTTTAATGAAATAACTCTCACTCTCATGAAAATGGTAAATTGTGTTTCAAATAAACTGTTTGTCGTAGTCGTTCAAGTCTATTCAAGTTGTTTTCTGTTAAGCAGATTGCTTTCTACTGCACGTATAGATACTCCAATAGCTTTATCCACACTTGTTTATTATTTCTTCGCTTATTTTACGAAAAGAGTATTTTTATATAGTTAAACACTTTCTAAACTATCCCTTTGTATTCGGTTGTCAGTCTGATATGTTTATTCATACTACACTTAACTGTCTCCATGATATAAAATTATTTTGAATACGTCTATTTGCACATCCATTTATGAAACTGAAAAACATTACAATTACAAACTGGTTTCAAATCCAGTTGTTATAAATTATGAAAAATAATAATTATTAGTTTTTTGCATGTATATTTAGGGTTTCATAAAAAACATAATTTTTGAAAAGGCAAATTTCATTTATTGTTTAAGAGAGTAATACAATATTTTACTGTGTTAAATATAAGAAACTCTTCTAAAATTGTTTATTATTTCAACGCCATTGTATAGCTGTTTTTATTGTCTATGCGATAACATATTTCCTAGAACTGCTCGCCATTACATTTAAAACGAGCTGTACGTATAGTTAAGAACCAAACATCATAAAATTAACTTAATCGCTTCTTTTAACTTTATCTCTATGTCAGATTTTTTGTTTTCGTGGCACTTTTTATCATTTTTTTTGTTTTTTATTATATCCAATATATTTAGAATGTTAACCTAAGTTAACCTATATAAAATTACAATTTTTAGGTTAACTCCTGCATTGGCAGGTGTAGTTCTAGTGTCAGCCACTCTTCTAAAGTACATGGGATCAGGACCTAAGTGGCCCAATTTTGTTCACTTTTTTCAAGGATTTTGTACGCAATATTGGTGGACATCTCTTCTGTATATTCAAAATGAGGTCAATGCTGATCAAATGGTAAGTAAGATATCGATTAATCTTTATTAAATTAACTACATTAAAAGTACCTATAAGATTAAATCTGGATCATAATATAGTTGTGTGAATATAGGGATGTTTTGGAGGATTTTGACAACCTTACATCGAAGTTCAAATATGAGAGCTGTTGCTTTCTGTTCATATGTCCATTTTTTTTTAGCAGCGGGTTACAATTGTCTTCTTTACTCTGGCCAGGAAGTCTCAAAATGTAGAAGGCCTAATAACTCCGTTGACAGTGGAACAAATCACTTCTGCTTTCCCTTCAACTGTCAATTTCTTGGTCTTTTCAATATCTGGGCGAATATTTTTAAACGGTCTCGTTATATCGTCATGTCTCTTCTTTACTAGACTTCTTGTTACTTCAACTTTTTTAATCATGTCTTCTTTTATCTCTTCGATTTCTATTTTTATCTCTTCTTTACTCACTTTTGAGGCCTCTCTTTTTGATAAAAGATTCATGGGCAACTCTATTTTCCTGACGACAGTTTTCTTCAGCTTCTTGTTGACGTTTTCCTTTTTCCTTTTGCCGTTTTTCGTTAACCACTTTTTCTTCTAGACGACCTTGTTTTATTGCAGCAATCATATGTCCAATTTTCTTCATCTTGGTCTCGTTTTTTGTTGTTACCATATAAATTCTCGACAATCTCGACTTCTTTCACTTAATCCCACTTTATCTGGCACCAATTGTTACGTTTTTCTTTGCAGGAATTAAGTGAAGTACACTTTATTTAACTAAATTTTTTTAACTTACTATAAAAAACTCACTAAACAACAAACATCTCATTAACAATTATAAATACACTAAGAATTTTCACTTACAATAATATGGGTATCGCTTACAAACACACTTATCTAATTACTGTTTATTCAAAAGAGCCGAGCAGTTTCTATACACGAACATTAATGCGTTCTAGAATTCCATCGATGGTACGAATGCCGAATCAGCACTTTAATACGAGATTCTAGAAAAATACGGATAACCAGTTCGAGAACTTTGCTTACAAATGATGTTATTCAGCAAAAATTATTGTTAAACTAGGATCACAATTAGAGAATTTTGACTAATAACAATATTATTTTTTATTTTAGTGCGCTGGACATACATGGTACCTGGACGTAGACATGCAATTATATATTTTGTCACCTTTAATATTTTGGATGCTCCGAAAATATACAAAAACTGGTTTAGCTTTCTTAGTCTTTGGTACTCTATCTTCCATAGCTATTGGTTTCTTTAGGGCCTTCGAGGATGAATTATCTGGACTGCAAACAAACTATTATTCAAAGTACGTATCTTATAATAACTTAAACAATTTTACTCATCGTTTCTTAAACTTTTACAGTAACAATATATGATTTCTGGGCTTATGGCGCATGGTTTTTCGTCTCCTACTGTGGTAAACATTGACAAATGTGGAACGCTATTGCTAAAAACGAATAAAACATAAATTGCTTATTGAAAAGTGACCATATAGAATAGCTGTATCGCATTGTTTTTGACAATTTTTCTTCTGCTTTACAAAATTTTAGCAACATTCTGAGCAAGTATTCTGAGAACCTTTTATGAATTTGCTACTTTTAATGGTGATATTAAATAGCAAACATTTCATACTGACCCAAACATGTTGGTGCATATTTATGCGAATGGAATGCTCTTACATTGAACCGATTCTACACTTTAAAATCAATAGATATATACCACATTTTCTCCTTCGAGTTAGAAAACATATATTTATTCTAGACGTAGAATGGGTTGCCTAATTCTGTCTTTTATTCAACTCAGTATTGAAAGAAATATATTTTATTATTGTTTATATAAAAAAGGTTTATTTTTGAATACACTGAAGAAACTCACGAAAATTGTGTAATGAATAATTATTTTCCAGAAGACCGCAATTGGTTTATAAAACCAAGATTCTTTTTATCTCTTTTTATTTGTATAAGCTTTTTATAATGCAATAATTGGCCATCTTTTCCTTTATTAAACAGTAAACTTTTTATTCTTAAATAAAGCCAGACTGGGTACAGATTTTCAGTATGGTCAATAATCGAGATTTCCGCCACGGTTTTGAGTATGGGTATCTATCTAACTTGTACAGTAGACTCCCTCTATAACGAGAACTGAAATGGCAGACTAATTACCTCGTTATAAGCGGATCTCGTTATATCCAACAACAATAATATTGTGCATACATATGAATATGTAGTTTTCTAAAACATTAACTTTCTATAGTGAAGCCATTAGGAGCAATATAAGATGCTCATAAATATTGTTTGAATGGCGTTTTTAAAACAAAGTTGTTTAGTTTTATTATCAATGAAATGCATTAAAACAAAAAAGAGTTGTTTACTTTTACTGTCAATGATATATGTTAAAACAAAAAATCTGTATTCTGTAAATATGTATAAAGCGTATAAAGTTATTTTGTCATTTTTGACCGCTTTAAATTGTCCAGTATTCTATCTATCATATTTTCTAAAGTTGTGAAACAGTTTTATGCTTCTTCATTTGCGTTTTGTCCTTGGATAAAGTTTCTGACAACCTTTAAAACACTTTCCACATCTTGTCTATTAGGACCCATATTATTAGGTGTGAATGGTCAACCCAATACAATGACACTTGTGAATCATAAATTTTACATTTCCGACTAAGAATCATAAATTGTAAGAAGTTTATTGCGGGCGGCCCGCAGTTAAAAAGGGTATTTATTTATAGCTACGGCCGGGCCAAAACGTAAAAAACACGTTTTGCAATCTTATTTTCTCTCGTTATAAGCAAATTTACCTCGCTATAAAGGGTTATAGTTCAATAGAAATTTCACGGGACATCTAATGTACCTCGTTATAAGCCAAACCTCGTAATAACCGTGTTCGTTATAAAGGGAGTATACTGTATTATGTTTTTTGCTAGATCGTTAAGTGCATACTACCTAATTTTTATTTTATCCTCATTTATTTTGCTTTTTAATTCATTCTAATGAGGTTAACCATCTTGCTAAGTATTCCTTAATTTGCCAGTTACCTAAGTAAACTGTTGATTTAAGTGCATTGTGTCACATGCTTATGAAAAGTCGACAAACAGTGCTAATTTTTATACCCTTTAGATCAAAGCATGTTTTAAGATAACAAATTTTGAGCATATCTGTTCATTCTGCTTCTTATACTAGGGCGGTCCGATAAGTACTTAGCCTACAAAAGAAAACCTAAAATTTTGTAAAGTGGACATTTATTTCTCAACAGTCTCCTTTTTGCTCGATACACTTAACCCAGCGATGCTCCAACTTTTTTAACCCGTCCGAAAAATACATTTTCTGGGGGATCTGCAAAGTAGGCTTTTCGTGGCGACGATGACCTCGTCATTCGACTTTAATTTCTTGAAAACAAAAAAAAAGTCGCATGGGATCAAATCTGGAGAATATGGTGACTTTGACAACAGTTCTTAGCTCAATTCGACTAATTTCGCCATACCAATGGTGGAGGTATAATCCGGTGCGTTGCCATGGTGGAAGAGCACTTTTTTCTTCGCCAAATGGTGTCTTTTTTTCTGAAATTCGGCGTCAAATCAGTCTAATAATTTAGCGTAATAGGGCCCTGTGACCGTTTTGCTCTTCTCCAGGTAGTTGATGTAGATCACCCCTTGTGAATCACAGAAAATGGTGGTCATCACCTTTTCACCTGTTCCGTGGTCTCTGGTGTATACCAGTGGATTCATGTTTCGTCGACGTTTTCGAAACGACGTAGAAACTCTTTCGGATTACGCGTAAATAGTTATATATATATATATATATATATATATATATATATATATATATACATTTACCAATACTTATGGCCAAAATTTCATACAGAATATGGCATATGCAGTCTTTTGAGATGCCTACTATCTCAACTATGTGGTAGCCTTTTTGGGGGCACATTCGCGTGACTCATCAAAAACATGCAACCTGGTTAAAACTCGTTATACCAATTTTTGACGGTTGCCATAGAACAAGAAGAGTCACCGTACACAGCATTCTAGCGCTATTTGATTTTGCTGCTCAATTTCCCTTCTAAAAACAAGAATTGAATCACTGACCGATTTAGCTCTTTTTAAATTCGTCTAAAATCTGCGGACACGCCTGCTTTCACAGGCGGTCAAAATAACACTACAATTTCGATTCAGCTGGAATTTTGACAGTTGCCGTCTAACAGGATGTGTTACACGATAGTAGATCTCTTTGGAGATTGTGGCGACGTCGGGCGGTAAGGCTAAGTACTTATCGGACCGCCTACGTACATTAAGTCAACTTTTTGGTACAGGTTTCCAGCATTGCTCTCTATCTATAATTTCCATACTAAAGTTTTGCTGCAGAATATTTTGGTATTTGTTATTTCTCCTTATTTTTCCCCTGTTTTTCCTGTTTTCTTTATTTACCATATTATAAAAGTTACCATATATAAAATAGCTCCGAAAAGAGGATTTTCGTAATTATTCCGATAAATTATTTATTGATTTTAATTTATAAAAATTGTAATTAAGCCTTTCTTCATGCCACACAATATGAACACAAATTTTAATACATTTTTGGATCCAAAGTTAATAAAAACAGGCAAAAAAAAAAATTTTGAACTTCGGCTTTTGTCCATAAAAAATTGAAGCTTACTGACAGTAGCCAGCTATGTACTTTTATTAATTATGTCCCCCTTTCATTTTGAAACTTCAAATATCTGTAATATATTTTTTTTCGCCATTCATTCATTCCCAATCGATATTTCTTCTTGTCATAATATCGTCTGCAGTGAATTCGTGTCACTGTAATCTAGGATGTTCCCTTTGCTTTATTCTGTTTGGTTTTCACTTCCAAGTTCTTAGTAGTATTATTATCTAGTCCATTCTTCACATATCTCAATTTGGTGTTTTCTTCACATTCGTTAGTTCTCTAAATCGTTCATTTTCCACTTTGTTTATTAGTAGTAATCTCCAGCTTCTCTTAAACATCGTTTCCAATGCATTTATTTAGTTTTTCATTATTTTATTTGCCAGCCATGTCTAACACGTTTTCTATATTTCCCGCACTTTTGAATTTCTTATTAAGATATTTGCACCTTTTCATCTTTTTTGCCAAAATCGGTTTTTCCTGCTCTTTAATTGTTTTTGTGTTTAATAAGTTTGCATTTTGTATTCTCTGCTGCCTTCTTAGTCTCCTGTAGTTAGCCACCTCCAACGAGTTTTCTTCTTGTCTTTTATTTGATTTATCATCAATTTTTATACCAACATGGTTTTTTGGTTTTATAATTTATTTAATTTATAATTTCTTTTCCTGTTGCTAGGTATATAATGGTTTTCGTGTTTTCCCATTGTGCTTTATTTCTTATTCTTTGATCGTCTTTTATTTTTAATGTTAATCTCAATTTATAAAAAAAAATTCGACTCGTCATTCGTCATTCGATTAGTTTATCCCTCGGGTACCTGTTTGGTTTTAAATTTTCGTCCTTATTATATTATATTTTATTGGACTATTATTATCGTTATCTCTTTTGTATATTCTTGATCTCATCAAATTATTAGTTTTTTCTAGACTGAATTAAATTAAGCTTTAACTTAAACAACTATTTATTTTACCAGTAATTAAACTATATAAAATTTGCTTGATATTTATTTTAAGTAAATTATAAAAAAAATGATTTTTTTTAATGAAACTAATACTATTTTAGAACACCATTCAATGTCTACATGAATGAATATTATCTAAAGACTGAAACAAGGGCTGCACCATGGTTCATTGGGACCATCTTGGGTTACATGTTAACTAGGAAAACATTTAGGGACAGTCGTATATCTAAGGTAATTGTTTTTGATTAAGTTTTATGTAACTTTATATTTATCTGACTGTATATATTCATTATTATTTATAATTCAATAACATAATTAATCAATACCAAAAGTCTAAGATCCGAATGTAGGTTGGCCTTCACTCATCTATTTACCGAATGAAACAATTTTTTAGCAAATTTAGCATGTACTGCCTATCAAAATATGTTCATAGCTATCTTTAATTAAAATAATTTTAATAATTTGTTTTAGCAAGTTTCACCTATTTTTTTACCAATCAAATTTTATTGAAACTAAAATTAAAACATATAAAATAGATCTATGAGGTATGGCCTACGTATTTACGTTCATGGCTACCGGGCAAGCAAGTGTAAACAGTTAAGCACATATAGGTGACTGCACCGATCTGTTTGCTAATCAAAATATATATCAAAATAAAGATTATTTAATACCAAACGCGATGATATAGTATTGCCTGCAATGAACAATTCATGAAATGCTATTGCCAGTTTTTAAAGTTTAAAGATGCTACATCTCCTCGATACTGCTGTACGGAGTAGAGACTTGGACTTTAAACAAGAGCAATACCGATAAACTAGAGGCCTTCGAAATGTGGATATACAGAAGAATTTTGAAAATACCTTGGACAGACAAAGTAACAAATAGTGTAGTTCTTCGAAGAATGAACAAAGAACGGGAGCTGTTGATCACCATCAAGAGAAGAAAGTTGGAATATCTTGGTCATGTGATGAGAGAGAAAAAGTACCGATTGCTCCAGTTAATTATCCAAGGAAAGATTCAGGGCAAACGAAGCGTGGGGAGACGACGTATATCTTGACTACGCAATTTAAGAGACTAGTTTCAGTGCACATCTAACCAATTATTTAGAGCAACAGCTTCAAAGATACGAATAGCAATGATAATTGCCAAACTCCGTAGTGGAGAGGGCACTTGAAGAAAAAAAAAGAAAGTTTAAAAATCGGAACAAGTAAACTTACACGAGAGAGAAATCCGAACGTCTTTTTAGTGTAATAAAGAAGGAAAGACCATTGCAGTTGCGCTTTTCTGCTGGCACCAATGCCTCCAAATTCGAATTCCACCATTGTTCTACTCGTGTTTCGAGTTAATCAACTTCTTATAAAGAAGATTTAAGGAAGTTCAAATTGAAATAAAATGCAATCTAGTATTTGACCGATATCTACAGTTTATCCTTGAAAATACTATCTGTTTTATTCTTTTTGTAGAGAAAAGACATTAAAATGAAAGCAAAAGACTGCATTTCATTTTAATTTAAATCCTACCATTATTTTACATATGCTTCGAGTTGAAATGGTGAAATTTAAATTGAAATAAAACGCTATCGTTTACTTTTATTTTCTTTTCTCTACGTAAAGAGTAAAATCGATAGTATTTACAAGAATGACCTGTATATGTCTGTCGGAATAAAAGGTTATTCCTAGCGTTGTGTTATTTTTTGTTTTTATAGAGAGGGGGGGGGGTCTGCAATCTTCAAAAGACATCTCAGTCTAGGTCGCCGCCTGACTGACCTTAGTGCAGGATTCGTTCCTCGTACTCCCAGCTATAGTTTCCAAGGTACTTTTAAATGCCCTCTCGTCGCCGAGTCTATGCCGAACGCCTACCTGCTTAACCAGACCCTCCTCTGTCGTCCAGCGATCCAAAAGCGGAATAGCCGCTGTAAGTGTCATCCACATCCACACTCCATTCATCAGCAAGGAAGCTCCCCGTCGCGTTACAAGTAGCATGTAGAAGACCCGCAGTACGCTCCTAGTACGGCATTACTTCCAGACGGGCACTTCCCCTTCCCTACGCATTCTAACTCATACAGTCTTACCACTTTTCTAGTTTCAACTTTCAGCATCTTTCCCTCTTACCTTTGCTGTTGGTCCAGCTGTCTTTCTTCAAATTAGCGTTATGGTTAGGTTATAGCTAGGCGTATAGATGCCGCTGCTAGCTTACTTAGACAGTTATTGATTACTATACTGGCCAAATACTAGACTCCATTTCAGTTTGAACTTCCACAAGTGTTCCTGATGAGGAGTTGAATAACTCGAAACACGTGTAGAACAATCGTATAATTCGAATTAAATGTATGTATTGCCAGTCCAAAATGATTCACACCAGATAAATGTTGAGAAAGGAATATAAAATGATAACAAATAACTTAAAAGAGATTGGAACTATGCTTACAGTGTTATATGCCGCCTGTAATGAAGTTGGTTTAAACATAAATATTGGAAAGACAGAATATATGACAAATCTGGAACCAAGCGAAAATTCGAAAGTCAACTGCAACGAAATAGGATTAGTTCATAGATATAAATACTTGAGTCATAAAATCCAAACAACCAAATTATTAAACTGCAAATGAGGAATTACTTTAGCATGGGCCGTATATGGAACTCGATCAGACATCTTTAAGAGCAACATGCCAAATTATTTGAAAAAGAAGACGTTCGACAACTAAGAACAAAATTCAAAGTAGCCTAAAGACGAATGGAATGCTCGCTACTTGGACTGACTCTCAAAGACAGAGTTAGTAATACAGAAATAAGAAAAAGGGCAGGCATCACTGATGTCATAGAGCGTATAGCTTGCTAAAGTGGAACTGGGCGGGCCATGTGGTCAGAATGACTGACGGGCGGTGGACCCAAAAAATTGCAGTATATAAACCATGAGCTGACAGAAGAAGCAGAGGTAGGCCACCTACACGATGGTCAGACAACGTCAAAAGAATCGCTGGAAATTGGCTGCAGGAAACTCAAGACCGACAGAACTGAAAGAAACTGGGGGGTCTATGTTCAAATTTGGACGCAGAAGGCTGGGTGATGATGATGATGACATCCTACATGCACATACTATATCTATCTAGTAGTATTACAATAAGTTATTTGGTTGGTACTAGCTTTAAAATATATTTTAAAATAATAAAATTAACAAAAAATATTGTTATTTAGAACTTGTATTTGTTTTAGCACATCGTAATACCTATGTGGTTTTTAAGTTTGACTGTGATGCTTCTTTGCGTACTCGGAGGCCATAGTACTTTAAGAGGTCCAGAATATCACAGATTAGAAAATGCTTTTTATATTGCATTAGTCCGACCGTCTTTTGCGTTAGCAGTAGGATGGATAATATGGGCATGCGCTACTAACCATGGAGGTTTGTAAAATAATATATTTATATATATAAATGTTATATATTATAATATGTTTTAGGATTTATAAATACAGCATTATCACATGGAGTATTCCAGTTTTTAAATAAGTTTATCTATAGCATGTATTTATTGCACGTTACCTGTCTGTATATGATAATGTTCTCACAGAAGAGGCCTCTGTATATGACAATCTTTAATTTGGTAAGTAAACTTAAATTTTTTCTTGGCAGTTTAATTAAATTTGATTTAAATATTTATGTAGTACCTATAATCAGTAGTGAATAATCCGGTGAAAATGTATCTCCTTGCCTTATCCCACGTTTTATTTGTATTGTTCGGGTTGTATCATGTATCTTAACAGTCATAGTGGTATTTTTGTAAATGTAAATAAATTTACTATACCTATGGTCAATCCTGCTATCAGTTATTACTTCTATAAGGCTGTCTATTTCGATCATGTTGAACGCTTTATAAAAATCTATGAAAGTGAGGACAAGAGGTTTGTTGTATTCTATAGATTTTTAATGAGCGTGTTTACTGTATGGAGGTGACCATTGGTACCATAATTTCATCTGAATCCTGCTTGCTCTCTCGTTTGGAAGAAATCTAATTATTTTTTCCAATCTTGATGTCACTAACCTAGTGAAGAGCTTTTATATGTGGTTCAACAGGCTAATAGATCTACAATTCTCTAGGTCCGCTCTACCTCCTTTTTTATGTAAAAGGATGGTTATAGCATTGTTATATTCTTTGGGCACCTCTCTTTGCTGCAAACATAGATTAAACAATTTCCATAATTGATTTAATAGCATATCTCCTCCATTTACGATAGCGTCTATTATAATTCCATCCTCTCCTGGGGCTTTGTTATTTTTCATTTTTCTTAACGCTTGTCGAATCTCATCTATCTTTATTTCTGGCATTAGTTCGGAACCTTGATTCATGATCTTCTTTCATGATCTAGCAGCGTTTCAGTATATGAACTTATTTTACTACCTGATTTTCTTTTAGGACAGTGCACTCGGTGACTTTCTTGTAAAGCGTCTATGATGCAATTATTCAAGTCGTTAAGATCCTTCTCGGAGGTTTCATTCAGTAGTAGCTTATTATTGATATATGCCTGATATTGGTTGATATCTAATAGGGGTACCATGTTCAGATACCATGAGATTTATTTCTAATCATTGTTTCTTTCTCCTTTTGTGTTGATTTGGACTTTTGCTTGTATCATTCTATGGTCACTGCTTGTGGTGAACTTGTTGAGTACTGTTACATCTTTAATTATTTGTTTGTTGTTACTTATGATGTAGTCGATTTCGTTCCATGTTCTACCGTTTGCACTTTCCTGGGTTCATCTTCTGTGCATTTTTTTTTCTAAAAGAAGCTGTTTATGTTTAATAAGTTATTCTAAAGTAGAAATCCTAGTAGCGTTTCTCCTAGGTCATTTCTTTCTGGAGAACCGAATTTTCCCAAGGACGTTTCTAGCTAGTTTCTACACCTATTTTTGCGTTAAAATCGCCACATAAAATTGTAAATTGAGTACGACAATCACTAAATGCAGTAGATATATCGTCAGAAAGTATTTCCATTTCTTCGTCTGTATGGTCTGTTGTTGGAGCGTATACTTGGATAATTTTGAGTTGATACCTACTATTCAAATTCGGCATAAGATATGTCACTCTAGATGATATACTTTGGATATTTATTATCTTGTTCGCATATTTTTGTGAACAAAGAAACCGATGCCTCCAACTGATGTAGTTTCAGGGCCAGTCTGATAGAATATATGCCCTGATTTCAGTGTTTTTAAAGTTTCACCTCTGTTTCTAACTTCGCTGATACCTATGACATCATATTTAATTTTATTCATTTCAGTTTCCATTTCTGTTAATCTCTCTTCGGACAGTAGACTTCTGGCGGTGTATGTAATAACGTAAAAATTATGGGATTTTTTGGGTTTTCGTGTAGTCGGCTTTTTGTCCCCCCAGAATCCTTGGGACAGACTGGGGCAATCCTCCTTGGGCTAATCTTGAGTTTCAGATGAAGTAAATTGAACACCACTCTTTTTAGACCATGCTGTAAATATCATAAGATCATCCAAGTACATTCTTGCTTGAATGGGTTTATTCGTTGATTATTAATAGCTATAAGAAAAACCGTCGGGCTGATTACCGACGTACGTATATTGGTGTGCGTTTTTTGGGTATCTCACATTAGATAGAAGACCGTTTACTTTTATTTTAGAATTTCTATTTATGAGAAAAATTTTAATAAAAGCAAGTAAACTTCGTCGGTAGACGATCTTAAGAGGCGAAATCCAGATTGTTCATTAATTAGATGGTTATTTTCTTCAACACATGACAATAAACGTTCATTTATAATTTTTTAAAAGCTTGCATATTACACCTTGCACAGGACGATAAGAGTCTGCTTTGTTTAGTGGTTTATTGGATTTTAAGATGACAATAGTTATAGTTTGAGTTCTAGCAAATAATCTCTGAAATTAAAAAATATATAGTATAATTCTAACTATATAATACTAAATAATACTTTATAAAACAAATGACACTCAGATTAATGAATTAATATTAACTTATTTTAGGCTTACTGGTTTTGGGGAATATTTATGTTAATGTTTGGACTATCCATCATATGGGTACTCGTTTTTGAAAGTCCCATGATTGTTTTAGAAAAAATAATAATTTCCAAACTGAAGAAAATAGGTAAGTTTCTTTCTACCTTACTAACATCTACATGTCATTCTAAACATACACAATTACATTTGTTGAATTATATAGGTATCATTTAAAATAATATTGTTATGACTCGTTTATCCTTTCATTTATCGTACTCACTTAACAGTATTTGTCTCCATCTCTAATGGTTATATTTTTTGTTTCAAATATTTCTGTTCATTACATTGTTTTGTAACTTTTATTTTTAATTTTAAATCAATTATTTTGATTTTGTTTCTGAAATGATAAAAAAAATATTTAGATTGTAATATTTTCATTAAATTTTGATTTAATCACGTTTTGTTATTGGTTAATTACTTAATAGAACATAAAATTTTGATTTGCATGGTTTTGAACGTCAGATATTATAATTTTCTAGAGATTCTAAAGTGTCTACTCTAAATTTTTAATTGTTTGGTCATCTTACAAAGTAAAATCTCAGTTTCTCGTGGTTTAAAATCTAACCGAGCATACAAGTCAATTCTATAAAAATTCTATTAATAAAAATTTTCACGTTTGACGAATCGGTACCGTCCGAGATGTTGCCCGTATTTAGATTTTATAACAAGTCTTTGTAGTGATTAGGACAATAAAGAAAACTACTAAATAACAAACCATTTGTTCTATCATACAAGCACACACAACATACACAGTACACAAAGTGATTATCCCACTAATAGCCTTCGTTAATTCGTACAATTAAAAATAAAAATAATAAGAAATACATTCCTTCAATTAAAAATTTAAAATTTTGGCATGGAGTTGATATTCACAAGAAGAACATACAGAAAAGTTTGATAAAGAACTGTAGGAACAGGACAAGAACAGAATCACAACAAAAGTACAGAAGATAACTGCTCAAATATAGCACAGGCTTAGCAAATCAATAAAATAATGAACTCAAACCAAAACGCAAGTGCAATAAAAAACCTCAAGTTCTGTTTCAAAACATTGTCAAATCTATATGACAGATAATAAACTTACTTATTCTTGTGTTACTTATTCTTTCCGGATATTGGCAGTCAAGATGACTATTCTTAATTTGCTGGCAGCTATTCGTACTTGTTTAGTTGTGGGTGTGTTAATCATTTTCTCATGTTTTGAAGGCAACAAATTTTTATTTTCGTTGGTCCGCTTTTTCCATAGAGTTGTCCTAAGGAACAAGTTGTAAAATCCATTTCTCATAATACACACTAAGTATTCGAATAATCTGGAATTTCCTTTCCATTCTTCATACAACCTCAACATTATTCGCCCGATCCACCCATGAAATTTTTAAAATGGTCCTCCTGTTATATCACATCGCGAAGGCTTCGAGCATTTTTAAAGAATATTTAGAAGTGTCGAAGCCCCTACTTTGTACAATAAGATAGATAAGACATAACATCTAAGTATGGAAACTTTGGTTCCAAGTGGTAGATTATGACTTCTAAAGATAGATTTCAGCTTTATGAATGCTGATCATGTGTTGATTAATATCGATGAAGTGGTCCCATTGGTTACCTATATTAGTACCGCAGTATATGCGGCTATTATTTCTGTAAATTGGCTGATGATTAAACAAAAACTGTGAATTTAGCATATTGCGTTTTCTGATTACCAAACATTTTTTTCTTTTTTGTATTTAGATTCAATTTATACTCTTTACTGATATCTGATGTGTATTAGAATATTGTTTGTTAATTCTGAAAACTGTCTGCAAAAACTACTGCACCGTCAGTATATTTAGCCCTTGTGGGAAAATATATTCGAAGTATGTATATTTTAATATATATATATATATATATATATATATATATATATATATATATATCTCCATCGTTTAGACCTCTCTTACTCACTTCGTTCCTCCAGGATTTTCGGAGTCGTCCTCCTCTTTTCCTCCTTCCTATGGGACTCCACTCGGTTATTTTTTTATCCATCTGCTGTCACAATTTTCTTCTTACATGTCCATACCACTTTAGTTTTTTTTGTTCTATGTATGTTAGTACGTCTGTTTCTACTGATGTTCTTTGCTTTATTTCATCATTATTTCTCGTATTTTTATATTTTAAATAACAATGCGGAAAGTATGAACCCTTGTCTGACTCATCTATGTATTCAGATTGCCTCTGTCAACGGATCATCGACTTTAATTTTTATATCATATTGTAGTAGATATTAGAAATAATTATTATGTTTCTAGCCTACTTCTTAGGGGATTGTTATGATCTTATCGTATTTTTCATAATCGCAATTTTATATATCAATTTTCATTCTTTAACTTTTTTGTACTCCAGTCGTCAGAGACAAAAATGCCACTAAACCACTAAAAATCATACGAACAAGCTTAATTTTGCTGAGAATGTCAATTTTGGGACTACAATAAAGACGCAAAAAAGTTTATCCCCGGGCTTCCCTTCAAAACCTCCTTGTATGGAACGTGGAACTGAAAACATCTATTTACCAAGAATTAGTACGTCATGAAGAACTGTTTCAAACCAGAAATGTAGCTGAGATAATTTTGAACAAAAATGTTTATTAGCACTTCTATAGAAAAAACAGTTCTCTCAGAAATACCGCTTAAAGCGAATGGCGATTTTGAATGTCAATTACCCGCGTGAACTCAATTTTTTAAATAAAATTTGTATCAGCTCGATGGGAAAAATTCGACATTAAAATGAGTTTTAAAGATGGAGAGTACAGTAATCAAACTCACATGTTTACAGAAATTTAAAATTAGGAGAATACATTAATAATAGTTTGTCATTTAAACAGTAACCGCAAATAATTTTAAATTCAATCAATATACAGTTCATCTAATTTAAATACCGTTGCACGTCATTATTATTGACAGATATCGAAGCTGACATAGTTGTCAAAGTATAAAAAAATCCTGAATCCATTTTTAATCAAATAGGTCACAATTATTGCAAAAGTGGATTATGCAACAAAACAAATTAATATTTAATATAAATAAATAGAAACAAAACAGAAGTTAAAAAATAATCCTGTTAAAAACAATTTGAGCAGCTTGTATGCTTCGTATAAAGATGTAAAATGGAATACTTAAACAAAAACAACACTTTTTTCATTACTTATTAATTTCTAGTCGACAAGGCAACTGTCAAATAAGTGTTACCAATTTATGCCAAAACATCACCTTCGTTCGATTACAGTTAGAGTGTGTTTCGAACAAATGTTCTTCATAAAAACTCTTTATAATGCATTTATACAAATTACATGAAACATATTATTGTGTATTTCTTTAAGTTAAAATTAATAGAAATTTTTAAATATTATTTCTACGCGTATATAATAAAATATGTATAGTGGCTGTAATGCCAGTGTACTCATCAAAGTGATTCTAAAAAAGAACACACCTACCGCCTAAATATTTCGTGTTGGTATCATGTAACCTCACGGACTATGACGCGGATGACGTGCAACGGTTTGTAAATTAGATGAAGTGTATTAATTTTTCAACAAAAATGTAATTTCGTTCATTTATTATATATTTTTATATCATATTAAAGCAAAGGTTTTTCTTAATATAATTATACAAAGTTGCCTGAAAAAAATGGCCGCAAATTACGGTTGCTAGCTGTTAAAAACGCGACGTATAAAAAATAAAGTAAAAATAAATAGAAATTAATTATTACTAATTGAAATAAAAATTTTCTTTTCATTTTTTGATTAGCAACCTATTATCAATGTAGTCTCCTAATTTTAAATACATGGAAAAATGTGAATTTAATTAACTACGTTAGCAACGTAGTGATTTTGTAGTGGGATCTTGTATTATAACAGGTTTATAGAAACTGACTTCAGTTGTGGCAAAATATAAAAACTACATATATATTATCTTCACTCCTCACCTTTAAAATACATTTAAATTTTTGTCGATGGGACACTGATGAAAAGATATACAAATTCGGTCACTTCAATGAGAGAACGGTTCATTCTACACAAAAAGCGCTCATAATCATTCTTGTTCAAAATTATCTCAGATGCATTTTTTGTTTAAAATATTTTTGTTAAAGACGTAAAAATTCTCGGTAAATCGATTGATGCTCCTCGTTGCACCTACCTATGAGGGGGATTTTAGGAGAAAGCTCGGGGATAGAAGTTTCAAACTTTTTTGCATGTTATTTTTAGTCGCAAAATTGATATTATCGGCAAAATTCAGCTTGTTCGATCAAATCTCTGAAGTCTCCCCGAATTTCTAATTTCTCTCTAGTTTTTGTTAAAAAATGTATTGCTTCATTTCTAAAAATAACTAACTTGGTTCCACAAAATATATAGCTTTAGTGTTTTTATTATAGATCTATTTCCTATTAAATTCTAAGTAGCTTATAGTTTAACTAATATTAAATATATTAAAAAAAATTTGGAATCCAATCACAACTATTTCAAATATTACAGAATAAGAGGGGTAGTGTGTTATAATTTTATTCCCATTTGAGTATAATAATATTTTGTGTTTTACCTTTTCTCGTATTTGCAAATCCCTTGTAATATGTCACCTTCCGCATGTCTCATATTTTAAATTTACAAAAAAAGTATCTTAAGATAAGAAACTAAACTTCCAAATTATTTCCAAGGTTCGAAATCTAACAAGTTGAATAACCAAGCTGTATCCGATAAAACAAAGAAAGGATTACCACTATATAGAGAAAATTATTATACGGAGGACTCCAGAATTATAACTATACCAAAAATGTGTTCAGAAACAAAGCCTGTAACATGCCAAGAAGAAGTACGGTTATATCAAGGACAAAGTTAATGTAGGTTATTTGTTCCGAAAAATATAAATTTTGCTACAACTTCGTTATTTTCACCTTTTAATCTTATTTCTTTTTTTTTGTAGGTACAATATTTTATACTTCCAATGTCACAGAAAAAACATATATGTAGTTTATAAAATCCTAATTCAAAGGGAAGCTAGGACCATCGTCTTTTTATAGAATACTCAAATGATGTTTCACATTTTCCTTTATCAGCATATATTAGTTTATAGTTTATTTACTAAAGAATGTAATAAAATAATTACAAATATGTTATTATTTAAGCAATTGTTAATATTTATGTATGTGCCTAATTTGTTAAGTTAACGTGATATTTTGTCAGTATTAAAGTTTAAATAGATATTTGTTCGTCAATTTATTCTTTTATTTAATCTTTATAATTTAAAATAAAACACTATCAGGAACTGCAAAAAATATTAGAAGTTGGAATTATATTAAAAATAAAAAATTAATGCTGGAGTAGTGTGGACAGAACTAAAAAAAACCTTTTACAGACAAGCTTGAAATACTTCTATCGAAATATCGCTATATCGACAAAAAAAATTAGTAATAATATTTTCTCCCTTTATACCGCTTCCGCAGCTTTGGGAGTATAAAGTACATTCGTTTAGCAAATTCCCATCTGTAAACACACGCACGTGTTGATATTCGCCCTCTCATTCGTCAAGATGCTATTAAATATAATTTATTGCCTTAAGCCAGACGGATTCTCATGTTACAGATCCAAACTTACCAGTCTCTTTAAATTCAAATTTTAGTGTGTTGGTGTTTAAGTTAATATATTGTGTGTTATATGTTATAGTTACAGTTAAGTGTGATTTAATGATTAAATTTCAAAAAATTCTCACACTAATAGTTTCAAAAGTAAATAATTTTAAAAATCATATGATACACCTTAGTATGACCCTGTTTGGCTTTCACGTGCGTCTGTTGACAATTGGGAATATGTAAAATTAATGTAGTTTAGCAGGGTAGTCTGCTACTCTTCGCACTACTTTATACAAAAAAAGTAACAGCGACAGTGCTAGGCATCAACCGCCTAATATTACCCCTGGTTTTACCAAAGGTATTCTGTGTATTTTATTCAGGTTAAGTCGACCCAAGGCCTGTACATATTTTATAAATATCTAGATGTTATCACTATCGCTGTGGGTCAATCGCTGGCTTTCTGCGTGATAGTCAGACATTCTACCGCTTGAGTTGTCTGGTCCAAAAAATATCCAATATATTTTAAAATAAAAATTTTAATGTAAAGAAATTGCTTTATAAAAGGTATATTAATAAAAAATCCTATTGGGCTACATCACAGAACGTTTTCGGAATAACTATTCCATCATCAGTGCTATGTGGATTTACATGTTTAATAGCTTTTAAATATATGTCGGTAAATCAATTTAAATGTAGTAAGATTGACTTTAAATTACATCTTTAATATTTAAAAACTATGATGTTTTTTGTTATAAAAGGAATTTATAATATGGCAACGTGGGACTCTAATGGGATTGCTAGTGCTAAGAGGAAGTGTCTCTGATAGAACAGTTTGGCAATTGCTCTTATTTTTTTCGCGACATTCAAATGCATTCTAGACATTTTGTACGCGTTTAATAGTTTTTATTTTATTTTTCAATACATGCGAAATTTTTAACATGCATTTTGATATATAGTAAATCCGTACGACACTGTAATTTTACAGTATTACAATTTAAAAATGAAGGTGTAAACTATTTATTTACCGCAGTTGCACATACCAGAATTTTTTATTTAGTCATTTAGTGTCTCCATCGCATTCATTAGTTCTCCAGTTCGTTTATTTCTTACTTTGTCCATTAGTGTTAATCTACAAATTTATTCTGTTTTCCATTCTTTTATTATTCAGTTGTTCTTCATCTCCTGGTTTTATGCTGTGTTTCCGATAACGATGTATTGAGTTTTGTCAAAATTAGTTTACAAACCCCAGCTTCCAAATTCTCTTTTTATCTGCTTTATCACGTAGATGACGCCGTCTTGATCTTATGCTAAACTCATTCTTTGATCATCGGCAAAGAAAAGACGTATTGTCCGATAAACACTGCATGTCTTGGCACGATGTTTCTTTGGTATTGTGACAAATGTCGACTTAAACCAATCAGCTGAAAATATCTCAGTGTCATAAATTCTGTTTAAGAAACACACAGTGCTTTAAATCCATTTTATCATATATACTTAGACTTTAATCACATCGACGCTAAGTGCTTTTCCATATTTGGCCATTTGTGTTGTTCATGTAACCTCACTTTCTGTTCTATAGATGATGTATTTTTTGTTCTAGTACACTGGTTATTTCTTGTTTTACGGCATCGTTTGCAAAGGTAGTAGATGCTAAACACATTATTCGGCAATATAGGCTGACACAACCATAGGTGCTATAAATACTAAACTACTATTAAACTACAAGCAAGTAATGTAATATTTAATTAATAATAGAACGTCCAGAAGGCCTTTCTTCAGTACAAAGTGTCTTATTTTGCCCTTCTGCTCGTGTTTGTAGAGTTTGGGTGCAGATCTTTCAAAAATCATATAGAGGCTGTTTGCATTATCTTTAAAATTAAAGTTAAATGGGCGCCATCTTTAACTTCATCCTCGTTCAGGAAGCGAGCTCAAAGAATTAAAATGAAAAATTTAAAACAAAACTATCTCTCTTCTCATTTCCATAATGCCAAAAGGTATACCGATGTACATCACAAATTCAACCATTTTACATTATTAGCTCTTATTTCAATTTTATGTTGTAATAATACATTATTTCAAAGTGTACCAATAAAAAAAAAACACTTGCTCTACTTGGAACAGTCCGGCTGCGCCATCGTACTCGAAAAATCACGCGTGTTTTAAAGACCTAAATATCCACATGCTCACAATATAACTTGGAATTAGTAGAATGAAAAAGAATAGATCAGTATAATAACAACAAATATAAACCAAAATTAAATACAGTAGACTCGCGATTATCCGAGGTAATTTGGACCGTGACTACCTCGGATACGGAAAAAACTCGGTTAACACCGAGATTGGTTGTACTGATAGAGAAACACATAAATAACGATAACTGTGGTTATTTTAATGCCTTAAAACTGTATATTAAAGATAAAAATATTTGCTTCATTCCTCTTTTAGAGGCGCCGATGTTGCGCCAACGTTGAAAATGAAGGACGTCTACTAGCGTCGATTCTTCTTGCTGCTCGATGTTTGCGAGAGCTGCTTTAAGCGCCTTCAACCCATCGGAATGAGAAATCTTTTGAGTTATCTCATCTGTATCTTTTTCTTCTTCATGGTGGATGTTTAGAACTAGATGGGCAATTGCGTCATTTGCTAGTTCTATTTGGTTTCAACCAACCTAGTTTTCCGATTGGTTGTTCAATTGGTGATTCACTGCCCAGGTTGGCTATAGTATCAATTTTAGAGTCATCAGTTTCTTTTTAAAGGTTTAGTGTTTTGTTTTCTGTCTGAAATAATTGTTTTCATGATTTTTGAATAGTGGACACTTTTACATTGTCCTATGCAGATGCATTTTCATAACATACATCTTTAACCATGATTTTCTTCAATACGTTAATTACAGCCAGCTTTTCATCCACAATATGTAGCAGTACCTGAAGAGGTCTCAGCTGATATTTCCTCTTCCTTGCTTCTATAACGTCTTGCTCTAGGGGTTGGATGAGAGACGTCACATTAGGTAAAATGATTACATGTTATGTCACTATTAATCAATTCGGTAAGATAGTGAGTTGTCCAATCACAACAAAGCTTTTGGAGGTAGATTTTTGTCTTTTAGATTGGCATCAATGACTCGTACAAAGTCATTAAAAATCAGTTCTTAAAAATGTTACAGCCCATCCATGCATTGCGTTGATTTTTATAGGTTGTAAGTAAGCAATTCACTTGGATATTTTTAAATGCCCTTGGATCATTTTATTAAAAGAGGTCTTAATTTAAATGAACCAGAAGCATTTTTGCAGATCATAATTGTGACTCTTTCTTTGATTTTCTTTTAACCTGGTGGATTATAACTCATTATTAGCAACTGGTGTTTTCGAATGAAGCAATGTAAAGTGAAGGCCTGTCTCATCACAGTTAAATATTTGGTCTGAAGTCAGTTTATGTTTAAGAATAATGTCTTGTAATTTTAAATAAAATGTTCCAATTTCAGTTGAGTGAGCAGAAAGTTTTTCGCTATAAATATTCAATTGTCGGATACCATATTTATTCTTCCACGAGTCAATCCATTCCTCACTAGCACAAAAGTTTTCTTCTACATCCATGAACTTCTTGTGTAATTCAATAGCTTTTGCTTGGAGTATTATACCACTTGTATTATACCCAATCATCTTATTTGTAAAAAACACACAAACAACGCCTCAGAAGTTTGTTCATGGTCTCTTTTCTACATGGTCTTCCGCGTCAATTTACTCCCACCACTCACACTTCGGTTGACCCACTGTTCGATTTCATTCCGTTTGCGCTTCCAATCTCTAACAGTTACTTCTATAACACTTTATTCCGAAGCAACCTTCTTTATTAATCCACCCTTGTCCAACCTTTTAATTTCACTTACTTTTGTTTCCAAAGATACAATTACTTTCTTCCGCTTTCCACTCATATTACACAGTAAGAACAACCACTTTCTCACACTTACAAAAATCAACTTTACATCAACAATGAAAAATTAATTATAAAACCAAAACCAATAAACTCGAATAAATACAATTTAAAACAAAACAGTACACAAAAGGAAAAATTTTATATTACAGTTATTTAATTTGACGATCTGAATGGCATCAAACAAAACGGTAGCTCAACCTACACAATAATTGTAGATAAACAGCAGATAAACAAATAACATTGGCTAAAAATAAATGGCCATAAAATCGTTGGGGATTATTGGTTTGCTTCAGTGAAAACGACAGTCGAACTACATAAACGAGGTCTGTATTTTTGGGTTTTATAAAAAATAGCTACCAAGCAATATCTGGTAAACAATTCCCTGAAAATATGTTGGGAACTTTTTATGCCACGTAACAGTTGATAATGTAAACTTAGTTCGTGTAGAGTGGAGGGATAAAAAATCCATACTTTTATTGAAAGCTGTGATACCACAACTAACGGCGAACCTGCCAAGAAAAAACGCGTTAATAATAAAAATGAAATTCCGTCTATAAAAGAAATATCCAAGATTAAATTAGTCGAAGAATATTTTGATGGCGTTCCCTATTGATATCCACAAGAAAGTCACGTTTAACATAGGAACACACAGAATTGGAAACACCGAATGTACAACTCAGTGGTTGGTATTATAGAAACTAATTTTTTCTTAGCCTATGAATACTTTAGAAAAATAAATTTGCTCTCGCATGAATCTTTTACACCGAAATAACAATTACAGCTAATAAAAAATGCATTGCCAGACGATAAAGAGACGCAAATGATTTTATACAAAAGACACTCCAATACCTAATAACAAAATAAAAATCGTCTCAAGTATCTATAAAAAGCTTTGAGCAGCCAAATTGTCAAACAAAGAATACAAAGAAAATGTGTAGTTTGTTCCCGAAATAATCATAACTAACAAAAATCAAGTTTTTTTGTAAAACCTGTGGAATTAAATCGGTGTTATGTGCTCCAAAGATAGTTTTACAATTGCAATTTTGTTTGGCATACCATATTTTACATGGAATTCCATCCAAAAGTGTAGCATTTTAAAATTCCTTGATGTATATTAAAATCCCCTCGTATATGTACATATTAGAATACCAAAGAATATTTTAAATTTATTTCATTTCCTATCAGTATGTGTAAACAAAAACCGAGATAATATTTCGATCCCTTTTGCGTCGCCAAGTAATATAAACACGTTTTTAAAAGTTTGTTTATGTAAAACAGATGTGTATTTCCTTTTTATTCTTTTGATCGAAGTCGCTTTTTAGATATTTTGCGTGTTTCAAATAGACAGAAATATTCTCGTTTATATGTTTGGTTTATACTAAGTTGAGAAGTGAATGATTTTTAAGAATTAACTCACTCTCGCTAAGGCGGCTGTCGGTTGCAGTTGCTTACAGTGTTGGTCAAAAGTTTTCTTCAAATTTGTAATATCTTCGTCCTTCGTCCTATTTTTTATACGATAATGTGTAGCATTGTGAAGTTAATAGTTAAAGTTAAAAAAATTTCACGTCGAATTTGTAATGTTTTCTCATTCTTCGTCCCTTTTTATGGAAATCTAGTATGTCGTGGCAGCTAATAGTAGCAGTTCAATGTGTAGTTGCAATCTAAGTGAGATTTTAAAAGATAACCACATTTTGCCATTGTGTTCAGTTCTACCTGTTCTAGCTTTTTAAGGAGAAAAGTTTCCAAAGTTTGTGTTTCAGTGCCCCAACTTCCAACCTTAATAATTCGCAGTGTGATATGCAGTTTTTGTTTGTGTGGCAGAGAGTTTTAGCCCAGTCTACCCCCAGAAATTCCAGTGAAGTCTAGTTTCCACCCCCAGCATTTTTGTGTAAAACCTAAGTGCAATCCTGGTGACTTTTGTAGTCAAATTTTAAAGGAAAAATAAAAAATAAACATTTTTCTAAATAATTGCTTTCATGGGAGTTTGTAAAGATAAATTTTTATTTGCAATAATCTATTTCTGCCACAGTTTATAGCCCAGTAACAATAGTAAGTGTTTTTCTTTGTTATTTTTGTATTTACTTTTGTGACTATGAATGTAGTATTTTTTTATTGTCTATTTTTGTAACTGTTTGTGATGAGACAACAATAAATGTTTAATTTTTTCCTAAACCGTTTTATTTATTTCTCTTAACTAACTCTGTAACCCCTTTTTTGTGTTTTTTTTTAAAGATATATTTTGTATTTCTAATAATTATTTCAATAGTTACAACTAGTTGTTGTATTCGTTATAATTTGGCAGCTCGAAGCGGCGTCCTTTAAATAGCTAGAGGTCTTTCTTGTTGTTTTGTTTGTTCATTTGTTCCAGGAGATTCATGTAAGCACCCCTTTGTTTCAAGTTTTGTAGTTGCCCCAATCCAACCTCTTGCCATTTAACTTATCCACGACACCAGGTCTCCAAATAAACACTGAGTGCCGTTTGTATAAGTATCGTTTATTTTGCTTGCCCTATCTTCACCCCCAGTAACTTCTGTCCCAATTTTTAACCCCTTATAGCAATACCCCAAGTGGTAGGCAAAATATTTCATTACAAAAGAAAGCGTTAATTTTCCATTATAAAAGAAATTCAGCCTGTACTACCCGCAATATTCTGTCTACTTAATAGCTTTTACGTTTGCTTAAATTTTCATTTTATTTCCGTATATTTTTTTAACTGAAACTTGTTGTCAGACGTCAAGTGCGCCTTTTAGTTTTTAAATTAATTTTACATGCTTTAGTAAATGTTTGTGTTCTTAAAAATTCTCAAGGAACCTTAAAACCGATATGCACGGAACTGATAAATATCTTTGTACTGCCGGAATCATTTAAGTCCTGCTGTAATGACAAATAGTTGAGTTTTCCTAGCAGTACATAACCTCTGTCCAACTGTCCTGCCGGAAGAGGCTTCTGGTAGGACAAACCAATGGACGTACTTTCATTAATAAATATACCGAAACTTTTTTTTATATTTTATAAATATCTTAATTTTAAAACTGAATTAACTACGCGAAACTCTAACGTGTACTGAGAATGAAATCTAAATGAAAATGACTTATTCATATGCAATGCATACTCTTTATCTTTTTCTAAGCTAAGCTGAATACCCACTTAACTGTCTACTAACTAACTAATAAAAACTACCCACTTAATATTGTCATTTGTAAAAACATCTTTAATTAGTAGTAGCCTAATATTCGTTTGAATCGAAATGTTCTTAGTGCAGTGCAACTAGTGCAACATTTTATTAATGATATTTATACTATCTTCGGGATCCTTAGCCTTCGGTGTAAATGTTAAAAATATTATAAATACAGTCGCAAAAAATCAAAATTGAACTTTGAAATGTACACAAAGTTAAAATGCATTTCTAAAAGACCTAAATAATACTAATTCCAATAATTGGGCCGTAAGAAGTAAGTACAACTCTTTATATTATTTTATCTTTTAAGATTACCTCGGTTATAAATACACAGTACTTATGCTAGGAATAAGCTTTTAAACATTTAACAAGAAAAAAATCGACGTGTTTTTTTAATTGTTAACAATTAAGCCCGAAAATGGAATTTTTTATTATAACAAACGATTTATCTGTTAAGAAAAACAAAAAAAAACTTCAAAATGGCATATTTTAAAATTTTTTACATTAATTTCTTGCTAAAAAAAACAGCAAAATACGGCAAACTTGGTAATAAATTGTTTACAACTTTTGTAAAAATTAAGTAACACTTTTTTATTGCTCCCTCCAACAAAAATTACTTTTAAAAGTTATTCAAATTGTTTAGCCCCGAGATCATTTTTTATAATATTGTAAGACAAAACATCATTAAGGATACGCAATTCCAGGGAAGGTGTACAAGAGTTCAAGACTTTTTATTTAAATGTACACCAAAACGAGTTAAAAAAATGTTTAAAATCAAAAATAGTTGATAGTTACTGTTATTTTTAACGACGGCGATGATTAGATAAAAAGAATGGATTTTTTAAATTGCACTTAATTATTTTAATAGTTTATTAATATAGTTTTAATGTACAATAGTTAGGAAACGTAATAAGTTTAATTTTAAAGATTGAATAACTTAAAGTTTGATTATATAATTTTAAAATCAATTAGAATATAAGAAAAATTTGAATTTGTTCTGAGAAATATATTTTTTTACTTGTTTAAACAAAATACATTGTTTATTTTATTAATAAAATTACTAAAATATTGAATACTTGTCATGAATCCAAAAAGAACCTACAGAAACTTATACTTACTTAAACTTACTTGAATTTTTAGTTTTCCCTTGTACTTATGGTTTGACTAATGTTTTATCCTAATTTTTAGCCCCCGCAGACTCTGCTATTTAAGTTTTATTATATCTCCGCTTTTTACCTAATCGTTTAAGAATTGGTTGATCGAATTTTCTAGTTTCCCCAATCCTTTATTCTTATGGGTGACTTTAATGCTCTTAGTACTATGTGGGGATCCAGCCGTACATCTCCACATACAAATTTTAACTTATTATCCAATACTTTCTCCGCTTTAGATCTTAGCTTCTGCGATCCTAAATCAGCACCCTTTATTTCCTGAAACACGATAATTTTCACGATAGGAATCATTTTCTCATTATAATCTCCTCATCCTCTAATAAGTAGTAATTTGTAATATGTGGATCTTTTTGACCGCGTAGCGACGAGATAAGGGTTAAATTAAGATTATTTTCCAATAATAAATTTAAAACATCTTCACGATTGAAGACACTGTTCAGCTATGAAGACCTGGACTAAAAAGTGAAAGATCAAGTGCAGAAAGCAAATAGACTGGCAGGATGCCTTAATAACACTAATAACACTATATGGCGAGAACGACGTCTTGATACTGAATCGAAGTTAAAATTTTATAAAACCAGTGTAAGACCAATAATGACATATGCATCAGAAAAAGACTCGACACAGCCACAACACAAAAGACTACTGAAAACGGCAGAGATGAGAGTACTGAGAAGAATTACAGGAAATACGCCAAAAGATCGAAAGAGGAGTGAAGACATTAGAAGAAAATTTAACGTACAGTGTATAAACGAATGAACACCAAAGAGAAACAATAACAAAATAGCAAGAGATAAATCACCAATCGGTAAAGGTATCGGACAACTACGCAAAAGATGAACTTTCCATAAAGCCAATTCATTTAATCCACCAATGAACATACTGAATTTCTTATAAAGAGAAAGAAGAAAAAGAATAAATTTAATCTTCTTACAGTGTTTACTAACTCTGGTTATTGACCATCATATTACTTTATCTACTACTGCTCTGAAACCTATTTACGTCATTCCCATCCATGTAGGTTCCTCAGCCACGATGTTCTTCTACGTCCTGCTAACGTTCGACCTACTATTTTCTTCTGCCTAATAAGCTGCAGTTGGTAGTACTTCTCATTTCTCATGATGTGCCAAAATTTTTTTCGTTTGATAGTTAGAAGAAGGATAGCTGAAAGGTACATAAATTTAATAAAAAATAATATCATGAGACAACAGCTTTAGAACAACGTTTTATAAGTTTGTAGGAGGAGCTTTGACATACAGGTCATGACCGAGATAAACTTTAAGTGGAAAAAGTAGATCCAAGGCCAGAACTAGGTTACTGAACTGGAAAGTACAATAATCTGTATTGTATAGAAATTATATAAGGAAAGTACTCGATAGTTCAATAACTTAGTCCTGGCCTTGGTCCTACTTGTTATGATAATTGAAACTGGTTATCTCGACAAGGTGATAACTTTTCAAAAATGCATTTTAACTGTGAACGACCTGTTATCTACCCATGCATAAGTGATTGATTTTTTCAATAAAAACCTAAAAAATATCGGCAACTCTTATTGTTTTCGGTGATTAATATCGTAAGATTGACTGACACAGAAATTGCTGATTATCTGTTTAACCTAGTTTTTGTTAAGATACCAAATATATAAAGTTATTGCTAGTTAAGGTTTTGACATAAAACAGTAAGTACGTTTTGTTAATACATATAGTGTAGGATATTAATACAATAAAAATAAAGGTACAAAAGGTTATATAATATGTAAATTATAATCCACAAGGAAACTGAAATTCCTGTAGTTGGCTGTATACCATGAATCACAAAAGTTTTATTTAAAATCCTTTATAATTAATTATATACCTTTTATTAAGGATTTTAAATAAAACTTTAATAAAGTATTTATATATATTTGCTCGGGTCTTTTCGTCTTCTAGAGCTTCGTATTCTTGGGCTAAATCCTGTAATTCGGCTAAGTTTCCGAAATCCCGGCGGCGAGCATAAAGCTTATATTCTGGTAACAAATTTTTGTATATCCTTTCGAGTTCTTGGTTTTTGGAAAAAGAGCCTTCTCGTCTGATTAATGTTTGAATCTCCGTGATATATCTATCTACTGGTTCGTTCTGTGTCTGTCTTCTGTTTCGGATTTCCTCTTCTAGTTGTAGCAAATATCCCCTGGGATAGAAAGCTTTTTTAAAATCTTCGCTGAAATCTGTCCATGACTTCCAATTTTTGTTATTGTTTCTGTACCATAACAAAGCGTGGTCTCCTAATAATTCAGGTAATGCTCTTAGTAGATCTTGTTTATCGATCTCGTAGGCCAAGCTTAATTCGTCTATCCTCTCTAAGAATTCTATTGCATCCGAATGTTTCTTGTCGAAGTGTGTGTTCCACTTTCGTACTTGATTTAGCAATTCCGGTTGCCCCATTTGTTTCGTTATTGTTAATTCCTGTAATTGTCTTCGGATGCCCGAAATTTCCTGGGCCAGTGTGTCGGATTCTGTTCCCTTGGAAGTTTTTTCTTTTGGGATTGTTCCTGTAGCTTCCTCGCGATTTTTAAAATAGGTTCTGAGTCGTGCTCTCAATTCGTCGACGGTTCCCTTGGGATCTAAGCCGCATTTTTCGGCCTCGCTCTGCAATTCCTCTTTGCAAAGTCGATTTATCCACGACGTACCTGTTACTGAGTCTGTGTCTTTATCTGTCGGCATGTTATTAATTTTTGCTCGGGCGCCAGTTTGTGATGGGTAGCTCTTTCGGGGCGACAGACTCAGTAAAACACAGGTTTGAAATAAAAATAAATCTATTAAGTATATATATACAATAAATAAAAACTAAAAAAAAGAATTCTACGTTGTATACTTATAAAACAAAAATAAAATGAATTCTACGTTTCCGTCTGGGTCCCGCGATGAATGAATATTCCCCGGCAAACGCCTATAAAAGAAAAGAAACTAATTAATACTACTAATATACTCGCTTTCGCTTCAATTCAGAGAAAGCTCCGTATATGCTCGCAAACAAAATATTTAGCTGTGCAGACCCACGGCAATGTTCAATACACAATGCCGACGGGTTCCGCTTGGCTAAGGACAGAGTATGATCCTCAATACGGAGATCTCTGTCCCGGTTGGTTCTGTGCAGATCCACGGTAATGCTCAATACGCAATACCGATGGGTTCCGCTTGGTTAGGGACAGAGTATGATCCTCAATACGGAACTATCTCTGTCCAGAATGTCTCGCTGGTTCACTACACCGGCGAGTCAGGGAGCCTAGAGCGCTAGCTACAAGACTGTCTAATTCCGCTATTCGCACGCCTTAAATAGCCGTTCTGAATCCCACTCGACCCTCACGTTGTAGAAGTGGATGCGCAAATATTGACACTCCCACGGTTCGAACTGTTAAACGATCAAAGCATCGTTACAACTCTTGAATCTAGTATTCCCATCACCAGATTAAAAAATTGCTTTTGTATAATTAATCTGTTAATTCAATCTTCATGGATATATCGACTCTCCCAACGAAAACGGTCGTAACTCAAAATCACTCATTCCGAGATAATTACGTTTAAAAATAATTGTGAAAAGTGACGTTATGTAATTTTTTAATTATCACTACCACGTTTTTCATTTTTTCACTTAGAAATTATTTGTGCAATAAGAATTATTGCAAACGACTATAAATTTCATAAAAATATTAGATTTTGGATTTTGAATGAGTTACTGCAATGTTCGTCGACAAAAAGTTAAGTTAAAAAAACATACTACAATAATAAAACGAATAAGATTAACAAACATTTTATTTTTAGCAATGTGTTTATAATGACATTAAGACACTAATTATAATAATAATTAACGACTAATTGCTCAGTACAATACACCGCTATTGTTCAGATTCGGAACCAGTTTATTGATCTGTAGAGCACTCTGGTAGAATGTCTTCACTAAAAGGCCGCAGGGAGTTATAAAACCCACGGTACATTGCTGGTATCAAATTGGCTTTACATAAACTTAAAAGACCATCTAATTTTTTACTGTCAATTAATAAAAGACCTTGGTATACACATGGTCGTTTATATTCTTGGGGTTTACGTAATTTTGATGTTGCGATGTCGAGTTCTTTGCAATTTTCTGCAAAACTGATAAAATAACCTTATAAGGATTCTTCTGTTCGAAGTGAATTTTCCTAATTTTGCTTATCTTTATCACATCCGCTGTATTAATTCTCTTACAGTTCTGTTTCTGAACCATTGGCTTTAAACTAAAAAATTCTTCTTGAGACATTTCTTTTACTCTATACTGTGAGGAAGTAACTTTTGCCATCTTTATGAGGCTAATCCACTGGTCGGGAGTATAAATATTCGAACGTCGTTTCTTTGCAACTTTTATCACAGCGTGCATACTGTCATTTTCGTTCTGAGTCTTACCCATCTCAAGGAAACGGTATGTTATTTATAGATCCAAAGTCACCGATACATGAGCAAACATCGAAAAATAAAACGATTGCGGTTTTGCCATCCGCAATTGTCGGAGTATAACACGACTTTTCGAATGCCATCTTGTTTCGTAACTTTTAAAAAATGCCATAAACAGCTTGCAATTTCATTCGGCCCCCTTTTTGATATTTATTCATTACATACGTAGCAATATCCTTGATTATTGCCCAAGTCGTAAATAGTAAAATTATAAGTTGCAAGGTTACTCTTATAATAAAAGTTACTTACCTCTGACTTGGGCGTTACTAATACCTTCTGCAAATGGAAGCATATTGTTAAAAACGATTTATCACTTTTTGACAATTCTTTATTGACATTTTTCAGATTTTTAACAAATTCTTTGTTTAAAAAAAGGCTAGTGTAATTTTCTTCCATTGATTGAGTTCTTTTCCCCGGATCTGTATTGTTATAAGTTATAAGCACTGCATACTAAACACTAATCTTTCTTAGGCTTGAAAAATGCGATGTTGAATTGTTAGTTTAGAGTATCTCTATATTGACTAACTGTCGCGACGGTATCCCTTTTTTTGAGTTTGGCATATTCCACGTATATTCGGTCCATTACAGATATGTTTAAACCCTCTTCTAAGTACATGCGTGTTGAGTTCTGCCTTGTATAATGAGAAAGTACAAGTGGAAGTAATTTTATGTGTTCTACAATATTTTATTTTACACTACCCGGGATCTTGTGCAGTCTAGTATTATCTTTTCCTGTCTTATCTGCGTCTATGGTACTAGCTTCACTAATTATTTTAAATGCAGTGCTAACAAAAGTTTCAGAAATCGCAAGCGTACTCACAAACATTGTTTTGCAAATTTGTTTCTCGACATTACCAATAATAAACAAAATTCGTCAAAAATTGCTTGTCTTGTTTCACAATTTAATAGGCTATTACATTTATATCTGCAACTATTCTTACAAGGAACCTTCATCTTCTTTGCAGGTATAAACCTATCTTTGCGGTTCTTATGTTCCAGACCTCTATTAAGTTCTCGTTTGACTTTTTTTTCAATCCATTCGTTCTCACTTCTAACTCGTTTTCTTCCTATCATAAAGTTTTCTGTCACTTTTCGCTTTCTGTTTGATGATAGTCTGTCTAATGGCACATTATTTCTCTTGTTATCAGATAGATTCAAATTTTCGTTTTCGGCTTCTGATCCTGAGGGAACATAGTTCGGATCATCATTGGAATAATCACAAGGAAATATATTGGTATCAATGTCATCGGTATGATTGTCGCCCTTACTTTAATTTCCGTTGTCTAAAACAAAAAAAAAACAAAATAAAAAAAATTAAATTAAAAAAAAGAAACGTTTAAATGATTAAATACCTAGATTGTTCCTTGATCCTGAGGGAAAACAGTTTGGATCATCATCGAAGTAATCAGATGGAAATATATTGGTATCAATGCCAACGGTATGATTGTCGTCGTTACTTTCATTTTCGTTGTCTAAAACAAAAAAAAATAAAAAAATTTAAATGAAAAAAAAAGAAGCGTTTAAATGATTAAATAGTTTATTTAAAGAATAATATCTAAATTTTAAAATGACCAAATTTTCAGGAAAAGGAAAGAAATAAATAATTTTTCTCATTGGCAGTGTCACATTCATACAGTCTTAGTTACAAAAGTAAATATTTTTAAAAATCATATGGTACTCCTCAATACTGTTTGGCTTTCACGTGCAATTGTTGACAGTTGGAAATTTGGTTTTTAAAGTGACATTCTTCATCGGCGAAGAGAAATAGAACATACATAATAGAAAAAAATATACATAAAAGTATGAATCGACACAATGTGAAATACCGTTTTTGCTCTAAATATTTGTGGTTTACGATCCTGGGATAGGGCAAAACTATCTATTTATAGCCAACGTGGCTAGATCAACCTTTTGTCGGTAAATTAACACATTTCAAAGAAATTAGAAGCGCTTTATAGCACATACTTACCCCATCAAACCTTTCCACGAGACTTGAGACAGGTACGGCCAGTTTGGTGATAATTTTAGTATGGAGTGGTCTATCAAAGTTGTGCAGGAATTTTTATCATTGTATAAATTACCGAACTTAATAAAAATTTTACCGCCAACACTGATGGCGTACAATAGACTGAAATTTTGATACTCACCATAGGATTGATCCGACTGGATTTTGGAGTAAGTTAAGTGCATTTATTGAAAAGCAAATATTTACTAATTTCACGGTGATGTGGAATGCCCACCATTGTCTCTTTTTTGATAGTTAATATTGATTTTCTGTTTTTCTTTGCCAACGTAAACCCGCGAAGAGCGCCTTTTCACGAGCTGTGAGATGCCGCCTTTAGTCTGTTAGATGGCACGTCTTTATTTACCTGTCATTTTCGTTTGTTGAAGACATTGCTTATTTGTTACAATCTTGAACCTTCCATAAACAAGAAAACGTTATAGGATTGAATATTTTGGACGCATATGCTTGAAGTAGTTTAACAAGGTATACAAGTATGCTAATATTTTTGATCGGGTAGATAATAATGTTTATTTAGAATCTGATAACTAAATGGGTTCAAATATTAAAGAAATTAAATTAGATAAGATTAGAATAATGTTTGGTGGAAAACCCTAATTGGATTCATGAGGTATATTCAAATGATCAAAACGTTATCGTTTAAGGTGGTAGCATTGATGTACCATAATTATTGATCTTATGTTTATAGAAGGAAAGTTAAAGCTAAAAAATATTTAAGTACATATTATAAGAGATGAAGTTGCTCCTTTTTTGGCAAACTTATATCCAAATTCAGTACATTGTTGCTTACAGAATGATCATTGATCATGCTTCAAATCATGGGCAACACTTTATTATGTTGGAATTGTAAGAGTTTTTTAAATGAAATATTTTACAATATATGGATTGAACGGTAACAACAGAAATAAGGAGTTTTGCAACTAAAACTTCAGATAAAGTTAGGAAGTAGTTTTATTACAGCGTAAATTGTTTCCAACAATTGGATGGAGAATATTTTCAGAATTTATTTAAGTGTTATTTAATTATAGATATAAAGTACTTTTTTCTTATGTATTCAGAAGTTGCCTTGCGTTATTAAAGTTTCTAAAAGCGTTGAGAATTTAAAACTCGACGTTTAGGAACCCATTTTGGAGTCATTATTAAGTAGGATACGGTTTCGTTCGAGTTCGTGGTCTCAATCTGCCTCAATATCTATGAGAGACCTTGTTTAAGTTACCCACGTACATACATAGGACAGACAAACCGACGAATCCATAACCGCATTTAAGAAAATTCTATATCTGTAAAAAATTCCGATACTACTTTAGCCCCAGCCCAACATCATGTTCAGACAGACTACAAAATGGATTTCGAAAAAGCAAAAACCATCACCCCCATCCACTCCTTAAAATCGAGAATTATTCGTAAAGCCATAGAAAATGAAAAACGGCCTAACATGCGCGATGGCGCTAAACGACTGCCTGCAACATGGTGACTTGCCGCGCATACTTAGAGTATAAAAGCAGTACATAGCAGGGTAAGACCAGTCTTCACTCGATACTGAGGAGTAGGCAGATTGAGACCTTAGTGCCGTTTGACGGTTCTGAATTAGCATAGTTACAAAGACGATTTAAGACCACCTCGACCGATTTTTATTTTATAGTGGATTCGTATGCTTCATGGGAGGAGCCCTATTTATTTATGAAAAAATTGCATTATAAACTCGGCTGTTGCTACTTTAAGTTACAGTTTAAACTTAACGTTAGTTTCAAAAACGACTCTTTGCATAGGTACTCAGACTCAAGTCAAAGACGAGTCATCGCCATAGCCGCGCCTCTGGACCAACCAACACTCGCTTCTCGATCACGCGATCTTCGCGTAAAAGCTGAATACTCAGAATGTTTCTGTTTACACATGGACAGAAGATAAAGGACAAAAGTCATCAAATTAATGAAGTTGTCTTAATTTTGTACACTGAACTAACCAGCCGCATTAGAATCAAGTTAAAGCTTCAACGAAGTAAGGACAATTGCAGAGGGTTGCGCTAGACAAAATCAAAATATAAACATAATCACAATGTGTTGCTGGTGTCTGAATCGCTTTAAGTTAGTAAAAAAAATTGAGTTGGTGTTTCCTCTGACAGGTCATTCATAAATGCCAGCGGACCACGGCTTCGGGATAACAGAACCAGAGTTGAAGGCAAAGAAGATAATTCTAACAGTGACAGAATATCAAGATGTATTTAAAAAGTATAGTGAAGTAAAAAAGCTTGGGGATAATTGGGTATCTCGAAACTGGAGGGAAATGACAAAAAACTACGTAAGAAATGTAGGACAGTTTCACTTTAAACTTAAATCTTCAAAGCTTTGCAAATCAACTAAAAATAAGGTGGTTGTGGGACGTGAAATAGCCTACAACACAGATTTGGGTGAAAATATACTATAGAAAAAAAAAAAGGAAAAAATTTAAAAAGCACCAGTCTCAGGGATATTCCTACTGGTGTCGCAGTAAAAGTAGAAAAGCTGAACGAAGTAAAAAATCTACTGAAAAAGCATTTTGAACCCGAATGGCGCGAAGTTTCCAGTTTATCTTGGTATTCGAATATATTCGACAACCAGGGACGTTATAAGCACCTGAATGTTGACACCGAGGATTGCAAATGTCATGGTATGGATGAAAAAGAAGACTTGTTGGTGGAGAAAATTAATTTCTCTTAACTAAAAATTTTCCTGTACATTCAATAAAATAAAAATTTGTGTCAAAAACGGCTTTTTTCATTTACTTTAGTTTATTTATAAAAGCGACTTATAACGATCTTTAAAATCAAACCCGGTTCAATGTCAACTTTAAAGCTTACTATAGGCTAAACCATTCAAGGGAATTTAATATGAAATTTTTAGAGCTTACTTGACATACTAGTAAAAAAATTATAAAAAGTATGTATGTACATATAATTAAATATGTACAGGGTGTACAATTAAGTCGGCACCAGGTGGGAAACATTTTTGTTTTTAGTTTTTAAGAAAAAACATTTTCTTTGTAAAAATTCTGCATAATCTAAAACCTAAACACAATAATCAAATATTAAATTTTTTAATTAGATACGAAAGTTATTGTAGTACCACCCAATGCACTGCATGATCGAACTTTATACAATAATAATTATTCTAAACCACAAACGCAAAGATTAACCAATCTATATTACAAAAAATATGTCTTTAAATAAACATTTAAAAATACACTTAGGTATATAAGTAAAAAATTATTATGTTTGCTCAGGAGGTTATCTTACTTTAAATTTTTAAAAACCACTCCCACAAAATTCCATAAATTCCATGTAATAATATCACGGAAAGCTAAGGAAATTTTAAACATTGTTTAAAGTTTAAAAAATCGGCTACACTGATTTTCTCCGAATTTTATACCTAGTTTAGTATTGCTACATCTATGGTCACCATTGACAATACTTCTAAGCTACTATGAAAGGAATCTGTAGAGTGGCTTATTCCAAAGCTTATAAATGTCGTGCTTAGATGGCGGTGCGAAATTGTAGGCTAAACATTTCTTGGAATAATGTTTTTTTTGGAAATGTTTTGTTCATTAATATTTGTATTCGAGGAGTATCTTTTGAATTATTGTTAAAAAATTTATTAGTTAGCTTTGATTTGTTTGGAATTAAATATGTACACATATGTCCAAAAGTTTGGAATATTGGAATATTAAATCTTTTTATTGATTTTTATATATAAACTCTTCTGAATAGTTAAACATCATTTTGTTTCAATCCTCAACAATACTAAATAAATCTCAAAACCAGATAAACGATATGCAAAAAAAATATTTATTCTCTTGGAGTGAAAAACTTACAATACAAAACGTACAACTTACATTTAAAAGTAAATTAGTATAGAAAAAAATAATTTTTAATAAAACTAATAATTAGTAATTCCTCCATTGGTCTGTATGCATACCTGTAGGCGATTTGGCATGCTGCCGATTACCTGGTCGAGCTGGGCTTCCCAATTCTCTCCCATTCTTCACGAGCAGCATCTTTTAGTTCTCAAAGTGTAATAGGGGGATTTTTTCGCTTCTTGATGCGTGTTTTGAGAATGTACCAATGTTCATGTCCGGGAAATTCGAGGGCCACTGTAATGTAGATATTCCTTCTTCTTCCAGAAAATTTTGTACTGCTGCTGTTAGATATGGAGGTGCGTTGTCATGCATAAATACAAATTTATCACCTACTGCTCCTCGGAATAGACGTACGATAGGATTTAAAACTTCCTCGATGTACACAGCATCAGTGACTCTTTTCTTCAGAACCAGCAGTAGCGTCCGTGTACCACTCATAATACCACCCCAAACCATAATACTGCCACCTTCAAATGGGACACGGGGTTGGGCTGTTTCCAGTCGGGTTTGTTATCCTGGGGCCCTCCAAACCAGTGTTGTTTGCGAATCAGATACCATGCCAATTTTTGACTCATCAGAGAACATCACGTTATTCCAGTTAGAACCATGATGCACCATTTCTCTAGCCCATTGCAACCTTACTATTTTGTGTTGGTAGTTTAGTTTAGGAACACGTAGCGGTCTTCTACGATACAAATTTACCGCATTTAGTCTGCGTGTTATTGTTTGTCGTGAAATATTCAGTCCATGAAGCCTAGAAATTTCTCTGGATATACCACTTGTAGATTCCAGATGATTTCTACAAGCTTTCAATGGTATTTTCCGGTTTTCTGCTGCTGTTGTACATCGACTTCTACCACTTCTGGGACGATCCTTAACGTCATTTGTATCTTTGTATTTGTATTTGTATTTTTTTTTTAATTTTCAATACAGCACTCTGAGTAGCATCAACAATATTCGCGTTATAACTTTGACTAAAGCCCTGTTGTAACAAAGCAATTACTCTAGATATGTCAAAATGAGATATCACGTTTCTAAGCATTTTTAAACGGCTCAAGTCAAATTTAAACAAAGACTGAAAAAATGTGTAAATACGCTAATCAGCGTATATGTATCAGAATGTGACCAAAATCATACAAAAACGATTCAAATTGTTTATCATTTTCATTTAAAAATTATAGAATGAATATTAACAACAATTTTAAAACCACCATAAGCGTAGATATATTATTTGTACGTATTCCAAACTTTTGGACATGTGTGTATTTAAGAAATTGAATTTATTTATACAGTATGTACAAAAATGTTGTTAAAAAAATATGTAGGTATATATTTTTCTGTATAACTTATTTAGATGAAACATGAAGCATACAACAAAGTGTGTTTATAAAAATCTACTAGAATACTCAAATATTTTGAGGACTTACGTGTTCGCGAACATACAAAATGTTGACTTTAAAAATGCATATGGTTTTCAATAGTAAATACATAACAGTAATTTTAAACCGGAACAAGTGTAGGTACATAGGTAAAACATGTACCTAGTTATTATCTAGCACAAAAAGCAATTTTTATCCTTTGCTTTGTTCCAAATCATAATATAACAGACGACAACATTATAAAGAGCGACAGTGAGATCTACTGCTCAATAAAAAAACACATGAGAAATACTGATGTACTTAATCTTATATTTTTTTATATACTCTTAAAATCTACAGTGAAATCATAAATAAACTCTAATTTTATTTACTTACACAACGGGTTCTCCAAACCATGGGTTAATACTTAAGGCTGATGCTTCTAGATTTTGCATAGGAACATAATTGCTTTCTTCTCTTCTTATTTGCTGAAATTCATGTGATAACTTTTAGGTGCATCGTTTTTATTCGGAATTTTTCTAAAAAATACGGAAAAATCCTTCGGCCGATGGACAACTGCTTCAGCTTGTTGATCTATGCGCAGCTTTTTTTCTCTCCAATCAGACTTTTCCTGTCCTTTTTCTGAGTCTTGATTATTTCGCCGTTGAAAATACTTTAAACTATTATCTAATCAATTCGATTGTAGTAGTTTCATAAAGTCATCAATTATTTATTGAAATATGATGACTTTATGAAAAGTATGGCTCCAACAAAGAAATCCAACAAAGTAAAAAGGTACCAATGATTGAAGTTTGGAGACGTCTATCTTATTCACTTTTGTCGCAGTAAATATTTAAAATTAGTTCTTTTAGTCGTTGGAAATAGAAAAAGAAAAAAAATTTGGCACATTTGGCTTTCTTGCCTTTTGTATATTTTCTATTCTTGTATATATCTTATATATTCTTGTATACTGAATGGTCCATTAATAAGATAACGAAGTCATCAAGATATACATTTTCAAAAATTTATATATAGTATCATATAATTTAGTGGTTACTTTTTAGCTTAACACTTAACTGAAACACCCTAAAATTTGATTTAAATCAAATTCTCGAGAGTCTACCAAAGGATAGAATGTAATACAAAGAATTCATACAGAATATTATCTGAATTAATAAATATTTTACTTGACCTTTTAATATGCAGATGGCTCAGAACTGTTTGGTTTCTTCTGATATCATTTATCTTACTTTTATATATCTAGCATTTTTCCTGCTAGGGACGACTATTTTTTGTTGGAGATGGGCTGCTCACGTAGTAAATATGAAAGATGTAAGATGGATACACAAGTTACCCTAAGGGAAACTCGTAGCAGGTAAACCACGCAGAGAAAGACCATCCACACGATGACAGGATGATCTGAGAAAGATTGATAACGAAAAATTGGATCCATACCGCACAAGACCTGCACTTTCAATACACACAGGGGAGGCCTATATCTTGCAGTGAACTTAAAACGGGTTGATAATAATGATGATGACGATGATGATGACGATACTGGCGTACATGTTAATTGAATTTGTTATCATCCATTACATTCTATTTATATAGTTTTTCAAAACGTTTTATACTAATTAGAAGTGTATTCTCAAATTCCATTTCGAGGCAGGTCCCACGGTTATTAAACTTAAACTTTGGGAACTTCTTCTTCTTCTTAAAGTGCCCTCTCCTCAATGGAGGTTGGCTACTACAATTTTAAACACTTCTCTATCTTCAGCTGTTCTTATTAGCTGTTCAAAATTTAGCCCTGTCCATTGTCGGATGTTTCTGAGCCACGATAGTCTTTTCCTTCCTAGGCCTATCTTTCCCTCGATTTTTCCTTTTACTATAAGTTGGGCATATTGGTACTTATTATTTCTCAGTGTGTGGCCTAGGTATGATGTTTTTCTAACTTTTACTGTGTTAAAAAGTTCTCTTTCCTTGCCTATTCTATGCAGCACTTCTTCGTTTGAGGTATGCGATGTCCATGAAATTTTGAGTATTCTCCGGTAGATCCACATTTCAAAGGCCTCCAATTTATTTACGTTTGATATTTTAAGGGTCCATGTTTCAACTGCATATAGAAGAGTCGACCAGACGTAGCATTTTGATAAACGTAGTCGAATTTCGAGTTTTATTCGAGAATCACAAAGTAGTTTTTTTATTTTTTCGAAAGATTTTCTGGCCTGTTCTATTCTCGATCTTATTTCTAGATCAGGATTTAGGCTGCTATCGATCCAACATCCCAGGTACTTAAATCTATTGACCTGTTCTAAAATGTGCCCATTTATTGTGCAAGGTTGAGGTACGTTTTGGTTTTTTCGGATTGACATCACTTTGGTTTTTTTAATGTTTATTTTCATTTTCATTTTTGGGAACTTATCGGTATCATATTTTTACTAATAGTAATCTTTATGAATAAAAACAAGTTCCTGGTGGCCATGATCATTGAAATAAATTATCTCACATATGCCACTGGAAGTCACCATTTCACATTCACTAACTACTAGCAGTAATATTTTAACAAAATTGTCATCATTACTAAAATATCGTAAGAACTCTCTATATTCCTTGATACTTGCTTCTTCCAATAACAGTAGTAGCCTTTTTTCTTTTTTGGGTTTGATTGTAATGAAAAAGAAACTAAGAAAATTCAAGTCAACAAACATCTTCCGTACAATATGTTTCGAAATCATTCTCAGGTTTTCGATTGTGATAACTTCTTAAAATATATTTCGTATCGATCTGGGAATAAAGGACGGTTCATTTATACCGTCGATGGTGACGTGGTTTAAGTGGGCTTGACGTGGGGGTTAGCGTGGGGATGGGCGCGAGAGTTGGCTCGAAAATTTCTGGCAGTATTTGTACCGATTTGTATACGATTTGTTTGGCCTATATAGGATCGGGGAGAGTCTACACAAGGAATTTCATAAACTCCATGTTATTCATTTGGAATGTCGTCTGTGATTAATTGGACAAAAGATGAAAGTTTTTGTTGGGGAGTATATATTATTTTTTATTCCAACCAAAACATTTCAAGCATTCCCTTTATCTCAATTGTGCAGAAATTTTTGTTTAGTTAATTGTTTCATAATATTTTCCTGAGCATGAAGACTTTCAATTGCCTTTTCTTTATTTATTTTTATATTTTCTGTCTGTGCTCAACATGTATGTAACTTTACTTTCGAAGTTTTCATAGTATGCATCAAGTAGGCTATTAGCGCACACAACATGTACAACCTGATTAAAAATTAAGCACGTATGTGCACCAGAGCTCTCTTTTTAGCAATTACAATAATCCATAAATTTAAAGAAGTAATCTCAATTGTTAAACAATGTTCTTTCTTTCTTAGTGACGAGCATCCAGGGGCTTAGACAGTATGATGATCCCTAGTCTTTTCTCCAATTAAATTATCTTTTTCAATAGTTGACGATGACGGTCCAGGTATTCCCATTTCATATCTATGCCTGTTATGAACTGTTAAAAAATGGGCTGTGTCAAAAGAGATAACTCGTTTAGATTATCGACAAATCTGTTTTAAAAGAATGGGTAATGAGATAAAAGAAACGCATTGTAAAACAAATTGGAAAACATTTCCAGACCTGGAATTCTGTTTCTTCTTTGTTGAGTACACAGTCCAATTGGCGATCATATTGGCAATAATAACTTTGTTTGTGGTAACTCGAAAAATATTAGCGGATGTCTCTTGATTTCGAAGATTTCGGAGCCAGGATGTTCTTCTTGAACCTGAGCCTCTTCTTCCAGAAATGTTGTCTTGTATTATGAGGCATAAAAGGCATATTTTTATTATTTATGTGCTCTTTTTTAGGTTTAATGTAATATATTTATTAATGAGAATTTCCTTTAGTTTATAGAAGGCAGCTCTGTCTTTCTTAACGCGTATTCTTATTTCTTTGCTCATATACCAGTTGTTGTTAATATTTGCCGCCAAATAGGTGATCTTGTGGACTCTTTTTAACTTTATTCCATACGCTCTGATGTTCATTGTTTGTAATCTGTTTTGCTGAGAACTATAAGTTTTGTCTTAGAAGTATTAAGTTTTAGCCTATATTCAACAAATTATTTCGCTTACCCTGTGTATAAGTCGTTGGAACTGTTTTTCATTGGAAGCAATCAGTACTGTGTTGTCTGCGTATCTGAGATTGTTAACGTTAATCACGTTAATTTTATTAATAATAGGGAGGCATTGGTTATTAATTCCCACCTTTTTTAAGACACCTATCTGATTGTCGCGGGTGACCAAGGCATTTTCGAAGTCAATAGAACACATATATACAGCTTGCTATATATTCCTACATCTTTGAACCATGACCTAGAAAATCAATAATGTTTCTATGGTGCCAAGATTGTTTCTATGGTGCCAAGATTATTTCTGAAACCAAACTGTGTTTCGCTTAGTTCTAATTCTATTTTGTTGTAAATTCTCGAGTGCAGTATTCTTAAAAAAATTTTCAGCACATGGCTCATCAGACTGATAGTGCGATGATTGCTACATTGCTTAGCGTTTATTTTTTTCTGTATCATTACAAATGTTAACAATAGCTATTCTGTTAGTATATGCCCTGTTTCGTATATTTTATTGAAGATATTGAGAAGAGAATGTTTGCCTTGATCGTCGTAGATCGTGTAGTTTGATTATTTAGCTGGGAATTTTATCTAGATCCGTTGTTTTTCTATTATATTCCCTTTACCTCTCTAGTTTGTTTCGTTCATTGACTTTTATATTTTTTTTGTTTTCCGTTGCCATTCCCATCGCAGTATCACAACCATTTAAACTGCTCCAGTTATGCTTGTGATAGTCTAGTTTCAAGCCAATCCAGGAGTATTTTGTCTGCGTCTTGAGCTGGTACTGCTGACTGATGATGCCTTTAATCAGGGAGCAATAGGAAAAAAATAATTAGATTTGGAATAATAAGGGGATGGGACATATTTTCTCTCAGTAAGAAGTTAAGAGTAAATCATGGCTAGCGTAGGCAGCAGTATGGTTTTTGTAAGGGACGGTAAGGCATATCGATATCTCAAAGCAACAGTGAAATATTGTAATTGTCGATGAACTGAGAAAACGGGCAAAATGTATTTTGCTAAAGGAATAACTATTCGTAACTTTCTTATCGTATAGAGAACTGCATTTATATTTTGAATATAACTTGTAAACTGAGTACTAGATTAGTTAACAGTAAGTACTTTTGTGAAAAATTGTACCAAACTTTTGAAAAAAAAAGTATATATACACTCTAGTTTGCTGATGACCAGGTAGTGCTACCGACCGACAGGGAAGACATGCAGTACATGCTTAGAAAACTGATAGAAGAATATAACGACTGGGGAATGAATGTCAATACAACAAAAATCAAATATCTTTGTATTGGAAACGAGTCAGATAACATAGTCCTCGAAAACGGACAACATATTTCCTGTTGTCAGATCTATGACTACTTGGGTGTTGCCTTTGACAATACAGGAACTGATACACGGGAAATAGAAAAACGAATCACTCAAGCAAAGAAAGTCTTAGGATGTCTCAATGGTATGCTGTGGAGTAAAGAGATAACGAAAGGAAGAAAATTTAATATGTATGAGACCATGATTAAAACTACTCTTCTTTATGGAGCTGAAACATGGAGAATTAGTGAAAAGAACAAAAAGCGAATAGAAGCAGTAGAGATGGATGCAATGAGAAGATCTTTAGGTATTTCCAGACGAGATCGAATCAAAAATGATGTAATAAAACAACGTATGGGAATAGAAGGAAATATAACTCAAGATATAGAGAAGAAACAATTAAGGTGGTATGTTCAACGGATGCCAGCAACAAGACTCCCCAAAGAAGTAGTAGAATGGCAACCGATAGGTCGACGAAACAGAGGAAGACCCAGATTAGAATGGCAACATGGCGTAAACAAGTCCATGAGCAAAAGAAATTTAACAACAAACGACTGCGAAGATAGGAAGAGATGGTGTTTAGGTATCGGACAACGTCGAAAGACGTTCTAAACCGATGTATATATATATATATATATATATATATATATATATATATATATATATATATATATATATATATATTACTAATATGAGACTAAATGAGAATAAGCCTGTTGCGACAAGTCAACGACGGTGTGTCATTAGCAAGATATCCTAATGTTGCTGTGACATCGAAAATAAATTGAAGACACGATTTCCTTCAACACTGGGATATCTCAGTGTTGTTGTTTTCACTGTTTATGAACTTTAAAAGAGATACAGTGGTTTAATGATTGTAGGGCAAAATTCTGTGTAGTTATACGTATCTCCGTGTTACCAGTATAGACTGCAAGAAATTCTATGTAAATAGAATACTTAAAAAAAAATTAAAATTTGGGACTTATCTCACTGTTGCTTAGAGGTATCGGTATATTGGATTTAGATACGATCGAGAAATAATTTCAAGAACTCGTCATGTCAACGAATGTAAAAAAACTGTCCGAAGATATTAAAGAATTTCAACAGGAAAATACCATGATGTAATGACAATGTTGCAGGCGAAATGCGAAGTTGTTAAGTGGGGCGAATATCACGAGTATGAACTGAGTATAATTAAGAGAAACTGAGAAAGACAATAGGAGAATTGTTAAAATGTTAAGGCTCCATAAAGTTTTCTCACAGACTCCTCAGATACGTATTCTATAGTTCTAAAAGGAGTCAGGTAAATACTTTTACTTTCCTCTTTACCAGTTTTCTTCTCGTAGCACTACAATCCGGGGTGGGTTTTGGCTGACTGCACAACTTGCTTCCATCTTGAACGGTCGTCCATAATAGTTGGGTCAGTGGGCAGCCCCATTGTTCTTAGATCTGACCATATATTGTCTCTCCATCGCATTCGTGGACGTCCTAAGGGTCTTCATCCTGCGGGGGCTTTCTCCCATATTAATTTGGCAAGGCGGTAATTGGGGGTCTATGGACATGGCCAGTCCATCTAAGACGTTGGAATTTAATCTCTTGGACTATATCGCTCGCTCTATACATCTGCTTGACCTCAGTATTTGTTCTCATTAGGTATTGGTTGCTATTAATGTCGTGATAAGGACCAAATATTCTTCTGAGGATTTTCCTCTCAAAACATCTAAGTTTTCTTTTAGTTTCTTTGGTCAGGGCCCACGTCTCACACCCATACATGAGCACCGATCTAATCACCGTTTTATATATTCTAATCTTTGATGTTCGTGTTAGGCGTTTAGATTTAATAGTATTGTGGAGGCTGTACATCTGTTTGCTGCCTGAATTCTTCCTTTAATCTCTTCCGCGATATCGTTATCTGCAGTGATTGTTGCTCCGAGATATTTAAAACTCTCCACTCTTTCAAAGTTATATGGGTCTATTGTCACATTTTGCCCTGTTCTATCTCGTCTCTTTTGTCTGTTGATGGACATGTATTTGGTTTTCTCTTCGTTTACCCTTAAACCAGTTTTCTTTGCCTCTACCTCCAATTTATTAAAAGTCTCCTTCACATTGGTGACAGTGTTTCCCACAATGTCAATGTCATCTGCGTATGCTAGTAGTAATTTTTAGATGATATTACATAATAGATGATATTAAAGAGGAGAGGTGACAGCGCATCTCCTTGTTTCAGGCCATTGCTTATTTCGAAAGATTCTGAGAGTTTGTTACCTATACGTACTCTGGATCTACAGCTATTCACATAACTTAACAAACTGGATAAGTTTTTTTGGAACTGAAAGTTCTGCCAATGCATTCCACCTCTGATGTGTGATGGGAATATGTATAAAGAGCAGAAAGACAAAATTATAATTTATTTTAAATTAGTCAACTTAAAGACATTTAGTCTAAAAACTAGAACAGTTTTTATACTCATTTAAATCATTTTTGTATTATTTAATACTGTAGTGACCAAAATTAAATAATAACAAAGCAATTTTAAACTAAAATTTACATTATTTTAATCGATATGATATATGTTTAAGCATAAATTTAAATTATTTTACTACAAATTCTTAATTGACTTGTTATCTCTGATGATATTATAATATGTTAATTACTGCTTTAAAATATTTCGGTAGTTATCAAGGCAAATATTCAATAGTGTCGTTTAAAACAGATTATCATAAAATTTGTGAAGTTTTATTTACTTGTTTGGTTCTATGTTTAAGTAAGTACCTATTATTATTGCAGTGGTGCACTTGCTTGGTACCATTATCTACCACACGGGACGACATAATATTATACATTATTTCTGATCTTTTATAAGTCGTAATTCTGTGTGACTATATTCATATGAAAGATTAATCTAATTAAACATATTTATACAATATTATATAGTTTTATACTTATTAACTCGATGATATTTTATCACATCAGCTTCACTACTATTGTTCTTCTAACTACGGAAGAAGACGTTTTTTGCTTCTCCTCTTCTACTCTTATAGAATCGTAACCCTGGAAGTTTACACCTATTTTTAACATAAACATATAACTATTATAACATAAACCGCACACAGTGCTTTTTGTGAAGTAATAAAAAAATTAAATATTTCATGATTTCCAGAGACTATCTTCTTCTTCTTTAAATGCCATGTCCGCGACGAAGGTTGGCAATCATCATGGCTATTCTAACTTTCAAGGCAGCTGCTCTGAATAATTGCCTTGAGCTGCAACAAACCACTCTCTCAGGTTCTTCAACCAGGAAACGCGTCTTCTTCCTACGCTTCTCCTTCCCTCTACTTTTCCTTGAATTATGAGTCTCAAGATGTTGTAACTTTCGCCTCTCATCACATGTCCGAGATATTGCAATTTCCTTTCTTTTATTGTATTTTCCATTTTCCTCTCTCTGCCTATTCTCCTTAACACGTCTGTATTAGTGACTCTATCTACCCATGGAATCATTAACAATCTTCTAAATGTCCACATTTCAAACGCGTTTAGTCGATTTATTGTATTCCGGTTTAATGTCCATGATTTAGCTTCATTCTTCTTCTTCTTCAGGTACCATCTATGCTACGGAGGTTGGCAATCATCATACCTATTTTAATTTTTGAGGCAGTAGCTCTAAAAAGTTGTTTTGAGCTGCATCCAAACCATTCTCTTAGGTTCCTGAGCCATGAAATTCGTCTTCTTCCGATGCTTCTTCTGCCATCTATCTTTCCTTGCATTATGAGTCGGAGGATGCCATACTTCTCGCCCCGCATCACATGTTCGAGATACTGTAGCTTTCTTTCTTTAATTGTAAGTTCAACTTCCTTCTCTTTACCTATTATTCTCAGTACTTCATTATTCGTAACTCTATCTACCCAGGAAACCCTCATAATTCTTCTATAGGTCCATATTTCAAAGGCGTTAAGTCGTCTCATTGTGTCTAGATTTAACGTCCATGATTCCACTCCAAAGTATAGTACACTGTATACGTAACATTTTGTTAGAGGTACTTTAAGAGCTAATGTTAAATCTTTGCCACATAGGACCTTTCTCATTTTTATAAAATTAGAACGTGCTTTTTCGATTCTGACTTTGATTTCTGCAGTGTAGTCATTATTTTCTGTTATAAGAGTTCCTAGGTAAGTGTACTTTTTTACTCTTTCGATCTGCTGGCCTTCTACTGTCAAGATTTCGTTAGTATTATGGTTGTTTTTACAAATTTTCATACACTTCGTCTTTTTGATATTGAGCGAGAGTCCGTACTCCCTACTACACATTACTATTTTACTTATGAGTCTTTCCAGGTATTGTAAACTATCGGCTATTATTACTGTATTCAGCTTCATAGTAGAGTACATTGTGTACATAACATTTATTTAGCCTTATTCTGAGGGCCAATGTCAGATCTTTGCTGCATAAAATCTTTTTCATTTATCTTTTTCATATTTCTGCAGTATAATCGTTATTTTCTGTGATTATTGTTCCCAAGTAAGTATATCTAAGCATCATTAAATATACAAGAATAATCAAATCAATCATTTTATTTTATTTCTCTTAATTGTAGCAAGACAAAAAAAATAATTAAAAATATTTAAAAACAATTAAAAAACATTGTCTAAAAAAACCAACAACATAATTTAAAATATTTGACCTTAATTTAACTACAAAATGGTATTTTTAACTAAAAGGTAACATATTTTGATTATAGAACTCATATTCATTGTTAGCCAGGCATTAAAATTTTACTCATTTTATTGCACAAATTCACAACGCAGTGCTCCATACAGTATGCTTTTTCGCAAGCCAAGCATGCATTCTTCGTTTTTCTATCTTTTTCTTTGCAGAAATAACACCTAGTTTGCTTTATTAAACTTGTGGGATGTTGTGTTGAAAGATATTTAACTTGAAGAATGCCACAAATTTTTTGCCTGAGTGATTTCTGTAAAGAAGATATTTTAAGTCTGTCTCGCATTGGTGGTTCAATTAAAGTTATTCCCAAAGATTTCAGAAATGATCTACTATAAGACATATTTTTTTCATTGGGGATTTGTGAGGGAAAATAGTACAAGTGCTTATACCACTTGCATCAAGCATGTTAAAAAAATTATTAGTGGATATCGTTCTGATTTTCGTGGTGAAGTATAAGAATGGCATAGTTAGTCAAACGTATCTGTACCTCCTTTTGATTTATTAAAAGTATGCATAAGGTTTCGTTTTTCTGTAATAGCGTAGATCAAACTATTTCAACGTAATTTTAGCAGCAAAAGAACAACTTTTTTGGGCTTTGAAGTATATCAGAAGATTTATTTTCCTTGAATGCGACTAATGATGTGCCTACTTCTTTTTTGCCGAGAAATGATAGTGGAATTTCTCGTTTATTTTTTCTCAGTATACCCTTAAGTTTGAATTTTTTCAGCATTTGATCAGTTAACCATAAAAAATGTTTTGAAGTCATTTATCACCATAATCTTTATTCAATATTTTTTGAGCTTACTACTTATAAAATTTAAATTGGCATTTTCACCTGAATCCTTCGAAATGTTCCTCTATAGTACAAGTTTCAAAAGGCATATAGTATTAATATACAGTTGCTTAAAAATATTTCCGATAATTCTCGTATGGGTACAAATTTATCAACTGTTTTTCTCATCGCTCTTATTTCTTTTAACATTAAACCTTAGGCATTCAGCTAGAAATTTAAACCTCTGCTGCGACAAGAGAAATGTCCCAATGAATAATTTCACTTCAGTTTTATGTGTCAATCTGGTCAATCTGTTATTTAATAACTGTACACAGCTTTACTTTTACTTTTGCGAATGACTTCTTTTAAATAAAAATTCTCCATTACATAATATATGACTCCCAACACTCGGACGGTACAACCCGAGGTGAAGCAGCTATTATACCAATAAAAACAATATAACATTATGGGCTCAATAAATACAGAAAAAACTACTAACTGAGACCACTGTAGAATCATCTTAGATCAAAAACTATCACTAAATATACCACTAAAAACTAGTTCTGTGGCATTTTTAGACGTTTCCTAGGCATTTGATAAGGTCTGGCATACTGGAGTTTATAAAATCTCCAATGCTACCTATAAAATAGACAATTCTTTGTGACTCAGTACGAAGAATACTCTAGCGTCCGTCCAGTCCAGGCTGAAGTTCCTCAGAGCAGTGTGCTTGGATCTGTCCTGTACCTTTTATACACTTACCAACTTACCATTTACAGTTAATTCCACCATAGAAACATATGCTAATGATACCGATATTTTAAAATCACACTCCAATCCAATTATTGGTTCACATCGACTCCAGAGAATACTAAATGATATTCAGCAGTGGCTAAAGAAATGGCACATCAAATTATATGCAAGTATGTATACGTTCATAAACTGCAGAGACAACTGTCTATCAGTAATTATTAAGAATCAGCAACTTTCCCAAAAAATTACCTAGGTATCCACCTTGGCAAAACGCTTACATGAAAAAAACATCTTTACAGAAGGAAAGCAACTGGGACTCACACTTAACAGAATGTATTTGCTTATGGCCAGTAAATCAGTTGTGACTGGAAACTAAGCTTCTAATATACAATATAAACAGTTCAAAAGATCCGTGTGTGTCAAAGGGCGATGGAGCGTGCTATGTTGGGCGTTTCACTACGAGACAAGATCCCAAATCGCCAGCTACGACAAAGAACAGGAGTGGCTGATGCAGTAGAGAGAGTAGCAACACTAAAATGGAACTGAGGAGGTCACGTGGCTCGAATGACAGATAATAGATGGACAAAGCGGATACTGGAATGGAGACCAAGAGATGATGTCTACCGAAGCAGCGGTCGTTCACCAACACGTTGGACTGACAATCTAAAACGTTGTCATAGGAATTGGATGCAAGAGGCACAAGATCGAAATAGGTGGAAAATTATGAGTGAGATCTATGTCCAGCAGTGGATAAGCGAAGATTGAATGATGATACAATATAAACATAAAGCCTGTCTGAAATTATGGAATAAAACTCTGAAGTTTAGCATCTAACTCCAACATCGAAATAGAAAGATTCTAGTTCAAAGAGTTTCGCATGATTACCAACGCACCATGGTACATTCCAAATTGAAATATTTCAAAAGACTTCAAAATGATAACCGTTAAAGTTAGTATTTGTTCCAAAAATTATGCCCTATGAGTACGCAGATACCCACATGTCTTAGCAGGGCAATTAATGACCGATCCATATGCTAGACGCTTAATTGTTTGTTAGTCAGTTGTCAAAAATATATATATAATATCATTATGTATAGTATCGTATTGTACAGATTTTATTGGGATTAAATAAAATATCCTGTAAAATTATATTAAACATTTTCGAAATGGATTAAGTGGGTTTGGTATCTGTTATGCTCCTTCTTGGAATTTAATTGCTTCTATCGCTTTCTCTCTTCCTTTCAATTACGTGGTCTTCTCACTGGTCGATATCTCACCATATTTTTATTAGGTGTTATCTTATTATTAATTGTTTAAAGGTGACCTGCACAGCGCAGTCTTTGCATATGCATACATATGCATATGCTCCATACACTCTTGTTGCTAGTGAGTACCAATATCCTTTTCAATATCTGTCTTTTAAAGGTATTATACCGTTTTATTATTTCTTTGTGCCATGATGGATACATGTCATTTAAACATTACTTCGTCATGGATGTCTTTGGATAAAAACACCTGTGATACAACAAAGTACGCTCTGTTAACTAGCATAATCTTTCTCCTTACTTTTTCCTCCTCGATGCTGTTTTTAGTTATCTGTACGCCTAGGTATACGAACTGTTTTACTCACTTTCAAGTCCGCCGACACGGCTCCCGTGTTCTTTATGTTCTCAATCAGGTCATCAGGTGCCACCGACACGTTTACCGTCTTTACATTTCAACTATTTTCTAATGGCTGTATGGCTGGATTATTGCGTATAAGATGTTATTATAGGATCGGAGATTTAGCCTAGGTATTAGATTATATCGAATTGGTGATGGTTTTTATTTTACGTATTCTGCTGAGTTATTTTTTAAATGTTCCACATATACGAAATATGGACCATTGTCTGTACTATTATATTTATTATTTTAATTAAATGCGGTTATCTCTTTAAATTTGTTCGATAATGTATTTGTTTTGTCACCGGGCTATTCGATAATACTTATCCGAAAACTAAAAGAAGTTATTCACAAGGCACTTTCGTACACGTCTAGACAAATTGCCTGTCGATACGAAAACTGTGAAAGCTTGGTTTTTCCCGGATAATTTCGGTATTTCCCCTGAATTTGAATCGGTGTATTGCAGATAAAATTTTATTGTATTATATGGTCAGTTGTTTCTTATACGCCTTGTGCTTTGTCAAGTTCGTCCTGTGCTCTTGGTGAATTGTTTCGCTATTGAAACTAATTAGAAGTTTATTTAACAAAAAATATAGTGTTCGATTTCCGTTTTACAAGATGGAGGATGAGAGTCAACCGTCAACCTCTAAAAGGTGGAAACCGAATAATCGTCTATTGACTAAGGCAGAGCTGTTAGAAGCTTTGGAAGAGTCAGATGATGAGTTCCAATAAATGAATGGTCAAGTAATACCGACGAAGAAGTCAATGTGCCTCCTGTACAAGCTGCTCCTCCTGAACAAAATTGGTCTACAGTAGCACCAACAGAACAGAGAATACCATTTTCCGCAGTAACAGGTTTGAAAATAAGTGTAGAAGAAACGACACCTATAGAATATTTTCATTTGCTGGCCAATGATGATTTCTATCAATTACTGATAGACAACACAAATAAATATGCTGTGGATATTCTCGCAAGAAGCGAAGGAGAACGAAGTCGCATTACACATTAGAAAGACGTAACCAAAGATGAATTTAAACGGTTTCTTGGACTTTTACTCCCACATGGGCACCATAAAACTAAACAGAGTGAATGATTATTGGAAACGCAGCAGCCTCTTCAATATACCAGTGTTCAAACAAGTTATGAGTAGGAATCGATTTCTTCTTATTCTTCGGGCATTGCATTTTAGTGATAATGACCTACAACAAAATAATATGGATAAAATTATACCATACGTTAATTTTTTTAACTCTAGGATGCAAGATGTGTACTACCCAAACAGAGAACTAACCATTGATGAATCTATGGTTTTATGGCGAGGTGGGCTCAACTTTCGTCAATACGTACAGGGAAAACGGCATAAATATGGTATCAAATTGAATGTCCTTTCGGACAAAGGAATAACTCAAAAAATTTTAGTATACGAAGGTTCAACTGATCGCAATGTACCTAGGCGGAAAAGAAAATGTACAAAAAGTTGTGCTAAAGTTACTAGAAGATCAAACCAATGTCACTCTTTGTATATGGACAAATTTTACAATACTGTCGAATTGTCAAGAAAACTCCTAGTACTGAAAACCTACTCCAATGGCACTTTACGACCAAAACGTGTAGGCTCTCCGGCCACGGTAATAAACAGACAATTGGCGATTGGAGAAAGTTATTGTGAATATTTACAGGACGGAACTTGTGTAAGTAAGTGGAAAGATAGGAGGGAACTTTTAACTATGTCCACAGAGTTTCGAGGAGACATGGTTAACACTATATCCAAGAGGGGAAGAGAGCAAATGAAACCATTATGAATAAAGGAGTACAATAAGTGTAAAAGTGGTGTAGATAATACTGATCAGCTGTTACATTACTACAGCTGCGAACATAAAACTCTTCGTTGGTACAAAAAACTTGGATTACACATTGTTCAGGTAATGTTGATAAACTCATGTATTATACATAATAAAGATGCACCAACGAAGATGAATCTATATGACTTGAGATTATCTATTATAACCAAATTGATAGGACCTGTACTACAAAAACTTCCTAGACAACCAATAATAGCTCATTTACCGGAGCATTGTTGGAAAGACGCAAAAGGTAACACAATGCGACGTAGATGTAAATACTGCTGGTAGACCAGACAAGTGCGAAAAGTGTCATTGTTTTTTTGCCCTCAATGTCCTGGGGAACCCGGATTGTGTTTAACTCCATGCTTTAGAAACTTCCACGAAATGTAGATTTTTGTTATGTGTTACAATTACAAAATATTTCAATCATGCACACGAATATATAAATACACATCTCATGTTCGTTTTTATTATATTACAATGAATAAGTATAGGACACGTTGTCCGTGTCGGCGGCACATGGCATGCAAATTATTCCTGGGTGCCTTGAACACGGCTCCCGTGGTCAAAATTTTTTTCAAAAAAATTCACAAAAAATTAATTGCATACTATTTTATATATACAAATACAACCTTACAATACAAAATAACACATGCGTGTTACAAATAACTTCTTGGTACATGAGACAAATATCTGATATCGCCCGGAGCTGAAAGTGTTAATGTTTGCATCGTTTATTGTCAAATTTTATAAAATTCGTTGTTTTTCGTTTGTTTTGAAATTTTCTTAAAGCTTCCCCTACAGTCATACAACCACCAATTGTAATTTTAAAATAATTAAAACTATTGTAAAGCACGTGAGCATAGATTTGGGTAAATCTTCAAACGGCTGTAACAGTAACAATGTAGCGTTTTTTTTTTCGTACCAACCAACAAAAATTGTATTATGTTGACCTCTTATATTATATACTGTTATATTCGACATGAAGGATGAAATGCCAGAAAATAGTTTTTGTATTGTATAGCGTACTTAATCACATTTAATTTAATTTTTTAGGAATGGACCTTTTTAAGATTAAGTATTTTGTTCTGTTTGTGATGTGTGGGGCAGTAAATGGCAAGATTAATTCCGAAACTGTTCAAAATTTAAATATGGCGTCTACAAATATTAAAATATCAACTGAATGCAAAAATAGTTTAGCCATTTATATGAGCAGATTGAATGAGAGTACCAAGCGAGAGGAAGATATTTGGGCTTTGCAAAGTAAGTTATTCCATTAAATTTAAAACTATTACTTTAAAAATATGTAATTTTTTATTTTTTAAATATTTAAAATACAGCACTTAAACATTTTAAATAAGAAATATCAAAAGTGGAAGACATTTTAAGGACCCATAATCCTCTTCCATAATAACAAGTAGAATCACTTATATGGTCATCTATGACCACCAGGAACGTATAAAATTTTATTGATTTATTGAATATACCCAAATAAGTTAAAATTTGATTTGGACTAATCTAGAATGCTCATTATCTTTACCTTTTTTCATACGAGGCGGGGTCGCCCCCTATCATTTTCCATACATGTATATGGTGGGCCATACCAATATTAATTTCGTTTACCAATGTCCTGCCTAAGCGTTTCTCTAGGTCCATTTGGTATTCCTCTTCTAACCTTTCATGGAATTTAAGAATTAGCAGTTTTTTTGTATTGAATGATTAGAATCGATGAATAATATGACCTAACCATTTTAACTTATGCTTTCTTATTTTTGCTCTAATTAGTGGCAATGCAATACTTCCCGTAATATTTTCAGTCTTAATTTTATCCTTTATTACTCTCTAAGGCTAATTCCAACCACTTACAACCATTACTTTTTAAAATCATTTTACAATCTATAGGTATCATCTTATTTGTAGTACTAACTTTTTCTTTAGAGTAGGGTTCCTTTGGGTGAACTGGCTAACGAGCGCACATACAAATTGATGTCTAAATCGTTCCATTAAGAGCCCTGCAGAAGGGCAAAATAAGAGGTCTGTGGCGCATTGATGGCGGGCTTATATATAGCCGATCGGCTGAAATACCAAAGACTCGTGTAATTGTTAAACGACATGTTAAAATACTGCCCTTGATGAATTTCTCTTTCAGAGATTAAATAACGGTAAAGATGGAGATCATAGAGGGAGAAAGTATGAAAAAGAAAATTCCAAGATCATAATACCTTCTTTATGATGATCCCGAATAACCACCTTTACTATAGTGGAAACAACTGGTGAAAGATTGCAGGAAAAATGAACTGCAATTAATCAGTGGCTGCAATGAGAATATGTAACTATCTGGCCTGGGACAGTACAAACACCAAAATGACTACCACAGTTTGTCATGAAAGATGATTTAGACATCCTAAAAGGAAACAAATCAACTTTTCGTAGCTTTACAACAAAAGGAGCTCATAGATATAATAGTGACTACGACTAACGTGGCTATAACAATACTTGTACAGAAAAAAAATAACCTTCTGTACAAACAATTATGAATGATCCTGGATGCTAGCATAGGACTGGCGATATATCAAAATTATCGAAATTGGAGGACAGAAAAAAGCTAAGTCCCTAAGACTGGTAAGTCTGATGTCATTCGTACTAAAGACTTAAAGAAAAAACTGCTGGATAAACTGGAAAAACTCTGCATATTGATATCATACAGAGAATGGAGTACTTCTGGAAAACCAAGAGGTGATGTTGGTTACATTTCCTGATATAGAGGGAGCATTCAACAATATCTTCTACAAAACAATCACAAGGACGATTCGTCGAAAAAAAAAGTAGACAAAACAATCTGCAGATGTATATACTACATACTGGGGAGCCGTGTGATATACGTCACGGTACTGGGGGATACAGTGGGTCATATTAGCCTACGGTAAATGTATTGGCACAGTTAGAGAGAATGCAACAGGCTGTAACTTTAGTTACAGAATGGACTTTAAATGTAGGACTTAATATACGTATCCAAGAGTTCAAAACAATGAAATTTACTAGAAGAAGGAATTTGGAGGAAGATCAGTAGATATATCGAATAACCAAGAGAATGATAACTACGATATTGCTAGCAAGATACATTCATGGAAAAATGTGAGGTTTAAAAAGAAACATAATATATTGGAATTAATACATTGCAGTTAAATCAATAATTACATATGCAATAACGGTATGAAGGCTAAAGATGTAGTAAAAGAGTGGCAATGTAACGTACTTGTTAGATAATTACATTTTCCAGTCGGTGGTAACCTACGCTGCCTTCGCGTGGTGTAGCGTACTAAACACTGCGAAATACGCTAAGCTGATGGAGACTTCGCAAAGGCGAAAGCTCCTCAAGGTTTTTCTTCTTGCAGTACCGTCTCCTATCAGAGGTTGGCTACCATCACAGCAATCTTTACTTTGTTGGCTGCAGCTCTGAACAACTGTATTGAACTGCACCCATACCACTCCCTTAAATTTCCCAACCAGGAAATCTTCCTACGTCCCACATTTCTCTTTCCCGAGATTTTTCCTTGGATTATGAGTCTAAGCAGAGAGTACTTTTTTCCTCTCATTATGTGGCCCAGATATTCCAGTTTTTTCGTTTGTATGGTTTTTATGACTTTGCATTCCTTCCCCATCTTCAGCAGAACATCTTGATTTGTTACTCTTTCTGTCCATGGTATTTTACACATTCTCCTGTAACACCACATCTCGAATGCCTCAATGTTTTTGATGTTTATCTTTTTCAGTGTCCAGGCTTCCATGCCGTACAGCAGAACGGAGAAAACATAGCACCTTAACATTCTCATTCTCAAGTTTATATTTATGTCCCGGCTGCATAGGAACTTTTTCATTTTGACAAACGATTGTCTCGCTATCTCTATTCGCCTCTTGATTTCTCTTGTCTGGTCATTAGTATCAGTGAAGCAAACCCCTAAATATTTGTAGGACGTAACTCTTTCAACTGGCTGATTATTTATGGTTAAATTCACATTGGTGTATAGCTTCTTTGTTACAATCATGAATTTAGTCTTTTTGATGTTCAGTTTTAGACCATACTTTTTGGTATGTGTGTTTATGTTTTCCATCAAAAACTGTAAATTTGCTAGGTTATTTGTTACTATTAGCGTGTCATCAGCGTATCGTATATTGTTAATTAACTCTCCGGTAATGTTCATACCAATGTTTTGCTCTAGGAGCGCTTCCTGGCATATTTTTTCGCTATATATATTAAATAATGGTGGAGAAAGCACACAACCCTGACGCACAACTCGACGAATCTCAATTTCTTCGATTAATTCATTATCAACTTTGATTTTTGCTGTTTGTCCCCAATACAACCTGGATATGATGTTAATGTCGCGACTGTCCATGTTTTTGCTTCGTAGGATTTCATACAGCTTTTGGTGTCTGACTTTATCGAAGGCCTTCTCAAAATCTATGAAACCTACGTAGAGGTCTTGGTTTACATCCAAACATCTTTGCATTAACACACTCAGACCAAACAAAGCTTCCCGTGTTCCCAGTCCACTTCTGAATCCAAACTGTGTGGCGCTTATGTCCCCTTCTAATTTAATAAATATTCTTTTGTGAATTATTTTTAAAAATACTTTTAGTGTGTGGCTCATCAATGCTATAGTTCTGTGGTCTGAACACTCTCTGGCGTTATTCGTCTTCGGGATTGTGACAAAAGTAGAGGAGAGCCATTTCTTTGGTATGATGCCTGTTCTATAAATTGTGTTAAAGAGGTTCACCATTATTTCAAGTGCGTCGTCGTCTATTAGTTTCAACAATTCTACAGGAATTTCATCTGGTCCTGCAGCAGCTTTACCCCCTTTTGTGTTCTTTATAGCATATTCTACCTCGCTTTTTAGGATTTCAGGCCCTGTTGTGTCGTCTGTAGGTTCTGCCACTGCTATTTCTGGTCTTTCGTCTGCAAAAAGTTCTTCAATGTATTCTGTTTATCTTGCCAGTTTTTCATTTAAATCTGTAATTATTTTACGTTTTTTGTCCTTTACTATGGATGCTCCTCAAGGTATCTGGCGAATATAGGACAGTTTCAAATGGTGCTCTATATGTCTCTATATGTGTTTCGGGCTGGATGAAAGCAACGTTGTAAACATAATGTTGAGAGAAAAGAAAGAATGGAGAGAAGTACACTGTTTCATTTCTGGGCTGACGAAGAAAAAGGAGCAGGAGGACAGAGAAGGAAATTGAGCCAGGGATCTAAAATTTATGGTTAATATTATTTATTAGTTTATGGCCTAACGTCTATAACATTTTCTGATTTACGGTAATAGGTATGGTTATTTATAAATTTTTATTTTTTTATTTTAATTGTTCATTGAGTGGCAAGACCACCTCTCTGGAACGGTGGTAAAGGTTTATAAACTTTTACCATACCATTACCACATGGTACACGTATATAGGTCCAAAGTACTTTTTCAAATGGATATCAGAAAACACTTGACCAAGACTGCAGAACTATACCTGGTACACGAATGGGTTTGAAGCTGCACGAGAATCGGGCGCGGGAATATTCGGCAATAGTTTTATTTCACTAAGACAATATAGCTTTGTATTTTAGGGAAAGATTTTTGCAATCTTACAGTGCGCAAGAAGAATTAACATGAGCGCTTTCTAACTAAAACGGATTAATATGTGCACAGACAGCCAAGCAGCCATGAGGGCACAGAGAAGCCCTAAGATGCAAGTGTGGGAACGCCGAAGAAAATTCAACATACTATCAGAATAAAATAGTGTCAAACTGGTAAAGGTATTAAGGAATATATGGTTACTATCAAAAGTTCGAAGTCTGCGACCGGAAAACAACTTGGATCCGAAGGCAACATAACTCTTACTGGAAAAGATACTAATTCAAATACATAAAAAAATGTATATTGGGCAAATATGTTCTAATAAGGCTAAAGTATTGCAAAAAATAAGCAGAAATCAGGTCATAGTTATAATAGGATTCCAAACTGAATATGTGCCAGGTAAAGGACACCTGCTTACAATGGAACTGTTTCATAGAGACTTAAGCTGAAGACTCTAGCAGAGAACCTGTAACAGTTAACCATAGTTTCCATGACTGCGAGACATTTGATTTCAAGCGGCAAACATTTTTTGGAGACAACCAAATTACTTCAAAAATATATGGAACACATCCACTATATCTATATAAGATGGTAGAGTGTGTCAGAATCTTGAAATATGTGCCATAAAGAAATAGAAGGTGTACGATAAGTCATTTGGCTTATGACCGGTTTATCATAGGCGGCTTTCAAAAGAAAAATCTTTATCTTTAAATATACCTTTCAAGTACTCTGTTTTTCTCATATTAAGTTTTAAAATCTTTTCTTCAAAAGCTTGCCTCCACTGTTCCAGATTTTGTTCTAAATCTCTTTCAGTATTTTTAATCAGATATCTATCTATTCCACTGCTGTAATTTTTATTCCCTCTTAACGTATCGATTCGTTTTTGAACAAAACACTGAACAGTTTCTCTTAGAACATCTAGAAGAAGCGAAACTAACCCGGCTTTACAATGGAAAATGCGACTTTGCCGAAATATCGTTAAAACAATTGGTTTTCTAAATTCAAAAATAAATTTTTTCAAACTTTGTAATGGAGATGGTACTTCTGAGGAAGAACTATCTACTAGATTCTATGTAGGGGTAGTAATATGTAATTCCATGTATATTAGGTTCACAATTTTATAAATCAAAGTAGATATGACGATACCAATCCATTACCATATTACGTAGTTTTAACGTAATTGGTGTACAGTCAGGAGATTTTTTGTTAGCACATTTTTACTCTAAATGTAATTCTTACACGTGATAAAATAAATATAATTTAAGGTAAAATAAACAAAATACATAAATATTTTTAGTGCTGGATGCTACCTCAAAGATACCTGTGGGTATCCTCTCCCTTAATTTTGGAGATATGGGTGACTTTAATGAATGTATAGAAATAGCTTCTACAAAAGACAACATTTTCGGAAAATACTGTCTAGCTCATATCGGTGTAAATGTTTCGGCCGTAAATACAAACTTATCATACTTCCAAAGTGCGGTAAGTATAATCTTTATTAATTTAATATGTTATTTAATTTTCGTTAGTGCTTTTTAAATTTTGAAAATAAATTAATAATATAGATTAAAGAAGTCAAAAATAAAAAAAAATGTTCAGTTAATAATAAATGTGATGAATGATGTATATTATTACATTATTATTAAAATTTTAATAAAAATAAAAACAAGAAATTAAGGAATAATATATTTAAAAATTAAGCATAGTAAAAAACAAAAAAAAATTGCAGCTAAATAATAACAAAAAGTGAAGAATGTCTGGCTCAAAACTACGGCAGAATGTCAGGCACCAGAAGATTATCTCTTATAAGATTAAAAACAACTGGTCAACCATATCGTGCGATATTATGATCACATTATACTATTTCTTGGGGTTTTCTCAGGTCTATACATTAGACAACGAAATAGGTATCAAGGATGAGAAAACTATAGAAACAATAAAGAACTTCATACAGATATTGAAGTAACAGAAACTACTCTTTTTATACTTACTCTTAAAAATAACAAAGACACAAGAAGAAGACATCGGGTTCAGGAAAAATAACAGAGAACAAGAATGAATAATGCATCATGGATTTTAAAAACGTAAGATGAAAACATAAAAGAACCCAAATAGAATACAAACGAAACATTAAAATTATCAGATAAAAGTGCAAAAAAACTAAAGAAAACTGGATGCCAACAAAATATCTAAAAACTAAACAACTTTAGAAAAGATAAGACACATTTAATGTCCATAAAAAAGTGACAGAAATGACAAACAGAGACAAAAAGAGTATTAAAAAAAAATAATACCGAAATAAGTATAGATTCAGAAGACAAACTGGAGAGATGGAAAGAATACATTCAGATACTTTTTAACTATAATAGACATTGTGCTTTGCCATTAAAAGATTGTCAAATAAATGAAAAAGGTCCAGAAATATTCAAAAAAGAAGTTATTCATGCAGTTCAAGCCCCAAAAAAAACAGAAAAGCCACCGGTCCAGACAATATCAAAGTCGAAGTACTTGAATTAATTGCAGACAACAAAAATAAAAGTCGACTTGATAACAGCACTATTCAAAGATATACTACACAGGTAAAATCCCATCAGACTTTCTAAAATCAACACTCGTAACATTACCGAAAAATTAATTACTATTTAAATGGGAATAAGCCACAATTAAAGGTTAAAATACGTTTATTGACGTTTCAATTTCCACTTCGGAAATCGTTCCCAAAATACAAACATTAGTAATGTTTGTATTATGAGAACGATTTCCGAAGTGGAAATTGAAACGTCAATAAACACCTTTAATTGTGGCTTATTCCCATTTTAATAAGAATTAATTTAAAATGCCATAAGAAAATAGCTTCAGAACATTACTGAAAAAGTCCAATTTCTTACAATGCGACAACTATTGAATATTAAGATTGATGTCTCATGTCCTTAAAACTTTTCTTAGAATCGTCCATACACAAATTTACAAGAAGTGTGAGTTTCAGATGAGTCACACTCAGTTCAGATTTCGAAATGGATTGAGAACACGAGATGCTCTTTTTGCTTTAAATGTATTAAAAAATGATGCGGAGGTGAATGTAGATGTATATGCAATGTTTAATCTCTATTCGGAATCTATATTCAGAAAAGCATGGAAAAAGAGTTTAAGGTAAAATCAAGATTAACAGAACCAGCATAGACAATGTAGGTCAAACTGGCAACAGGTGTATGTTTTAAAAAACATAATAGTGTGTAAAATTTTTATTTTTAATTAGCTAAGTACTTTTAGGATGTCTCATGTCATCTTCAGAGCTTTCAATTAAGAACAACGATAATTAAAACTAGATATGTCAATCTTTGTAAAGTGTTTCTAAGACCGTGTTTATTTGCACGAGACCAATCACACTCTTTGCCCACAAAGAGATAATAGGATACTCCACAACATTCTTAGTAACAATTATACACAAATGAACTTATTGGAAGACCAAGAAATCAGTAGACAACTAAAAAGAAATTGCAAGTGTTGTTGTACAAATTTTTGTTTCAAGTAAAACTATCATAGATAATAAAACTTAAACTTTGTTTTAATCAATTTTGAATATGCTGCCTATGTGAGTCCATTTCAAATAGGTAAAAAGAAATAAGAAAATAAGACTTACTCACGATCAATGTATTCTACCACCAACCACTGGTTTCTCATATTACAATTTGCTATGCATCTTCAGGTCAACGTTACATTGTAAACTCAATGGTGAAAATATAATAATAATTATATATTATAATATTATGGGTTATTATATTTTTCAGCATTAAGTTTATCATGTACCGTTAACCTAAAGATGCATAACAAATTATAGTATGTGAAACTGGTCGTTGGTGGTAGAATTAATTGATTGTAAGTCTTTTTTTTTATTTCTTTTACCTATTTGTTTTAATATTACATTTATAAATATAGACGTTCCTCCAAAAATTATTATCAAGGATATCGGCAGGATTTGTAATGGATGGTCTTGCGTCGTGTTCTTTATGTTATTCTTTGGCGCTGTGTTTGCCAAATAACTGCTCAGATGATGATGGCACTCAAATAACCAATTACATGATAGACACGTTTGGGGTTGGTGTGGAATCCATAATGTGTCAAACAAAAGAGGACGTTGATCCACCCTTAGATAGGGATGCGATTATATGCATGTAAGTAATATTATTTTTGTTTTCTTGTTTTTTAAAGTTATCTTTTTTGCAAATATATTTTAACTTTAATTTATTTCCCTACATCTATAAAATTTTGTTTTTTTCGTGATTGTTTGTTTTGGTTACACATGTGTCATAAAAGACTCTTTATGTTGTTGTATAATATATTTTAATATAAACAAACATACTCAGGTTTTGTTATAAAATTTTTTAAAAACTTTTTTTAGTCGATCCAAGTATCATTTGGTTCTGTTGATTCTATTTTATTGAATTATATCTCTTATAATTTATTTTAATCTATTCTATTTCATTCTATGCTATCAGACACAAAAATTTAATACCTATAATCGAGAAAAATCAGATAATAAAAATTGTTGAAGAATATATACAGAATTATATCTGCCAATAAAGCAAAATCCGAAAAACACGATAAACAACGAGGAGTAATAAACGTAGTATCTAAAACACCAACCAAAAATTACTAATGACGAAGTTAAAAATTCTTTAAAACAAATGAAAAATGAAAAAGCTCCTAGAAACGATGAAATAATAAATATATTATAATGTATATAATAATAATAATAATAAATCTTATCGGGGGTTGCCAGGCGTTTGTCGGTACTGATTATAATGAACACCATGACTCAGTAGGAAAGATTATCCACCAAGAACTAGCTGACAAACTCGGACTTCTAGAAATCGACCATCTTCCTTACTATCAATACGTTCCTGACAGAATACTTGAAAATGACAACTACAAGCTATACTGGGACCGCACTGTGCTCACGGACCGACTAGATGGCATATAATAGACTAGATCTCATACTAGTTAATAAACTTAGCAGGCAAACAACACTTATTAATGTGGCGATACCTAACAGCAATAATTTGCGTGTTAAGTACAACGAAAAGATCAGCAAGTATAGGGGTCTAGAAATACAAATCAGGAGACAATGGAGAATGGAAAGTATCCAGAGAGTACCTATTATTCTAACTACTACTGGTGTTATTCCCAAAAACCTCCTAGCGAACATAAAATAGCTAGGTCTAAATAAGCATCTTTATAAGGCCATGCAGAAAGCTGTACTTCTAGCGACGTCTAGATGTGTACGAAAATTTTTGGGAGATACTCCAGCATACCAAGTAACCTAGAGCTCGATAATATTAAAAGAGTCTCAATCTTTTTGATACCGTAGGTATCTGGGATGAGTGAATTTTCCCCTTATAGTGAGTGTGAGCCATATGGCTAAATCTCTAATACATAATATATAATTACAGCTAGAGGATAGATTACAGCCATGTTGGCAGCAGTTAAAATCCTAATAAACAAGTGCCTTTCATATTCAGCTTTTATACAGACGACACTGCAATCGCGGCAAAACATAGAACGCTGGATACGGCTGTAAGAAATCTGTAGACGGCAGTGGGTACGATAGAAGAATGGAGTATCCAATGGAAAATAGCAATAAATCCAGAAAAGACCCAAGCGGTTCACTTCAAAAACAGAAGAGATAACCCAGAAGAACAGCTAACAGTGTAGGACAGACCCATCGACTGGTAAAACGAAGCTAGATACCTAGGAGTCACAATGGACCAAGGTCTAACATTCACACCACATGCGACAGTCCAGAAAACAGCAACGGCCAGAGCTGCAATAAGAGGACTCACAGGAAGAAGAAGCAAATAAGTCAAGAAAACAAAATTAAGATTGATAAACAGCATCATACTACCAATAATTACCTATGCATATCTTCCACACAAGTCACAAAAACAAAAAAAAGATTCAAGCAGCAACATAATAACTACCTTAAACAAGCTGCAAACGTGACCAGATACGTCGCTAAATGGCTCATATTTAGAAACCAAAAACAAATATGGGTACTGGATATGATGGAGGAAAAAGCAACAACAAAATTAGCAGTTAGAAGAAATTAGAAAAAGACACAAGCAGCAAACATTAGCAAACACATAATTAAGTCTACAAAACAGATAATTTTAGCTCTATCCAAAGAAGTAAAAGCGCTTACCTTCTGGCATGGCACTGTATTTACTAATGTTGATTTTATTTAACAAAATTATTTATACAACAAAGATATTTTATTAAAAAAATTCATAAAACACTACAAAAGGCGCAAGCCACAAAAAAAACTAACAAAACCCCAAAAAAAAAATGGAAGAGAGACACACATCCTCGGGCGCCGAGTCATCGAACTGGGCGTAGCCCAGAGCGAGAACTCGAAGCCCGTGCAAGCAATAAAGATCGATGATATAAGTCACTAGAAATACCCGAAATTATATAGCGCCTTACGCTGGCCTGCATTGTTCGGGATAGGATTTAATGTAGAAGGCTTTGTACCCAGAACTCCCTGACATGACAATCACTTTGCTAATAAGAGAGCCTCTAGCGCATCAGAGGGCTATCGGGGAGAAAGCGGATGATCTGGAGTATGGGAGCGGAGTAGAGTGATTCTTGTTTACGCAAGTTAATCCTCCTCGCTTCAATGAATTTTATCACCCTAATTTCATACTTACGGTGTATGCAAGTCTTTTACGCTGGTTTTATTTTAACTATTGCATTCTTGCTTGCAAGTGCCTCTTTGGAGGTAAGATGTGTATACACAGGCCTCCTGGTAAAATGTGTAGGTAATTGTACTACAGACGAAAAGAGGCAAACACAAATTCCAATATTTCAGACCAATAAGCCAGTTACCACATCCGCACAAACTGCTTACCAAAATAATTAAAAACAGACTATTGATTTCAAAAATTAAGTTATTTCGGATTCTGCATCAATTTCGTAGACCCAATCACTCCCCTCGTTAGAGTTTCTAAGTACTATTAGTTTTGTTTGCCACTACTTCTACAGATGGTATGGTAAAAATGGATTGTATATTTATTAAAAATTGCAAAAAATATTAAAATTTTATCTATAAATGTGGTTCTTAGTCTTGATAAGAGTAAGAACCACTATACATTATCCGATTTGTTAAAATTAAAATTGGTCTTAGTACTACTTTATATTTTTTTTTTTTTTTTTTTTTTTTTTTTTTTTTTTTTTTTTTTTGATTCCTATTCGAAAAGCCAACGAGTCAACACCTCGGCTTCTTCAAATAGTATTTCTTATAAAAAAACTTGTCAGTTAATGTGTTTTGTTATCAAGTAATTATTGAAAGTGAAAAGTTTTTTGTGAAACAACTTGGTATGTAAACTTTATAATTGATACAAACACAATAAATAGGCCAGGCATTGCGCCTGATTTTTATTAAATATTTTGGCATCCAGAATATTTAAAAATGCTTCTTCAACCCACCGCTCCAAGCTACGCAGCTGTTACCACATCAAAAACAACAAAACCTACACCGGCGACCACATCATATCCTAGCAGAAAGCAAGCAATAGTATTAAATGCTCTTCCGGATACAGCTCTCTTCGATTACATTAAGGCGATCGGTGAAATCGTAACACCAAAGCGTATTACCCACGCTTCCCGCATATCTAACCAACGCATTTGCATCTTTCTTGCTTCTATTTCTGACGTCGATATTCTTCTTAAAAACAATCCCACCGTTTCCGTTAAAAATGAAATTGTCCACATCCGCAGACTCATTTCCCCAACTAAAAGATTGTTAATATCTAATGTATGTCCATCGATTCCAAATCAACTTATCGAGCAGGCATTAAAAAACGAACTTGGTCTGCAACTAGCCTCACCTGTATCTCAGATTCGTACAGGCTCACCCGATGAAGATTATTCCCATATATTAAGTTTTCGACGGTCTATCTACGTAATACCAGATAAAGACAATTTCGAAATACAAACCTCCGTATTAATACATTTTGAAAATACTTCCTTCCGAATCTTCGTTACATCAGACAAACTAGAATGTTTCCTTTGCCAAAAAGCCGGACATACGGCTGAAACCTGCCAAAACCCACCGGATACCACTACCCACCCCCGTTTCGCCCAAGTACCTAATGAATCCACCAACAATAGCCCCACCGCACCTTCCGGCACCTCTCACACTTCTGACCCAAATTCTGCCTCCGACAATTTATCCAACATCACACCTCTACCTTTAGATCAACCTCAACCTACACCTCCTACTATCGCCCTCCTGAAAAGAGCCCATTCAACTGACTCAAGCCTCGATTCTCCCCCTGTAATTGCCATTTCAGATCCTACTACTCACACTCCAATAGATCCACATTCCCTCGATGACACCTCCTTCCGGGCCCCCAAATCAGCCCCTAAAAAAAAATCGAAAACCAAAGATACAAAACCATCAGCCAGTATCAGCCCGTCTGCCCGCTTAATCATAGAAAATCTTATAGCAGCAAACCCATCATCCTTTTCAATTAACTCGCTACAACTAATTGCTTTCTTGGAAAATTCTTTCGACTGCCATGACCCCTTAGCTGAAGCATACCAATTTACTACGAACATTAACGCCCTTCTTGATGACCTTAAACAAATATACCATAATATCTCTGATAGATCACTTAAAAATCGTATAACTCGCCTACAAAAAAAAATTAAGGCTACGATGAATCTAAATGATGTTATTGACACTGTTAGTCTTGCATCTGTTAGCTCTAATGACAGTGACCCATCCTTAGACAAAACCGACCTGCCTTAATTTATAACTTTTATATTCACTATAATTCAATGGAATTGCGACGGATATTATCCGCGCTTAGAACGTCTACAGCTACTGATATCTCTCCACAACCCCACCTTCATTTGCTTACAGGAAACTAACTTCACGTCAACTAATCTCCATACACTCAAAGATTTTGAAGGGTATCATTACATCAGATCTGTCTGCTCCAGAGCTAGTGGAGGTGCATCTATATTTGCTTCTAAAGACCATTACTCCACTCTTCTTCCTCTGACTACCAATCTCGAAGCCGTCGCCATCACTACTTACTGCCCTAACAAACTTACAATATGCTCTATATACATCCCTCCTGACTACATTCTAAAGGAAGAAGAACTTCTTGATTTAGTATACCAACTCCCCCAACCCTATATAATTGTAGGAGACTTCAACGCCCACAACACTATGTGGGGCTCCTCGCGTACATTCGGACGTGGTAAAGTTGTTGAAAATATTCTTGATTGCACTAGTTCATGTATCCTTAATACGGGATCACACACCCACTTTAACATTGCTTCAGGTGCTTTTTCTGCCATCGATCTAAGCATATGTGATCCCAAATCGGCCCCCAAATTATCCTGGCAAACAGCGGACGACCTTCACGACAGCAACCATTTCCCTATAATTATACGTGACAACACCTACGACCAAGTTTCAGTGAGAAGTTATTGGCGCTTCAACAAGGCTAATTGGCCAGAGTTCTCCAAAAAATCGGAATCCCTAATATGTAAATTACCTAACTCTAATAATATCGATGATTCCATAAAACTATTCTCAGATGCCATAATTAAAGCAGCATTAACTCATATTGGCAAAACTACAATTAGCTCCCGACATAAAGTTGTTCCTTGGTGGAACTCTCAATGTGAACTCGCAATTCGACAATCAAAGACTGCGCTCAATCAATACCGCAAACATAAAAGTCCTGAAAATCTAATTAAGTATAAAAAGCTGAAAGCCAAAGCCAAATACGTTGTCAAACAGAGCAAGAAAACATCCTGGCATAACTATGTATCGTCTTTGAATGATAACACAAATCCCTCCCAAATGTGGAAAAAAATCCGACAAGTTCAGGGACAAAAAACTAACACCAAAATTACCCATTTAATCTCTAACAGCACTTCTTCTAGCAACAGCCAAATTATTTGCAATACCCTGGCTAATACATTTGAGGAACAATTTCACAACAAACTCAAACCCCTAATTTCATCCTCTACACAAGAACCGCTCTCCTACAACCTCACTTCACAGCACTTACAAGATATCGACAATATTAATTCTCCTTTCTCACTTTCTGAACTTACATCTGCTTTATCCTCATGCAAAAATACTTCTGCCGGCCCTGATGATATCCCTTATATATTTCTTAAAAACCTACCCAACCGCTGCCTCACTTTCCTGTTAGACATATATAACTCTATCTGGTCTTCTCAAATATTTCCTTCTCAATGGAACACATCCGTAATTATACCTGTCCTAAAACATGGCCAAACACCAATCTTTCCTCAGTCCTATAGACCGATTTCTCTCACTTGCACCATGTGCAAATTAATGGAAAAGATGATAAACAGACGTCTTTTATGGTTTATTGACAAACACCAAATTTTACCTAAAGAACAATCCGGTTTTCGCCGACATCGTTCCACAAGCGATAACCTCGTCCTCCTTCATACCCACATCGCCGGAGCTATTAATAACAGTCAAGAAGTGATTGCCTGCATTTTTGATATTGAAGCTGCCTTCGATAAAATACCTAGACAGGTTATTCTCGATAAACTATTATTATATGGCCTTAATGGTAATATTTTTAAATTCATCAAGCACTTTCTTAGCTCTAGATCTTTCAGAGTCTCTGTAAATGGTTGTATATCATCACCACACATCCAACAAGACGGAGTCCCTCAGGGCTCTGTATTAAGCCCCACATTGTTTATTTTATCAATTAACCATATATGCCACAGTCTTCCCTCCCCAGTCAAATTTACTTCATATGCTGATGACCTTGTAATTTATTGCCATGGTGTTGCGACCACTACTACTTGCAAACTTCTCCAAACATCTGTGGACTTATTACAAAATAGATTGACTGCCATCGGCCTGTCCCTCTCATCTACAAAATCACAACTCATTAAATTTACCAGAAAAACACTCTCCACTGCCCCTAAAATCTTAGTGAATAACCACCCTCTCCCAGTCGTTGATCACCGCAAAATTCTAGGACTAATATTCGACTCCCGACTTTCTTGGAAACTACATATTCAGGAAACTAGAGCAGAGTGCCTAAAACGTTTAAATATTATCAAAACACTTTCCCACTACCTATGGGGCGCTAACGAATGTACACTATTAAAAGTATATAGGTCTCTCATTCGCTCTAAACTCGATTACGGCAGCTTTATATATATGTCAGCATCCAAAACATCTTTACTAACCCTTAATTCTGTGCATAATACTGCTATCCGCCTCTGTTTAGGAGCTTTTCGTAGCAGTCCAGCTGAGAGCCTCTACCGCGAAGCCAACGAACCTCCTCTTTGGCTTAGGCGCCAATATCTCCTCCTTTCTTACGCTGCCTCTACTTCAGCTAACCTTTCTAATCCAGTACACACACTGCTGACATTACCCAACTATACTAGTACTCTCCCTCCTGCTCCACGCATACACACTATCGCCCTCTTACTTCCAACTTTAATACCACATATAAATTTATCCCTAACTAACCCTCTCCCGATCCCGCAGAACTCTCCTTGGACCAAAACTTTACCGAAATTTAATGTGTCACTTACAAAGTTTAGTAAGGCAGAAACCAACCAGGATTTGATTAGGAAATCCTTACTAGAAATTCTTAATTTTAAGAAATTCGATCGGGTACTCTACACTGACGCATCAAAGAGCGAAACGGGGGTTGGTTGTGCGGTTACCACTACGGAAACAGTCGTTAGTTCATGTCAAATACCTGCCACATGCAGCGTTCACACTGGTGAACTGTATGCTATTTACCAAGCCTTCAAACTCTGTACAGCACCCAATCAACATATTGCCATCTGTACAGACTCCCTTGCCTCTATCCAGTCCATCAATAATCTATTTACTAATCACCCTCTTGTAGAAAAAATCCATGATATTTACCAAAATCTTATCATCCACGACATCCATATCACTATCATATGGATTCCCTCCCACATCGGGATTATGGGTAACGACAACGCCGATCGCTTTGCCAAAGAAGCTGCTGTATCCAATTGTACACCACGTAATATACAAATTGCCAGTGACCTAAAAACTAGTATAAAGAAACTCGTACGAAATTACTGGCAGAATCATTGGAACCAATCCACTACATTTTTACACCAAATAGATCAGACGATTGAGCGGTTCGTTATCCCTGGTATAACTAGAAATGAGATGGTTGTTGCTAGAAGATTGCGTATTGGTCACACCAGATGTACACATGGTCACCTAATGAATTCTGCACCTAAGCCAATCTGTCACTATTGCCAATCTCCACTAAGCGTTCTACACATCCTTGTGGACTGCCCTCACTACAATAAACGACGCCAAGAACTGGGCATGGAAGGCGACATCAAAGATATATTATCGAACCAGAGCCAAGTCATCACAGCTATCCAGTTCCTGAAGCTAGAAAACTTATTAAATAGTATATAACTATAGTATATAATATGTAATTGTACCTTTATAATTGTATCCACTGTGCCTCGTGCTAATGGCCGAAGCTGTCACAAGCACGTTAAATTAAATAAATAATAATATTTTTTTTTTTTTAGATCCATTTTAAGTATTCTTTTAGTCTTAATTATTTTGTCCACTACGACAGATCTCTACTTTTTACATACTCAAAAAGGTAAGTACCCGTGTATACTTAATGTACAATTAATGCATCAATATATTTGATATTTAAATCTTGAAAAAATTATAACTTAAATATAAGGTTTAAATTCCATTTTATCCCGTTTATATTCCTCGTAGTAGACTTTTTGTTTGCGTAGATATAATGTTATAGACACGCACCCATTACAGGATATTTCATAAAATACTTACTTTGCTTTATATCTCGTGCTCTCGCTAAAGGATCCGAAGTTTACTATTTAGGTTTACTCATGCAAAGTTTAATTCAAATTAAGTCAAACAAATTGGTTGTAATTTTTCGCTTTAAATACCAAATACTTAACCATATGCTTCTCTTAACATACTTCACATCATGAATATGAATATGTGACATGACTAACATGAATCACATATAAATTATCAATACAATATGTATTAACACCTTTAGAAACTATACCGTTAATTCGTATGGGTATAGATGAGTACACAGGTATGGTAAAGTTATCACTTGAAGTTATGAAAAATAAAGCAGCCAATATATTGCCCTCTTATTCAGACTTGCCAATAATTTATACAGATGGAGCACAAACTTATGAAAGTACCGGTTTTATATTTTTTGTTGCAAACAGCAACTATGTTTAGAAATATCTAATTCCTGAATGTTGTTCTATTTTTACAGCTGAGGCTGCTACCACACAGTAAGCACTAACTTTGTGTGTCACTAATTATTGTGAGAATATCGTAATAGTATCGAATTCTTAGGCACTATTATAAGGTATTTCTAGCCATCCATTAAAAAGTTTTCAAAACTTCATTATCCTTCCTTATCAAAAAATTATTACATAAACTAAAACTCAGAAAAAACAGTTACTCTACTGGATTAAAGGACACACTGAAGTAATTGAAAACGAATTAGTGAACAGTATGGCAAAAAATACATCTGAGATATCCGAAATTACAAACATATTCTATTTTACAGATCTTTTTTCTATTATCGGGAGTATTGGCAGGGAAAGATGAAGGTCAAAACATAAAGAGGTCCAGAAGATTTTAAGAAACCATTACTTTTCTATTCATCCATGCTTACCAAAAAATATTCCCCATTTTAATTTTAACTATTTTAAAGTACATTTCTCGTTGATAACCCGGCTTAAACTTAACCATTTCCCCTTTCGAGAGCATCTGCATAGGATTGGAATCTATGAAACTTCCTTCTGTCCATGTAATAATAAATCTATCGGTGATTTGAACTACTTATTTTTGGATTATCTTAATCATAGGGAACAGACTCGGAACCTATATTTAGTTTTAATTGAGATTATAAGATAAACATTTAAACATCCTTACAACAATTTTCTGTGGCAAATAGATTCTTTGTCTAATGCTATCTCTCTCTCCACACACAACATACATAAAGTTATAAACTCTTTTATTAGGTTTACTGTAAATAAATTTATAAATAACTTTAACCTAAATTTTAATAATTGTAGACAGTGTCCCGCCAATATTTGTTAGCTTCTCTCTCTACACAAATGGGAAAAAAGTATTTGAAATGCCACAACGGAGGTCCAATCTTTCATGCTTAGACGGAATCAGAGTACTGTCTATGTTGTGGATTGTACTACTTCATACGCATAACACCTATTTATCCGGACCTCTTTTTAACAGCAATGACGTCTTGAATGTAAGTTTATTTCATTAATTTTCACTTAAATTACAAAGTTATTATTGCATTTTTATGAATTTTTAGGGTGCTTGAAAAACTGAGTGCTTTTCAGTTATAGTGATTTTTTTCCTGAAACTTTTACGTTGTTTCATTATCACATATCATTGAAATCATTTATTTAAGCAAAGTATTTCTGAGAAAAAATATAAAAAAATTTTTTTTATAATAGATCCCTATTTAAAATGTACTAAGAATTTGATTGCTTTAAGAAATAATTTGGGATTATTAAAAATCTTTAGTAAGACTTGGAACCTACCTAACGTTTCACCTAATTTGGCATCGAAGAGAAGACTTATAACTTCTTGTTGCTTCGTATAGAGGTCACTACTAGCGTACTCAGGCATGTTGTGTTACTATTACGGTTATATAGATGAAGCGCACTTTATTTCACAATCGTACTTCTAAATATCGTACCTGAGAAGCGAGATCAAATAAGTACGGTCACAAGTAGCGTTTATCGAAAAGATTTTCTTGTCTGGCCAAAATAATAAGGTCGACATGACCTCCTGACCCAATTACTAAAGGTTCCCCTTTATGGATTCTACACTAGGTGCAGTGCAGTGAATTGTCAGGGGTTCTCCAAAAAGAGACCCCTCATCAAAAATATCCTGCAAAAACACAAAATCCACATTCCAGCCATCACTGACATTTGGTACGTAATACTTACTTTTGCAAGATATAAAACCGTTGTCAGGTTTCTCATAGGGAAGGTATCCTCATCAAACAATATATACCGCATTCAAATCACAAGTTTCCACAACTTTTTTAGTTCCTCGTCGGAGAGGAAAACCTCACGATAACCAATCATCACGATTAGTGCCACATAGGCGATTCAATAACATCCGATTATCTTGAAATCCCAGTTAACACAGACATAGTGTCGCCCGAATCTCCTAGTCACCCAAAACAGATAAGAGATTATGAAAACGCAAAGTGGCCTCTCTTTAAATTATATATCACAAACAATCTCCCAGAATTAGGCGAACTCGATACATATGAAAGTTTCGACACGAGTGCAATGAAAATTGAAAACCTCATCACTGAGGCTATCGATCATCGTAATAGTATTAGATAGCAGTACAAGCTATTCGTAGCCATCCATTAGATAGTCTTAAACATAACGCATTAGCATTATTGCATTAGTTATAACAAAAAAATAACGAAAGTTTACTCGGGATGAAATCATGAATACACTTACAGAATCAGCCTTAGCTGTTTTAGCGTTTACTACAATAAATACGAAATGTTAAACTAACTGTATATTATTTTTAGCATTCCAATAAGTTATTAAGCATGCTTTTTGTCCGAGCTGATCTCGCCTGTGATGCTTTTTTGCTAATAGGAGGACTATTAGTTACTTATTTATATTTTTCAAAAAAAGACGACAAACGCCTTACTCCAGCTAGAATTTCCAAACATTATTTACACCGATACATCAGGTAAATTGTATTAAAATGTACAGTGAAGGGCAAAATTATGGAATAAATTTGTTTAATCGAGAAAAACCGACTTTGGAGGCAAATCCCTAATCGGGTCAATTTTTATTTTTATATTAAGACTTTTGCCATAAGAATATATCATACTAGTGTATATCCATATGGGCGTGATGACGTAGTCGATGATATTTTAAAATAAGGATAGGGGTCGTGTGCTAGCTCATTTCAAAAGTTACAGGATTACCCTATAATACCCAAACAAATTTATAAGTTTTGAATTAAATGCAACACAACACAACACGCAGTATGTATGAAATTTATTAAATACAATGTAATTTTATTTTTTAAATCTTGTAAATTTTATAGTTTATAGCAATGATTTTATATATATATATATATATATATATATATATATATATATATATATATATATATATATATATATATATTGATATGATTGGTGTTTATAGAAAATAATTTATAAGTATTTGGTTATTTTAATAAGTTATATACTAGAGAATTTTATAAAAATATATTTATGTGAGGGCATTTTTAAGAAATTAGCATATAAAAAGTATTTTTTTATAATTATAATGTTGTAAATATATTTAAGTGAGCCATGTGATTAGGCAACCAGATATACATACTCTCCAAGTGACATTTTAGGTAATAATTGGGAATATAAAGTGGGGTTATATTAATATGTTGTTTAAAATGTGTATTTTATTAAATTAGAGTGTTAGTTACTAATTTAAGTGTATATTCTGATCTGAAAAGCCTAAATGTCAACAAAATTATCAATAGAAAATTAAGGAATTCTCCAGAATGCAGAATTTGACCTTTGTTTTCGGTGGAACATTCTGGAATAATGGTTATGTCTGTGGATCGAACATATACTTTTTTCGAGAACATCCATATAGAAGAAATAGAACAAAATCGAATAGGATTTCTTACCAGATGATTCTAGAACATGGAAAAAGATATAAATACCCGGTGATTTGGATTCAAGGCATCAGTTATAAGGTAAAGTTACTAGAAGATGCCCAGTTTTAGTATGAAAGTTAGTTAGAGTTCATTCAGTTAGTAAGAAGAATTCAAATCAGTTATGAGTTACAGTTACTATGAGGCCAGTTTAGTATGAAAGTTAAATTATAGTCAGACAGAAGGTCCAATTGTTCAATATAGTGAGTTAAATGAAGATTAAGAAACAGTATAAAGAAAATATTATTGAAGATTAAAAATTATGTAATGTATAAATGGTGATTGGATAATGCAAGAAGTATTAATTGAAAATTAAAATTATATAATATATTTGGTGATTGGATATTGGTATACTAAAAAGAAGAATAAATATAAATGCTGTTTGCTGGTTTGCTTGGTGGTTTATAAATGCTTAAGAAGAAATATATTTTAAATTGGTGGAAGCTGATAATTGGAAAAAGTAATTTCACAAAAACAAGGATAACCGAAGCACGAAGACATTGAGTGGTGATTAGAATCTATATAGTGGAAAACAGTTCATTTAAGCATTCAGTGACAGAAAGGTACAAAATTTTGTTAATATAATTTAGTTAGTGTCATAACAATTTCAATTTTGAAGATAGTTTGTTTAAATTTTACATTGTCTATAGAATTTAATTAGTTTCATAAGAATTTCAATTTAAAGATAGTTTATTTTAAATTTACATTGGCTAGGTTAGATATATATGTGTGTTTCATAATAGATATAATAAAGATAATTTAAAAAAGTACTTACAAACTAATTCTTTGAGAACCGCGATAAAAACCCTATATATTATATTATTAGAAATACTTATTGCTCATCATTCACAAACAATACATCATAACAATATATATATATATATATATATATATATATATATATATATATATATATATATACATATATACATTACAGAATCCAACTTGTAAATACAATACATTTTGGAGACGGCTTTCGCCGTATTCCCCTTCTCCTCGATTCCATTGCTCTTCTAATTCCTTCATTCCATGAGCGTCCAGGTCTACTCTTTTTCTTCTTCCAGGGGGCTTCCATCTGTAAAGGTTTTGGGGCGAGCTTTTGTCAGGCATTCTTAATAGGTTCCCAAACCATTTTAAACCTCTTCTTTCTATTCTGTCAATGACCGTTTCTGTTGCATTCATGTTATTTCTTTCGTTGGTCTTCCTTTCCAGTCTTGATGTTTTAGCACTTCTTCTCAAATAATTCATTTCAACTGCCAACAATCTTCTCTTCAGGTCTACATTAATTGTCCATACTTCAGAGCCATAACAAAGAATTGATTCAACCATGGTTTGCCCTATTCTTTTTTTTTGTGTATAAAATTTTTGTTGTACAAAAAAAATAATAATTTCTTAAAATCTATTAAACTAATTGAGCAATAATTTGGTGCCAAATTTTGTCTAATATTTATCTATATATTTGTGTCAGAAGCATGATACTTTTTAAAGTAACATAATTAAATTTAAAGTAACACATTTAAAGTATAACAGTAGCACATAAACAACGCATAAAGATGTAAATAAAAATTAGACCCAGACCAAAATAAAATAGGACTGCTTGTTTATAGGACATATTTTGCGTTTATTATTTTTCTACTTATCTATTATACTATCTACTTATTAGTATATTTTACATTTCTTTTAAATTTTCCACGTTCAAATTGACTAACACATATTAATGTATGTCAATTTTAGTTATTACTAATGTCTTCAGGAACTATTAATTTGACCCCTAAGGCACAGGAACGCGTTTAAAATATAAAATTTCTTGAAATAGTATTTAAAATATTGCATTTTCCATGGGTTTTAATTTATTATGGTGTTCCTACATTCGTTCGCAAAATATTTCTGAACCACCACGGTAGAAAGATCTTTTTCGTACAACGGGGTTGATCTATACCGAGAAACCTGAGCAGTAGGCAGTATTTAAGTATTGATGATCATAAATACTATCTTGTGACTTAGATGTTACTTCTCCTCGCGGTGGTACCACGTCAAGCCCTTCTGCATCGCGACGTCGGCCGCCGATCTTATATGCTGTGATCTCTGCCTCTCTCTCTCTCTCTCTGCCTCTCTCTCTCTGCCTCTCTCTCTCTCTCTCTCTATCTCTCTCTCTCTCTCTCTTTCTCTTCCTGTCTTTATGATTTATGTCGGGCCCTGGACCGATTCAGCATCTACCTTTCAGCTGCTCTCCTCCAGTTATCCACCCTCAATACCTCTTTAGCATCGATTCTCACTTAGTTTGTGCTGTTCCTTGATTTTCCAAATAGCCATGGTTCCAAATGAACGGATAACGGTCTACCATAGTTCCACAAAGATTGTATTAGGGGTTCTGATATTATCCTTTTTTATAAGGTGACCTGACCAGCGCAATTTTTGTAATTTTTCATAATTTGCTAATATTGGTTCTTATGGAGAGAACCTCTTCGTTGTATTCTATCTCGTAGTTGAAGCTTAAACACCATTGTCGACAATGGGTCTCAATATCCTTCTTAATACCTTTCTTTTAAAAGTATTAATAAGGTTTAGTTTCTTTTCTGTCAAGATCCATGTTTCTACACCATAGTTTTGCTATTGGTCATATGATGGTTTTATATATTTTGAACTTATTTTGATCCAAACACACGCAACAGGAAGAAATGCGCCAAATTATGCTGCCATCGCTATAGCTTAATTAGCACATTTAAAAAAAAGGTAAGTCAGCGTCTTTATGAATTGATAACATTTATGGGTTACGCCAAGTATTTTCTTATTTTCAATCATACATATTTTATTTCGATATCTATTACTTTAATTAATTAACCAGCTAATTTTCATTACATCCTTATTTTTTAGCCAAAATAAAAATAGGATTTCTTAATATTGTTCTGAAGCTATTTTCTTGTGGCATTTTAAATTAATTACTATTTAAATGGGAATAAGCCACAATTAAAGGTTAAAATACGTTTATTGACGTTTCAATTTCCACTTGGGAAATCGTTCTCAAAATACAAACATTAGTACTCGTAAATTAAACAAATTTTGTTTTTTGTTTAATTTACTAATGTTTGTATTTTGAGAACGATTTCCGAAGTGGAAATTGAAACGTCAATAAACGTATTTTAACCTTTAATTGTGGCTTATTCCCATTTAAATAGTAATTAAAAATAGGATTGATGCACACATTTTAGCCAAAAATGGGCGACTTCAAGCGAATTTGATACAACGTAAACTAGATTCTCCATTGAGCATATGGCTGGATATAAATGACAAACTATAGAAGGTATTTTGTAGTTTTCTCTTTTTAACAGTCGCATATGACCGACTCACAAGGAAAGTCCTATTGTATTCGGTTGGCTCTAGATATTATCACCACAGCACCAAGTCTATTTAGCGCTTGCCATGTCGCTCATTCCTTTTTGTGTCCAGGTGAGAGGTTCTGGAAGCCTAATCCATTTATTCTGTTGCTATTTTAAACTTTCCAAGCTCAATCTAGTCTCTAGGGCTGACTCAGTCAGATCTTCGGTGATATGCAAAAAACTTCTCATGGATTTATGGCGTTGGTGGTCGGGTTGGTAGTCATATGGAGGGTGTGCGTGTGAGGTAGATGCTTTATAATTTTCTTCTATGCTACTACTTCATATCAAATGTTGTGCGGTGCTATGTCGGTCAAAATAATTTTTATTTATCACATAAACATATCTTATGTTTTCTGACAGCAGTAAAATGTATTTTGTAATTTACGTTAAATTACACACATACTTCTTGCTGTATAAATTGATTTAATTTAAAACATAAACAATTTTTTTGGGAACCTTGTACGAAACATTATGTCACTGTTTATTTCACTGAATAGAGAATTTAATAATATTTAAAAAAATCATCGCTTTCGTAATCAAGCCCAGATTAACAATATTACTAGTATGATGTATATACAAAAAATTATAATTTAAAAATTGGTATTTAGGAAACTGTTTCGGAATTTGTTTTCAAAGTCCCCTATGACATAAAAATTATTTTTTTATAATTTTGCCCCTTACTGCATAATAAAATAAACTCTTTTAAATATTTACCTTTGCTACATTTTTATTAATGGAAGACATTTAATATTATGTAAGATAGTCTAAGCGACTGTTATATCTCACCAAACAGATACCCAAAGAATGCACGAGAAATCAAAGACTATGAAACTGAATAGTTGAAAATTAGAAAGAGTAATCTCAGTATAAAGAATATTCTTATATACTTTGTTCATCAAGAGACGTGGAATGATATCTAATGTTAATCATAGCTAGAGTGTAACATGCAACGATGGCTTAATAAAAATAAACCAGGATGATAAAGGAGAAAATCATCTTATCGCCACAAATATCTCACAAATATTCATTAGCCCAATCCGGTTATGAAAAAATCATCGATTTCACGGCAAAATTTTTCGCAGATATCTTAAGCTTTTAAGACATAGGTGGGGGTTACTAGATGACGAATAGGTGAAAAGGTACTCGTATTTTTACCTTACGTTTTTTTTTAACAATAATTTATGTTCACAATTTGATTTTTGGTCTATAAGTTTTTTCCCTTATATTTTACATAAACAATATTTATATCATTTTTTTATATCAAGAATATCTTTATTTTCCGTTTTTTAAATTAAAACTGATAAATAATTTACGGAAATATTTGCAAAAAAGCAGTTTTTTTGCACTAATTTATAAATTTCATTAATTTGTTTATTAAAAAAATAAAATGTTATTAATACATTTCAACATCGAGGAATTACCGTCTTTTAAATTTTTGCGAAATTTCCCCCCGATTGGTCAAATAGTTTAAAAGTTATTTAATTTATTTATCCCTGTGGTTAAATATTTAAACTATTGAACTTTCTTCTATTAATGATGCTAGACACATTTAGTAAATTTCATAGGATTCTTTAAGACATAAACTATCTCAGAAGTTAAATTTATATTTCGTTTTTATATAAATTATTTACAAAATAAATGTTTGAAAAAGGGGTATGTTATTGACTTATTAACAATTTTTATAAAACCATTGGATAGCTGGTAAAAAATTCACATTAAAAAAATCCCTCTATGACCAATAGGAACAAAGTTAGGAACTATTTTTTAAAAAATAATATCTTAATTGTTTATAAACATTAAGAAGTAAAATTTGCACAAATTTTAAATGAAAATCTAAACTTTATATTGAAACTTATGGCTATAAAATAATTCATCTAATTATTCGAAACTTAAAGCCCTTTGAAACGAAAGATCGACATAGGAATGTAGAAAGGATAACTGTTTCAGCTTCGTTTTTTTTTCGAGGTCGGAACTTCAAATTGAAACACGTACGACAAATTAACATTATCTCGGCTTCCATTGCAGCTAGAAGCCTCTTTTTTGTTCTGGAGTAGCTCATTGAAATATAAATAACTACATAGTTTTCACTGACCGGGAAATATGAGAAACCTCGGAAAAATTGAGTAAATTTGAAATTCACCGTAAAAACTTCCTGTTTTTTTTTTTAATTTGGCTTAAATAGTCTGTCGCAGTATTAATAATGATGACATAACTTGCAGCCCCCCGGAAATCTCCCCCGAAAATCCTGAAAAATCAATATATATATTTTTTTAAATTTTTTATCAATGATAATATTAATTATAATTATATTGATTTTCCGGGATTTTCCGAAATTAACGAGGGGTGAAAACTATGCCATCATTATTAATACTACGACAGACTATTCCAGCCAAATTAAAAAAAAAAGTTTTTACGGTGAATTTCAAATGGACTCAATTTTTCCAAGGTTTCCCATATTTTCCGGCCATTGAAAACTATGTAGTTATTCATATTTCGACGAGCTACCCCAGATTAAAAAAAGAGGTTTCTAGCTGCAATGGATGCCGAGATAATTTAAATTTTTTTTACGTGTTTCAATTTGAAGTTTTGATCTCGAAAAAAGCAACGGGGCTGAAATAGTTATCCCCGCCACTTTCCTATTTAGATCTTTCGAAAGTACCTTCAAAATTTGTGCAAATTTTACTTCTTAATGTTTATAAACAAAGGAGAAATGATTTTTTAAAATGTAGTCGCTAACTTCATTCCTATTGGTCATAGAAGGTTTTTTTTAATGTTAGTTTTTTTACCAGCTATCCAATGGTTGTACGTACAAGTCTGTAGCTTGAAAAATATAGAAGTTATTACAATTATGTATAAGTAGAAAACATACCCCTTTTTCAAACTTTTATTTTGTAAATAATTTCGATGAAAACAAAATATGAATTTAACTTCATACTGAGATAGTTTATGTCTTAAAGAATCCTATGAAATTTACTAAATGTGTCCAGCATCATTAATAGAGCAAGTTCAATGGTTTAAATATTTAGCCTTAGGGATAAATAAATTAAATAACTTTTAAACTATTTGACCGATCGGGGGGAAATTTCGCACAAATTGAAAATACGGTAATTCCTCGATGTTCAAATATATTAATAACATTTTATTTTGTTAATAAAAAAAAATAATGAAATTTATAAATTAGTGCAAAAAAACTGCTTTTTTGTAAATATCTCCGTAAATTATTTATTAATTTAAAAAACGGAAAAATAAAGATATTCTTGATATAAAAAAAATGATATAAATATTATTAATGTAAAATGTAAGGGAAAAACTTATATACAAAAAATCAAATTGTGACCATAAATTATTGTTTTAAAAAAACGCAAGGTAAAAATTCGAGTACTTTTTCATCTCTTCCCCCTCCAGACTGGGCTACATACACAAAAAGTGACTGGGAGAATAGAGTGCTCTGGAGGACGAAAACGGTAAACTTATAATAGGAAAAAACCGAAGAAGGAGAAGAAAAATAAGAAGAAGAACAACAAGAAGAAGAAGATATAAGATCATTATGCCCAAAAATATGAATGAGAAATCACCTTAATTGATTTCTTTTCAAAAATATTGCAGAGAAGTCGGTAAAACAAATTATATTTTATATTTTTTAGGTTAACACCAGGCCTGGCTGGTGTTGTACTCGTTTCTGCTACACTTTTGCGGTATTTTGGTTCGGGTCCGCGTTGGCCGATAACTGTCTTCAGTTTTGAAGGATTTTGTAAAAGATATTGGTGGACAACTGTACTTTATGTTCAGAATTGGGTGAATATTGAAACCATGGTAAGAATTATGATCACTTGACGATCTTATCTGACAATTTTGTTAAATATGTTAGTTCCTTTGTTGAATACACTTGTTTGGAAAACAAATTATTTTGAAATAATATTTAATCTTATATAGATTTTAAAAATTTGCTACTAGTGTCAAGATCAATTTAAAGTAGTTTTGGGGGTGCTTGATTAACTAAGATTTTTACCAAAATTGTTGCAGATGTTTATTGATAAATAAATCTTCAGTTTAATACAATTTCTTATTAATTTCGATTTCCGCATTGGAAATCGCAATTTTAAAAACAAAGGTAAAATGTAATTTTCATTACAATTAATGGTGGTTTAATTTTATTTAAATATAATATTTAATTTAAACAAGCCACAAGAAAACAATTTAAACTTTAAACTGAGGTGAAGAAAATCAACAAAACAGCAAAATTTGGAAAGATAGACATGGGGTGCGGATTTATATCGATTAATTTTGATAAAAAAATATGCTCATACATATGCAGTACAACAGAGATGAAAGGCAGGATATCCCTATAATAACATTATCTGAATTGACGGAAACCTTAAAAGAGGTTAAAAACGGAAAAGCCGCAGGGCCTGGAGACATTCCCATAGAGCTGGTTAAATATGGGCCGACTGCACTTTTAGAATTAATAGTAGACCTTTTCAATAAATGTATGTGTGGAGACCAGGAAATTCCTAAAGATTGGAATAAATCTTATATAAGCTCCATATATAAGAGAGGGAATAAAAGAGACTGTTCCAATTATAGAGGTATTAGTGTGACGAGCTCTGTGGGCCGGTTGTACGGCAGAATATTAAAGAAGAGGGTTGAAAGACAGATACAAGATATTGAAGAACAAAGCGGCTTTCGTACCGGGAGATCCTGCCTTGATAATATATTTATCCTACGACAAATAATTGAAAAGCGTGTCGAAAGAAGTAGAGAGACCCATTTGATATTTATAGACCTTGAGAAAGCATATGATAGTGTCCCGTTAAAGAAAATGTTTGAGGTCCTCAAAAGGTCCGGATTGGATTCGACGTATATCCGAGCGATATATAAATTGTACGAAAATGCAGTTAGTTGTGTAAAAATTGGAACCAGAACCTCAAATGAATTTAAAGTCACTAAAGGCCCAAAGCAAGGATGCTGTTTGTCACCGACACTCTTTAAAATATACGTCCAAGAAGCATTGAGGAATTAGAGAAATAAATGTAGATTTATGGGCATCGAAGTGGGACAAGAAACTCTGTATACATTGTTATTTGCAGATGATCAGGTGGTGGTTGCAACCGATGAGGAAGATATAAATTATATGAATCGAAAATTATTTGAGGAATATGCCAAATGGGGGCTTACTGTAAACATAAGCAAAACAGAATATTTAAAAATTGGAGGAAATACCACAGATTTGAGGCTTGAAAACGCAGTCATAAAAGGCTGCAACCAGTATAAATATCTAGGAAGCATCATATCAGCAGATGGCAGAGTTAAGATAGATGTACAAAACCGAATAACCCAAGGGAAAAAATGCATCCGAATACTGAATTCATTACTGTGGTCTAATAAAATAAAGATGCATACCAAACTTCGCGTATACAGAGCAATTGTAGAACCAATTACCACATATGGTGCCGAATGTTGGACGATGACAAAGAATGAACGTGATAAAGTAGACGTTGTGGAAATTATCTTAGAAGGTCATGTCGAGTATCGAGAATGGAAAGAATCAGGAATGAGGAAATACGAAACTGTACAGGAATTAGAGATACTCTTTTAGATAGAATACAAGGAAGGCAATTACAATGGTATGATCACGTGATGAGAATGGAGGAGGAGCGGTGGCCAAAGAAAGCCTTAATGTATGTTCAGCCAGAAAGAAGGAAAAGGGGAAGACCACCAAATTCCTGGAGAAGAGAAATTACAAAAACAATGCAATCTAGAGGCTTAGAAGAGGGAGATTGGAGAGATAGGAAAAGATGGAGGCTGAAATTCGGGAAGCGGCAATCGCCGTAGGACCCCCGTTATATGATGATAATAATGACATATGCAGTAAAAAAGTATTAAATATGCGCAAGATATGCCCAAAAATTCAAAAAAATCGCTTTTCGACAAACCACATACTTTCTGTTCTATCCTATATTTGTAAATATTATCTTTCAAATAAAAACATTATTAATCACCAAAGTAGAAATGCAAAGATTTCTTTGACGAAACCAAAATTTAGATTTTTGCTTTAATCTGTGTCTTCTATTAATTGCAAGCAAAGTAGACGATGATAAAAGTGTAAGAGAGGTATGGGAAATCTAAAAGTTGCATTCTACAACATATCTCTTTATCTAAGCAAAACTCCTTGGTAATGTAATGTAATGTAATCATAATGACCGATAGCTTTAAGAATAGATAGTGAAAATAAGGAAACGTTTAGATATTGGGCAAATAAGGAGTAGAATTTAAAATAACAGTAGTACAAATATGATAGATTTTAATGTGATGTAAAATTTTTTAACAACGATATTTTTAAACTAGGTGATCAAAATTGATAATCAACTATATAAGAAGAATGGCAGAAAAATGGTAATGCAACCGAAAGAAAAATGGGGGCGCAGAAATAGTCGGTAATCGCGTCAGTGCCAAGAAGTAAAAAAATACATTTTAGAAAGATGTAAACAGAAGAGGCAGAATATTTTGTAGAATTCGAATCCATAATTTTTTTTTTATTAAAACACAAACAATTTTATTCTGTAAATGGTTTTCATACCGTCTAATTTAAAAATGTTACCCTGTATTATTTATAATAGGCCCTACATGTTAGATAAACATATACGTTAAAAATATAGATTATGTACTTGCTAGACTTGTCTGCATTACTCTGTAGGTTTAAATTTATTTTTAAAAAGCGCATATTTATATTTAAAATTGATTGGTCTCAACGTTTTCCATAATTTTTTAAACAAGAACAGAAACAATTTTATTCCAGAAGTGGTTTCTACACTGTATGTTGTAATGAATATTTGGTTTACTCTCCTAAATATACACTGACCGGCAAAAGTAACGGGACTTAAGTAAAACAAAATCTATTAGAAAAATTTCAAGTCCAATAAATTAGTTTTATTGTATGTTTAATGAAAAACCATAAAACAAAACAGGCAACTTCCAAAATATTGACTAATGCAAAAACTACCTTTTTACTTTGTGTATGTTTAATGAAAAACCATAAAACAAAACAGGCAACTTCCAAAATATTGACTAATGCAAAAACTGCCTTTTTCAAATTGTCCCACAAATGCTCTATCGGGTTAATTTCTGGACTTTTAGGAGGCCTGGCTAGTAGTTAACTGAATACCAACATCTGCAAAGTATTGCATTGTTATCCTGGATATGTGCGACCAAGCATTATTCTGCATGAGGAGAAAATATTTATCTAAAAAATGTATATAAGGTAACAGATATTCTTCCAGATATGTACCTATCGGTATTAAGGCCATCTCTCTCTCTAACATAAAAAGATCGGTATATGCTTTCAAAGAAATTTCGCCTCATACCATTATACCTCCACCACCAAACTGTACTCTAGCAGTTAAGAAACATTGGGAATAGTGTTCTCCAGGCTTTTGCACACTCTTTGGCGGCCATCAGGTATCTGCATAAAAATGACAGAATTCTAAGCGTTGTCTTTGATGAGCTGCGTCCAATAAAGGGCCAGTCGAAAGTATATAAGATGATAAATTTTGTTTGCTTACTCTACGACCAGTCTCCTAGTTAAAGCTGTAGCAGTAACTGTTCGCTCTAGAAGCACTTGATGCCTAAGATACCGATCTCTAGTTTTGCGAAATCTTTTTAAAGCATCAGATATTGTGCTTCGCGTATAATAATAGGCGAATACAGCGCCTATTATTATAAGAGCAACAGATCTGGCCTTATCCTAAATTATTCCTTTTTATTAACAACACTTTTCTTTTCTGAAAAAACGTCAACGTACACCAAAAATGAATGCAATACCTTAACAAAACCTTTCTGTCACAAAAAATGATACCTTTTAAATGTTTAAAATAACAAACTTAGGGCAATTTAACAAAACTAAAACGAGAAGACTATGGAATTTCACGTGTCCAGTTACTTTTGCGGGACAGTGTATTTTATATTTAAACTGTTTAATGTTCTAATAAATATCATTAACTTTTTGTTATTTTTAGTGTGTTGGACATTCATGGTATTTAGATGTTGATATGCAGTTATTTTTGCTCTCTCCTCTAATATTTTGGTTATTGACAAATTATCCCAAAACGGGAATCTTCGTTATAGTAACTGGAATATTTTTCTCTATTGGACTCTCCTTTTCAAGGGCCTACACAATGGAATTACAGGCAATGGTTTCTGGAGCGACAATGTAAGTTATACATTTCATATTTTGTGTAGTATATATGTCTTATATTGCATTTGTCATAAATAAAAAAATAAATCAGATGGAGAAGGTAGCAAAAATATATTTAGGTCAAGAGTCCATCTCATCAAAAATTGGTTCAAAGGGTACCTGTTTTTGAAGCAAAGTTTCTATACTGGCGTTTCATTACTTTTTTCTCTACAGTAAAATGTTGAGGCAAGCGTCACGAAACTAGCGTCACGAAACTAGCGCCACAATATGGCGTCGCCACGGGAGCTTCAATCATGTATTTCAAATTAAATAAAGTAATTTTTTGTTATTTATATATTTTTTATACTTTTAACAAATTCAATAAATTATTATGTTTTTCTAACGCCATCTGTTAACGTATTAACAAAGCATACGTTGTTTACTTATGACAAACCTGTAAAATTCAGACCAAATATTAATAACAAAATTTAAATAAATATCATTTGATAATTAACCTAATTATTATACAAACTAAATAATATTTTTAAAAATAATAATTGTATTTATATAAAATTATTTTAAAACGAGAATTATTACAACAATTTTAACAGATAATTCAATTTTGTTATTAATCGGATGACATTTATGATTTAATAAATTTTAACAATCGTTACGAATCAAATCTTTTAGTGGCAGATATTCTTTTAATTTTTTACCTTATACCGAAGAGAAATCAGATTATGTAGTAATGCTTTAGCTATACAAGATATAATTGTATTCCAAATGAAGATAATGAGACAGTTTTGTCTTTTTGTGGATTATAATCAATATATGTCGATAACATCAGTGTCAAAATTGGCACAGAACTACCAATATTTCATTCACTAAAAAGAACATAAAAAGTAATAATAAAATACAATCTTAATATTAATAAAAATTTATTATTATGTAATTTGGCTTCTAACGCCCTCCTTAAGATACGAAAAATACGCAAACATATTTCCAATTAATAAAACTGCTCTACAAATTATTAAAAATTCACACCAACGCTAGCATAAATTAAATCTACGTTTAAAATTGAAAACATGTTGATTTTAACAAGTTTAAATATCTACCGAATAATAATGTACATCTCTACAAATTATTATTTACGCACAATATCGTACTATGCTGAGAGCTATAGTCGGTTCGCTATTCCCAATCCGAACTGTCTAGTGAATTTAGTAATTTTTTTTTTGCGAAGTTAGTTTCTTTTTGACAGACTAGAAGTGGCTGGAAATTACTATTCGCTCCGACAGTTTTGGACCTACCAATTTTCAGGGTAAACATATGACATATGTTTGACATTGGTAAATACATGCGAAATTGACAATTATTAATAATTAACATTTTAATTATATTTTTTGAGTTTATGTACAAAATAAATGTAGTATTAAAAACTGGGTTTCTCAAAATTCATCATAATATATATCTTTTCAACCACAAACGGAAAAGAAAGGAATAATCTAGTACTGGCAAATCAAGTTTTTCACATGAAAGAGCATATAAGTATTTGAAAACAGTAATAGTAAAAGTTATGATATAAAAGCTAAAGTCATCAGGCACTCTGCAGTTAGCTTGAAACCTTATAAAATATCATTTAAGGTAAATAATTTAAATTTTTTCTATTTCAATTGCATAAAAATGAAGTTATGTGATATTTACTTTTTCATATTAATAGCACGGATCCATCTTTTTCTTTTCTCTAATTTATATGTAATCTTGTCTAATCTAATCTCTAATCCAATTTTGTCATATTTCGCCGCTACGCACGCTGGCATCGTTTCAAAGTACCCCTACCATGGTCACGCACGGAGCGAATACAATTAAACACACGTACTCATAGCCAATATTAATAGTAAACAAACTAAATAGTAAATAAAATGGAGCTTTACGAATTACTGACAATCAACGTTTATTTATTTGTACCATACAATAAATAGTTATGTTAAATTATAACAAGTGAAATATATTTTTTAAATATATACTATCCAAAATTTTATGGGTTTTGTATACACTTCCACTATTTATAATAATTCTTCTTTTTTCATTTAAAGAAGTCTGTAATAAAAGTTTATTTAAGCTGTTAATACTGCGAGCTAGGAACTTTTGTGTTGTGGGTTTCCAGGTATGAATCTGTCAAAATATGCCCGAGTTGAGCGAATGGATCTTACGTGCGGTCATCACAAGAAATTTATGTATTTATGCCGAAATAGTACAGCGAAAATAACCTAACTGGCACTTGTCTTGTTTTCGCAGAATTATATTATTCTAACGGATAAGATATTATTTTTAACAGACAACTACACATATATTTTGGCTGAATAGAAGTGTCATCATTGGAGTTTTTTTTCAGCCCCTTCTATTTCTCACATTTAAAATCTGTTTGGATTTGTCTGGTTTTGTCAGAACATTCTTTGAGCATTTTTGTACAAAGGACTATTTAATTTAGAACAGACAAAAACTGGAGTTATCATATCATCATCCATAACTGCTTAAGTTATATATTTTTTGTTAATTTTAATATCTAGTTTATTTTGTATTCCTTTTATCTGTAACATATTAATTGTATAAACTAAACGATTATTATCATTATTATCCGGTTTTTTTCTTTTGGATATTGACAATAAGGATGAGTTTATGTATGTTTTTATGGGAGTCTCGGTTAGACAGAAACTACACGATAATAACGTACAAAACAATATGAGCAGTTTATTATCATATTTATTTAAGGCGTAGTTTTGATCATTTTAAAGAATCATAAACTAATAAATACTATCTTTTAGGGACCCAAAACCGGAGTACATGAATAAATATTATTTAAGAACGGAAACAAGAGCTTCCCCTTGGTTAATGGGAACAATACTGGGATACATGTTAACGCGAAAGCAACTAACTTTAATGAATTTACCAAAAGTAAGTATATATAAACTATTAAACGAAACTAAACATTTTATGCGTTTTTGCTTTAATCCATACTCCAATTTTGACTCAACAGATTTTTATTTTAATGACGCCATTCGTTATCTTTATATTCAACAATTTTATTTGCCAGTAGACAAGTAATTTAGGAGTATTCAATTTATTTATAGTTTATTCCAACTAAAATTCATCTCGATTTAAATTGCCTGGATAATTCCTTTCAGTATGTACATTTTGTGGATTTCACAATCCGCAGTCATAACATTTTAATTATTTATATGTATTTTGTTCCTAATTATTATGGTTTTATAAATTGTATGTTTTATTAGCACACAAATTAGTTTAGTTATTGATATTTTCATATATTGATGACTTCATGTGTGATGTTAATAACATGCTTTGATTACTCCTTAAAATAATCTACTTGCAGACGATGCAATACTACTCTCTCAAAGTGAAGATGATTTACAACGTATACTGCACCAATTTAATATAACCGCCAAAAAATTTAACATGTTAATTTCCCCAAAAAAGACAAAATGCATGGTTACAGCAGCAAATTTACTAAGATGTAAATTGGAGCTGGAAGGTCAGATAATAGAACAAGTGATGAAGGTTAAATATCTAGGCATCACATTATCTAGCTACAGAAAGCTCGAAACTGAAGTGGAAGATCAAGTAAATAGAGCAAACAGAGCAAACAGAGCCACAGGCTGCCCAAATGAAACAATATGGAGAAATAAAAATATAAGGCAAGAAACGAAAGACAGAATTTACAAAACAGTCATCAGACCAATAATGACATACGCAGCATAAACAAGACCTGACACAGAGAGGACAAAAAGGATGTTAGAAACAGCAGAGATGAAAACACTTAGAAAAATTGATGGTAAGACACTATGGGACAGAGCTAGAAGTACAGATATACGACATAGATGCAAGATGGAGAACATCAAGAACTGGGTAAGAAATGGAAGAGTAGAGTGGAACGATCATATAAGCCGAATGACGGTTCCCCAATAGGAAGACGATTAGTAGGAAGACCACGAAAACGATAAAACGACAACTTACTGGAGGTACATTAAAAAGAAGATTACTCCTTCTAATATATATTGTTTAAATCTCAAGAAATATATTAAACGAAGATGCAAGGCTAAAAAACAACAATAGTACCATATTATAGCAAGGAAATTTAGATTTCTAACCTAAACAACTAGCCAAGAGAACTAAAGCTAGAACTTGGACAGTTTGAAGACCACATGGAGATCTTGGGAACAAACATAGAAGATATAGCAGAGACGTAAAGATCATAATAATAGGGTCTATATAAATACGATTAACACAAGAATTTTTCTCACTAGAATTATGATCAGTGAAATATGGCATTTAGGCAATGACCCAGTGATTGGATAGAATCTACAATCACGACAATACTCAAAAAGGCAGCTTTCATAAATGAAATAATTATGGATACATAATCTCACATTACAGAAGATGTAAGCTATACATAAGAGACTACTTTCCTACAAAAAGAAATATTGTAATTTCGGCTGACTTTAAATCACTTTCAAAGTTTAAATATAGATTTAAGTATTTTAAATATATAAAAGTATGTTTCATAATTTATTTGTATTTGAGTCTTTTGCTACTTTTTTACAAAAATTACATTAAAACATAAAGAAGCACTTACTTTATTATATATAAAAAAATAAAAATGTAGTGTGCAAAGTTACCTGTGAATATTATTGTTTGGGATAAAGTCCCCCTACAAGATGAATCAGAAACCAATATTTTCTTAGGTATAAAAAATATTATTATTTATTTAAATTTCAAACAAAAAAAACTAAAACTGACATGAAACTCCATATAGGGACCTAGGTTCATAAAGAACATCATTTAACACAAAATGAACAATAAAACGATTTACAAGCTTTTTTCAAATCGGGAAAGAAATATTGGTTATCTCCAAATTCCAATGGCTATGTGAAATCAATATTACCCAAGTGGTAGTATTTTCTTACGGCGTCTTTGGGCGATTGCTATAAACTTCTTTCAGCCAGTACCATTACTTGCACTTAACCGTAACCGTTATTACTACCTCTTACAAATCCATCGATTTTTTTTTCGAAATCTATTGTGGATATAATTATGAAGTCTCCAATGGAAAGCTGGTCTAGATCTGTATGATTTCTATAGCTCTCAGTAGATGCAGAATTAGATGTAGTATCTGCAATATCTCCAAAATCTTGTATTTTATTTAAACGTTTTGTTTGTTTACTATCTTATGTTTAGACCCTTTACTACAGCCAGCTGCGGCAATAACACATTTGCAAATCCAAGGCCAAAGTCACCCGAAAACCGTTAAATTCTGTAAGACTTAGCAGACTTACCAGCAGGACCTTAGCAGGACTTACCCGACTTTTTTAGTGTCTATGTTTAAACTGAAATAATGACGGAAGACGGTTAGGAATTCGCAGATTTTCAGTATGCAACTATGCAATTAATCTTACTGTAGGAAGTTTTATTGGTTGCCAAACAATTTCTACAGTTAGGAAATCTTATGTGATATGGCTACATTTTATAAATTCTTTTTTTTTTTAATATAGCAAGTATTACCGTGAGTTATTAAAATTCTCCCAACGTTCATATGGTACTAATGGTGCGGTATAATGCAATTTTTTGATAATAATATATTGTACAAATGCCCTAGTCACTAAATTTTTTTCCAACATTAGCCAAAGTCACCTGAAACTATAGTACTAGAAGATCATGCCGATTTGCCAAAGGTATATGTATACGACAATACTTTTTGAATATTAGTCATGTGACTGAAAAATCAACAAAATTTATTTTTCTCGTATAGCTCCATCTGCTTTATAAATTATCTCAAATTTTTCTAAGAAATAAAAAGACATAGCTTGTGGTGGATACAAAAAGAAGTAGGTGTAGCGTAACACCTGGTTTCCCTTGGAACTGAGCTATAAAAATACACCACAGCATCAGTAAAATTGTTTGATACACTTTTGAATAAAGTTTACTCAGAACAAGGTGCCGGGCAAGAATATATACTATTATTATAACTATGTAATATGCAGAAGGGCATAATACGAGGAGAAGGTTTGAAACGTGGGAAAAATCATGTTGTTTATTGACTTTAAGATGATGAGAGAGGGTGAAAGTATTGTCACGTTTGGCGAAAGTATTGTCACGTATTTAAACATTATAGACGATGCATCTTTGATTCATAACATTCAAGGCAAAAACACACTCTGTTTAGATCTGTATGAAGATCTAGAAATTGTCAGAGACATTAGGACTAGCCCCAATTGCGTCAATCGTACCTCTCTTTCGATCGTTACTTTACTCCCATTCACCAACGATTATTTTCTTAATCTTTATTCCATTCTTCCTCTTACAATTTATTGTTTTCTCATCACTAATACCTTTCTTTTCCATTTGCATCTATCCTTTTTGTTATTCACAATAAAAACATTATTCAATGTCATTTATTACAAACATTTAGCCTACTAGTCTTTCTATCTGAGGCTTCCTACCACTTCTAATGTTTTGAATTTATCGCAACCTTCGTCGCCCACTTCAATCATATTTAACTCTTTTCTTACTGTGACATCATCTAATCTTCACATGGAATGATCAAATTACAGGAATCTGTAAAAGACTAATGCTCGAATTAAAAAAAAAATTACTAGAGACAGGGTACCTATCGACCATACATGATATCACTACGACCAATAAACTCGCTTTAGCTGATCAGTATTGAAGAGACAGAGAGAGAAATTTTGTTTTTTTTTTCTCTTTAATATTTTTTACTTTTTTTAAGAACCTAAAACGTTTTTCTAGACCTCTTGTCATTATTTCTTTGTATGTTTAAAAAAAATTCTGTTACACATTGGTTCCACTTAGTCAATCCTCAAGATTTCATGGACATCGCATATCTCAAATAAAGAAGTAATGCAGAGAATAGGCAAGGAACGAGAACTTTTCAACACAGTGAAACAACATATGAAAAAACATAATATGAAAAAACATCATACCTAAATCACATACTGAGAAATAATAAGTATTAATAATGCTCAACTAATAGTAAAAGAAAAGATCTAAGGAAAGAGAGCAATATGAAGGAAATGGCTAAGAAACATCCGACAATGGACAGGGTTAAATTTTAAACAGCTAATAAGAACAGCTTAAGGCAGAGAAGAGTCTATAATTGTAGTAGTCAACCTCCATTGAGGAGAGATTACTTTAAGAACAAAGTAGTCAAAAAAATAATCTTACTAAACCTCGGATTCAGAGGTTAAAGGTTACCTAAGTTACCGATAACTCTGTATGACACAGTAGGATGACACAGTCTTGAAACTTTTTTTTCTTTAAGTTTAATATATTCGACTTGCATCTGATCATAAACAAAAGTTTAAATTTATAGCATTCTCAAATTTATAACAAGTTAATTACGTAAAGAAATCTGTCGGATTCTTCAATACTCTGTTGCCTGTTCTTATTATAAAGTTCGTATATCCATCTTGGGATTTGATATATTGTTTTGTCATCTACATATTTTTTTGGTTTTATATTTTTTATGATCACAGAGAAAACAACTTATTGAATATTGCTCGATTGCTTTTAATTTTTTCTGTATTGCCGTTATTTCTCTTAATATGCTGAAAGTAATTTAATATTCATCGTTTTTGACATATAATTATTAAAGTCTATATTTATACTAAACCAGTTTTTACTTGAAGGTGATTACTTGGCAACATCGCACTAAACGAAGCTCTTAACCATAACTTTTCAACGAAATCATATTCTACTTATCAATTTTGCAGAGGCGTACGAAAAAAATTAATTATTTATTAAGTAATTACGTAAAAATCAAATCTAAGACCGATATAATCATTAAATTATCATGTCTTTTGTATTGTATGTATCTTATAGTTGTCCAACAAATTAAAGTAAAATTTTATTCTTATTAGAGAGTACCTAATACAGAACTTCAAAAAGCCGAAAACTTTGGAAAAGACTTATTTTTTCATTAGGCTAAACAATCTGAAATTTTAACATACGATCTTGTCATTACACATCTTTCTCTATTTATAGAATTGATGTGTGCTGTGAACCTTATACTTGTCTTTTTTTCACTTAATTTGAAAGTTTCCTTGTGCTTATTTGTTTATATAAATATGAAAATATATTATGAAGTTCATATAAATTAAAATAAAGTAAGCTAAACTATTATGTGAATGCGCGTACATATTAGTGCATTTGTTTATTTTAGTAAATTCTCGAAATATGAAATGTAGATGGCACTAACTACTAAAGATTTAATAGCTTTGTTAGAAGAGGACTCAGATTGTGAAAATTCTGACTCACTTAATGTGGTTTATTTGCCGCCAAAATTAGATTAGAAAGTTTCTGATGTAGAAGACATTGAGGATAATATTATTTGTGAAGAATCAATCAAATCGGTATTGCAGGTATATATGAAATACAATTTATTGGAAATTCTGACGATTCTGATTATAATATTTCTCTGAACCACAGATAAAACGTCGAAAGAAAAAACCAGGCAAAAATAATAAATCCAAATTTGTCTTAAGTTGTAACAACAGATACTCCTTCGTGCTCAGTAGTACTATTCAACATCAGTCTAATTGATATTTAGACAATATAAAAGCCAACCATTGAAGCAAGTCACTGAAAAAAGTATTTGACAGCATTCTATATTTTACAAATATTTATGCATCGCAGAATAACTATCACGATTTTGAAATGAATAACATAGATTAAAAAAAAATGATTAGTATATGTATATCATCTGGTTCACACTCTGCTTCAAGTTGATATGCATTGGTCAAAGGATGAGAATAGAGAAGTGCACATTATAAGAGAAAACATGAGCTGACATAGATTTATATTTATAATTTGTAACAGCAAAGAAACCACTACATCAGTGTCAAACTTAGTACATGGACGTCAATCTAAATTTGCTTTACCAGATGAAACCAGATTCGACATGTAAATATGAATGCATCTACACCAAAATGTTTCGAAAATTTTCACCTTAAAGTTTAATTTACATTTAAGGTACAATATGTTCTTTTATTAAAAATTGTACTGTTTCTTTGAAAATGAGAAAAAAAATCTTTTTGGTTCTACATAAGTCTTAATTTATGTGTTTTTAATCCAATCTAATAAATTAATTGTCAAATTTCTCTTTGTATATTGAGCGGCCGTTAATTTGTTAATACTATATAAAGAATAAACTTACCATAAATTTACTTTACTTACCTCAAAACTATTTTAAAGTTAATAATAAGGTGTATTTAGTAAATATATTCCCAAGAAATAGAACACACTACAGCTATGCACATATAAAATGTGGAACGAATAAAATAAAATATCATATTTCTCTCATTCTCATTCTTTTTAAGAACGTAAATGTATATAGACCAGCAAAATATTGATAAGTTTACCGATCTTTCAAACTAATCAATGAACTTGTCTCACTATACAGTACTGAATCGCACCAATTTATATTGTTACGTGGCAAATTTTATGGGACTATCTTACTTTTTCACTTTTTTACATGGGCGAAGCATACACAATAAAAATGACCCCGGTAAGAATTTACTGCTGACATTTTACATGGTTGCCGCTACCGTTTAGTTAAATTTGTAGATTAGTCACCTTTAATTGAAAATTTTCTGACTATAGTAGACTTTATATATTTTCTTTTAAGATAAATATTATCGCTACTATAATTTAGAAGCAAAGTCTTAATCGTTAAATAATAGTGCGCGGTATATTAACCTTTCGCAGATAACATGTTCTATACACAGAAGGTAACCGTGGTCTCAGAGACCGACAAGTCAAAATTGTACACGAATATTTTGTATATATAAAATATGTATTATATAAAATAAAATATACCAGTATTTTTCTTGTTTAATATAATAATAAAACAATATTTTGAATAAAATTCAATATATTTACTATACCATGTATTTTATTATCATTTTTAGAAAATTATCTTACCAGCATGGCTTTTTAGCTTTTCACTTATGATAGTTTGTATTTTTGGTGGACATAGTACATTAAGAGGACCCGATTATCGACGGTTAGAAAATTCCTTTTATATTGCATTGATAAGACCGTCATTTTGTTTAGCAATAAGCTGGATCATTTGGGCATGTGCTACAAATCATGGGGGTAAGTTTTGGGAGATCTCGTATTTTTGATATTAAAAATTTAACCTCTCGTCGGGCGGTATATTAAGCTTTCGCAGATAGCATATTTTAGTTATACACAGACGATATCTCAGAGAAAATTACATTGTTACAACAAAATTTTTACATATTTTTAACATATAATTTACCTATATTTTTGTTTTTTAATATAGCAATAAAACAATAAAGATTAGATATTTTTATAAAATTCAATAACAATATTTCAAAAAGAAAAAAAGAACCTAAATCAAATAAAACTTGCTTGAACTAAAATTATAATATTAAATTAATCTATATTGCTAAAACCCTATGTAATATGAAACTATGCAAATCATTAAACCTCCTTGGTTAAACTGAATTTTTCTTATTGAAATTATTCAGTATTTTTCTCAAATTCGATACATCTATATAAGTCTCAAGAGCTGCAGACACATGATTTTTTTATCAAATGTAGAATTTGTTGGAGATTGCTGATTTAGAAAATGCTATAAATCTCATTTATTCTTAATTTTATTGTTCTTGGAAGTTCTTAAAGTATTTGACAGTTCCTGGCATCCTCATCGATTTCGTCTTTACATCTTTTTTTTTATCTCTTATGTCGTTTCTCCATTACTGAGGATCGTAATTTCTTCCAATATTCCTAACAATTTTTCTCCATTACCGGAAATATTTTGTAAGAGAAGTAAACTCGAGTTGTAAACTATGTACGTATCAATATCACTCAACCCAGTCCCAGCGTGTTCTAACTCTTTTTTTTTTTTCGAATACTTTCTGTCTGCTCTCTGCGTCATTCGTCAAAATTTCAAAATTTATTTCTGGTCTGAACGAATTATCACTTTATTTGCTGCTGCTCTGAATAGTTTACTGGCAAATAACAAAAACCACAATATAGTTAAAGTAGGCATATAAAGCATCCTTAAGGGTAGTTAAGATTAACATTTTCTCTTTATCTCTAGTAACTCTAGTGTACTAAAAAGTGTAATAAAAATTAAAAAAATGGGTTACAAAAAATCTGGAATTAAAATTTAACTAATAAAAATTATAAAAAGTGTCGACACATTTAAAAAATAATTGTATTTTTTTGTTTTAGGTTACGTGAACACTTTTCTCTCCCTTCCATTTTTTCAATTTATGAATAAATTTACATACAGTATCTATCTCGTCCATGTGCAAGCTATATATCCAATCGTTTATTCACAAAAGACTGCAATATATTTTAGTGACTTTAATATAGTAAGTAGATTTTTTTAATTTAACGGTAATATGAAGTTTTTTTAATGTCCTTATTATCTATATTTCGTTATAATTCACAAGCAGATGAGCAGAACATTTTATTAGAATAAGAACTGTTCAGACAATATATTTCTTTCTATGATTTCAATTATATTACTCGCCAGGACTTTTTTTCCAAATGAAAATGATCGTAATTTTCCAAATAAAAGAATGTTATCAACAAGACGGTACACCACTGCACTTTGCAGCTCCTATTTACGATATTTTAAACATGTTTTCTTAGAATAATTGGATCTTAGATCTTAGATATATTGGCAGACGAGGAGCAATAGAGTGGCTCACAAGATCTCCAGATTTTTTAACCACCTGATTTTTTCTTATTTGGTTATTTAAAATAAAAAGTTTACATTTATAAACCACAAAATAAACAGGATTTAAAAATAAGAATTAGATTGGAAATACGTAATATATAACAATTTATAATTTGCTCATAGAGGATTGAAAGGGGTGACTGAATAACTACTGGGCTTGGGGATAGGGTAAGCAAAAAAATTAAAACGTTTGCGAAAGGCTACTCGTGTTTTAGTTGGAAAGCTAAGTCGCAAAACTTCAGATTATTGTTACGTACCAGCCAGGGGCGTATTAAATAAATTTTATATATTTAAATATTCGATAGTTAAAGGAAAAATTTATGCTACAAATATATCTACGGAAATGAATCACAATATTCTAGAAAATTGTCGTTGTCGGTTCAATTACCGCCAAGAGGTAAGTTGCTGACAAATTAAACATTTAATCTAAGCAAAAAGCAATTTTTTTTAAATATTTTTAAGTGATAGTCTTTCATAATGAACTAACCCATTTTCCCCTATTCTCACTTAAAATAATTATGGATTACGTCATCACACCCAGATGGATAACGTCAATAGTACGATATTCATGCAAACAAATGTTTCGGAATTTGTTTTCAAAATCACCTATACTCGAAAAAATTTATTTATTCCATAATTTTGTACCTGACGTATATATTATTCTAAAACTGGCAGAACGAATAATTTTATAAGTACAAATTTTCTATATTGACCACGTTCTAATGAAGTATGTTTCATCGTGTAAATTTACGATGAAAATCCAAGAATACCACAAACCATTAGTACTAAATAACTTTTATGTCTCATTGTATAAAAGTTAACGTAAATTAAAATTGGATTTTCCGACTTATGTAACAATACTTCAATAATAGAATAAAAATTTCGTGCGGTGTAAGTGTAGTATATTTTCAAATAGTAGAGTTAATAAAACTTTTTTTGTTCTTAGGCTTACTGGTTTTGGGGATTATTTATGCTTTCATTTGGACTTTCAATAGTTTGGCTACTGGTGTTCGAGTACCCTGCATTTGCATTGGAGCGTGTTATTTTTTCTTAGTTTTAGGTAAGTTATACTTATTGTAAGGTAAAATTAATTAAGCTGTGGACTATGATGAGATTTTACCTAAGATGTTAAAGGAAAGTAACACGAAACTAAAAAACAAACTGGTAAATCTATTTAACGAAAGCATATCAAAAGAAGATATTCCAGTCCAATGGGTAAAATTATTGGTCGTACTGATGTGGACAAAAAATGTGGTATAGAAGATCTGAAAAATGTCCGACCAATAAGTCTCCAGTCCAAAACATGCAAGCTATTTATAAGAATAATAATAACAAATAGAGTGGAAAGGAAATTTGAGCTATACAAATTAAAGAAGCAGCCAGAATTTAGGAACATGCACAGTTATACAAATAATAAAAACAATATGTGTATAATTAAAAGTGAAACTGGAACAAACCATGAAGTGGAAATATCCAGGAGTGGCTAGTATACCTGTTGAATACAAAGCACGTGGTGTTCGTGTGTATTAAGGTATAAAAAAATTGCTTATTACAAGCTTAAATTTTTATTTTAAGAAGATCTTTTCGGAATTAAATCATTCCATCATCAGTTAACTAAAAGAGAGAGTAAAAATACCAATATTAAAAAACACAAGTTAAAATTTAAATATATAGAAATAACACGTTGGTTTTTTACTACTTACATAAAAAGTTGTTAAAAAACATTGTATGGCCACTTAAAAAAAACTTTCGAAGGACATCCGTATTAAAATATAATCCTCATGGTTTTATCAAGGTAAATGCAATAGACTTAACTTATTGATTATTAAAACTGAAGATGGGGGCATCTTACATGACCCCCTGTAGCTGGTGAAGTTTTTCCGACTTACATTACCTCTGATCTGTTCTGGAGTCTTGGGCTAACTGATATAAAGATGGTATGAAAAATCAGTTAGTACCCATCAATGTCAAGTGGAATGATGTAGTAGGAGCAAAAGTCATTGTGCTTAAGTTTGTGAATAGGCAGTTTTTAGTGAAGTATTGTGTTTTGTGTGTAGTAAAATCAATAGCAATTTTTGGTATTTTAAAAAGGTGGTAGAATGTAAAACAATGAGTGACTGTGATGTAAAATAAATTTGGTATACCAGGGTAAGGCAAAATTTAAGTTAGGTAGTTGAAATTAATAAATCATTTGGAAGCGGTAAAGAGAATGTTATTACCTAATTGTTTCTTGTATGAAGTAGATATAGATAAAAGTTGGTTTGAAATTTGTGGAAGATGAATCGAGGAAAAAGAAATAAAAGAAAGAGAAAGAAAATGAAGTAGGAGATGAATGTAAAGATGTAAGCTGGGGATACTGAAACTGATTGTGATAAGAGATTGATAGATGTGGTGTGAGTATTTATAAGAAAATCTGTGTGATTAGTCAGATGGTAGTTATTGGAGAGGATGGGAAATGGGATATTGGAAAAGTGATGTTAGTGTATTAATGGTGACAAGAATAGAGTTAAGTATGGCGGATTAAATAAGGTGATATTAAGATATGGGAAATTAGAAAGAAATGTAGAAGTAAGTAAAACTAGATGTGTAGTTAACAGAAAGAAAGTTAGATCAGGAAAATAATTGTCGATGAAGTGGAACAAAGTCTCTATTGATGCTGGTGTGACGATTAACACAATTGGGACTGTTTTTCTTTTCCTTGACTATTTCCAAATCCTCAAAAAGGTCAAGTTTGAGATAATCTCTACCTGGGATGTTATGAAGAAGAGAAATATCATCTGGTACCTTGATTGTGTGATTGTGATATTTGAGATGATGGGAGAAAGAAGAAGTGTTATCTAACTTAGAATGTTCTATGGCCCTGGTTACTAGAGATCTACAAGTTCTACCAATATAAGTGGCATCACAGTCAGAACATTGAAGTTTATAAACCCCACTGCGTTTGCTGAAGTCAATAGAGTCCTTACTATTGCATAATGATCTACTCAATTTATTGTTAACTTTAAAGGAAATCTTAATATTTTCAACAGAATTCAGGATAGTGTTTTTGATTGATTCGGAAAGTGTTGGACAGTGAAATGGTAATGAGAAGTAAGATGGGGAATCTGAAGTAATGTTACGGTAAGCTGATTGTTGAAGCAATTTACGTTTCTTTTTATAAATGAGTTTATGGATGATATCTGGGTTGTAGCCATTATTGAAAGCAATCTGTTTGATTATGTTTAGTTCTTGGATGTAGTTAGTGTTGGATAATGGAATGGTTTCTAAACGATGAATGAAGCTGTTGAATGCAGATAATTTGTGTGAAATGGGATGGTTAGAATTGAAATGTATGACATGATCTGTTTGTGTGGGTTTTCTGTAGATGCTATAATCAAAGACATTATTAATTCTATTGATGGAAAGGTCTAAAAAATTGATAGAGAAGTTAGATTCTAATTCCATAGTGAATTTGATATTGGGGTGAATATTATTGATAGTGTTTAATAAGGAAAAGGCTGTATTTGAGTTACCTCTAATGAAAACTAAGCAATCATCAACGTAACGGAACCAGTGTAGAATTGTATTGTTAGTCATGATTTGAGTGGATTCTAGATGATTCATGAAGAGGTCAGCTAAAAAGGGGGAAAGACAACTTCCCATGGCCAAGCCATCAGGTTGTTTATAAAAAATATTATTGAAAGAAAAATAATCTTGTGATAAACAAAAGGAAAGTATTTCTATTATTGGTGTGATGACTGAGGGATTAGTTGATTTAGATGTGAGAAGGTCCTGGACTAACTGAATAGTTTCAAGTTTAGGTACAGAAGTAAAGAGATTGCTAACGTCAAATGAAAGCATAGTCATATCTGGTAGGAGTTTTATGTGATTAAGTTTGGATATAAGTTGGGATGAGTTTTTGATGGAAAAAGTGGGAGAAAAACTTGTTATGTCCTTGATTACCCTGAGTATGAATTTAGAGATTATGGAGACCGGGGTGTTGATGAAACTGACTACTGGACGGATTGGAATGCCCTCTTTGTGGATTTTTGGAAGACCATACAGTCTAGGAATTAATGGGTTACTAGGGATTTTGTAATATGGTGCATGAAAATCAGTGAAAAAAGTAGAATATTTCTTTAAAAATGCTTTTTGTTTATTAATGAATCTGTTAAGTGGGTCATGTGGAAGTACTATGAAGCCATTATTATTCAAAAAGGTGGAAACTTTGTTGATGTATTCAGTGTGGTCTAGAATTACTAAGCAATTTCCTTTATCTGATTTGGATATTATTAGATTATGGTTTTTTATTTTCTTTTTTATTGAATTTAAAGTTTTTAAACTATTATGATGTGGATGATGAAAATGTGAATTGGAAGTTAAGTTTTTGTATGCAGCATGAAGTTTTTTGAAACAATTATTTCTAATGACATTTTTTTGTTGTAAAGAAATTGAAAGTTTTTCTATGATTATGTCTATTTCTATGGAAAGTTCTTGTAGGTCTATTTCAGAGATGTCTGTGGGAATAGAAAATTGGAGGCCATGATTCAAGAGTTCTAATTCATCTTGTGAGAAATTTATATTGGATAAATTTTTGATTCTAGGGTGAAATTTGAAGTTAGAAAATTTGGATCTATTATTAGAAGAATTGGTGGACACTAAATGTGACTTCATTCAACAGAAGTCACATTTAGTGTCCACCAATTCTTCTAATAATAGATCCAAATTTTCTAACTTCAAATTTAACCCTAGAATCAAAAATTTATCCAATATAAATTTCTCACAAGATGAATTAGAACTCTTGAATCATGGCCTCCAATTTTCTATTCCCACAGACATCTCTGAAATAGACCTACAAGAACTTTCCATAGAAATAGACATAATCATAGAAAAACTTTCAATTTCTTTACAACAAAAAAATGTCATTAGAAATAATTGTTTCAAAAAACTTCATGCTGCATACAAAAACTTAACTTCCAATTCACATTTTCATCATCCACATCATAATAGTTTAAAAACTTTAAATTCAATAAAAAAGAAAATAAAAAACCATAATCTAATAATATCCAAATCAGATAAAGGAAATTGCTTAGTAATTCTAGACCACACTGAATACATCAACAAAGTTTCCACCTTTTTGAATAATAATGGCTTCATAGTACTTCCACATGACCCACTTAACAGATTCATTAATAAACAAAAAGCATTTTTAAAGAAATATTCTACTTTTTTCACTGATTTTCATGCACCATATTACAAAATCCCTAGTAACCCATTAATTCCTAGACTGTATGGTCTTCCAAAAATCCACAAAGAGGGCATTCCAATCCGTCCAGTAGTCAGTTTCATCAACACCCCGGTCTCCATAATCTCTAAATTCATACTCAGGGTAATCAAGGACATAACAAGTTTTTCTCCCACTTTTTCCATCAAAAACTCATCCCAACTTATATCCAAACTTAATCACATAAAACTCCTACCAGATATGACTATGCTTTCATTTGACGTTAGCAATCTCTTTACTTCTGTACCTAAACTTGAAACTATTCAGTTAGTCCAGGACCTTCTCACATCTAAATCAACTAATCCCTCAGTCATCACACCAATAATAGAAATACTTTCCTTTTGTTTATCACAAGATTATTTTTCTTTCAATAATATTTTTTATAAACAACCTGATGGCTTGGCCATGGGAAGTTGTCTTTCCCCCTTTTTAGCTGACCTCTTCATGAATCATCTAGAATCCACTCAAATCATGACTAACAATACAATTCTACACTGGTTCCGTTACGTTGATGATTGCTTAGTTTTCATTAGAGGTAACTCAAATACAGCCTTTTCCTTATTAAACACTATCAATAATATTCACCCCAATATCAAATTCACTATGGAATTAGAATCTAACTTCTCTATCAATTTTTTAGACCTTTCCATCAATAGAATTAATAATGTCTTTGATTATAGCATCTACAGAAAACCCACACAAACAGATCATGTCATACATTTCAATTCTAACCATCCCATTTCACACAAATTATCTGCATTCAACAGCTTCATTCATCGTTTAGAAACCATTCCATTATCCAACACTAACTACATCCAAGAACTAAACATAATCAAACAGATTGCTTTCAATAATGGCTACAACCCAGATATCATCCATAAACTCATTTATAAAAAGAAACGTAAATTGCTTCAACAATCAGCTTACCGTAACATTACTTCAGATTCCCCATCTTACTTCTCATTACCATTTCACTGTCCAACACTTTCCGAATCAATCAAAAACACTATCCTGAATTCTGTTGAAAATATTAAGATTTCCTTTAAAGTTAACAATAAATTGAGTAGATCATTATGCAATAGTAAGGACTCTATTGACTTCAGCAAACGCAGTGGGGTTTATAAACTTCAATGTTCTGACTGTGATGCCACTTATATTGGTAGAACTTGTAGATCTCTAGTAACCAGGGCCATAGAACATTCTAAGTTAGATAACACTTCTTCTTTCTCCCATCATCTCAAATATCACAATCACACAATCAAGGTACCAGATGATATTTCTCTTCTTCATAACATCCCAGGTAGAGATTATCTCAAACTTGACCTTTTTGAGGATTTGGAAATAGTCAAGGAAAAGAAAAACAGTCCCAATTGTGTTAATCGTCACACCAGCATCAATAGAGACTTTGTTCCACTTCATCGACAATTATTTTCCTGATCTAACTTTCTTTCTGTTAACTACACATCTAGTTTTACTTACTTCTACATTTCTTTCTAATTTCCCATATCTTAATATCACCTTATTTAATCCGCCATACTTAACTCTATTCTTGTCACCATTAATACACTAACATCACTTTTCCAATATCCCATTTCCCATCCTCTCCAATAACTACCATCTGACTAATCACACAGATTTTCTTATAAATACTCACACCACATCTATCAATCTCTTATCACAATCAGTTTCAGTATCCCCAGCTTACATCTTTACATTCATCTCCTACTTCATTTTCTTTCTCTTTCTTTTATTTCTTTTTCCTCGATTCATCTTCCACAAATTTCAAACCAACTTTTATCTATATCTACTTCATACAAGAAACAATTAGGTAATAACATTCTCTTTACCGCTTCCAAATGATTTATTAATTTCAACTACCTAACTTAAATTTTGCCTTACCCTGGTATACCAAATTTATTTTACATCACAGTCACTCATTGTTTTACATTCTACCACCTTTTTAAAATACCAAAAATTGCTATTGATTTTACTACACACAAAACACAATACTTCACTAAAAACTGCCTATTCACAAACTTAAGCACAATGACTTTTGCTCCTACTACATCATTCCACTTGACATTGATGGGTACTAACTGATTTTTCATACCATCTTTATATCAGTTAGCCCAAGACTCCAGAACAGATCAGAGGTAATGTAAGTCGGAAAAACTTCACCAGCTACAGGGGGTCATGTAAGATGCCCCCATCTTCAGTTTTAATAATCAATAAGTTAAGTCTATTGCATTTACCTTGATAAAACCATGAGGATTATATTTTAATACGGATGTCCTTCGAAAGTTTTTTTTAAGTGGCCATACAATGTTTTTTAACAACTTTTTATGTAAGTAGTAAAAAACCAACGTGTTATTTCTATATATTTAAATTTTAACTTGTGTTTTTTAATATTGGTATTTTTACTCTCTCTTTTAGTTAACTGATGATGGAATGATTTAATTCCGAAAAGATCTTCTTAAAATAAAAATTTAAGCTTGTAATAAGCAATTTTTTTATACCTTAATACACACGAACACCACGTGCTTAATATGTGTATAATATACCTTTAAGTTTGGCCTTTGTAGATTTCAAGAATGCCATAATTTTCGCCATGCTAAATGCCAGAATATATCAACGATTTATAAATCTGGTTCTACAGTAAAATATCCTTAAAAATATAGTTATATAAACTCACAGAAGAAGTTGCACAACAAAGAGGAGTAAGATGTTTTTAGAGAATTATAATGGGACAACCTAGAAATAAGCATAGCAGGAGAAATAATTAGCAACCTGATGTTTTTATTCGAACTAAAAAAGAGAAATTAAGAGAATGCTGGAAGAAGTAGAGCAAAAATAAATTTCTAGTCTGATAATATTATTACATTTCTAACACTATAAGACTGAACTCTCATCTCAATATTAAGGTTGTGGGTACATTTTTACAACAGTTATTTATTAAAAATTAAGTAAAAAGAGAAATCAAACGATTTCTGCCTAGCGAAACCGAATTCAAATCTTAACCACTGTGTTTCCTAAAATTTGCGAAACAAACAGCTGGATAAATTACTAGGCAAGGGAATCTAAAATTGCATTCCACAAGCCGTTTATCCTGGTCAAAATTCGTAGTGAATTCAGTTTCTGGTACTTCAAACGAAGTAAATAATAAAACAGAATGACGGTATTAGATTTTTGTTTCGATACAGTGCAGCGACAACCGCTGATACGTATTTAGATGGCGTAGTTACGTCCGTATATAGTTATTTTAATAATTATTGTCTAGGACGGGAGAGATTTTTGTTTTGGTTCAGAGCAGTGACTATACCGTTCTGACGAGACCTAAGGAGGTCGAAATACGTATCAGCGGTTGTCGCTGCACTGTATCGAAACAAAAATCTAATACCGTTATTCTGTTTTATTATTTACTTCGTTTGAAGTACCAGAAACTGAATTCACTACGAATTTTGACCAGGATGAACGGCTTGTGGAATGCAATTTTAGATTCCCTTGCCGAGTAATTTATCCAGCTGTTTGTTTCGCAAGTTTTAGGAAGCACAGTGGTTAAGATTTGAATTCGGTTTCGCTAGGCAGAAATCGTTTGATTTCTCTTTTTGTGTTTAGATGGCGTAGTTACATCCGTATATATGTAGTTATTTTTATAACTATTGTCTAGGACGGGAGAGATTTTTGTTTTGGTTCAGAGCAGTGACTATACCGTTCTGACGAGACCTAAGGAGGTCGAAATACGTATCAGCGGTTGTCGCTGCACTGTATCGAAACATAAATCTAATACCGTCATTCTGTAAAAATTAAGTATTCTTTGGTTTTTTACAGTTTCACGAGCAACAAATTAGTGAACCAATATTAATAAATCTCGAAATATAACTCGAAAACGATGCATTTTACACAAAAGTTACTAGGGCAATTCTTTGCACAGAATTTATTAAAAAATATTGTTTAAATAATTTTTGATCATATTTTTTTTAAACATACACTTTTGTTAAAAAGGGACTATTTTAAGTAAGATTGTGCAAAAATATGAAATGAGAATATTTTTATTTGCCAGTGCACTCATACTACTTCGACTACATATTTGAGCTCTGATCATATTTATGATGATATTAGTATTTATTATTTTTTATTTTTATTTTTTAGAAACCGTTACCTACAAGAGTTGCATTACATCAGTATTAAAATTGTTTTATAAACTGGATCAAGAAGACTACTGTAAATAAATTTTTAATAAAAAAAATAATATTTTTTTCTTTTGTTTTCTTTCCTCTTCATTTTATTCAGCCAGTTAAATTGATATCAATTTTAATTACCATCAATTTCAAATAACAATGATAATCTGGAATTCTAAGATCAGTTAAAAATACTATGGTCTCTAACTGGTCGGCTTGACCAACTTTTGGGCATAAAATTGCAAAATGTGGCAATTTAGCATCTTCCAAAATAATATACTGTTGTTTGTTTGAGTCTCATCTTCGATATGGCCTTTCTTTTTGGGGTTCTAGTAAAGCTGCCCAATCTGATTTTATTTTTAAATTACAAAAAAGGGCAATACGGTATCTTTTTGACCTCAGTAGAATAACACATTGCAGAAGCTACTTTAAAAATAACGGGATTTTAACTCCTCCCTCTTTATATATTCTAGAAACTGAATTCGTAAACACCTACATGTTTTTCCAGCAAAAACCAATCATGACCACTTAACAAAAATTTAAGCTTTGATGTGTATTTGCCGACCCGTTCACTGAGTAAGTAAAGAAATCTATATTATATTCGGCAAAAAAATTATACCCATCTCCCTTTGCAACTTAAATCTATAAATTCTTTCTTTAGTTCCGTAAATTGACAAAAACCTATCTATCTTAAAGACCATATTATTCAGTGGCAGAGTTTCTTAACGAATAACTAAGAAATTACCATACGTTTAGGTACAAGCAACAAAGTATTTTTATATACAGATAACGACATTGTTTTGTTGACCATAGGAATTAAGATTTATTGCAATCCCATCTCTAGAGTATATTTATTACAATGCTCTAAAACTATTTTTTTTGGTTATTTTTTAGCCTTAATAGTAATATAAATATATAAGTTAGTAAAAAAGTAATATACTTTATTGTCACTGAAAATTCTACAAATTTTATGGACAGAGCTTATAACGATAAGACAAGAAAGAAGGAAAAAATCAGAATAAGAATCGTTTGTACTTTTAAATAAAAAAAAACAATAAAATTTAATTTAATTGTACCACGTGTACTTATCAGTCTATCAGGAAACGTTTGATTGAGGAAGTCAATAGTTGCTCTAGAGTTTTGAGCCGAACACCGATCCTCCGATTGGAAATAAACCTCCTGAAAATTAACGGGAAGGCGTCGAACTGCCGGAATGATCTCATTCCGTTAAAAGTTGTAAATATTTGGACTCGTTTAGGTTTCCATCGATAAAAAATAGAGCGACAATATGGTCGCCTAACATCCCAGTCCAAACATTTAACTTTTGCGGATGCTGTGTTCGCACTCCAACACTGAGGTGCTTATTTTTCGGAGAATAATACCTTTTTTAAAAAGTGTACATTTTTATTCTGTTTATCTAGAGTAATTTCACAAAACTACATCCGCCAACTGTTTACACATCCCGAAGTTTGACAATGTTTAATGGTATATATTATACACACAACGCAAAAGTCTAAGGATATTTTAATAATTTGACAATACCAATGACAGAAATTTCATGACCATATAAATTTGCTTGTACTATAATTGTTGATACAGACACTCACTTCTTATCAAAAAAAAAAATTGTAAAACTGATAGCAATACGTGTTTTAGAATGTTTTTTATAAGGGACAAAAAAATCGACATTTTTATGTTTTGTTTGTTTTTAATTTTAGTCACTTTATACCATTCTTGCTTAATAAGTGAGTTAAAGATATTGTCTTTTTACCATGCAACGACAACATTTAACGTTGGATGAGATGAATAGAGCCGTGAGACTCCTTCAAGCTGGTATGCGACAAACTCAAGTTGCTGACCAGCTGGGTGTCTCCCAAAGCGTCGTAAGTCGTTTGTGGCGTCGGTTTAGAGACACTGGGAGTCCAGCCGAGCAACATCCAGGAAGTGGTCGCTCTACAACCGTCGCGGTCGCTTAAGACCGATATTTATTTTAAATGCTAGAAAACCACCAACAATTACAGCACCCGAAATGGCTAATGAATTACAGCTTGCACATAATGTAACAATTAGCTGCAGTACTGTGAGGAATCGTCTCCATGAAGCCAATCTTCTTAGTCGGCGACCACTGAGATGTCCACCTTTATCTAAAAGTAATCGCGCTGCAAAATTAACCTGATTTCAAGAGTTTCAGAATTGGACTGACAATGACTATGCCACAGTTTTGTTTAGTGACGAGTCTAGATATGGATTTCATCCAGATTATCGCCGGACAAGAGTTTGGAGACGACTCGGAAATGGAGAACGATTACGACATCTTCAAGAAGTGTATACATACAGAGGTGGTACAACAATGGTATGGGGCGGAATCATGGTTGACGATAGAACTGACCTCATTTTCTTACGTGGCTTTCTCACAAGTCAGCAATATTTGGACACTATTCTTGAACCTGTTGTGCGCCCGTTTGCTGCTGCTGTTGGAGAAAATTTTTACTTTATGCATGATAACGCTCGGCCACATGTTGCGCATATTGTAACAAACGGGTTGGATAACGAAAGTATTGATGTATTGCTATGGCCAGCACAATCACCGGACTTGAATCCCATTGAGCATGTATGGGACAGGCTCCAACGAAGAATTACTCCACATATGGGCAATATCTACAATGAATTTCAATTAAAAGAGCTTCTGATAGAACAATGGACACAACTACCTAAAGCAGACATTAACAAAGCATAAACAGTAGATGTAGAGCTATGATAAACCAACGTGGTGGCCATACTTTATTTTAAGTTTATATTTCGTATTTTTAACACTTTATGATGGTATGTGAAAGATGGGTGATTTGCAATATATTTTTTTTTGCTCCAATTTTCTGTTTTTTGCAATTTATGGTTTTTGACATATTAAACAACAATTTAAACTACAAATTTTGCATTTCTTTTTTTTTTCAGTTGATTACAAATAAACAAAATACGTCTATTTATAAAAATATCCCTAGACTTTTGCGTTGTGTGTATTTATATATATATATATATATATATATATATATATATATATATATATATATATATATATATATATACATATTTATATATATATATATATATATATATTTATATATATATATATATATATATATATATATATATATATATATATATATATATATATATATATTAACTAACAAATTCATTAATTATCTGACTATTGAGATATCCTGACCAGCACAAATTGCGTTGTGTGTATTTATATATATATATATATATATATATATATATATATATTTATATATTTATATATATATATACAGTAGACTCCCTCTATAACGAGAACTGAAATGACAGACTAATTACCTCGTTATAAGCCGATTTCGTTATATCAGACAATAATAATACTGTGCATATATATGAATCTCGGAAAAACAAAGCAAGGGACAGAACAGAATGGCGGAAAATCCTAGAACAAGCCAGGACCCAGAAAGGGTTGTCGAGCTACTGATGATGATGATACATATGCATCTGTAGTTTTCTAAACCATTAACTTCCTATAGTGAAGCCATTCGGAGCAATATAAGATGCTAATAAATATTGTTTGAATGGCGTTTTTGAAAAAAAGTTATTTACTTTTATTGTCAATGAAATATATTAAAACATAAAAGAGTTGTTTACTTTTATTATCAATGATATACGTTAAAACAAAAAATCTGTACTTATATTTTTTTCCAACTACATAATGTATAAAGCGTATTTTCAAGGAATTTTTAACTGCTTTAAATGGTCCAGTATCATTCTATCATATTTTCTAAAGATGTGAAACAGTTGTATTTATTCATTGTAAAGAAGTTTATTGCGGGCTGCAGTTAAGTTTATTGAGGGGCTGCTTGAAAAGGTATTTATTTATAGTCACGACCCGACCAAAAACGTAAAAAACACGTTTTTGGATATTATTTTCTCTCGTTATAACCAAATTTGCCTCGCTATATACGGTTATAGTTCAATAGAAATTTGACGGGACATCTAATGTATCTCGTTATAAGCGAAACCTCGTAATAACCGTGTACGTTATAGAGAGAGTATACTGTATATTATATTTATATATATATATATATATATATATATATATATATATATATATATATATATATATATATATATATATATATATTGTTATGATGTGTTTTTTGTTTGAATGATGAGCAATGAGTATTTTTAATAATATAGGGTTTTTATCGCGGTTCTCAAAGAATTAGTTTGTAAGTACTTTTTTAAATTATCTTTATTATAACTATTATGAAACACACATATATATCTAACTTAGCCAATGTAAATTTAAAATAAACTATCTTTAAATTGATATTCTTATAAAACTAATTAAATTCTATAGACAATCAAAATTTAAACAAAATATCTTCAAAATTGAAATTGTTATGACACTAACTAAATTATATTAACAAAATTTTGTACCTTTCTTTCACTGAATGCCTAAATGAACTGTTTTCCACTATATATATATTCTAATCACCACTGAATGTCTTCGTACTTCGGTTATCCTTGTTTTTGTGAAATTTCTTTTTCTAATTATCAGCTTCTACCAATTTAAGATATATTTTTCTTCACCAGCATTTATATACCACCAACCAAATCAGCAAACAGCATTTATATTTATTCTTCTTTTCAATATACCAATATCCAATTATTATAAGTTGATTTATACTAATCTCCAACCATAATATAATTTAATTTCTTCCAATATACTTTTTTTTTATCTTCAATAATTATTTGTGTATAATTATAAATGTGCATTAAATATATGCATAATTTTTAATCTTCTTTTAACTCACTATATTAAACAATTGGACTATCTCCAACTAACTTTCATATTTCTTATAAAACTGCTTGACTGACTTACTAAAACTGTGAACAATTGACTTCACTAATTAATTGTGTCTATCTTCTACTAACTTTCATAATAAACTGCTTGACTTCTAACTAAAAACTTCCAAAACTGCTTGACTTCAGACTAAAAACTTAAAAACTGCCCACAACTGCCATCTTGAATCCAAATCACGGGTATTTATATGTTTTTGGATTTCTAGAACCATCTCGTAAGATATCATGTTCTAATTTGTTCTATTTAATACTTGTCTGAATTTTCTGGAACAAACCATTTCGCAAACATGGCCATCTCCGGAGATCCAGAGAATTCCATTCTTTTCTATTAATAATTTTGTTTACATTTAGGCTTTTCAGATCAGAATATATAATTAAATTAGTAACTAACACTCTAATTTAATAAAATACACATTTCAAACAATATATTATATAACCCCACTTTATATTCGTATTTATTTCCTAAAATGTCACTTAGGAATGGAGGGTATAGTGTGTTGCCTAGTCACATGGCTCACTTAAAAATATCTACAAAATCATAACTACTAAAATACAACTTTTTACAATTATTATATGCTAATTTATTAAAAATGCCCTCACATAAATATATTTTTATTAAATTCTCTAGTATATAACTTATTTAAAATATTCAAATACTTTTTTATATCTAATATTATGTAGTATATAACTTATAAATTATTTTCTATAAACCCTAATCGTATCAATACCCCAAAATAATATTTAAAATAAATAATTTACTTATTATTTTTTTAAATATTAATTTTCTCATACCTTATTAAATTTAATAATTCAAATTTTTTTTTTTTTTTTAATGTGTTAAATACATCCCTGTTCGCTGTCTATGTCAAAACAGAGAACAACGGAGCACAGTTCGGCTATTCTATGGTCAAACTGTCATGTCAAATGGAGCAATGGATGCAATATCAGAGAATAAAATATAACCTTAATTAAAAATATAATCGATATGGTGTTCTGTTTATTTATAGACAAAATCTAGGAATTATTTCCATTCAAAATAACTTTCATCAATATAAATTGGTAAGTTTTTCCACTTTATTATATTAGAAAAACATTTTTATAGCAATTATAGTATCTAACCCCAAATTATGATTTTTAGGGTACAAATTAATTTCCATATATGCAAAATTCAACAAGTATGATGTCAAATTGATTCAAAATAATGAAATCTACCATCTACCATTTAACAAATCAAGTCTATTGAATAAAATGGATATATCAGTAAGTTATTAGTGTTATTATATTTGTGTTAAAGGTATAGAAATCATTATTCAATCTCTTCATGATATTGAAAAATGTCGTTGATATGAAATATGCCTCTTAGTCTGTTCTCTGCATCTATTAACACATAACTATTTAGTCCATTCTGATTTTCAATTGTATATGGACCTTCAAACATTGGTTGTAATTTCTTACAACGGTTTTCTTTAACATTACTTTTTCTAAGTGAACGAATTAACACTAGGTCTCCTTTTTTAAATGTGATTGGTTTTTTTATATTTCGATTTTGTCTTCTGATATATTTTTCAGCTTTCCTCCTAATTCGGTTATTCACTTTCTGCATTACTTGTTCTAACATATCCTGATTATATTCACTAATCCACTTTCTGTTTCCTATATGGCCAAACATTAAATATTCTGGTACTTCCTCTGTATTCAAATTATGTGTATTATTTAAAAAATACTCTACTTGTGGTATATGTTGCTGCCAAGTTTCGTGTTGATTTTGGCACAGTATCCTTAAATATTTTATAACTTCTTTAATATATCTTTCTGCAGGATTTGCCTGAGGATGTCTGATACTTGTAAAATGAATGTTGATTCCCTTTTTCTCACAAAATGTCCGAAATTTTTGGTTGTTAAAATATGTAGCATTATCTATTATGCAATTTCTAAATGGTCCTATTTCTTCGAAAAATTGATTAATATATAATTTTAATGTTTTAACATTTGTTCTAGAGCAGGGATATAGTTTAATAAATTTTGTATATAAATCAACTATCACTAGTATATGCTTTTTTCCTGTTGGACTGAGAACTAAATTTGAAATAAAATCCATGGAAACTGTATTTAGTTTTTCATATACAACATTAGATTTATATGTGTTCTGGTTTTTGAAATTCTTTTCTTTGTTTAGTTGACATATTGGGCATTGGGTAGTAATTTCCTTTGCTATACTTATGTCATTCTTTGCAAAATAATTGTCCCTAAATAGCATCCATAGCTTTCTTGAACCAATATGCATATAATCGTTATGTAAATTTTTCAATATTTTCTTTGCTAAAGTTCTAGTTATTACATATACTTCTATGCCATTTATTATTTTATAATATACTCCATCTTTCCTAAGGACTTTTTGTTTTTCACTCAAATTGATCTGATCTCTTATAATTTCTTCTTTAGAATATAATCCAGTATTTTCTACTAATTGATTTAATCCAATTTTTATTGTTCGCTGCCCTTTTTGTGGTGTATTTTCTAACCTTGATAAAGCATCTGCCACTATATTGGATTTTCCAGAAATGTATTTGATTTCAAAGCAGTATTCACTAAGTATTAGACTCCACCGATGTATTCTACTGTTTCCATATTTGTTATTTAATATAGACGTTAAAGCTTGGTGATCTGTTTCTATTGTAAATTCATTACCCAACAAATAAAATCTTAATTTTGTGACACAGTGTATTATACTTGCTAGTTCTAATTCTGAAACTGAGTAACCCTTTTCATGTGGCTTTGTAATTCTTGAAATGAATTGTATTGGGTATTCGACCCCATCATGTATTTGTAATAATACCCCTGATAATCTCTCTATTGATGCATCTGTTCTTAATATGAATGGCTGTGTGTAGTCAGGATAGTATATTTTCAAATTTGACAGAAAAATGTTTTTAATTTCTTGGAATGCTAGTTCTCTTCTCTGATCCCATCTCCATTTTACACCTTTTCTCAGTAGTTCAAGTAATGGAATTTCTTTTATACTTAGATCTGGTATCATCCTTTTATAATAATTAATTATTCCAATAAATCCTCTTAAAGTTCTTAAATTGTGTGGTGTTTTATATTCCTGAATGACTTGTGTCCGTTCTGGATCCATTTCGATTCCCTTAGTATTAAGTTTATAACCTAGATATATGACTTTTTTTTGAAAAAATGTACATTTTTCTTGATTTATTTTTAGTCCAACTTTGTCTAATCTATTTATTATAATTTTTAGGTGTTTCTCATGATCTTCAGCCGTTTTAGAAAAAATTAATATATCATCAATGTAGTGAATTACAAAATGTTCATATTGATCCAAAATATCATGAAGACATCTACATAGAGCACTGCAAGATGATTGAAGTCCAAATGGTACTACTTTGAATTGATATACTACTCCATCTATCTGAAATCCTGTATACTGTCTACTTTTTCTTTCTAGAGGTATTAACCAGAAACTATGCTGTAAATCGATTTTAGTGAAAAATGACATTCCTGTAATTCTTCCTAATATTCCATCTATACTCATTGGTGCTTCAAATTGCTTTTCAGTAATCTTGTTAATATTCCTTGCATCCAAACATAACCTGATTTCACCTGATCTTTTTCGTACTACTACTATGGGGTTAATAAAACGTGTGTCTGCCTTCTCAATGATCCCATCTTCTAACATATTATTAATTGTTTTGTTTACTTCTTCTCTGTATTTATATGGTATTGGGTATGATTTTGTTTTAAAATCTTTTTCTTCTTTAACTTTTATACTATGGATATAATTTTGTGCAATTCTATTTTCTTTATTGACAAGTCCCTTGTGTTGCTGCAATATGGAAATGACTATTGATTTATATTCTTCAGGGCAATTTAAAACTTTCATCATATCTTCTTCTTTACAAATAACATTATTCTTCATTATGTACTCATTATTCCTTGCTTCCAATTTTACGCACTCCGCCTCGTAGGCATCCATCTGCTTAAAATTTCCATTCCTTAAATATTCACTACAATAATTATTCTTTACATTCTTTTGGGACATTTCCCTATCATCAAAATACATTTCTTCTTCATAAACATCATTATTTTCTTTTAATAATATCCTATCAACTCTTATTCCTTCTTCTACCTCATCTTTCTGCATAAATTTAATTATTTGCCCTTCCAAAGTTACCATTTTTTCTTCAAAATCTATCTTTACTTTCTTCTTTTCCAATTCATCATTTCCCATTAATATATCAACACATAAATCCTTGACAATAAATCCTTGCATATTAATTTCTTTATTAAGAATATTAAATTTAAAATTGGCTAGTTTATCAATTTCACCCAACTTCTTATTATTTGCACCAATAATTTTAATTTTTGGAATGTTTATTATATCTGATAGTTTTAATGTATTAAAAATAAAATTCTCCGAGACTAATGTACTTTCTGAACCAGTATCTATCATAATTTTAATCATTTTATTTTTGGCCAAAGCATTTATATAAATTAAATTAATAGATTCAATAATTTTCTCTTCATCTAAAGAAATAAATTCAGAAGGTTTTTCATAATAGCAATGGCCTAACTTGTAATTCAGAAAGTTTACTGCACAAAATTTTGATTATTAGAATTGTCAGATTGTATCTGACCACTTGGATCTGATGTCCTACGTCTTTCCCTACTATGACTTCTACTCACATTTTCCTGACTTGTACTACTTCGTTCCCTGTCTTCGCAGCTTCTATTCCTTCGAACACAATTTACCTGTCTGTTATAGTTAGGTCGCTCTGTATTTCTTCTATTGTTAAAATCTTGTCTATTATTATTAGTACTGTTATTAAAATGTTGTCTATTATAACTAGTATTGTTATTACAATTTTGTCTAATTTGATTACTGTTATTATTATTAAAATTTTGTAAATTATTACCATACCTAGTATTATTGTTATATGATTGTCTATATTGTTGATTATCATTTTTTTTATATTGAAAGTTATTATTGTTTTTTCTGTTGTTAGTATTACTTGTCATATTGCCTCTTTGTATTCTTTGAATAAAATTAATGAAACTATCTATTGTTTGAATATTTTGTACAGTTACGGTTTGCACAACATCAGCATCAAAATGTCTAGATACATTTAAGACTGTTTCATCCTCTCTAAGTGGTGGTTCTAAATATTTTGCAACTGTTATCAATTTCAATGCATAATCTACCATATTTGATTTTAAATTTTGATTATACTTTCCAAAATATAGAATTTCTCTAAACTTGGCTTGCTCTAATTCACCCCAATAATAATTTAAAAATTTATTTTCAAATGTTTGAAAATTATCTAAATCATTCTCAATACTAGCAAACCAAGTTGCTGCATTGTCATTTAATGTCATTCTAATATAATCTTTAATATCATTAATATTATTCACAAATCTTAATTTATGTTTTAAACTATTTATGTATACTCTAGGATGCAAATTTTTTATATTACCAGAGAATTTAATCCCAGTCTCATTTGTTAAATTTAAGTAAGGTCTCCCTATGTCTCTCATTTGTGAAATATCATCTATTCTCTGTTCCACATTTCTTATTTGATTACAATTTATTTGAATATTTTGTTGTATATCGTCTAATTTTTCTTCTGTGTTTCTCCTGTCTTCGTTAATTTTTACTTCTAAGTTACATTTCTGTAACTCTATTTTCTGTTCTATATCTATCTTATTATCTTGAATAATCCTCTTTACTTCTGTCCTCTCATTGTCTATCCTTTTCTTGTAGTCATTCCGTATACTTTTTATTTCATTTGCTACTTTTTTCTCTGCAGCTTCAAGTTTTTTATCCATTTGTTTTACAATTTTATTATTATTATCTTCTATTTTCTTTTCTAATTTTCTATAATTCTCTTCCAATTTCTGTTCCATTTTTTTCATGTCTTCTTTGACTTCTTTTGAATTCTCTTCCAATTTTTTTATGTCTTCTTTGATTTCTTTTGAATTCTCTTCCATTTTTTTCGTATTCTCTTCCATTTTCTGTTCCATTTTTTTCATGTCTTCTTTGATTTCTTTTGAATTCTCTTCCATTGTCTTGTTCATCTGCATCATTAATGACATCAAAGCTGCCATATTGACATTTTCCTCTCTTTCTGGATTCATTTCTGCAGTATCTTGTGGAACTTGAACTAAACTCTCCTCTTGTATAGGTTGTGTTTCTACTTCCACATCTTCTTCATTCTTTTTGCTTCTTGTATTTTTCTTTCCTTGAGACATTTTGAGACTTTACTTGTTCAAATATAATTAAAAATAAAACCTATAATTTTTCCTTTCTACTGATAATTAATTTAATTATATGAGAGCACTTATCTTTCCAAACTAATTCTTTTAAATAGAGAGCCACCGCGTTGGGTGCCAAATTGTTATGATGTGTTTTTTGTTTGAATGATGAGCAATGAGTATTTTTAATAATATAGGGTTTTTATCGCGGTTCTCAAAGAATTAGTTTGTAAGTACTTTTTTAAATTATCTTTATTATAACTATTATGAAACACACATATATATCTAACTTAGCCAATGTAAATTTAAAATAAACTATCTTTAAATTGATATTCTTATAAAACTAATTAAATTCTATAGACAATCAAAATTTAAACAAACTATCTTCAAAATTGAAATTGTTATGACACTAACTAAATTATATTAACAAAATTTTGTACCTTTCTTTCACTGAATGCCTAAATGAACTGTTTTCCACTATATATATTCTAATCACCACTGAATGTCTTCGTACTTCGGTTATCCTTGTTTTTGTGAAATTTCTTTTACTAATTATCAGCTTCTACCAATTTAAGATATATTTTTCTTCACCAGCATTTATATACCACCAACCAAATCAGCAAACAGCATTTATATTTATTCTTCTTTTCAATATACCAATATCCAATTATTATAAGTTGATTTATACTAATCTCCAACCATAATATAATTTAATTTCTTCCAATATACTTTTTTTTTATCTTCAATAATTATTTGTGTATAATTATAAATGTGCATTAAATATATGCATAATTTTTAATCTTCTTTTAACTCACTATATTAAACAATTGGACTATCTCCAACTAACTTTCATATTTCTTATAAAACTGCTTGACTGACTTACTAAAACTGTGAACAATTGACTTCACTAATTAATTGTGTCTATCTTCTACTAACTTTCATAATAAACTGCTTGACTTCTAACTAAAAACTTCCAAAACTGCTTGACTTCAGACTAAAAACTTAAAAACTGCCCACAACTGCCATCTTGAATCCAAATCACGGGTATTTATATGTTTTTGGATTTCTAGAACCATCTCGTAAGATATCATGTTCTAATTTGTTCTATTTAATACTTGTCTGAATTTTCTGGAACAAACCATTTCGCAAACATGGCCATCTCCGGAGATCCAGAGAATTCCATTCTTTTCTATTAATAATTTTGTTTACATTTAGGCTTTTCAGATCAGAATATATAATTAAATTAGTAACTAACACTCTAATTTAATAAAATACACATTTCAAACAATATATTATATAACCCCACTTTATATTCGTATTTATTTCCTAAAATGTCACTTAGGAATGGAGGGTATAGTGTGTTGCCTAGTCACATGGCTCACTTAAAAATATCTACAAAATCATAACTACTAAAATACAACTTTTTACAATTATTATATGCTAATTTATTAAAAATGCCCTCACATAAATATATTTTTATTAAATTCTCTAGTATATAACTTATTTAAAATAATCAAATACTTTTTTATATCTAATATTATGTAGTATATAACTTATAAATTATTTTCTATAAACCCTAATCGTATCAATATATATATATATATATATATATATATATATATATATATATATATATATATATATATATATATATTAACTAACAAATTCATTAATTATCTGACTATTGAGATATCCTGACCAGCACAAATTTTACTAATTTGTAGTGGCTGCACCAGTTATCAATAATTATCAAAATCAAAGTGAGCGCTGAAGATTGTGCGTCATACCCCGACTTTGATAAATTATTCGAGTATCGAAATAGAATAAAATAAATAGACCTACGTAATTATGACTAATTAGCTGGCGGCTTTTATTTCTCATTAAATAATGTTTTAGTTGGAATAAAAATAATATTTACAGAATGATATTTTATATTTTTGTTTATACGTTTATTTTAGAAGTACACTTGCATGTGTGCTCTTATTAAGAAGCCGCCACTAATCGAGACTAATATGACCTGTGTTTGTTATTACATTTCCACTTTTTAATATTTTTATATTTTGTATACTTTAAAACCATAGTTGGAATGTTACGTTTAATTTTTGTATATTTGGCTTAGAAAATTTTTACTGAACTAGCGATTAATACTTTACCTGAATACATTAGTTCATTTTTTGTACTTAAAAAATATTAATGCATATCATTAACTCTTAATTAGCTGCAGTATTTTTAAAACATCCTAAACTTCTGTAAAACCCAAAAAATAAAAAAACTTTAATTTGTTATAAATATATACCGGGTGTCCAATAAGCCGATCTCTCGGCTATATGTCAGAAACTATTCATGTTATAACTTTAGGAGAAAAAATTCCCATAGCCCAATAATCCATATTATGCAGATTAACACCACCCGCACTATTAAACGTAGCCTCGTCTGTCCACAAAATCTTTGACATGATATGCGGTTGTTCTTCTAACAGACCTAACATCGAATTGCAGTAATCCAGCCTTCAATCAAAATCTCTCTCATGTAAAGCATGGTGGAGAACTATATGATAAGGATGCAGTCTAAAAACAGAACAACAAATATTGGTGAAAAAGAAACCACTATATTTACTAAAACTCAAAAAATCTTGAAAAATCCACAAATGTTTCACAAGATAAATCGTGCATAAGTATTTTTAAGAAACGGATAAAAGGATAAAAGCGCCGTGTTGCCGTTTTTATCGGAATATTAAAATAAAAGTTGAATCTAAAGTTTAAATAGAATTCCAAGTTTCTGATCTAAACGTTCACTTTATAATATAAAAAACCAACCTCTGATGTTTTAAAATCCTTAGAACAGTAGTTTTGGGTATGTTTAATTCTATAGAGATTTGCCGACTACTTATATGTGGATTCTGTTGAATTAAAGAAAGAACATTGATTGAATTATCTTCGGTCATACCTCTACTATGTCTTTTAAAACAAGGACGATGAAAACTACCAGTTTCTCTTAATCTTCTTGCCTTTCTTTCAAATACTTTTTTGCTATAATATTTCCTGTCAGGCAATCTTATATATATATATATATGTGAGGCAATAGCGGCATTTTGGTGACAGTTGGTTTTCGAAATAAACTCCAATCATATCATACAATTCTGCATTTGATATACCCATCACGAATTATTAGTACTGATAATTAAAAATTAATATTACCAATATTATTATCTAATGAAAAAAGTGCAATCTTCAATTCGAATTTTAATATAACACTTCTTAACAATGTTTTTACTGCTGTCAATAAATAAACAATATGAACTCCCCGTCAAATTCATTGTCGTAGCCTACTTAGTTTCGAAAAAACTATTTTTAATCATATGAAATAACAATGGTCAAAATAGGTATCAACATTAAGATTCTTCTGCTATAAAAAAATTTAAAAGTACCTACTGACTTATTTTTTAATTTAATTTATAATACAGGGTGAGTCAATACTATCCTTACTTATGTTTATTTGTTTTTATTCATATCTCGAATTCCACAAAAGCTATTAACATGCGGTTTGCGCCATTTTATTACGAATTTAATTTAGTTCATTAAAATTTACAATAGATAGGTGTTTCCATTAAACGTTTTGAAGAAAAACAAATTTTAATTTTTTCTATTCGAAAGTACCCTCTACCCATAACAATTAAAACTAAATGCAATTGTTTTATTTTTTTCGAAAAAATAAAAAAACTGCTTTGTGATTCTCAAATAAAACTCGAAATTCGACTACGTTTATCAAAATGCTACGTCTGGTCAACTCTTCTATATGCAGTTGAAACGTGGATCCTTAAAACATCAACCGTTAATAAATTGGAGGCCTTTGAAATGTGGATCTACCGGAGAGTACTCAAAATTTCTTGGACATCGCATACCTCAAACGAAGAAGTGCTGCATAGAATAGGCAAGGAAAGAGATCTTTTTAACACAGTAAAAGTTAGAAAAACATCATACCTAGGCCACATACTGAGAAATAATAAGTACCAATATGCCCAACTTATAGTGAAAGGAAAAATCGAGGGAAAGAGAGGCCTAGGAAGGAAAAGACTATCGTGGCTCAGAAACATCCGACAATGGACAGGGCTAAATTTTGAACAGCTAATAAGAACAGCTGAAGATAGAGAAGAGTTTAAAATTGTAGTAGCCAACCTCCATTGAGGTTGAGGGCACTTTAAAAGAAGAATTGTTTTATAGTAGATATAAATTAAGTCATCCACACTCTTTCTAATGACACTAATTTCGTTAAAATCGGTTGATCTAAACCAAAGTTATAGGTATTTAGCCACAAATACTTTCCCACTCTCACTCACCCCTTTTTTAAAAAAATAAAAAAAAGTACTTGAACAACTTTGTGCGGAATTTAGGCCTCTTTCTTGTTTACTTATTTAACACTTGGTATAATTGGACATATTTCACAAAAAAACTGGTTTTTTAAATTTTTCTTCACAGGTTACGCCCAGCGATTTCCAGCGATTTCTCTTGGCCACTTTTAGTAAGGATTTTTTTCTCCTAAAGTTATAACATGAATAGTTTCTAATATATAGGCGAGAGATCGGCTTATTGGACCACCCGGTACATTTCTGAACGGTGAGTCGTTGGAATTCATGATGGTTCTATCATAAACAATTTATTTTCAAGAAAGACTAACAATTTTAGCCGTTTTGTGTTTTCATCCGTTGCATGGTTTTACGGTAAATGTACCTTTAAAATAAGTAAAGAGATTACGTTCAATAAGTAGGTATATTGTTAATAAATTCGACAAACTTTGGCGGGTTCATTAAAGTAAGTTTGACATCATAGTCCCTTTCTCGAGAGGATAACAAAATACAAAAAAAGAAATTATTAACTCTGTAAAAAACGTTATAATTAGCTTACTTCGGACATATACTTAATAATAAATACCGACCTCTACATCTATAAAAAAAATTACAGAAAACCAAAAAAACTGCTTTGGCCACCAAAAAAATTAAAAAAATATTAACAAAAAAGCAGAAGATACCAAAAAAAAAGATAACAAAATCTCAGAACCCGGGCACGAAGGGCCCACATCCTCGAGCAATTTGTCGGGTACTCGAGGCGCGAGCCAGCAATTTCAGTTCGATGATATGTCACTAAAGAAAGCAGTAAAAGAGCGCTGTATGCTAGCCAGCATTGATCGGGTTAGGAGATCGTGTGGGAGTTCTTGTACCCAGGACTTCCACACATAAAGCATAGTGAGCCCCTATCATTAGATGTCTGCAGGAAGCAGTAGTCACCAATCTTACTTTATAAAACAAGCGATGCTACCGACCTCACAAACTACAGTCCCATCATAAGATTAGAAAATAAATTGGAGTTTTATCAGCCCATAGAACCGGCGGATTTTAGAAAAGGCTAAGGAACAAACTACCATCTATTGGTAATAAATAATATAATAAAACACTAGATTTATTATTTGTGGATTATGAAAAGGCCTTTGACAGCATAAACCAACAAAAAACGTTAGAAGCTTTGACAACGTGAGTTTACCCCAGTCATTTGGCCACTTTCCGGTATTCCAGATCTCACTGCAAATTCTAAGCATTATTTTCGTCCCTAATTCTCCCATTTCTTTGAGTGTTTTAGCTGTTGTTCCATCTTCTCCTTCTGCTTTTCTAAATTTAAGCTTTTTAATTGCCGCCTCAATTTCTGATTTCAATATTTGAGGTTCTTTTTCATAAATTCTTTTCTGGGTATTATTGTCTGGGTCGTTGTTAAACGAGAATAGTATTTCGCAATATTGTTTCCACACCTCTGCGATTAGTCCAGTCGTCAGAGAGTTGACCACTATAAATCGTATGAACAAGCTGAATTTTGCAGAATATTATATATAATTTTGGACCCCCAAAAAAGATGAAAAAACGTTTACCACTTTTACCCCCAGGCTTCCCCCTTAAACCCCCTCGAAGAAGGGTAAAATCGCAAAAAAAATTAAAATTTTTATAAATATTTTTTGTGTAGAAGAAACCGTTCTCTTAGAAGCAACGTTTGAAACGACCGTCTATTTTGCATGTCAGTTACGCGCGCGAAATCAATGTTCAATAAAATTTGTATCAGCTCTAAGGTAAAAATTCGATATCTTTTGATCTAAATGTCCTATCGACAAAAATCAAGATGCGTTTTAAAGGCAAAGAGTGCAGCTTTCGTACGCAGTTTTTATATTTTGCCGAGAATAAACTCAGTTTTCATAAGGGCGCTAGATAAATTAACGTGGCGCGATTTCTGCCATTTTTTACGATTCTCGTAAGATCAATAAAATTGGTCACTTTCATTGACCAGTTGTAGTAAAGTTTCCATTTTTAGACATGAGTCTTTAAAACCTATGACATGAAATTTCAATTTTAAGTTGTAGTAACAAATATGAGGCATTAGAAATATGAATAAAAAACGCAGAATTTAATGTTTTACATTTCAAACGATCACACGTCACAGGAAATACATTTAAGAAGTAGGTCTTAGGTGTATTTTATTGCAGAAGTTTTATTGTTATGAAAAACGTACTGTTGTAATTGACAAAAAAAAGTTTTAAATGTTTTAGACCGTTTGTTGTTTGCAAGTTTAACTCCATCGTTTTTTAAGCATATTTCAAATGGCTCACATTTGTTGCCAAAACTTAAAACTAAAATTTCATGCTACAGGTTTTAAAGGCTAGTAATCGACACTTCATAGTGGCTAGTCAAGCCCGAAGGTAAAAGTGGTAAACTTTTTTGCATCTTTTATCTATTTTTACTATACGGTGTTTACTATACTAAAATCCATATCGCTGGCAAATTAAAGAAGCAGTTTACCTCCTTCATTTCGCTCGCCTAAGCTATGCTCACCTATCGTTCTTTTCAAATGGTCATCTTTTTTAGTTTTTCCTATAAATACCTAGGTTACGAGATTCACAAATGAACAGATAACCAAACCGATGGGTTTCTTCGTCGTATAAGACTGACTTGGGCAGCCTTTGAAAAGTTGAACCAGATTTTCAAATCGTCAGTGTGTTTGGTCAGTATTGATTTACGGAGCGGAAACATTGACTATGACAAGGAGAACAATGAAAAAGATCCGTGTAGCTCAAAAGGCGATGGAGCATGCTCGTTTCAATACGGCAAGATCCCAAACTACCAGCTTTGACGAAGATCAGGAGTGGCTGATATTTTAGGGAGATCTATGTTCAGCAGTGGACAAGCGAAGATAGAATGATGAGTCCCTATCGCGCATCAGAGTGCTATAGAGGGGTAAGGGATGGTCTGGAACATTGGAGCGCGGTGGAATGCTTCCTGATTACATGGGTCAATACACCTTGCTCTAATGAATTGTAACACCCGAATATTATTCTAAGGATAGAACTTTATTATATTTATATTAATAGACCTTTATTATATAACTTGCCCCTGATCCTTAAGCAGTCACTGGTAGACTTATTGGATTAAAATCTATAACTACTTTGCTTGACTTTTTTATTGATTATAAATGTTGTTTCAAACGCATCTCTTGGTTTGTGGCAATTATAGTATATGTCATAATTATTTCTTTTGTGGATTATGTCGTGGCCTATTCATCGTGCTTCTTGTATGGTAGTAATATAAGCTTTAGTTTTTCTAATATGTCACACAGTTTTCTGGTTTCCCAGGTTCATAACATGTACAAACGTTTTATGTAAACAGGTTAAAATTCTTGTCCTTACTTCGTTTGCATAAGTCGTCATAGAGAGTTCTGTCTAGCAAATTAAACTTTGGATTTCGCAACAATGGATTTTTATGATATATCAGGGGTAGCCCTACGCTTAACCATTAAACCTGAAGATTTGTGGTAGAGTTGTGATCCCTTATCTAAAGGGTTCTATATTTAAGGCATTGAAAATTTGCCTTCAGACATCACATCGCGAGTAGTAATAATAACAGACACTTGACATAGATACTGCCATCAAGGCCCAAGTGCAATAGTGAATATTGACCATTAATCCCTCGTCACTATTTCCTAAGGGAATACTACATGGTAATATTTTCTTAATGTACCTATTCGTGACAAATTTTGTCGATCATTATGACACTCTTGTCTGCAACAATGCGGAAAAGCTGTACATATATTGTGTTCAACAAGGTATTAAAATTCTTTAACCAGGATGTTTTTCTTCTTTCTGGACCTCGCTTTCCAAATATTTTTCTTTATAGGATGGCCTGTAGGAGGGCATATCTGGATTCATTCATAACTCAGTTCTTCTTCATTCTTCTAAGGACCGCTTATGCTTCCAATTTTCTGCAAATATCTTCTTTTAAGGTCCACGATTTAATATCATAAAAACGTTCAGAAAAGACGTAGCATCACAGCATTCTTACTTTTACACCAAGAGAGAGGTTTTGGCTCTTAAATAAAGCTTCCATCGGGTTGAAGGTGGATCTAGCTTGTACGATGCTTGCTCGTATCTCCTGGTTGTTGGTCCATTCTTTATTTATTATGGTGCCGAAGTAGTTGTTGGGCATCACTCTTTCTACTGGTGTTTGGTCGACGTATAGTTGACCTAGGGTTGACATTTCTTTATCAGTATATGGTAATATACTGCAAAAAATTACAGGACCTGTAATTTTTTGCAGATTTTCGCCTCTGTGCAATTTGCTTTCGTTCAACCAATGCTCTTCTACCGGACCAGTCATCTAAAATTTTCCAAAAATAATTGAAATTTTTTTTCTCTGTCCTCCTCTAGTATATTTGTACAACCTAAGGAATTAGTTCTTTTTGTGCTCCATTTACAGGTTCATCGAATTTTAATTTTTCTTTCTTCTCTATCAGCCGTTAATTTATACTTTCCATTGTCTTTCTTTAGCCCTTTATATTTTTCGCCTCGCATCCTTTTTGCTTTATTCCGGTGTCGCGCCCAAAGATCTGGATTAGATAATCCTTTGCGGCTTCTTTTCAGAGTCTCAAATGTTGCTATGGGTTCTTGTTGATCGGCCCCATTACCAGGCTGTTCACAATTTACAGTATTATCTACAGTATGTTCTTCATTGAGGCGACTCTGCTCTGTTTCTATTTCTATTTCTTCACTAACTGATACATTGAAGAAGATCATAGCCTCTTCGACTTCTCCCTCAGGCACCCCTACACATTCAGTACCTTGTTCATAGCTGTTCGATTCAGAAAATAATAAGCTGTCGCTGTCACAGGAATTATTGTAAGTTATATTTTGAATGGAGTTATTACAAGTAGCATCAGTTGTGATACTCTTGAATAATATTGTGTTCTTCATTAATAATACGAATATTTTCTACATTAGATACAATACTTGTATTGGTCTCACGCCCCTGCATATGATGTGGTGTTTGAGAACTAGGTAGTTCGTTGTTTTTTCTAGACGCCAGTTCTACCAAGAATTTTCCTCTCGACATCATTTTCTACAGCATCTGTAACAATATTGTGTGGTGTAAGTAATGTATAGAATTTATTGATTAAAGTGAGTGTTATTGTATAATTTACAAGAGCACCTAAAATATATTCTCTAGTTACATCCATAGTAATATTTTTGGTAGTTATCGAAAAAATATTTCTTGTGAATCTAAACATAAATCACACTTGTTCACTTTAAATTTAAGATTTTATGTATAATATTCACTTTAAATTTGAGACTTTAGGTAAAATATTTTAATAATATAAGTTAGTCCAGGTATTCAGTTTTGATATTTATTCATAAGAAACACTTTCAAGGACGAAACACATACTTATCAAGATATAACCTCAAATTCGAAACCACATTCTCTTCAGCACTAGTGTTTTATTAAAGAAACAGTTTTCCTTACCTATTTAAAAATTAAATTAGGAAATATTTATGTGAGTGTATGTTTAAAAAACATGCAGAACGTGGTATTGAATAAATTAAATCAATGAAAATACTTCTTACCTGTAACCAAGGAGATGAAGCCGACTGCAGAAAGAAACATACGTCAAATTGCAATGACACAAAAAACAGGACTATTTGTAATTGTAATGTAGCTAGTCGACTAATGATCAGAATCGTGTGACATTTTGACACAACACCGAAACGTATGTTTATAAGCTATTAATGCAATAAAAAAAAAATTAAATTTTGACATATGACATTTTGCATTAACGGCAACGACGTATAATATACACAATTCGTATTAAAAGTAGAACATAATACTCCATTCGCTTAGCTCGGGCATATTTTGACAGATTCATTGTCGGAAACCTACAACACAACAATTCCTACTTCCCAGTATTAATAGCTCAAGTATCCTACTATTGCAGACTTCTTTCTTTAAAAAAAGAAGAATTATTCTAAATAGTGGAAGTGTATACTAAACCCATCAAATTTTGGGTAAAAAATATATTTTAGTTGTTATAATTTAACATAACTATTTATTATATGGTGTAGATAAATAAATATTGATTGTCGGTAATTCGTAAAGTTCTATTTTATTTACTATTTAGTTTGTTTACTATTAATATTGGCTATGAGTACGCGTGCTTGGTTGTATAGTAATTTCCAGCCACTTTTAGTCTGTCAAAAAGTAACTTTCTTCGCAAAAAAATAATTACTAAATTCACTACACAGTTCGGACTGGGAACAGCGAACCGAGTATAATATTGTTTTTGTTATCATGGTATTATAAATATTATCTATTAAGATTGTCAAATAAAATTAAAATTCGGACTAACAAAAATAATTGTATTTAAACTAACTATTTTTTTTTTTTTTTTTTTTTTTTTTTATTTAAACAAATATACCCGCATCAACCACTAAGGGTTATTAGCGGGGGGACATACACAAACAGTAAGATACATATTGTTGCATAAAAAAAAATATTTTTTACAATCTGGTATATAGTTTAGTCATTTTAAGATAACTTAATAAAGACTGTAAATTTGACGTTAGTATACTTTTTAAATTATCACTAAGGGCACACGCGATTCTTTCGTTCTGGTACACTGGACACTCAACAATTATATGTTTCACTGACAACTGAGTATTGCACTTGGTACACAACGGAGCAGCCTCCTGGTTGAAGATATGCTTGTGTGTAAGGAAAGTATGTCCTATTCGGAGTCGGTTAATGATGACTTGGTCTTTTCTATTATTTGGTAAGATGAGTTTGGTTCCTACTTGACTTAGACATTCTTTGAGTTTATTAGCAGTGTGATCCCAAGTAGTTTGCCACGCTCTGTATACGTGGGCTTTGATATTTACTTTGTGATCAGTCCAAGGCATTTGATTTATGATAGCAATACTTTGGTCGGTGGTTGCATTGCTTGCCAGAGAGTCCACTTCCTCATTACCACTTATTCCCATATGGGAAGGTACCCAGATAAAGGAAATATCTTTTTGTTGAGTCTGTAGATAAGATAACTCTTCTTTGATCTTGAGAAGTATGGCGTGAGTTGTATATAGCTGTTTTATTCCAAGTAATGCGCTCATTGAATCGGTGATGATAACAAATTTGCTTTCATTGATAGAACAACATTTTTTCACGGCCTGATGAATTGCCGTAAGTTCTCCGGTATATATACAACAATTTGTTGGGATTCGTATGGTAGACTTGACGTTTTCGTAGATGTAGGCTGCAGCATGTCCTTCATGACATTTGGAAGCATCAGTGAAGATTTGATGGGTTGTTGGGTATTTGGATATTACATTTTTATAAGCTTGCTGTATAAGGAAAGGATGTGTGGAATGTTTCGGGAGTTCTTTTAAAGACGTGTCTATTTTTGGATGTTTAATCATCCAAGGAGGAACATTTACATGAATAGGCATAGTAAGACTGAACTGTTCTAAATTAAGACCAATACGTTTTATTCGTTCGGGAAATGGTAGTTTTTTTATTGCAATGTTTCTGTAAAGATCGGACGTTATATTTGTTCTGCAAAGTATTGTTGAGTAGGTTACGTTGCTGTTGTTTGCTGAAATTCTGGCAACGTAATTTAGTGATAGGAGTTGCCTTCGTTGGCTTAAGGACAGTTCATTAGCCAAAACTTGTAAGCTACTTACTGGACTAGTTCTTGTGGCACCTAAAACTAATCTCAAGCACATATTTTGAATGTAGTCAAGTTTTTTTAAAGATGTTTTGTTAGCAGTATCGTAGCATAAACAGCCGTAGTCTAGTTTACTTCGTATTAGTGATCTATATAGAGTAAGTAAGGTTGTTGTATCTGCCCCCCAAGAGGTATTTGACAGCATCTTTAGTAGATTAATTCTAGATTGGCAAGAACGTTGCAGATTGGTGATGTGGGTTTCCCAGTTTAAGTTACGTTCAAAAGAAAGTCCTAAGAAATTTATTTCTTCTGCTTGTTTCAAAACAACTCCATTTAGTGTTAATTGAACATTAGGATAATTTTTTCTTTTGCTAAAAATTAAATAACGTGTCTTTTCACTAGAGAATATAAAACCCGTGTTTTGCGACCAGCTTTCAATTGTGTGTAAGGTAGTTTGCAGTATATGTGTTCCCAGAGTTACATTGTTTGTTCTTAGATAAATGACTAAGTCATCTGCATATAGGCTAGTAAATATAGGTAGTTTTATTTGATGTATAATACTATTTATTGCAACTAGAAAAAGAGTAGGACTTAGAGTAGATCCTTGTGGAGTGCCGTTTTGAAGTACTCGTCTGGAGGATGTAAATCCATTGGTTCTGACTCGAAAAGTTCGTGTTTCTAGAAAATTCCTAATAAAGGACAACATGTGCCCTTGAACATCCCATTCTTGAAGTGTTTTTAGTATAAGATGTCTCCATGTTGTGTCAAACGCTTTTCTTATGTCAAAAAACACGGCAATAAGTTTTTGGTTGTGCAGAAAGGATTCATGTATACTTGATTCAAGTGTTATTAGATTGTCTGTTGTGGATCTACCCGTACGAAATCCACTTTGTCTGATACTTATTAGGTTATTGTTTTCGAGGTACCATTTAAGACGATAATTAAGGATTTTTTCTAAAAGTTTGCAGGTACAACACGTAAGTGATATTGGACGATAGGAATTTGGATCGTCTTTTGGTTTATTATATTTAAGGATTGGAATTATAGTTGCTTGCGACCATAGATCAGGAAAGTCATGATGAATAAAAATATTATTAAAAATATCAACTAATATTAGCTTTGCATTCAGAGGAAGATTTCGTAAGAAAAGAGGGTGGATATCATCAGGTCCTGGACTCGAATTTTTAGCACTTAAACAAAATTCTAATTCTTGAAGACTTACTGGTTTGTTTATTGGATTGCCACTCTCTGTGATTTGTATATTTGAAGACTCCGTTAGTTTTTTGTGCTCTAGAAAGGATAGGCTGTAATTAGAATCACTAGAATTACGTTCGTATATATCTGCTAGTATTTCCGGAATATCTTCTTTGTTTGAATGCATTTGGTTATTATATGATAGAGTATCTATACCTCGAAAGTATTTTGTACCTTTTATTCTACGGACTTTGTTCCATATGTTGCCTAAGGGAGTGGAAGGATTTATTGAAGAAACGTACTTTTTCCAACTTTCTCGTTTTGCTTTTTTGATTAATTGTCTGCTTTGAGCTCTGAGATTTTTAAACCTTAAAAGGTTTTCGATAGTTTTATGTTTCTTGTAAACGTTAAAAGCGTGTTTAGACAAAGTGACTGCTTGTGCAATTTCGTTATTCCACCAAGGAACTGGCTGCCTTTGACTCGATTTTGTTTTTCCCACTGCGATTGTTGCTGCAGAAATAATAATGTTATTAAATATTTCCACGTTTTGGTTTGCGTTATTGGTTAAATTATATTTGTTTGTTTGTTCTTCTATCAGTGTTCGATATAAATTCCAGTCAGCTGACTTTATTTTCCATGTCTGGTGAATTGGAAAAGTTGATTTATCATTAGTGTTTATGGTTATCGTGATAGGGAAGTGATCACTATCATATAAATACCCCAATGTGTCCCAATATAATAAAGGAGCTAGCGACGGACTGCATAAAGAGAGATCTATGGCAGAAAATGTACCATTGTATGAATTGAACCTAGTAGATTTGCCAGTGTTTAGTAAGGCTAAATTTAAATTATCAATGAGATTATTTAGGAGATTGCCACATTTGTCGGTTTTGTTACTTCCCCAAGTACTGTTGTGACAGTTAAAATCGCCTAATATTATTTTTGGGTGTGGAATTTGGTTTAAAACATTGCTTAGTTCAGTTATGTCTAAATCAGTAGGATGAGGTAAGTATACATTGCAAATATTGATTTTCATTTTGTGGGTGACTGACACTGCAACTATTTCGAGATTTGTTTGTAGTTGTATTTCAGTTGACTCTATGTCATCCCTTACAAAAATTGCTGTTCCGCCGCTTGAGTGATCTGCAACTCGGTTTCTTAGAAAAGGAACATAATTTTTTAATGTCACACTTTGGTGCTTGAAATGGGTCTCTTCTAGGCATATGACTAAAGGAAGATATTCGTGTATAAGAAGCTTAATGGATTCTATATGTGTAAAATAACCGTTGGGGTTCCACTGTAATATGAATGTGCTGGTCATTAACTCTTTATGTGTTAACTATTTATTGTTGAGAACTTGATTCTTGGTCAGTTTCGTCAGTAGAAGAAGGACTGTTGAAAAGCAGTTTCTTCTTCAATCTGGTGATATTGTTTTTTAAAGTTTTATTTTGTATTTGGGAATATATAAAGTTTAAAATTTCTTTTATTTCTTGGCTTTCATTTGAATAATTTTTAACAATGACTTCAGGATGTTTTGAGTGAAGGGAATTTGCCAGAAAATCACATATTTCATGAAAAGTAAGTGTAAAGGAAGGGTTTCTATTTTCAATTTTTTCTTTAATTTGATTTAGAATAATTGAAATATCTTCTTGGGTTTTAGGCTTTTTCTTAGGTTTTTGAGTATCGGGAGGAGGTAGGTCATTTTCAAGAATTTCAGGAGAGGATATTTGTCTTTTAGTTGCAGGAGTAATTTTAGTGCTTTTTCTGTCGCTTTCAGTGACTAAGGAATTATCTTGGAATATTTTTGGTTGATTCAAGATTTGTAATTCATTGTTTGTTTGTGAGGAAGTGGTTTGGTCTTTTGTAGCTGATGCGTGATTTTGTATGGTATTGGGTTCTGGTTCCATTAATGTTTCGGTATCTTCTTGGTATTGGTTTCGTGGTTGATCTTGTAGCTGATTATATTTTTCATTGGTAGAGTTATGTATATTCACGTGGTGGTCAGTTTCCATTTGATTAATTGAGTTGCTTGATGATGATAAAGAAGGACAGTCAGAATCTTGATGTCCGACAATCTTGCATCTGGAGCAGTTTAAACCATCTATGGAAATGTATAGTCGATATGATGTATTGTCGAATGAGATTAGAAATGAGTCAGGAATTGATGCATTTTCTAAAGGACTTATGAACATTTGCCTCCTAAAGCTGAGTACGTGGCTGTATTCTGAGTCTTGCATGCCTACTCGTAGAAACGTCATATTGGAGGCGGATTTTATACCCATAGTTTTTAAGTGCTCTTCAATTAAGCTATTAGGTATAGTAGGACATACATTAGATATGATGAGTCTCTGGGCGGGGGTTATAAGTCTTCTTACTTCAATCTGGTTACCATCAATATTTATATATTTGTGGGAGCTAAGAAATTGATCAACTACATATTTAGAGGAGAGGTAGATGCAGATACGGTTGTTTGATATTTTGGATGCCCAAACAACATTTTTGGGCTGTACTATTGATCCAACAGCTTTTATATATTCGAAAACTTTTATTCCTTGTATGGTTGAAAGTATAATACCTTGGTCTTTTGAAGGATATTTGAAACTATTTAATGCATTGGAGTAAGATATATGTGACGTAGTGGGTATATTTCGTGAGGTAGCAGCTGATTCCGGTTCATCCATCTTCCCGCTGAGAATTTACGTACATTAACTATTTTTAATTTTAATTTTTAAGACATTTAAAATGTAATAAAAAGGTTACTAAACCTTTCACAAGGTAATAAAAGTGGCTATTTTCAATTGCTAACTATGTGTTCACCGATAATGGTCTGATAAGACCTAAAATGCTCTAACCAAATTGTAATCCTTTTGTAAAATTTAATTTTTGATTAAATTTTAAGTTTATAAGATTTCATACTAAAAGTTTTTCACATCATTGTAAGTTTATATAAAATATGGTATACAGACAACCACTGAGATTCGTCCCTTTTATTAACCTTTTAAATATATTTATAGAAATTTCAACACAAAGATTTCTTTGGTGTCTAACAAACATGCTTCTGACTAACTAAAGTTAATTGACCTGCGGCAAATATAGCATCTGTTCTTTGATTTTTCACCAACTACCTGAGAAAATTAAACTTCTTTTGTTTTTCTTGCGTCCGTGTCAGGTTAACATATTGGTAATGTCGTTCTCTGAAATCCATTTTTTTTTTTAAATAAACATCTGTGATTGTGATTTTAATAACATTATCTGAATTGACGGAAACCTTAAAAGAGGTTAAAAATGGAAAAGCCGCAGGGCCTGGAGACATTCCCATAGAGCTGGTTAAATATGGGCCGACTGCACTTTTAGAATTAATAGTAGACCTTTTCAATAAATGTATGTGTGGAGACCAGAAAATTCCTAAATATTGGAATAAATCTTATATAAGCTCCATATATAAGAGAGGGAATAAAAGAGACTGTTCCAATTATAGAGGTATTAGTGTGACGAGCTCTGTGGGCCGGTTGTACGGCAGAATATAAAAGAAGAGGGTTGAAAGACAGATACAAGATATTGAAGAACAAAGCGGCTTTCGTACCGGGATATCCTGCCTTGACAATATATTTATCCTACGACAAATAATTGAAAAGCGTGTCGAAAGAAGTAGAGAGACCCATTTGGTATTTAGAGACCTTGAGAAAGCATATGATAGTGTCCCGTTAAAGAAAATGTTTGAGGTCCTCGAAAGGTCCGGATTGGATTCGACGTATATCCGAGCGATATATAAATTGTACGAAAATGCAGTTAGTTGTGTAAAAATTGGAATCAGAACTTAAAGTCACTAAAGGCCTAAAGCAAGGATGCTGTTTGTCACCGACACTCTTTAAAATATACGTCCAAGAAGCATTGAGGAATTGGAGAAATAAATGTGGATTTATGGGCATCGAAGTGGGACAAGAAACTCTGTATACATTTTTGTCTGCAGATGATTAGGTGGTGGTTGCAACCGATGAGGAAGATATAAATTATATGAATCGAAAATTATTTGAGGAATATGCCAAATGGGGGCTTACTGTAAACATTAGCAAAACAGAATATTTAAAAATTGGAGGAAATACCACAGATCTGAGGCTTGAAAACGCAGTCATAAAAGGCTGCAACCAGTATAAATACCTAGGAAGCATCATATCAGCGGATGGCAGTTAAGATAGATGTACAAAACCGAATAACCCAAGGAAAAAAATGCATCCGAATACTGAATTCATTACTGTGGTCTAATAAAATAAAGATGCATACCAAACTTCGCGTATACAGAGCAATTGTAGAAGCAATTACCACATATGGTGCCGAATGTTGGACGATGACAAAAAATGAACGAGATAAAGTAGACGTTGTGGAAATGGATTATCTTAGAAGGTCATGTCGAGTATCGAGAATGGAAAGAATCAGGAATGAGGAAATACGAAACCGTACAGGAATTAGAGATACTGTTTCAGATAGAATACAAGGAAGGCAATTACAATGGTATGGTCACGTGATGAGAATGGAGGAGGAGCTGTGGCCAAAGAAAGCCTTAATGTATGTTCCGCCAGAAAGAAGGAAAAGGGGAAGACCACCAAATTCCTGGAGAAGATAAATTGCAAAAACAATGCAATCTAGAGGCTTAGAAGAGGGGGATTCGAGAGATAGGAAAAGATGGAGGCTGAAATGCGGGAAGCGGCAATCGCCGTAGGACCCCCGTTATATGATGATGATGATGATTGTGATTTTCTGTTAATTTTTTATTGTGGTTAAATATTTAATACAACTGTTATTTAATAATCATTTAGTAAGAAATACAAAATTTTTATTTACATTTGAAAAAAATGCAAATATTAAAAAATGTGCTCCTTTTAGATACAGATAATTAATATTGAAAAACAATTTCAAGAAACATAAAGTTTTTACATATAAAATATTAACAAACTTATAAACAAGGGTTAAAATGGCCGAAAAAATAAAATTATACAAATGTCCAGTATAAAATGGACAATTATTGTTTGTTTACTTCCTCATTTTTTTCTGCACTTCACACAATACATAATATTCTCGTTAAACGTTCCTATCACATATTTTTGCCTTCCCAGACTGCAACTTCCCAGCGGAAAACCGAGTTTTTCTGTATTTCTTGTAGAATGTACATATTCCATATTTATTATTCAAAATAGGTTAATTTCTTGTGCGTGGGGCAAAAATTTCATCTAATCTCTAATCTTAGTGCCATATATGCACAGCAACTTCAACAAAACTTTTAATTCCATGGTCTCAATATATCTAGCCGTTGTTGTACTGGCTGTATCATAGGATTTTAGCGCTATAAACTTTTTAAACGTAGGACTATTTTTTTAGAATGTATTTAGTGAAAAAAATAACTACCAAATCGTCTTTATCACTAGTTTTCACCTTTTGATTCTGGCAATGGCCAATGAGGTAAAATATTATCAGCAAGAGTTGTCTTACGATTAAATTCTTAATGTTTTCTCCACCTTGTTCTATCTTTCTTCTTAACGATAATCTCGAAACTTGCGTCATCATCTTCTGGTTCTAGTACGAAAGTAGCAACAATTTTGCCAAGAAGGCGTTGCAAACTAGCTTATTGTAAAAGGAAAAATTAAAATCTGTGGATTCTAAAATTTGCACACACAGCACTGCATTTTTTCGAATTCCATTATGAAATATTTGAGGCATACGTGTATACGTTATACGGTATACATATATATATATATATATATATATATATATATATATATATATATATATAATATATATGAAAATTACTGAGTTCTCGGGAAGAACCGCGTTGAAAATTTAAAACTCGACGTTTCGGCACCCATTTTGGAGCCATTATCAAGAGTGATACGGTTCGGTTCGAGTTCTGGGTCTCAATCTGCCTACTCCCCTCACTCGGGACATACGAGTATCGTGTTCTATATTGCAAGAACTGTCTCTCGGCACTGAGGTCACAATCTGCCTACTCCTCAGTGTCGAGTGACAACCGGTCTTACCCTGTGTGGCTGCTTTTATACTCGCTGTATGTGCGGGAATGGTATGGGCTGACGTGGTCTGAACTGACGTGGCCTGAGTGGTGTGGGCGGGAGGTCGCTGAAGCAGGGGTCGCCATGTTGCCGGCAATCGTTTCGCGTCATCGCGCGTGTTCAAGCTGTTAGGCCGTTTTTCGATTTCGATAGCTTCACGAATGATTCTCGCTTTTAATGAGCGGATAGGAGCGATGGTTTTTGCTTTTTCGAAATCTATTTTGTGGCCTGTCAGAATATGATGTTGGGCTAGGGCTGAAGTGGTATTGGAATGTTTGACTGATAGAGAATGTTCGTAAATACGGTTATGGATTCGTCGGTTTGTCTGTCCTACGTATGTACGTGGGCAACTGGAACAAGGTATCTCGTAGACACCATGGTCTTCATTGGGGATTTGGTCTTTTACGGATCTGACGAGATTAGACAATTTGGAGTGAGTGGTGAAGATGGTTTTGATATTAAGAGGGATAAGAGTTCTACTGATCTTGTCAGTGACACCTTTAATGAAAGGTAGAAAGATTTTGGGTTGATCCGGCGGCAAGGTTTCTTTTTTGGATGGAATGGGGTTTAGAAGTTTTTGAATGCTTCTATTGATTTGGGTTTTGTGGTAGCCATTTTGTAGGAGTGTTTGTCTTATTGAATTGATTCCGGATGACCTGTGATTGTTGTCGCTAAGTCTTATGGAACGGGAAATAAGAGTGTTGATGACTGAATTAAGTTGGGCGGGGTGATGATGTGACTGGGCATTGAGATAGCGGTTTGTATGAGTGGGTTTCCGGTACACGGAATAGGAAAAACTGTGAGGTGGATTTTTTTGAATAAGGACATCAAGGAATGGCAAAGACGCTTCAGACTCAACTTCCATCTTGAATTGAATGCTGGGATGTATTCCATTTAGGTGGGAGAGGAAGAGATCTAATGTGTCTTTACCATGGGGCCAAATGACAAAGGTGTCATCAACGTACCGTAACCAGCAGGTGGGTTTGAGATTTGACTAGGACAAGGCTACTGTTTCAAAATGTTTCATGTAGATATCTGCTATTACGGGAGAGAGGGGCGATCCCATTGGGGCACCTTTGATTTGACGATAGAAATGATTTTGGAACGTGAAATATGTATTAGACATACAGTGTTTTATAAGAGATAATGTGTCTTGGGGAATTTGATGTTTAGAGTCCAAGAAGGAAATGGTTTCATCGATGGGAATGTTGGTGAATAAAGAAACAATGTCAAAACTGACTAGTATGTCTGAGGGTGAAATAGAAAAGTTTTTCAGAAGATCAATAAAATGAAAAGAGTTTTTGACAAAGGACGGGGCGTTTTCGGCTAATGGTTGTAAGGATGAAGCGAGATGTTTTGCCAATTTCTGAGTGGGACAGTTGTATGCACTGACGATGGGTCTTAGGGGAACATTGGGCTTATGGATTTTTGGAAGGCCGTATATCTTTGGAATTCGGGATGATTTTTCTCTGGGTATAAGAGATTTTTTGAGGTCTGGAGGTAGAGTAGAGTTCTTTATAATGGATTTGGTCGTTTTTTCTAGATATGTGGTTGGATCATTTGGGACATGTTTGTATTCTGTGGAATTCAGAAGTTCGGACATTTTGTCGAAATAGTTAGAAGAGTTGAGAATGACGGTGGCATTACCTTTGTCGGCAGCAAGGATGACGATGTCAGGGTTGTTGCAAAGTTCATTGAGGGCACGTCTTTCTGAAAGACTGATATTTGAAGGTGGAGGTTTGGAAGTACGGAGAATTCTGGCGACATCTTGTCTGGCAACTTTGGCTTGGTCGGAAGAAAGATGGGAAATGGCTTCTTCGGTTTGACAAATAATTTTCTCAGTTGGAATGGAAAGAGGAGTGACAGAGAAATTGAAGCCTTTTGACAGAGCTTTGGTAGCTGAATCAGATATGTGAATATCTGAGAAATTGTGAAAAACAGTAGAAGGTTGTTGATTTGAAATGGGCGGTGGATTTTGCTGAGAGATAAGTTGGTCCAGTTTGCGTTTTTGGGTTTGGGTTTTCTGGGTTTGGGAAGAAAAAGCAGAAAGCGTTAATATTCTGAAATATGGAAACAATAAAATCAACAGAAACATTCAAATACTTTCAATTTGAATTGGCCAATTGGCAATACTTTTAGGATTGGCCAAGCAAGATCACCCACTAGACAGCTATACTAAACAGAAGGCCACTGGACAGCTAAAGAAAATAAAAGAAGAATTTATAAAACAATGAACTCTAGGAAATAAATCAAAACAACAAATCAAAAATTAAGGCCGTGGAAATGAATTATTGGAGATGATGTTGCCGGCTCACTAGATTTGATAGGGTGAGGAACGAAGATATTAGAAAAAAAATAAAAATTTATCCAGACGTAATAGACACACTTGAAGCCAAAATACTAAACTGGTATAAACACCAGCAGAGAATGACTACAACTGAATGGCCAACAATTATAGAAAAATGGACTCCGCCCATTAGAAGAAAACAAGGTAGACCAGGATGGTCCTGGAGAGAAGATGTCGAAGGTGCAATGACTGCCAGAGGTTTAAAAATTGAAGATTACTTCTACAGAAAACGCTGCAAATTAGGATGTGAGAAACGGCGCCAGCTGGAGAAGACTTGCATATTATAATATTATATAAATATTATCTATAAAAATCTTTTTTTTAAGTCTTTAATATAAAAATTTTTTTTATATTAAAGAAGATATTTTATATAAGAATTTTTTAAATATTTTACATTGAAAACACGTTCCGTTGGAATATGATACGTCAAAGAAAAGTTCTATTTAAACGCCGAATAAAAGTTTTATCTAAGATATTTAATAAAAGCTTATTATAGACCACAAGGAAAAACTTTCAGATCATTATCGTTTCTAATTATTATATGGTACTCTTTCTATAAAATCGTGTTAAACTTTAAACGAGTTTTTAATTAGTATAATCAGTCTATGGCTAACAGTGGGATAGTCAGTCACATTTTGACCAGACTTCCCTGAACTTGCTTGCCAATAGATAACATAAATTTTACATAAATTTTATAAATATTCGTAACTGTAAAGATAAGTTCTTTAAAGAATCTAATAGGATGAAACGGTAAACGGAAATAATGAAGTTCCAAATTCAAGTTTTATTAATATTAGTGACTATTATTTTTTCGTTAGTTTTGTGTGAAAAGAGTATTGAAAATACAATAAGTGATGTACTGGAAAAAAGTCGTACTATATCTCAAAGATGTAAACAGGATTTGAAAGTTCTAATGGAGAGACTAAATAGTACTGAAGAATCTACATGGGCCTCAAGGAGTAAGTATTTTTTTAAATTAAAATTCTACCGTCTACTCAGAACCCATAATTATTTTTTGTTTAAATTAAACATTGTATACGTTATAAGCTATCAGATTAGTTAAAATTTATACTTCCTGGCCTTTCTCTAAAGTTTATAAAAAATTTGTATCTAGTTTTCTTGATTCTTCTTCTTTTTCTTCCTCTTTATAAGCAATTCTGCTTGTTCATCGGCGGATTAATACCTCTATGAAAGGTTGTCACTCCATCTTTTGCGCGGTCGTCCGACACTTCTTTTGCCGATTGGTGACTTATCTCTTGCAATTTTGAAGATACGGGTCTCCTCCATTCGGCTTATTTGGTTATTCCATTCTTTTTTTCTATTTTGTGTCCATTGATTTATACACTATACGTTACATTTTCTTCTAATGTCTTCACTTCTCTTTCGATGTATTTCCTGTAATTCTTCTCAGTACTCTCATCTCTGCCATTTCCAGTAGTCTTTGCGTTGTGGCTGTATCGGGTCTTGCTTCTGAGGCATATGTCATTATTGCTCTTGCATTGGCTTTATAGATTATTGACTTCTTTTTAGTGTTAATGTATCTGTTTCGCCATATAGTGTTATTAAGGCATCCTGCCAGTCTATTTGTTTTTGTACTTGATCTCTCACTCTTTGTCCAGGTCTTCATAACTGGACAGTGTAATTCCCATGTATTTTATTTCCATTACTTGTTTGATATTGATGCCATCAACTTCTATTTTACATCTGGTTGGTTCTTTGCCGACTACTATTGTTTGAGTTTTTTCAGATGAGATTGTCATATTAAATTTGTTTGCTCTTATGTTAAATCTGTGGACCAGTCTTTGTAGACATCTTCATCTTGGGCTATCAATATTGCGTCATCTGCGTAACAGAGTACTTTGATTTCTTCGTTTCCCATTCTGTATCATCTTCCTTTGTTAACGCTTTTGATGATTTTATCCATGATCAAATTAAAGAGCATGGGGATCAATGAATCTCATTGTTTTATTCGGCTGCCTATTTCTGTAGGTTCTGTAAGTTCTCCATCTATTCTGACTTGCATTTAGTTGTTTTGGTAGATGAGTCGATAATTTTTATAATAATTAGGGAAACTTCTCTATTAAACAGAAGATGGATTACGTCTCTGAGTCTTACTCTGTCAAACGCTTTCTTTAGGTTAATCAGACACAGAAATGCTGGTCTAGATATAACAATAACCAATATTGCATATGTACACGATCTTCCACTACGAAAACCCTGTTGTTTATATGCTAAACGTATCCTCTGATTTATTAGCACTTGTAAAATTTTAGTTGTAGGTTTTATAGTAGTATTTTAGTTTATACCCTGTAGTTTTCTGGCTGTTTTTTATCTCCTTTTTTGAAAAGTAGAATTAGTTCGCTTGGTCTCCATTCTTCCGGTATTTTATTGTGTTTTATAATTTTATTAATTAATGTTGTTAATTGTTCCCTCATTGCTGCTCCACAATATTTCAGTCATTCGTTGGGTATCCCGTCTTTACCTGCTGCTTCTTTGTTCTTAAAGTTTTCAAGTATTTTCCGAACTTCCTGTACATATTATATTTTCTTCATTTGTGGTGATTTTTGTTGTTTCCAGTTCTAGCGTCGTTTGTTCTCATTTTTCATAGAGCTTTTTTAAGTAGTCAATCCACGTATCCTTTTCTATGTGTTTTGGTTCTATTAGTTCCTTTACCTTCATTCTTTGACCTCTTATGAAGCGCCATATTTCCTTTTGCAGGCCATAAAAATCGTGTATTATGGTATCCCTCTTGTGTTGTGGTTGACATGTATTTCAGGTAAGCTTTTTTCTTTTCTATACATTTTACCTTCACTTCTCTACAAAGCCATGGAGCTCTACGCCTTGGGAACGATTTATTTTTATTTATATTTCTTTCACCAAGAACTTCTTTGGTCTAGGCTAAGATATTAGACTTAATTTTTGCCCAGCATTCTTTAACTCCATCACCTTCTGTAATATACGTGTTTCTGCTTTTTTCGGCTATTCTTTTTTGGAATAGGTATCTTATGGTGTCATTCTGTAAGCTTTTGACTTTTATCTTTGTGGTGCATTCTGGTGTTTTGTTATCACATTCTTGAATAGTCCAGAGAAATAAGATTTTCTTAGAACATCTCAAGAACCAGATATTTGAAAAGTTTTTCCGTTAATATATATTATGTACCTATAGTAAGCAAACCTATATGTAGTCCAGTAACTCGAGCCAAAAATAGGACCTTACCTCCTAATTCTGTTGGATTGTATGGATTCAGCTGAAAATTTGGATGCAAGCTTGTCTTAATCTCCTTTGCAAAAGTTATATATAGTCAAAGTACACTTTATATTTTAAAGGAGTTAAAACTACCCGTAAGTGAAAGCATAAAAAACAAACCAAATCAGTGATAATTTGTACTTTAATATAAGTAATCAACCCTTAGAAACCACCGGTTATGAGGTGAATAACATTAAAAAATAATTTTTTAGCATGTAAATTGCTTAACCTATGAATTAAAATTATTAACAATTTATTTATTGCTTGTGAACTAATGTTTCATTGGTTTTAAGTTTTTAACTCCTAAAAAGCATTCCTTTATACAAAAAAGACCAACGATACACCCATCTAAAAAATCGGTTGCCTGTAAAGTCGGTTTTACGGGCGAAGATTTTACGTGACAACGTCTTTTTCTCAGTAGAATATTTATTGATATGAATATTATTAAATTGCACAATAGTTGTTTGCAGTTGAAACGCGCTGTTTCTTCTCAATCGACTGAATTACGATTGATTGCAGAGTGATTTAAACTAATAATTTACTTAACACTATCAACATTTGTCAATAGTATGACATAACCTATAAACTCAGTTTCTCAACTTTTGTGTCAATCTAACAATTAATCAATCAATCATAGTTTACGATAATGAAATATTAGTGTACAATTATTTACCTTTATTGTTGTAGTTGTTGTAAATGACGAATCTAAGCACTCCACATTTTCACTACAGACACAGCTGACGATACTTTAACCACACGTGTGAACTTGTATTATGACGCTTTCTCGGTTTTCCAACGCCAAGAACGCTAGAGAAAGACAGAGACACAAGCACACACCGATTCAACGCGCCTAATTCTCTAGTGCTGCGCGCGCAGCGGACCGATCATGTTTGAGTGGGAGAGAGACGCAAGGCATTCGCCGGTCCGGCGGGCCTCTCTCTCGTTCGGTGACTCATCGTAACAGACGTGAGTGGGCGTTACACTTTTTCATGAGTGACTCCGAGCCACAACCTAATTTAAGACGTTGTCACGTCAAAAATACTTACAAAAAAGCCTATTTGTAATTTAAAATGTTTTAATTTCCATTTAGATAACTATAGTTAGTTATCTAGTACTATATTCCTCGCTTATGAAACGATATTTCTTTTGTTTAAACTCTTCAGCACCTATAAATCACCCCTAAAGACGACTACAACATGAAAAATAGTTTTTGTACATATTAAAATTCTAAACTTATGTATTTAAATCAATTAAAATTTGTTACTTGCTTATGAAACATTATTTCTTTGGTTGCAACTTTTTTACCCCTTAGAAATTACCTCCTATAATAATAACAGTAGAAAGCACTCAATATTATTTTTGTAAATGCCGAGATATTCGTCTACAAAACTATTATGCGTACTTAAGATATGTAAGAGCTTTAAAACACGTATATTTTTCCCGCTTCAAAATTATCTACCAAAAATATCATTGGTTTTTCTTCAATTAATTTTTAAGCTTTAATTTATGCATATATAGCCACTTGAAAGGTAATGTCAAGGGTTACAAGTTCATTAGAAAGCCAAACTCTCCTTACATTTTTTAAAATTGAGATTTAAAGCGCTTACGTGAGGTGAGAAAACACTTTCGGGTGTTCACACTAAGACATATAATTTAATGGGTGGTATCTCCATTATTTTGTACGGTACAGAAATTTATAAAAAAAAGAAAATATTGATTGAAAAAATAATTACATTTTTGTACTGTATTATTTTTTACATATACAGTCTGTCCCAAACCCTTCTTTCAGTGCGTCACTAATTTTGACGTCATATAGGATTTTAAGAATGTCGAGAATTATTGCATGACATTTTAGTTAAATCTGACAGTTGCAGGATTGTAATCGGCTAAATGTGAAAAGGTTATTTTTTTAAAATGTGAAGTAAAAACTTTAAGAATTCATCCATCAAAGCAAACATTCCTGTGATAAAATAGCATCGATTGAAATCAGTCATATTCGGATAAGTAATTTTCGGAAAGTTTCTGTGGCAGCCATTAGTTTAATTTTGTGAAGATTTATCATAAAATCGTGAAAATAGTTTAAATAGTGAGTGATTCTACTAGATTGGGTATGCAAATGAAAGAGTGTTATGAAGTTTAGGTAAAAAAACAATGGAGAGTTTAAATAGTAAAGCAGTTGATTTTTGAGTTAATCTATCAGTTTCGGTATGCAGATGAAATACTGTTAATGGAGTTTAGTTAAAAAACAAGATACCGAATGTAAGTTTATGTAAATAGTTTAAATAGTGAAGCAGTCGATTTTTGAGTTAATCTACCAGTTTCGGTATGCAGATGAAATAGTGTTAATGGAGTTTAGTTAAAAAACAAGATACCGAATGTAAGTTTACCTTCTTTTTTTATGAATAACAAAAATGAATATTATATTTCAAACAATCCACAATCCGATTCAGAACCTGATTCATTAAAATCAATGATTACAGGGGATATGTGGCTGTCATCAATTATATCTTATATTTTAATAAAATGTGATTCTAAAAAGAACCGTTTTAATACATATGAATATCTTCTAATTGAAAATAATTTAATAATTTTAATACTACTCTTTGTTCTTTCTCGATATATCTCGGCATATTTAAAATATTTTTATGACAATAAATATAAAATTAAATTTTCACTGTAAAATGTCTAAAAATACTAACCTGGAATGACAATTATCATTTTATCAGTTGACATTGTCATAGTACTGTCACTATTGAGACCATCTGCGTCAAATTATATTTATGCGCATCATTGATTGGATATCTATTTAGCGCATTCTAAACTCCAACCAATTATATATCCGTAAGTAGAATTCGCTTTAATATGCAAATACCCGTGAACGATACATAATTTTCTAAGTTCTATGTATAATAATCACAGACTTACGTTTTTTTCTGTCACTTTTAGCTTAATGCGTTAGAGAGAATTCGATCAACTATGACGCACTGAAAGAAGGGTTTGGGATGAACTGTATATTGTAGTTTTTATATAATTTAATTTAACTTCTTTTAAAAAGAATGCATTTTAAAGTCAAACTCCTGGATCTAATGAATACCACTAAAATAAAATGTAATGTAGAAGGTAAACCATTAATTTTGATTCTGGTGTATATTGGGTTAATTATACTGCCCTTTTTTTATATTCGAAGATTCCATTTTTTACGTGTTTTACGTGTTGTCATAACTTTTTGTAATGCTCATTTTAAAAGTCTTTTTATGAACTATAAACCACTTTTTATCGTTACCCCCAAAAAGTCAACCCTTTCCTTGCAATTTATTGTTGGAAATATTGATCCAAATATTCAAAAAAAATTGTCTCCTTTTACTGACAATTTTTTGAGTTATTCATGATAAACCGTTAAAAAATGTGACTTTGTCTAATGAAAGTTCACTGTTTTCTCAACCATAAAAAGCAGTATTAAATTTCTGAAAAAATTCTATACATCAAAAGTTGCTTAGAGGTTCATCCTCTACCAGTTCCTGTGATTATTTTAAGGAAAAGTATTTCCACTCCTTATAAGGGGTGACAACCGCCCCTAGGACGGAGGCACACATCGGCGTTATATAAGTTTTGCTTCATCAAATCACTAAATTACACAATCACAATCACAAGTGAATTGGTTTAGTCTAATGGTTTCTGCAGAAAGTTCGGTGTGAGTTATGATTCTTTTTCTTCTTCTTCTTCAGCCTTCATTTATCCATTGTTGGACATAGGCCTTCTCAAATTGCTTCCACGCTTTTCTATCTTTTGCAATTCTCATCCATTGCTTTCCAGCTACAGCTGTTATATCGTCTATCCATCTCTTTTTGGGTCTTCCCACGCTGCTTTTTGTTTCTCGAGGTCTCCAGAATGTCACTTTATGAGACCATCTGTTGGTGTCTTGTCTTGCTACATGTGCTACCCATTGCCATCTCAATGTCGCCATTTTTTTCATTATGTCGGTTACTTTAATCCTTCGACGTATTTCAGTGTTAGGAATTTTGTCTGTGTGGCTTATATTTAACGTGATCCTCTCCATGGCCCGTTAAGTAACTCTTAATTGTTCTGCTATTTTTTTTTTATTGCCATAGTTTCCAATCCACAAGTTGCAACTGGTAGTATACAAGTGTCATAGGTTTTTCGTTTTAAGTGTATTGGAATTTTTCTGTCTTTTAAAATGAAGCTCAACTTACCAAAAGCAGCCCATGACAATGATGATCATGATGATGATAGTGTGTTTGGCATGGAAACTAGTCCTTTTGCCACAGATTTTTAAATGATTTATGTTATGTTTACCAATTAAAAACTTGATTGTACTAAATTTATATTATATATCCGGATGCATATAAGTGATTACATATGAGTTCGTATATAGATTTCTAATTCAATGACAGTAGGTGGGTTATGTTTACTGGAAGTTGCACATTACTTTTAACCAGGTTTTCATACAATGTAGATGTGCTTTATTTTTAATACATCCAAACAGAATGTGATTAACATCACACTGGGAAATATTATCGCATAAACACTTTCCTGATTCTATAATGTTTAATCTAGCCAGGTGAGCAGGAACAGCACCATGACTCGTTTTTAATCTTGTGATAGTTGCTGCTGATCGTTTAGATATATTATAATGGAATATGTGTGGTAATTTTGTTAGGGATGGTAACGTAGGATAGATCTTGTAATAATGATTATTGGAAGTATTTGCCAATATTTTCCATCTATCTTGCCAGTTAAAGCCCATGACAATTGTGTCCTTCTTTTAATTTCTAGGGTTTGATTTTCCTTTTGGTTTTTAATTGCATGTCCTGGATATATATATATATATATATATATATATATATATATATATATATATATATATATATATATATATATATATATATATATATATATTGTTTTACCTTTTCTATATTGGTGTTATCTATCGTGATGTTTTCTAGGCCGTTGCTTAATATCTTTGTTTTGTCGAGATTCATTTTTAATCCTATTTGATTCGATTTGTGATTTAAATCTTAGCATTGATTTTAATTCATGGGTTAGGTTAAGTCAAAAGGTTAAGATATACTCCATCTATTTTTAATCCCTTTTCGGCCCAATTTAGTTTTTTGAAGACATTTTCAAAGTAAATAACTTATACTCTCATACCTTTGCCAAGGTCTATTTTCATAGTTTCCAGATCATCATTTATTTTTACGTGAAAAGTAGCATCATCGTATATATTCTTATTATGGATTATGTGGGTTATGATTAATAACAATTATTTATTTTTATTTTAGATATATTTTATTACCAATTATTTTCTTATTTATCGGTTAATATATAGAGAAACCTAATAGAGTCTCTAGCATATTTCTAGCAAAGTTACAGGTAATCAAAGTTTTTAAAGTGACGGTCATTTTAACAAAAAAAAAGTAAACGTACAGATTTCGCACTTTGCAATTTGGTTTAATTATTAGAGAAATCATTTTACAAAGTAAAAAATCTCGATAATATTTGGTATAGGTAAATATAACTGTAATTTTTTTTAAACACTTGTTTTTACATAAATATATAAATATGTAAGTTGCTTATTATTTAATAACCTTTTGTTAATATTAATTACAGAAAAGTAAAATTTTGCAAAATAAATATTTATTCTAAATTGTTTAAACAAATTACTCGGTTGAATAAACAATTAACAAATTAACTAAAGCATTTTTTTGATCTATGTCACGAGATACCCCAAATTAAAAAAAAACATCAATTTTCGTTCATTAATATGGAACATATTGCGACTTTTAGAAATTTGAATTTATGAAATTCAGTTTTTAAAATACTAAAATAGTTTCGATTTTAAACCCCTAATATGTGGCGCTGGATGGCTCAGTTCTAAAGGAATCGTTTTTAATTTTTTTTTTATGTAAATTTGTACTTTTAATCTTTCAAATGGTTCTTTTTAAATTGCTTATTGTTTATAAACAAAGTTCCGTTGAAAAAGGGCTGACTCTGGTCTTAAAGGTCGTAGAACATTGTGTCTTTTTTGGAATGCGTGTAAAAATGCCCACATAATTAATACAAACAAATTTATATACATTTTATCGCTTCTGAATATTTTAATTGTTAATACACTTAAAATAACAGTACTTTTGCAAACCTATTTTACAATATTTAGCATACACTTTTTATTCGGTATATAATTTAGTTTGATAAGAGTAAGCCTTTTTTTAATCTGGTGTTTTCAATATTCATGTAGGCCCAATCGTTAATGCATAATAACATTGTAGATAAAAACTGTTCGGGATAAACAATTTCAATTTTGCAATGTCTTTTGAGTGAAACTATATGAAATTTTTAAAGCTTAATATTTGTGAAATTGTTCTTATTCTTAAGCAAAATCAAAATTTTTTGTGCATTTTTAGAGAAGTTATTACATTTTTTAAAAAAATCAACTTTTGACGTTATTTCTGAAATAGTTAAGCAAAAAATTAACAAAAATAACTTTGCAAAATCTCATTTTAAAGAATTTTTTTGCATTTTTGATTTTTTCATCTTTTTTCTTTCATTGACTGGGGATGACAATGCAAACATTTAAGTTGCTGAATAATGGTTATATACGTAGTATCCACATACAAAATGACTAAAAATTAACGATAAAAAATTCATTATTCTCAAATAACTTTTATTTCATAAAATCTTGGTTTAATTCTTTTATAATTAGATATAATTAGAAGTACATTTATAAAATATTTAAACTTGTTTGTAAATATTTATATTAAACTACAAAGTGTTGCAATTAAAACTATGACTAGTAAAAAAATTCTAAGAACGGCTTAGTATGTTTATATAAATAATTATATATATATATATATATATATATATATATATATATATATATATTTAAAATATATTCAATGATTGAATAGCAGAGGTTTTATCGGTCAATAATTGGCAAATAAAAGTCGTCAACTACTTTATTGATTTATTCGAATACGTTTCGCTTTTATTTTTAAAAGCATCATCAGTTTTTAGAATATAAGTAAACAACCAAAAGGGTTCATACTTACAAAAACAATTTGTATGGTTTTTAGATGTTTTAAAAACTCTACGATAACTTAACATCAAAGATTAACAACTAAACGAGAGAAACGAAACAAAAAAATACAAGAAAAAACTGTAAGAACACTAGTTCATTTGATTTTAACCGATGGCTTCGTTTGAATGTTGGTTTAAGCTCTTTCGAGGGTCAAACCACACTAATCTTTTCGATTGTTTTCTATCAGCTCTAGGATGTCATAATTTTCACATGTGGCTTATTGTCGTACAAGTGTTTCTCTGGAATTTAGCAAGCAGGTACGATTCTTGAGGGAATTGGCGGGCAAAACGGGGACAGACCTTTTTTAAAAAAGGATTCATTTATCCCTTTTTCTTTAAAAAACAACCGAACAAAAAAAATGGAAAGAAGAATGGGAATGAAGTTACTGTCTTGTAAGGGGTTTTTTTTATTTGTTTTGTATAATGAGGGAGTGATATATCTGGCTCAAGTTGTCGATGTCGGTTCTCTTATTTAGGGACAATGGATGTTTTAGAATTGGACACATTTCAAGGATGGATCGCTTATGATAATTTTTTTGTTTGCACAGTATTTTGGTATTCGTGAAGTCGATACTGTGTTTGGTTGGAATGGCATGCTGTGCAAGGGTACAAGAGGGTTTAAAAATCCTAATGTCGCTTTTGTGGAATGTTAGTCGACCTTAAAGAGAGCTGCTGGTCTGGCCAATGTAGCAGGAGTTGCACTCTGCACAGGGTACATGATAGACGACATTAGTTTGTTCAAGAGAAGTCAATAGAGTTTTTGTCTTATAAAATAACTTACCTAAGGTTCTGGTATTTTTTAAGGCTATTTTGACAGGTAAGTTTTTGAAAAGTTTGTTAAGCTTGTTAGTGATTTGTGGGATGTTTGTTAGATATGGACGCTAATGTTAGCCCGTTGGGTGTTTCCGTAATGGACTGTCCATAGCTTTTGGAATATAGAAATTTATTGATGAAGGATGCCGGATAGGAGTTATCTATGAGAATGGACTTCAATATATATTGTGATCTGCTTTTTCTTACTTTAATATTATCTTTTTATTTATTTAATTACTTCAATTAATTATTTAATTAATTATCTAAGTATCGCAAATCATAAATCATACATAAAAAACAATCTCAGGGTGCCATTTTATTATACAAAAAAATAAATCAGCTTAGGTTATACTTATCTTTTCTCGTGGCTTCCAGTATCTCTTAGTTGTTCCTTATCGGGATAAAATAGGAAAAGGAAATAAATAGAAATAACATAAATAAAGAAATACAAATATCTTTTATTATCAAAAGAAATATTATGAAAATTTTGAAATATTGGAATCTTTGTTCATATGATTTTGTACTTAAAAAAATTAAATTTTGAATATTAAAAAAAGAAACTTTTTAAATTTATTAAGCAATATTAATAATTCTCCTTTGACGTTAAAAAAACTTTATGATATTTGCAATGTGAATCAGAAAACTTTAATTAAATTAAAAAAAAACTATTATAAAATTTATGGTATCTTAAAATAGCGATAATTTTTGATCTTTCGATGGTATAGAGTCTTTTGTTTAAAACATACAAAAAAATTCTGTCACAAAAAATTATTGACTGACCTTTTAATTTACATAGGACGATATCTGCTTTCGGCCAAAACAGCTCCCCCTTGTTGATTATGTTATGCTACCAATCAAAACCTTCTCAGTTCTAAGTGTCCACCTGTCAGCATACCAGCCAAACTCTTTCTCCAAAAACACAAGCAGGCCTCTTTTACCAGTACTCGTTCAACAAACTCCAAAATTCTCTCCTCTCTTTCATATACTAACAATCTTTCACTTGGACTTTATAGAATTCAGGAGGTATTCGACTTCTCAGCTTGGATCTATGTCTCGTTCTACCTTTCAGCCAATCATTTTAATTATTTAATTACTGGCACTTGCTTCTAAATTGACTACACAAAACTTCCACTGCTTCTCTCCGATGACCATCACATAATTTTTTTTTACTCCAAACTTTCAAAACATTCACTCTCTTTTCCCATTAAAAACTCGCTAACCAATCAGAAAATTTCTATATCCCGCCTCTTAATTGATATTAAAATTTCTTTGAAAATGATAACGGTTTTTTGTGACTTACTTTCTAAATATAATAACTAGGTACCTGGCGGCTTTTGGCCTTTCCAGCGAAACAAAAACAAAGGCTTTTAAAATATTATATCTACAAATACCGGGAAATAATTGTCTATTCACTTTAAAGTATTTACTAATGTTTTTCAGTCCTTCAGGGTAAAACTCATTATGGATAAACCCAATGCTTAAAACTACTTATAACAAATATTTACAAATCGATGTACAGGGCGTTGGAAATTTATGTGCCCGCTTGAACAAGGAGATTCTATCTCACCCAAGCTATTTACCTTAGCTCTAGAAGATAGGTTTAGAATTTAGAATGAGCAAATAAAAGAGTGACGATAGATGCCGAAAACTTAAACCATCTGAGATTTGCCAATGATATGACAATAATAGAAAATATAGAGAATAATAATTGCAGGAAATGCTCTTGGACCTAAATACGAAAAAAATAAGTAATTAAAAATAAACGCAGCAAAAACTAAATACCTAACAAACGAATCTATAGATATAAATGAGGATATAACTCTGGGCAATAATAATATAGAAAAGATTAAGCTGTATATATACTTAAAACAAAAATCAATCTATCAAAGCTTAACCTTAACGCTGATTTAAGCAAAATATATTACTTAGCTTGGACAGCATTTGGAAGATTACAAACAGTATTTAAATCAAACCTACTTTCAGCCAGCATGTATTACCGGTTCTGACATATTAAACTGAAACATGACCTACTAAAAATATCATAGTCCACAAACTTTTAGTGACACAGACTCCTATAGAACAGAGAATGCTCAACATTAAGCTCAGCGATCGCAAATCTAATGAAGAAATAAGAAGACGATCAAACAGATTGTCTTGTTACAATTGAACTGGGCAGGACACATAAAAAGATTGGAAGACAAGCGAATTGTTTAATGGCGTTCTAGAGCAAATAAGGTAAGTAGAGGCAGATCTCAAAGCAGAGAGACTGATGACATAATGAGAATGGCTGGTCACAAATGGCTGTTAAATACAACAAACAGAAATGAATGGACACATTGTCATCTAAGTGAAGCTAACATCCGACGATGGATATATATAATATATCCATCGTCGGATGTTATGATCTCGCTGATGCTTGAAGTTAACTTGTTAAAATGTATTTGTATTTTAATGTAATAATTTATTTTTTTCTTTCAGTGATAGAGGCGACATCAAGAATCGCAATGAGTAAATCTTCATACGACTATGGGGACTCAGGTCATTATGAAGAATGTATCCAATTACAATCAAAGGAAGATCATATCAAAGGAAAATACTGTATTGCAGATATTACATATAATTATATAAATTTTACATCAGAAGTAAATCAGGTAGGTAAAATATCCTGTAAAACTTTTCTACTTACACCTTTTAATCTATGGACGCAAAACGTACGCTCTCGGACGGATCCATTGGGGCACCACTTATTTGTCTGTAGAATTGATTTTGGAAGGTGAAATAAGTGTTGGACATACAATGTTTAATGAGATTAAGTGGTATTGCTGGATACTGTATTTAGTTTTCATAATGTTTAGAGTTGCGTCTATAGGAATGTTTGTAAAGAGTAAAACAATATCAAAACTTACTAGAATGTCTAACGGTGAGATAGGGTACTTTTTCCCTTATCCGGCAACACATTTTACTTACCTAACCGGACAACTCGGGTCCTTTGGACCCACCACTGTTCTCGAATATACTATCCATATATTTCTAATATTCTTTTTTGATTTTTTATTAAAGTTAAATTTAAATTGGCTAGATTAAAAAAAGGTGCTACTATAGTATGCGGTCTACCTCGAGGGTGCGATCTACCTGAAGGATTTGCACAAAATAATGATATGCAAGAAAACTTTTGTAGAAAAAATATTTATTTATAAGTAGTAAACATTTGGAGCCAAATAAAGTCTTAGTTAATTTAAACTTAGTTAAAAACTTTTGTAAATCTACCAGACCATTTTATTTGAAAAGAGTTGTTGATGTTTACGCATACCCTGGAAAAAGATTACGGTGTTGTTGCCTTTGATTATTGTGTGAAAACCCTTTTGAGAAAAGATTATGGTAATTAGCAGCTCATGTATAAAATACCGATAAAAACAATCACTCACAAAATTAATCAAACGCATAAGTCAGAAGAATATTCTTAGTTTACTTTTACAAATTAATACTTTGTCATATCAATTTACTATTTTAGTTGGGACTAAGCCACAAGATTAGCTTATTCACAATTAGAGTAGCAAATTAATTTGACAAATTAAATTATTATTAAGTATTAGGTTAAAAAACAATAAACATAAAAAACCATAGATTGGCCATTTAGTTTTCTTTATTGCAATACAAACTTTTTTAATTATACAATGATCGTTAAACACAATTTCTATTGCATATTTCACAAATTTGTTTTTGTTTTCTGTCCATTTTTGTTAGGGACATGTGACATCTTTTCCTTGTTAAAACTGTAGGTTTTTCTAGTTTTTGCTTTTTATATTGTGCTTTAACTTCCTGTAAGCATTTTGAATACACTGTTTTGTTTTTCATTGTAGTCCCCTTGATTTTTATCTCAAAATTTGAGGCAATACTAGTTGTTCTGCTATCGTTATAAGAAACAATCTTCGCTTTTTATTTATGTTTTCGGTTTATTTTGGATGTAAATTTGTCCAAGTAATAAATGAGGCTACCACAGCCACGTCTAAATTATTCATAAAAAATGCAAAAGGCCAACGGTTAGTTCGTGTTTTGCACATATATTTAGAATCATTTGGTCTAGTGTATCGACACCATTTTTTGTACTATTATAGTAGAGTATCATATCTGGTTTTTTGTCAACATCTTCATAGTAAGCACAGTAAGCAGTGCGATTCATGGTAGACAGATATAGGATACTTATTTGTTTTTTCGGAATGTAAGAAACAAGAGATGCTTTTGGAGTGAATCCGAAAATTAGAGATTTCTCTAAACGGTTCTTGTTTTGTAGAAATTACCGATGAACGTATCTTTTTTTTTTCACTGTACTCACAAGAGTTAATGAATTTGCCAAATTTATGTGCAAGAACAAAATCAGGGAAATAGTTATCGCAAGTCACATTCCTTTTGGAATTATAATAAGGCTCAACGAGTTGCTTTATTACTTGAGATGCAAGACCTTTGGCTACTGTATTTCTGTTTTTTCTATTATATGGTATTCCACATAAAGAGTAATATGTTTCCAAGTCACAGGCCCACTATATTTTTATGCCATACTTATCTGGCTTTGAAAGCATATACTGCTCGAAAGGACACCTACCTCGATACGGAACAATTTGCTCATCTACCGTTATGTTTTTTCTTTCTCTTTCAGACCTCCTGTTCTTATCGTCAAATCGAACAAATCTTAGGAACTTGTTGAATCGTTTTAACCGCATGGTAGCTTTAAACGTAGTAGGTCCATAAAACTTACTAAAATATATCTACATTATGAATGTTGGCACTCAGGTTTCCTGCAGTTAATAGTAGTCCAATAAAGGCATATAGCTCTGTAAAGTCTCAATATTTCCAGTTGTCTATCCCCAGGACTGTGTCGGCTTCTTTATTTGTACACATCATTATTTCGTTCACAATTTTTTCGTCCACAAACAAACAAAAGGAATCAACAGGATCATCTACACTTTGACCAGGTGTTAACATTACTTTGTGCACTTTGCTTTTTATTATGTCGCAGGATCGCATACGTCCTGTCGGTTGTGGTTAACTCTTCCAGTTAATTGCATCCTTAGTTTTAAAAATTACACACTCTGAAATCTGAGAACTTGTAGCTACACATTATTCTTCATTATCACTCAATATTATTTGCTGATCATCCTCTTTACTTGCTTTCGATAGATGATCTTCAATTTCAGGGTCACTTTTAATGCCACCTACTTCAGGAGATTCTTCATCATCGGAATCCCATAAATTATTAGCAATATCCTGCAGTTCTGCAGCTTATAATGGTTTTAGGGACATTTTATTCGCACTACCTACTTTTACTGTAATTCAATATAATTTTAGAAGCTTAGTTGTCGACACTAACATCGATATCAAGCGACTGATAGCAGATGTATTATTTATTTCAAAATATGTATAGGTACCTACCTAACAGTATTATTGCATTCCAACAATGATTATCAGTAGACTTCGGCAAATATGCAAATAAAAATGTAGAAAATATGCGCATAAATATGCACGTGTTTACCCGAAAATATGCAAATATTTTACAAAATATGCATACAAATAAATAAAAAAATCGTAAAATAGTAACAATTTTATTTAAAAAAAAAGTGTACATAACTAAATATTTCCTACTATTCATTAAGATTTACATTTATTTTAAGTAACTCCATCATTTTTAAGTATGAATAAACTTATTTAGAATTATGGTAACAATAAATGACCAAGTGGTGTTCAAAATTTTCTAACAAAAACTTGTGGCTTCTGTCTGAGTACATATATTTATATATGGAAAAACTTCGTTCAACATCAACTGATGTAACGGGAGCATTTTTCAAACTAACCAAAACATTTGGTTCTAAATTAATTGTTTCCGAAATATTTCCAGCTAGAACACTGACTACTTCAGAAAGAATATGGTAACCTTTATTTTTTTCCATAGTAGCTTCAAATTTTTTTAAAATATCTTTTCCAATATTACCTCTAACGTTCCGACAACATGACGCAAATTCTTTTATTAATGCTGTACTTTCGAACAAAGCATTTCTTTATAAAGTTGAATTCTTATAGGAGATTTAAGAAATACTTTTTTGACACTGGATATCATGGTATTTACAAGAGGAAACTTTTTTCGTATTTCCTCTGCAACTCTGTTTAATCCATGCGCTACACAAGTAACATGTATTAAATCTGGGAAAAATATTTTTAAATTTTGTCCTGCTTTCACCATATAAGGAGCAGCATCCGATAAAATAAGCAGTAATTTATTAGAAGGAATAGTTGTCGGAAGAAAAAAAGTTGCTAATGTTTCTTGTATAAAACGCGAAATTGTTAAAGCATTTGTTTTCTCAAGTTGCTGGCATGAAATAAGATGAGATTTTGGTAAGGTATCTTCTTTAAGAACACCAATCAATAAATGAGCAATATACTTTCCTGAGGAATCAGTGGTTTCGTCTACAGATATGTAAAAATAATTATCTGCAATTTCTTCCTTAATATTAATTAACACCGACGAGTATAGCCCGTTCACATTATTTCTTCTTAGAGACCGATCACTTGGAACATTAAGTTTGCAATATTTTTTTAGAAACGAACTAAAATTTACATTTGCTCATTTTGAAAGCGGTATGTTTGCAGACACTAATGCGCGACACAAGTCTTCATTAAAAGTTTCTTGCTCATCTAATTTTTTTGAAGTAGATTGGAAACATTTAGCCATTGAAGTTTGATGTTTTCCTCCTATTTTTCCTTTCTTTGCAATGTGTGAAGCAGTTCTCACATGTTGGTCTATCTGAAATTTCTTCTCACATGCTATCTATAAATAAAAATAAAAACCTTTATTTTAACCCAACCTTTAAAATATAAAAATATACAAGGTGTTTTTGGTTAATCAAATAACTGGTTTAGAAAAAAAAAACACTCGCTAAGTGTTTTAAATGCAGTATTAATCCACAAATTAGTTTTTGTTACTAACCATTAGTACATCATTTAACTTATTTTAAAATTCAACAAAAGTTTTTTTTTTTGTTAATTCAATTACAATAAAAATAATTGTGTTTTAGAATAGCTGACTTCATAAAAAAAAGTAAAGGTGAAAAATTTTTCTAAATACACACCATTGTATTGTACCATGGACAATTTTTTGTCACTAAAGGAAGCTATTTTTCATTTAAAAACAACCTACGAGTACTAAATTTCAAGTAAATACGTTTATTGGTTTTAAAGTTATTAACTAAAAGAATTTAATTTTTTTTAATTTTAACACCCTGTATCTCGAAAAGTAAATAAGTTTGACCCCTCATTAACTATATCGTTTTGTTCTATTTTTCGAGAAGTAGCTACAGTCAAACGTTGTAAGTGTCATTTGGAAACACCCTGTATGTATGAAATATTAGATATTTAATAGAAAATATTAGATACTTACAATTTTGCCAGACTGAACAGTAGATTTTTCCCATATCCATAGACAGCTCTTTATAAGCTTTAATCCAAGTTGAAGCACTGGTTGTTTTAGGCATTATAAAATCACAATCTTCCTTTTTGTTACGCACAACGAGTGTTTACGCTTTGAATATCAAAACAAAAATGATTTACAAATCTGAGCATCAAATTAGAAATGTGTAGGTATCTAATTCAATACACTGGGAGATTTTGGAAAATCCCTAAATTAGGAACAAAACTATTAGCCGTTTACCTGCTGTTAAGATACAATAAATTGTAGATAGATTTGGAGATTAGATCATAAAATGAGCGAACCCTTAGCGATTATCCAATAACTGAATGCCTCAGTGAACGAGACTTTCTAAGAATGTTGAGGGCTACTTAAATTGATCTTCTTTGAAATTGTAAATGTTTTGTACCTGTAGAGATTACGTACTTAGATCATTTCTTGATTAAAATGACTACAAAATTTTATACAAGAATTGAAATAAATTGGTATGTTTAAAAATTTTCAAATACAGTATAAAAATCTGAACTTTTATGCACTTTATGCAAACTTTTATACAAATATGCCAAAATATGAAATATTTGCATAAAATATGCACAATATGCAAAATATGCAATATGCATATTTGCCGAAGTCTAATTATCAGTCTTCAAAATTCATTTAGAATAGATATAACACCTACTGTAAGCATCTCTTTGATGTTCACATTAAAGAGATGTTTACGTTTACATGTTTAGACTTTATAATTGGATTTCCAGAATGATAAGTCATTTAGATAATCCACAAAAATATTACCTGACTGCCAGATTAACTTAGATTTAGACTTTAGGTATAAATACAAATAGGGTCCGACGGACCCTTGTTGCCCCTTTACGTGGCAAAATACTTTCGACGCAATAATTTTAAAAATGATAATGAATATTTTGAATAGCTCATGACTATCTTGAAGGAAACATACTTCTAAACAAATTCAGTGATGCATCAAATTCAATAACATTTTTTTATCAGTTTATGATAAAAAAATTGGCGTCTCGGGCCCGTTGGACCCACCTTGCCTGGATAAAGTTTAAGAAGTTCGATTAACTGAAAAGAATTTTTGGCCAAATATTTGGCCAATGGTTGTGTAGGGCAGTTGCATGTACTGACAATCGGACATAGAGAAATATCGGGTTTGTGAATTTTGGGTAGGCCATATAATCGAGGTGTTCTGGAAGACTTTTTAAGAAAAATTAGAGATTGTTTTACATCAACAGGAAGAGAGATTCTGTATCTGTATCTGTAGACTAGGGAGGGCGAGTTAAGTTTCACAGCACTTAGACCAGAATTGACCCATTCTACATCCTCCCTGGGAGCTGTCACCCTTAGCTTATTGTCCATCCTGCCATTTCTAGGAAGGTGGACAAATTACCAGGAGACATCTCTTTTATGTAGCCAGGTGTGGGTTAGGACTCGCCGAACGCGTACTAACGTACTACGCCGATCGTATTAACGATAACTCCGCGCATTCACATAGGACATGCTCTACAGGTTCGTCTTCTCGTTCAAACTTTCTACATCGAGGTGTGTCTACTAGCCAAAGTGTATGGAGGTGTTTGCTTAGTTAACAATGCCCAGTTAAAAAACCAACTGGTAAACGTAGGTTTTTCCTGGTTATCCCCAAGTACTTCTTTAATGTTGACTCTTTAAGGTTACTTAGTGTTACCCTGGCAAGTTTACATCCTTGCCCTTCTTCCCATCTTTTTACGATTTGCGTATGGGTGTGACATTTGACGATTTCCGAGATTGTTGTAGTTAACCAACCAAAAAGATCCCCAGGTCCTAAGAGTCTTAGGCCTGCCGCCTTCCTAGATAATTGTCAGCAATGCGGTTACCTTTATTCCTATTGTGTCCTTTAACCCACCTTAGGATAATGATATTACCATCGAAGCTTGAGTTTTTGACTCGTGACACTCCATTACTAACTCTGATGTGACACGTGATCTATTCAAGGTTAGTAGCGCTTGTCTGCTATCTGTGCAGATCATTATAGTTTTCCCTGCTATACCTTTTTGGGTTATCTCTTTTGCGGCTTTGGAGATACCAGTCAGTTCTGTCTGAACTACGCTGGCATTTTTGCCCATACCCCACTTTATTCTTAGGTTCATCTATAGTATATCCCGCATCCAGAGCCTACTTTCATTTTGAAGCTATCGGTGTATATGTAATAGACATTTGCCACGTTTGTCTTCCTATACTGTATTTTTTCGATTTTGTAGGGTTTGTTAAAGACAAACTTTGGTTCAATTGAGTCGCAGCCTGCCTGTAGCAGGGGTAGCGCGTCCAGCTCTCCCCGCCAGAAACGAGTTCTCAATTGTCCCATTTCTACATCAAGGTTTGCACCAGCTGAGCGCAGTCGCATCATTGTCACTAGCGCCACCTCTTTGCCATATATATCTAGAGGCGTGATGCCAATGATCAACTCCATTGCAGCAGTTGGTGTTGTTTTCATGGCACCTCTTATATTTATGCAAGCCATCCGCTGAATATGGTTTAGGTTGTTAATCGCTGTTGCCTGTAGCACTTTTGGTACCCAAGCAATAGCTCCGTAAGATAGCATTGACCTAATGATAGCAGTGTAGACCCAGGCGATCACCCTGGGCGTAAGGTCCCAGGTGCGTCCGACTGTTCGTCGACACTGCTCATAGGCAATATTATACTCTTTTAGCTCTACCATCTAAGCGTGAGTTGCATGTTAATGTCTTGTCAAGGGTAATACCAAGGTACTTCACCTCGTCAGAAAAATTTAGAGTGTAGTTTAGAATCCTTGGGGGTATTAAGCCCGTGATTCTTCTTTTTCTGGTAAAGAGGACCATCTCTGTTTTCTTAGGATTTATAGATAGATGTTCGTTGCACCATGTTTTATTAGTCGGAGAGCAACTTGTGATCTCTCACATAGTGTGTTCTCAAACTTATCGCTTTGCAGGACAGCAATATGGTCGGCATAGGCGTCGGCTAGAAACCGTTGCTGCTGAGTTGGTCAACCAGGGTATCTAGAACAATGTTGCAGAGTAGTGGTGATAGCACCCCTCCCTGTGGACACCCCCTTGAAACCATGCCTCTAACAGAAACGTCTTCTACATTTATGCTTATTGCTCTTTAAGAGAGCATACTGAATATCCATTCGCTTACGGCCAGGGAAACATTCCTGACGTTGAGCTGTTGGGTAATAGTTGGGAATGTGGTTTTATCAAACGCTCCTTCAATGTCTATGAATATACCTAGGGTGGATTCTTTATTATCCAGCGATCTTTTAATTCTTCCCACTACATGATGCAGTGCATAATCGGTAGATCTTCCCGAAGTATATGCATGCTGATTTGAGTGAAGTGGGTTATGGACCAGAACTTCATCCCTTATGTACCTCTCGCTTAGCCTTTCCATTGTTTTAAACAGAAAGAATGTTGGGCTAATTGGTCGGAAGGCCTTTGGTAGGGTATAGTCCATCCTACCTGGTTTTGGTATGAAGACCACACGTACCTCTCTCTACTTCCTACGAATATATCTCAGAACCAAAGAGGCTCTGAATATTTCCACGAGGTGTGGCAAAAGGATATCCAGTCCCCACCGTAGTAGGACTGGATATATGCCGTCAGGCCCTGGTTATTTGAAGGTGGTGAAGCACAATATGGCCCATTTTACCTTTTCTTCATTAATCATTGTTCTGAGAGATACCAGTGATTTATTGATTGTTTGATTACTTCTTCTATCAAGTTTGGTGCTGTTGAGGCACTAGAACCGGGAAAGTGTGTTTTCATTAGGACCTCAGCACTTTCGCGAAGGTTGGAAGTTTTGTTTCAATCTTTCTTCGTTAGTATGCCGACATGCTGATGTGGGTCCTTTGAGAGCGCTTTTTGTAGCCTGGAAGCCTGCAGGAAATCTTCAATTTCCTCACAGAAGGTTCTTAAAGCAGCTCTTTGTCTTTGTCTGCAGACTTTTTTAAACTCTCTGGGATTTGCTTGATAAGAATCTCAGAGTTTGGTGCGTTTGGCTCTATTTAAAGCTGTTCTTGCTATCTTCCTAAGGTGTTTCAATTTAGTGCACCACCAAGAGTTGGTTTTGCGACTTTCCTGGACCATCCTTATTGGCCCGGATTTTTTATGAGCATAGCTTATTTTGTTTTGGATAGATACCGTATACCTTTCCAATTCTGTATTAGTTCCTGGAGTTAATGCCTTTTCATTCCGCAGAGCATCTTCTAAGAGTCGGTTGTAGAGTTCTACATCCGTCCTCCTAGGGTCGCGCGATTTGATAAGGTTTGATTTCCAGACTAATATTATAGGTTAGCCAGCGGTGGTCAGACATAGAGGTATCCTCCGATACCGGAAGAGAGATTTTATCGATAATAACTTTTGTGGATTTGATAGCTTGTTGGATTATTAGGAATTGGTATATAGTCTGGAGTATTAATGAGATTTGAGAGTTTGTTAATGTAAGAAGAATTGTTTAGGATGACAGTGGCATTTCCTTTATCGACGGGAAAAATGACTAGATTTGGATTTGAGTGAAGTTGTTTCAGAACTTTTTCTCGGATTGTTTAATATTCGGAGTAGAAGGCTTTGGGTTTCTAAGAAATCTAGCAATGTCTTGCCTAGTTATTTCAGCATCTTCGAAAGGTAAACTGGAGATGGCTTCTTCAGTTTAACAGATGATTGTCTCAATTGGAATGTGACTTATAGTAACAGAGTAATTAAAATCTTTTGCTAAAGCTTGAGTCGCAATGATCGAAATAGGGGTATTAAAATATTTATAAACCACTGTAATGGGTTTTAACGTTGCAGTTTTTGGAATTTGTTCGGCCATTAGATGCAGTCATTTACGCTTCTGAGTTTCAGTCTTAGATTCAAAAGTATTTAGGGTTTTTGTATGTTGATACCGTCGAAACTGTCCCATAATATAGGATGTACATTGAAAGAATGAAAAGATGACCAGTTATTGAAAATATTGATATTTGTTACGCATAGTTTTCGTTTAGTGGAATAACTAGCTTCACGAAGAATCGCAAAAATGGTATTTCCAAGAATTGAGTAGATAGAAGAAAAAAAAGAAGAAGAAGAAGAAGTATAGTGTTTGAGTTTTAGAAGTTGGGAAATGACTTTATGGTCTCGGCAGGCTTTATGAAATGGTAAATCACAAAAAAGGAGATTCTTGCGTAGCAGCAGATGGCTATATTATTTAGTAAACTGGTAAAATTCCTTCCTGTAGAGACGAATAAAATATTCCGAAAGATTTCCGTGGGTAATACAATTAAACGTAAGGCTAAGATCAATACTATTACAATCAATCAATACTTGTAATCAATATTACAAGAAATAATATGAAACTCAACAGTCTCTCGGATGTCTTCTTCAGGGTTTCCTTGGTCTTAGTCTCCCCATCCCCCAGACACTACTACACTGATAACTAACCAATGTATTACTGCTACTGGAAATAGCGGACGGTTTATTTATACCGATGATGGTGATATGGTTTGGATGGAGGTTAGCATGGGGGCTGGCGCTAACATTTCTGATGGAAGAATTTGAATTAGCGGGTGGAAAGACGATATTTCTTTATGAAAGGTCTCCATGTCGACGGTAACCGGATGGCTTTTTTCTATGGCTTCTCGGATAATTCTTGGTTTATACAACCGGGTGGGGACTATGGTGAGTTTTCAAAATCAATTTTGTGACCTGTGTATGAAGATGGTGTTGACCTAGAGCTGAAATTGAATCGAAATTGAGAATAGAAATGGATTTGTTTGGCCAATATAAGGTCGGGGAGAGTTTGCACAAGAAATTTCATAAACTCTGTGTAGTTTATTTGGAATGTTTGTTTCAATGCGTTTGAATTTCGTTTGACTTCTACTATGTCTCTTTATTCTCAAACAAATGGCAATTCATACAGATATTCCATATACGTTATTCATCTATTTTTGCATTGGAATTTTATTTAACTAATTATTTAATTTAAACACTAAACTTTTTTTAATATAGCTAGACCATAGGATTTTTTTTATTATTTCCAGGTTCCCTTAAAAGACTTAACGTTACGAATCACAGGAGGAATGCACATGCTTAGATTTCCAACAAGAGCAATTTGTCTTCCAAGTAACTGCTCTGATGCAGATGCTAGTTATCTGATGAATAAACTACAATATCCTAATGTCACTATAAAGTCTCTGATGTGTCAAACTAAAGAGGAAGTTTATGAGCCATTGGATAGCAATGCGTATGTGGGAATGTGAGTATACAATACTGAATTCTTTAGGGAAGGATGGGAGGGTCTGAATATTTTTTTAAAACATTTTTGAAATGATTTAGTTTATGTAAAATTGGTTCGGTTAATTGATACAAAATCTGTGTTACTTCGCTATAATTGTTATATAATGAGAAAATTTAAATACTTAAACTATTAAAATTCACATTGCATATATAGACAATGCATTTGTCTAATGTCTCTCCAAGTGAGGGAGACATTGGACTCTAGTGGGGTGGTATTGGATAGTTATATAAAAATTATAAAGTAGAGAAACAACTAGTATTTTTATTGAAGGTACTATTGTATTAAATCTACATTAAAATATGTCATGTTATGGAAACGTGCTCTTGTATCTTTTATTGAAGAGAAAAGATATTTTTCAATATTTCACAAAAGGCATGAAAGTGCTCTGTCTTCGTTTGTCTCAAAAAATTAATTGGATTGAATTTGTTTTTTTTTTTTTAATTTTTCCATAATAGCCTATAGTCTTATAAAGTTTCAGCGTTTCTGGAAAAATAGTTCCTTGCATTTTTTGCTTTTTTTACATGAATTCTAGCAACTACAAAGTTGAAAACTTTCAAATTATTCAAGTTGTTGTCATCTTCTGAATCATCGAGAACTCTACTCCCGATGATTCAGCTTCTGGAAATTCTACGTCGGTCTCATTTTCGGTCTCAATTGCCTCAATTGACCACTATCGAGAATGTTTTTGTAAAAATCACATTCAGGCATAGATGACCAATCATTACCAAAATGACAGCATAATATTGTCTCGATATCCTTCTTCTTTTTAAAATTCAGTGGAACACCGATTTGCAATTGTGCTGGAGTAATTTGGGATATTTTTTGGGACAATGCATTTGAAGCAGAAGAATAATAATTTATTTCTCCTGTTGCAAGGATATTGTTTTTGGATGTACGGTCTAATATAAGGCGTTTTATTTAAGAAATCTTGAAATGTAATGAACTGGGTGTTTTAATGAATGCATCAGCTTTTTTTTCCAATCCTGAACAATCCATTTTTTTTATAAAAACAATGTTACCTACTCCTCAAAAACTGCATAATATGTATCAAAAGTTATTATGGTGTCTATTTGTCTCAAGTTTTTCTCACTGACACCAAATACTCGATCAGGAGGTATATAGAAATGACCTATTAATGGAGATATGACCTGAAGTTCAGTTACGTTCTTGGGAGCTTCCTGGAGCCATTTTGCACACATAGTTAATATTGTACAGTTTTTGTTTTGTTTAGGACATCCATCGGATAATAGACACTAGTACATTATGAATGTCAGTTATAGTAGGCTCATTCCTTTTCAGACAATTATATACTGCTGACGCAATTTCATTTGATCCTTTGTATCGTTCATGTTCCATCCAAGAGTAGGCATATACATTATTTTTGTTTAAATTTTTTTTGAAAAACCTTAAAACAACGGTGAAATTATTTAGATAAAGTTGACAACTATAGTAAGCCCTTTGGTCAGGTACTTCGGGCAGCACCAAATTCTTTTCACAATCGTATGAAAAAATCATTAATCCGTCAGTCTTCTCTTTCAAATGGTGAAAAAAAGCTTTGGCACGTTTTGAATGAAGTTCTTGTTTAATCTAGATCATTTTCGACTTTTATTCGTTCCTTTAGTTCAATAAATGTTAAGCATACATCTGTTTTAGGACTTCCAAAGCCCACGTTAAAGAATTGGCTAAATACGTTGTGAAAATAGCTGAACTTGACTTGGGTAGCATCATCAGCTTGTTGTTTATACATTTTGTATAACTTTGTAATATTTAGTTCTGCAGGAAGGTACTGTCTTATAGCTGATTTACCTCTGCAATAATGAGATTTATCAGCTTTTAATGTCTTAACAAATGTTTTTATCTTTTAAATTTATCCTTATAAAGGTCTGTTTTTTGTCTCCACCTCTTTTCTCTTTTAAATTACCATCGACTTGGAAACGTTTTAAAATACCATTGACGCGGTGCTTGTATTTGCAACGAATTTTCATTGTGGACTGATACAATAGGTTATAATGAACAGAATCCTGTTGTTAGTTTTCTTTCGACCAAAATGCGACATGTCTGGTTTTGTATCTACACGCCTCAATTATAAAAAACATGAAATAAAATTATAACAGGCAAATAGCCTGATCAAACTAGTACTATTGTGTAAAAGCTGTACTTAGGTACTCCGTTTTTGAATAGAAGCAATGTTTCAAAAAGTGTGATTTGATTTTTAACTTAAACGATAACAAGTGAAGACTTTATACTCCATCTGGAAAAAAGGAATACTGTAAATGGCTATGAAATAGTGCTAAGTAGTACATTCTAAGGATATTTTTAGGAATCATATAAACTAAGTTAAATATTAAAAATATACTTGTAGCAAGTCTATAACTTAAGTAATATATATGAGCACTCCAATGCTCATATATATTACATTGCAGGTATGATCTAAATAAATTAAGAGTGTTTCCACTAATACCGTATTTATGCATTTTTTCCAACAGTAATTCATGCGAAACACACTCAAAAGCTTTGGATAAGGCACACAATGTCAAAGACACAAAATGACCTTCCTCCAAACCATCAACTATATGTCTTACAATTTTCTGTATAGCTAGTGTAGTGCTACACTTTTTTCTAAAGCCATATTAATATCAGTGAAGTATTTTGTGTTTTACTAGATATTCTACCAAACGAACATTTAGAACACTCTCAAAAATTTTGCCGAAAATGGAAATGATTGAGATGGGACGATAATTTCCAATTTCATCTAAAGCTCCCTTTTTGCACACTAGTAGCACTTTTGTTACTTTTAAAACATCTGCGAAAATCCCTTCAGTAAAACAATTATTATAAAATATAATTAATTTGTCAATAATTATATCGATTTTTCCACAATTATTTTTTGTTTAAGAAATAAAAATCCGTGCAGTGTGAATTTTCCAATCGATGCAGAACATTCCTGATTTCAGTATCAATAACAGGTAATAAAAATAAAGAGTCGCAAAGAGAGTGTACATCTTTCAAAAAATCTATGGCTACATTTTCATTTTTGTAGAATTAAAAGAACTTCTAATATGTTTAGCCACTGAAGTAAAGTAATTATGGAAATCGTTTGATGTAATCGCGCTTGGACAGACTTTTTTATTTTGAAATTTATTTCTGTGATAATGTATAACTTTCCAACTATCACGAGATATATTTTCTGAATTGGAAAAGAAATTCTCATAAGCCAGTTTTTTCTTTAATAATATTTTTGATTTAGAGTGTTTCTTAAATTTTTTATACTCACTATATTCCTTTGTAATATCAGCAATTATCTTGACTGTGGAAAGATTTTCTCGCATTTCTATTAGTTTATCATCAAACCAGAAATTTGACCTTTACTATGAGTTCGTGATTATTTGAATGGAAAATTAATTTCAGTTAACTTTACATATATTTCGGTAATAAATTGAGCTAATTCTGTTGCTGTTTTGAGAGAAACAACTAAAGCCCAGTCAACGTTGTTTAACGACTGTTTTAACATCAGGATGCCATTACTTGTTATATGTCTTATGTATGTATTAGCACTATGATTTTTTTTAGATTTTATTGACGTGACAACGTCTTAAATTAGGTTGTGGCTCGGAGTCATTCATGAAAAAGTGTAACGCCCGCTCACGTCTGTTACGATGAGTCACCGAACGAGAGAGAGGCCCGCCGGACCGGCGAATGCCTTGCGTCTCTCTACCACTCAAACATGATAGGTCCGCTGCGCGCGCAGCACTAGAGAATTAGGCGCGTTGAATCGGTGCGTGCTTGTGTCTCTGTCTTTCTCGAGCGTTCTTGGCGTTCAAGACACATTACAGCAGAAACACTTCCTTTCATTTCATATTTCTCCTATCATCGTCCTATCCTCAACAAAATCACTCAAATAGAAATTAGTTAAGTTTAAGTTTACATGTACAATATTTTAGTAAACAAAATATATTTCTATAGTTAAAATTTGTGCAATTCTTATTTTCATTCAATTCCTTGTTCCTATTGTGCAATTTAATAATATTCATATCAATAAATATTCTACCGAGAAAAAGACGTTGTCACGTAAAATCTTCGCCCGTAAAACCGACTTTACAGGCAACCGATTTTTTTTTAAGTAGAGAAATTGAGCAAAATGATCAGAAATACATGGGTCCACCATTCTACAACCAACTATCTCACTGCTTATGTTTGTTAAGATGTTATCTAAACAAGTTGCTGATCTAGTTGTGATTCTAGTAAATTCATTAATATTTATGGTTAAGCCAAACTGTTTAACTGTTCGTTGAAACTGTTTAGTTCATTGGAACCTTTTTTGAAATCAATGTTGAAATCTCCAATTATTATTATTTCTAAAAAATTTGCAGAGCAAAACTCCAATAACTTTTCAAATAGCTCTAGAAAAACTTTAAAATTCCCATTTCCAGTTTTATACACTGTTACTAAAATATTTTTAATATCTATAATTTTAAATGCACAAAATTCACCCTCATATTCACATGATATATCATTTAAGCAAATTGGTCGTGTAGAGATTTTATTATCGCTAAAAATTACAACACCTCCATGTTTCCTTACCTTCCGACAATAAAAAGTTGACAAAAAATACCCATCAAGCTTTATTGTTGTTAATTCACTTTCTCTGAACCAGTGTTCAGAGAAACATAAACATATCTTGTGTTTTTCAAAAAAATATTAAGCTGATCTATTTTATTTAATAAACTTTGTCTGTTTACATGAAAAATATTAACTAGACTAATCTGGTCAGAGTTTGCTAAAGATTTTTGTTTAATATAAAATGGTATAAATTAATTCGAAACAACACTTTAACTTCTGTCTTTTTCGGTTGATGTATCTAGTTTGTCTAGAAGATTTATCGACGGAATGTTTTCTGCGAAAAAAATATTCACTCACCTCTATGCCCTTAGGCCACGTCTGTGGTTTAAAAAGAATATCCCTCAATTCTGCATCTGCCGTGATTCTGAAGGAATTGGATCCATTTACCTTGTTCGCGTACATAGTGCACAAGAACTCATGTCCGGGCAACTTTGTTTGTAGATATGCTTCCAATTTTTCTGTACTATAAGATTGTTTATACTTTGCAGCTTAAATCCACACTTAGTCCTTTGATGCTAGCTGCTCACTATCGCTGTTATTACCCACAACTTTTACATCTGACCGAGGAAGTTGGTTGACATTTTGAGTAAGACTGTGGATATCATTCATTTTCAAACTTTGTTGTACCAGCGTTAATGCGCTTGAGAATTGCTGATTTATAATTGTTATATTTTCACGTGTATCTTGTATACCTTTGATTTTAGGGACTAGTTTTTTTCAAACTTTTGTCTGAATTTCTTTCAGATATCTTGGTTTTATGTTATTTTAAAAGGCTATCTTGAAAAAGAAGGGACATATCCCTTCTTTTTCAAGATAACACGTTCTGCCGGGCAGCAGTTGATTACGTCAGATGATGGAATCAGTCTCATACAAATTATTACTGCAAAGTAATGACGTCTGCCATGACGCGAGAACAACTGCAACTGTTGTCTGCAATTGTTATCTGCCGTCTGCAATCGTTGCCGGCAGGTCCACATCAAGTCCTAACTTCGTTTAATATATAACAAGATGAAACAATCAAATGCACAATGCCATTTCTTTTTCAAAAATCAAGACTCTCAATTGATAGATATGAACCATGGTTGCCCATTTTAACTAGAATATTTTTTTCTGGTTTGAATACCTACTGTTTCACAATGTATTTTACCACTTTTTAAAATTGTCGGAGGTCATTTAACCAGAGGGATGCACAAGACATAAAGAGCCTTTTTCGGGTCATATTAATCTGGACAGATAATACCAAGCTCTCCTCTTTCCCCTGAAATCTTCCTTGGTGTTGCATCATTTTAGCTATTATTTTTGGCAGTTTTGGTACTGTTGTAACTCCGGACTAAAATATATAAAAAGAAATGCATAAGCGTAGGTTTTTTAAGATGAAAACTGTGTTTTTTTTGGTATATTATTTTTAAAGTACCTAAAACATTACGTTTAAAAATAAATTAAATTAATCAAGTAGTAATTTTACCTGAATTTTAAATTTTCTTTTTTTTTAGATTAATATTAGTGGTAATTGCTCTCGTCGTTATTTTTGCAACAATGTATGATCTTTATTGCCAGAAACATAAAAAAGGTAAGAGTCATATTTTAATAAAATTTATTTCAGAATTAAGTTTGTAAAAAAAATTAATAGGGATGAATCACAAAATGTACTTCTGTATGGCACAGAGAATGCAGCAAACATTGTAACGGGCATGTTCTACGCAATATAGACCTCTGTGAGTTTGCCGGTGGTCGTCTTAGTCACTTTTCAAACGTTGAAGTGTGTGTACACCAAAGTGCACTAAGTGAATATTTTACAAATGGATACTTCACCAGTAAAGGCAACGAAGTAATTGCATTATTACGAAAGGGCTATAGTCTGGTCTGGAGGACTGTCGCAGGTCGCCTACTTATGACGTAGTCTGCAGTCTCAAGGGCTTACTGTCGATACCAGGAGACTGGTAGCTCCAGTCGAGCAACAGGTTTGGGTCGGCGACGTGTAACGACAGAGAGGGACGATCGATTCATTGTCCTGAGTGTCTTGCGGAAACGGCACGCGACGGAAGTTAAGCTTTAACTAATCTTGAAGAATGTACGAGGTATCACCGTCACTCGGTGGACAGTTAAGAGAAGACTTGGCGCTGCTACTTTGACTCTCAGACGAGCTAACACGGGGCCCAAATTGAACGCATGTCAAAAACAAGCTCGACTTCATTTTGCCCGAGAACACTTCCGTTGGGACCTTGGTCAATGAAGCAGGGCACATTTTATTCTCCGATGAGAATCGGATATGCTTGTATAACAATGACAGAAGACTCCATTACTATCCATCCATCATCCAAAACTGAATTAGATGAAGAGTGGGAAGCGATTCCTAAGGAATCATTCAGAAACTTAATAAAGACCTTAAGAGATCAGAGGAAGAAATTCTCAGTATTAATTTTAATTTTTTATGTTAATTTACATTTACATTCATTGCAAAATCGAAATGACTTTTATTTATAACATGTTTTCCTACATAAACTATTGTTATCTTTGATAATGTTCTTTACTTACTAACTTTAAAATATTGGTGTCATTGCAATATAAATCACGCCGGTTTACGATATTTTACTGTTAATTTTAGATAATATGTGGATATACACTGTCCAAACAGAGTAGTCAAAAAATATAACTAATTTTACTTTGAGTCTATTTTTTTGCTCGCAAGTATATTTTGCATTGTATTCTAGAATTAACAAAAATAAATTAATTCTAACAATTTTTTTTAGAAAAGGGTAAACCGGTTCTGGTAGCTTTTTCAATATACACTAATGGCAAAAAACTTCTCCAAACACACAACAACCGAACATCATCTCTTGATTGTTTAGATGGAATTAGAGTACTGAGTATGACATGGGTCATGACTTTTCACATGTATGTAAAATACGTAGCAGCGCCAGTTTTTAATTCAAAAGAATCAATACAGGTAAATTAAAATAACTAATACTTTGTTAGAAATACATAAAGTGGTTGTAAAGTCTAATGTAAATATTTAACATAATGTGTGTATGGTCCCCTACTTTTAATTAAAACTGATATTTTACAATTTACATTTTTTACTTTCTTTATCTGTACCTACATTCTAATCGTTTAATATTATTAATAGTTTTTTATATATTTTTTTTCTTTAACTTTTATTTTTTGTTTCTTGCCTAATTTCATGATTTTTGTTTTTCTTTTCTTTTTCTTTTTCTTTTTCTGTCCGTTTTATATATTTTTTTGTATATTCTGTCCTTTTTTTACTTGCAGTATCATACATAGCGTTTTTTTAAATGATTTGTACATAACAAAGGAAAGCAGTTTCACTTCAAGCTCCAGCAAGAAGCGTTACTACCTACCTTGACAATGGTATTTTAAAATAATATTCTAATATACAGGGTGAATTACTTCCGAGTAATGATTTCACCGTCATTTTTTTAATGGAACACCCCCATTTTGTTTCAATTTTCGGAGTACTCTAGCTGAGCTGATTCCAAAAATGTATTATATGTTGATTCAAATTGGTACAGGGTAGACAAAAATACAATAGTTTGGTGTGTTCATAAAGTAACGTATTAGTTAAATTAACAATATCAAAAATACTTATTGTCTAGCGGACAGAATATGAAAGAAATTATTTCTTATCAATTTAAAATAAACATAGTAGGCTATGTTTTTGTTAAATGTCATTATTTGTTTAGTAATTTATTGATGTTCAGTGACAGTACTACAAATAGTACTACAATATTTTTGGTATTTGTTAATGTTTTAATTATTGCTTAGATTTAATTTGAAGTAGAAATGGAGTTAAGTGTAAAGCAAAGAATTGAAATACTTATGATGATTGGGTATGGAGACAGATCGCGAACTCAGATGGAAGTGTGCAATTTGTTTAATGATAAATATCCAGAAAGACCTATAACGCGTTCAACAGTCAGTAAGATTAAAAAGAAATTTCAAGAAACTGGTACCGTTGAAAATGCACGAAAATCAGGTCATCCCTCTGCAAATGCTGATACAGCATTAGATGTTTTACTTAGTTTTGAAGAAGATACGCACACTTCTGTTAGTTAGTCGCGATATCGGTGTTAGCAAAACAACGGTACACAAACTATTAAAGCTTGAAAAATGGCATCCTTATAAAATCAAACTTGTGCAGGAATTAAACGAAGATGATCCCGATAAAAGAATGCAATTTTGCGAAGCAATGATGGATAACTGCCACCGAGACCCCCTCTTGGTACAAAAAATTATTTTTCTGATGAGGTCACTTCTACGTTAAATGGCGAGGTTAACCGTCAGAATTGTATATACTGGGCAAAAGAAAACCCCCACTGGATGCGTGAGCTCATACACAATACTCGCAAAAGGTAAATGTATGGGCTGCAATTGTAAGAAATCGAATCATCGGATCCTACTTTTTCGAAGGTAATTTAAATGGGGCAACGTACCTTTTTACACTTACATGGCATAAATTGAGACTCCAGTCGAACAAATTAATTAGTTATAACAATCGCGACATTGCGTTGAAATTTACAATGGTTAATTGCAAATTAGAGGGTCTGAGTTATTGTATTAAAAATCCTATGTTCCGTAAAATTATTTTCAAATCTGTATCTGTATCTATATATATTAATATATATATATATTATATAATATATAATATATAATATATAATATATAATATATAATATATAATATATAATATATAATATATAATATATAATATATAATATATAATATATAATATATAATATATAATATATAATATATAATATACAATATACAATATATAATATATAATATATAATATATAATAGATAATATATAATATATAATATATAATATATAATATATAATATATAATATATAATATATAATATATAATATATAATAATATTATATATATATATATATATATATATATATATATATATATACAAATATATTATTTGTTTTAGATTACTGGAGGTATTCTCGGCATTCTTTTTACTACTGGACATCTAGCATGTGATGCCCTTTTTATAGTTGGAGGCACCTTAGTTACCTATGTATATTTTTCAAGAACAAAAGATGGGGATATCACATTTTATACTATCATAAAACACTACCTTCACAGATATATTAGGTAAATAAACTGCAAATTAATTTATTTGATAACCATGATATCGACCATTCAAACTTGAGACTGTGAGATTTTTGTTTTAAATTGTTTAATATATTTTAAGGAGTATTGCATTTTTGGAATTTAATGTCACAGTTAAACTTCAGATATCTTTTTATATTTGACGTGTAGTTATTTCGCTGATTTATTTTTCGTAGTGCCCTAGCAATTATTGTTATCGTGTGCAAATAGTTATTTAACCAACAAGTGTATTAATAAGGGCGATTAACAGTTGAGATATATTAATGTTAATGTTCGAGATTGTTAATCGCCATTTTAATTCATTAATTCAGTTACAAAACTTTTCCGTGGACCGTACTTTTCAGAAATAAAGATATCTTAGTTTAAATATTTATTTACTTAACGATAAACAACAATTTTTTCAGCTTTCATTGACTTTATTTAAAGTTTCCTTAGTGGTAGTTTTATTATAGTAAACATTAATATTCGAAATGGTACAATTACTGAAATTAAAGGAAGATATTGATAAATAATTATCTGCTGTATAGCATTTTGACAAATTTATATTTAAGTCTTCTTGGACCTCTAAATTCTGTGATAGACGAAGTTAAATTCTGGTGGAGTTAAATTAAACTCTTCGTCAATATCCATCCTTTGATTTTTCAAATACACAGAATTTTAAATAATAAAGTAAATAATGACATACAATGACAGATAGTACTAACATCGGCTACTTCATTTTAAATTAATTTTTTAGTGGGTTTATAAATAGGAATATGTTTGGTTGTCTACACCACAGGTCACTGCCAATCTCAGAGCGTTTAATTAATTTATGCAAGCAATGTATGTTGTGTTGCCTATAATAAAATCGTTCATTAATAGAAAATCATTCATTAATAGGGGTCATTAATCAATGATTTTGAGGGTGTTAAAATTAATCATAAATGGACGGTCAACGGAAAAAATACTTTTTTGAGTAATTTAAAAAAAAATATTTCAGCAATTATTATAGACATTGTCCTATAATAAAAAATTCATTATCTTCGTCTTTCCCTTAAGTAGCCTCTTCTGGTCTCTTTTCTTACTGGTAATGTGTCTTTTGACGAGATTAAAATTCTTTTGTTTTTGTTTTGTATACTAGATTGACTCCTGCAGTAATTGGGGTGATCATAGTAGTAGCAACTTTAATAAAATATACAGGTTCTGGTCCAAAATGGCCTGTTATGGATACGCTGTATCAAGAAGGATGTCAAAAATATTGGTGGTCCACTCTACTCTACATTCATAACGAAGTATACTTGAATAATATGGTTAGTATATATTTCATTTCCTAACGAGTTTAGAATTAGTTTCATATTAAAGTTATAACAGCTATGAAAACGCCACAGCAGTGTTTTTCCTAATTAAAAAGTAATATGTGGACGAAATAATAACAATAACCTAAAACTAAAACTCGTCAAATGTTACATCTTCTCGATATTATTATATGAAGTTGAAATCTGGACACTTACTAGGTCGCTATTAACTTAACTTCAAGCTTTCGAAATGTGGGTGTATCGAATACTGCTAAGCATTTACTGGGTTGATAGATTGACAAATAAAGAGGTATTATAACGTTTAAAAACACAACCCGAAGTAATGAAAACCGTACTATTACGAAAATTGGAGCAATTTGCCCATGACATGCGACACCAAGAACGTTAATAGAATCCTCCATCTTATTACTTAGGGCAAAATATGTAATGAGAGGGGTCTCGGTCGAAGAAAAACATCATGGCCTCGTAACATACGTGAGTGGTTTAATCATTTTTTTTTCGTTCCTCTTAAGACGTGCGGTCAATGAAATTATGATAGCCAATGTAAGAACTACCGTTTAGTAATCGACATGGTATGAAAAGAAGAAAAATATTAACACAGAACACGGATTAAAACATCCAGATTAAACCTTTTAAAAATGCGTAGCCTTCTGAACGATAAATCATACAAAATAATTTTGTAAAGGGCTACATTATACTTCAGGCTTCGTATGGGGTTGAAGCGTAGACAATAAAAGTTAACAGCTTAAATGGACTTGAGATATTGGAAATATGGGTATATCAAAAAATGTTGCGAATACCTTAGAGCCTTAGAATTAAAGAATTAAATTAAAGAATTAAAATTAAAATCGATTATATCTTTTAAGAAATCTCTTAAATCTAAATTGCTAAGTGAGTAACACATGTGCAACTATTTGATGACCTGTTATGAAGTATGTATAAACTGTGTGATAGTTTTTGGACAATATTTAAATGTTAAATGTTTCTATTGGTTATGGTTTTTAATTGATTGTTACATAACATGCAAAAAAATATATTATATTTTTTCTCTCTCTTGCTTAAAACCCTTTGTTGCCCGACGGTACTTTAAAGTACCACAGATTTTGAACGCGTGTATATTGTACATATTTCATTTGTTTCGCTTCTGCCTGACGGTACACAGGAGTCCAATGTATTTTCTCCCTCTCAGATGCAGCGCATGTGCAGAAGTAATATTAACATTCATATTTCATCAGTTACGTTCTGAAGTGCATGGTGTGAGGTTAGTTTCAAACTAGTCCTAACTGTTATCGTGTATTCGACATTTCGCAAGAAAAGGTAAGCTCTAATTGTATATATATATATATATATATAATGTAAATTGGTATATGTAGTATGCACAGAAAACAAATATTCTGTATTTGGAAAGAGGTTTAGCTAAGAAAACCTTATTTGTTTCAGAGTCCACAAAAGTACCGTCAGGAATATGGAGCATAAAAAAATAAAATGGTTTTACAACAAACCTCTTTCTGAAACAGAATTGCAAGACATCGCCAATGAAATTATGGCAGGTGATGACTTACCCTTAGATAATAATTTTGATACTGATATAGAGGAAAGTGATAACGATAGTGACACTGACTTCGATTTACTATTTCCAAGTACATTTAAAAATAATTTCAAAAGAAATGGTGATGAGAAAAAAGTGAATATTTTAGAAGATATTAGACTGCCTCCGAACATTTCAAGTGAAGTGAATGATAAAGATAATACCACAGAGTCTAGTTCTTTATATCCACATACACTTGAAAATAAATTGGATGGTAATAATGATGAGAAGCAGGATATTGTTTTACAAGATATTGGATTCTTTCCAACCGTTTCAACTGAGTCAGTCACTATCACTACTGTATCGTTGGAAGCGTGCACTTCAAGAAAATCTTGTGAACAAAACACTGCGACTATAAACAGAAAGCTGCGTTTGTCAAAAGTTGAAGTAGAAGAGTCTGCTAATAATGAAGTTCAAGAACAACCTGCTCGTAGATAGAAGAAGTGTAGTGTTAAAACCAAAATATCCGATTATCCGGAGCCGGAAGGTGTGGTCGAGGAATTGTTTGATAGTTCGGAAACACCAACCAGCGTATTCATAAAAGTACTTGGCTCCATCATAAGCGATATCACTTACCAAAGTAATTTGTACGCTGTCCAGAGAAATATACAACTAGATCTCACGGAAAAGGAGCTCCTGAGTTTCATTGGCATCAATTTCTTCATGGCCTATCACCAACTGCCGAACTGGAAACATTACTGGAATGGAAGTCCCGATTTAGGCATTCCTCTAGTTACTAATGCAATGTCACGTAATCGCTTTGAGAAAATTTTGGCAAATATTCATTGCAACAATAACTTGGAAATTCCAAAAAATAACACAGACAAGCTAATTTTCAAACTCTTTACAAAACAACAAGAAGGGTCGCTGTTGATGAAAGTATGATACGTTTCAAGGGTAGGTCGACCCTAAAACAATATAATCCCCAGAAGCCTATAAAACGAGGATATAAAATCTGGTGCTTAGCTGACCAAAAAGGATATATTTCAAATTTTGATGTGTATCAAGGCAAGAATGAACAACTGCAAAATGAATTTAGACGCCATGGATTAGGAGAACGTGTTGTGTTGTCATTAACAAAACCACATTGGGGCAAAAATAAAATCATCTATTTCGATAATTACTTCACATCAATACCGTTACTGAAAAAACTACTACTTGAGAATACTTTAGCATGTGGAACAATTCGTAGTAATAGAAAGGATTTTCCTAAGACTTTAGCTGAAGATAAAACTCTTAAAAGGGGAGACTTTGACTATAGATATTCCAACACAAACATTGGTATTTTCAAATGGAATGACAATACAATCGTGAATTTTGCAACTAACTTCCACGGAACCGAGCTGACATCAGTCAAAAGAACTAATAAAGATGGTACAAAATCTGACATAAGTTGTCCAGTAGTTGTGGAGGATTATAATCGTCACATGGGTGGGGTAGATCATGCTGATCAACTTCGTACTACGTATGGTATGAATCGTAGATCAAAAAAATGGTGGCACCGTTTATTTTGGGGATTTTTAGATATTGCATTTATAAATTCATATATCATACACTGTGACCTTATTGAAAAGATGACCACGTTTGAGTTTCGAAGGTCAGTCTCTCAAGGATTATTGAATATGAACAAATGTGAATCAAAGAAGAGAAACTCAATCTTGAAACCATTACAGAAGCGTCGAAAGTACAACTTTAGCGTTTTAGACGATATACGTTTAGGAAATAGGGGAAGCCACTGGGTCAAATACGAAGGTAATAGAGGCCGGTGTGAGTACTGTAGTGCCCAAGGTATCCAGTCACGTCCTCACAATAAATGCAGCACATGTGGGGTGTTTCTGTGTTGCAATGAAAAAAAAAAACTGTTTTGCGATTTATCATGAGATAAATTTGTAACATCATATTATCAATATTTAATTATTTGTTAATGATAATATTAATAATAAATAATTTTATAAATATACAAATAAAATATAATGCCCTATATTTACTTGTAAATATAGGGCATTATATTTTAGGGCATAGGGCAAAAAAAACTGTATTTCCTGACGGTACTCAAAAGTCCAATTTTTTGTTTTTTTCCTGTAAATATCAATCATTTAGAACAACAAAATATATTATTCATTTTGGATGTTTTTATGCCAAAAATGTAAAAATATTTGAATTTTTCCTTGAATCTCTATATTTGGGCAACAAAGGGTTAAGATGAAAAGCAGAGGTACTGATTTCTTGAAATCAGCACCAACTGATCTTCGGCATTTTTTCTTTCTTATTGTATTTTATGCATATATAAATTATATATTTTGTGTATTGTATGAATTTGAAGGAAAAATAAAGACCTTTATTATTATTAATATTATTATATTAGCCTGCTCGTACTCCTAACTTGGAAGTTTTGTGCCGAATGGTCATAGAATGTAATCTGAACTAAATCAGTCAAAACTGTAAAACTGCATATATTTGTCATATAATAAAACACGATTTAAATTACTTTCTTTAACTATTTAATATTTGAGAGGTAAGATCAAAGGTAGACGCGGACTAGGACGTAGACACGGACCAGGACATAAATAGTGATCCTTGCTTAAGAACATACGAATTGGATAAATTTAGGCTTAAACAATTTGTTGACGAAAACAAAAGACAGAAAACATTTGCCAAAACTCTTAACGATCTGCGATAGAAACAAACACTCAAAGAAGAGTAAAAGTTTTAAATAGGGTGTTAGAGAAAAATATTTTTGACCTACAATCTTTTTTATATAGCTTAGCAGGACTAGTTTCAACCTCTATAATTTTCTGATCATCTTCAGAGAAGTTTAATTAGAATGCTAATATCGTAAATAAAAGTGTTTCATTAGATTTTTTGTTTGCAAAAAGTGACTATATTACTTATGTATGGTTTGAGAAAGTATATAGGTAGTACTGACATGCCGGCACAAAGATTGTTGTTAAAAAGACGTGTATAAAACTCACATTTATGCTATACTATTGTTTATGAGTCTTCCACTTTTTACACATCGAAATATGGGATGGGTCTTGGGGAGACAGTCTTAAAGCTACTTATTATTGTTGTTAATGAGAGTAAGTAGATTGATTAAACTTCTGTTTTTATTTTCTCCTTAAAGATCTCACAAGTCCATACATTATCCAGCATATGCTCAAATAAGGGTTCCATTAACTTATCTTTTGTTTAGAAAACCACCCTGGAATATTATCTATCTCCATCTAAATATTTCCAATAAATGAGTCATATTATATCATAGTCATTTAGAAAAATTTTTTTCAATAGATAAATAAATAAATAAATAACACATATTTTTAAAAAATACCTATAAAATATATATAAATAACTTAATAAGTATAATATAACTCAACGTATTAGTCTCACAAACAATATCCTTAATTAAATTTCTCCTAATAACAAAAACAATAGGTAGCTTCCAGACTGTCTCCTCAAGACACATCCCACATATTTTCATGTGTAAAAAGTTGAAGACCTATAGAAAACACTATAGCATAAATAAGCGTTCTGTACACACCTTTTTAACAGCAATCTTTGCACCGGCATGTACTATTTGTATACTTCCTTAAACCACACATAAGTAAGATTGGCTCGTTTTGCAATAAACCTGACAGAACTCTTTTGCCCGGAGACCTGAAGATGATCAGAAAGTTGTAGTAGTCGAAACCGGTCGTAGTAAGTTAAATAAAATAGATTGTAAGTTAGTTTAAAATTTATTTCTACAACACGGTTTGAAAGAAACTCATATGTGCAAACTTAGGCAGGAAAAAAGAGAGGACAGGTAACGTTCATTTAATAAACCTTCGAAAAGTGAAGCCAGTTTCGATGTGACCACATGTTTTGGTGCCCTTACGTTGCCCAAGGTCTAGTGATTCTTCAGTAAATCTACTGATTTCAGCTTCAATTTAATAATTTACTGAAACACTTTATCGATCTATTAAAAAATATGTAATGATAAAATCATGTTCAAAACGTTTAGATTTCAGTCAATTCCATACGATTACGCGTCCCTTTTCTTTCCTTGTCTAAGTGTGCAACCAATTCATTATTTGATTAAAAGTTTTATTGACTTATTTTTAAGGGATAAATGCTGATAGAATTTATTTATTTGTTAATTTAATATGTTTTAGTGTGTAGCACATACTTGGTATATAGCAGTTGATACACAGCTTTACATAATATCACCCCTGATATTTTATTTGCTTAAGAAGCATACAAAGCTAGGAGTAATATGCTTGACTTTTGCAATTCTGGGATCGATAGCCTTGTCATTTGTAAAAGGATATAACGACAATATTATACCTACAGTCAACAGTTCGTACTATGCCAAGTAAGTTCAAACACATTTGTTATTCCATAATATCCGTACCAATATTTGTGGTTTACCGACTAAGATTCTCGAGAACGATTTCCGAAGTGGAAATTGAAACGTTAATAGACGTACTTTAACCTTTAATTGTGGCTTATTCCCATTTAAATAGTAATTAAACAAATCAGTGGCGTTACAAAAAATACTTTTGGTTTAAATCAAATTGTTAAAGATAGGTACACACAATTTTCTGAAACAATGATATTAGATTATATTTTATTACTTGTATTAGATATTATATTATATTACATACATATTGTCTGTATGTGAAACCATAGATACGTATTACAGATTACAGTATTAACAAATATTAATTACAAAGTTTATTTTAACTTCAACTTTATTATTTATATTATTACTCACTTAAACGTCATAAAGTTAAATAGAAGAATATACGAAATGATTGTAATAAAGTAAAAAATAATACATACATACAGGACAGTTTGGAAACTTATATTAAATATAATGTTAAATTATATTATTTACTTTCATAATCAGATGCACTGTCGTCTTCACTAGAATCATTTAAATCAATCATTAATTCTTCAGTAATTACATTTATGCGACGTTCACTTTCCAAATACTTATCTTCAACAGTTATTCTAGCAAATTCCTGTTCCACCAACACTTCTACGTCTCATCATCATATAACGGGAGTCCTACGGCGATTGCCGCTTAGCGCATTTCAGCCTCCATCTTTTCCTATCTCTCCAATCTCCCTCTTCTAAGCCTCTAGATTGCATTGTTTTTGTAATTTCTCTTCTCCAGGAATTTGGTGGTCTTCCCCTTTTCCTTCTTTCTGGCAGAACATACATTAAGGCTTTCTTTGGCCACCGCTCCTCCTCCATTCTCATCACGTGACCATACTATTGTAATTGCCTTCCTTGTATTTTATCTGAAAGAGTATCTCTAATTCCTGTACGGTTTCGTATTTCCTCATTCCTGATTCTTTTCATTCTCGATACTCGACATGACCTTCTAAGATAATCCATTTCCACAACGTCCACTTCATCTCGTTCATTCTTTTCATCGTCTAACATTCGGCACCATATGTGGTAATTGGTTCTACAATTGCTCTGTATACGCGAAGTTTGGTATGCATCTTTATTTTATTAGACGACAGTAATGAATTCAGTATTCGGATGCATTTTTTCTATTGGGTTATTCGGTTTTGTACATTTATCTTAACTCTGCCATCTGCTGATATGATGCTTCCTAGATATTTATACTGATTGCAGCCTTTTATGACTGCGTTTTCAAGCCTCAGATCTGTGGTGTTTCCTCCAATTTTTAAATATTCTGTTTTGCTTATGTTTACAGTAAGCCCCCATTTGGCATATTCCTCAAATAATTTTCGATTCATATAATTTATATCTTCCTCATCGGTTGCAACCACCACCTGATCATCTGCAAACAACAATGTATACAGAGTTTCTTGTCCCACTTCGATGCAAATAAATCTACATTTATTTCTCCAATTCCTCAATGCTTCTTGGACGTATATTTTAAAGAGTGTCGGTGACAAACAGCATCCTTGCTTTAGGCCTTTAATGACTTTAAATTTATTTGAGGTTCTGGTTCCAATTTTTACACAAATAACTGCATTTTCGTACAATTTATATATCGCTCGGATATACGTCGAATCCAATCCGGACCTTTCGAGGACCTCAAACATTTTCTTTAACGGGACACTATCATATGCTTTCTCAAGGTCTATAAATATCAAATGGGTCTCTCTACTTCTTTCGACACGCTTTTCAATTATTTGTCGTAGGATAAATATATTATCAAGGCAGGATCTCCCGGTACGAAAGCCGCATTGTTCTTCAATATCTTGTATCTGTCTTTCAACCCTCTTCTTTCTTTCTTTCTTTCAAAATAAACGTTTTGTTTTGCAACTCCATATTTTATTTGCGCCCAAACCAATTCTATAGGGTTAAGTCTGGATGATATGGCGGAAGTTTTAAAAAAACATGTCCACATTTTTGCAGCACTTTATCAAATTTATGTTGAATATGATCTTGTTTGTGTCGTTTGATGATTTCAAACAATTGCGGTTTTAACATTGACGTTACAAATGGTAAATATTTTTCTGTCAACTAAGATATCATATTCATTTTTTTAGAATTACTGGTGGGTGCTTTATTAATTTGTACATTATGATATGACGCATTATAAGTAAAAACAGCAGATCCAACAGGCAAATTGGGGACTAACTGTTCTTTCATCCATTTTTTAATGGTCACGTGTTATTAACCATAGGCGCCTCCATACGAGATAGGAGTGTACAGTTCCTCATGACACCCTGTATACAGGGTGTCCCACAATTAATTGGACATTAGCTAACGGTGATAGCTAACATCAAAATAAAGCGTTTAAGATTAAATTGCTTAGGCAAAATGTTGCTGATTTTTGTTCTACAGGGTGATTCGTTAATACTTTTTTATATTATTTTTAGGGATATATTGAAAACTATTCAACCGATTTAAGTAAAATTTGGTATCTTGCTATTATTTAGTATGCTTAATATGAAAATGATATTAATTTTACCATTGACACTAGGCGGCGCCACCAACGATGACATTGGTTCATTAATATGTCTAAACTTTTTGTCCGCCCTGTATAAAAAATCTTGGGAAAAAACATGAAATAACATTCAATTCTACACAAAAAAAGTATTCTTGTTTCAAATAAAAAAAGTACACCGTTTTCGAAATAAACATTATTCAAAAGGTCTTAAATACCAGTGAATATTAAATGTATTAGTAGATAATAATTTTTGCAAACAAAATGCATATGATTGAAACAATTATTTTTATTAAACCTTTTACACAGTAACAAATTAAAAAAAATCAGAACTTAAAATAAATTAAACAATGAAATGAATATAAAACATTTGAAAAAGTGAATAATTCAAAACGAAACAAAAAAAATACAATAAGTGTTCAAAATGTTCACCATTAGATAAACTACTTAATTAAATCTTTTGTGTAAGTTTTGTCTTATTTTAAATAATGAGTTTCTTTGGGCCCTAATTACGTTAACTCCCTCTACAATAGTTTGCCATAACTCTTGACGGTTATTTATTTTTTTTTATAAACAAATGACTTTAGGTAGCCCCACAAGTGAAGTCTAGGGGATTTAGTTCGGAACTGCGTGCTGGACATGGGTATACACTACCTCTACCAATCCACCTTTGAGAATAAATTTGATCTAGATAATTTCTAACTTATAGGCTATAATGTGGTGGTGCACCATCATGCATGTGCCAAGAGTTACGTCTCAAACTTAGAGGTATGTTTTCTGAAAAAGTTGGTAAATCTTCTCTCAAAAAATTTAGATACGTTACTCCGTCAAGCCTAGTTGGTAATTAGAATGATCCTACAATACAATCCCCAAATATGCCACACCAGATATTTATGGAAAACTCATGTTGAAAATGATGTTCTCGAAACGCATGAGGATTTTCTGTCGCATAGGTATGGCTATTGCGCCAGTTAAACACACCTCTCCTAGTAAATGTGACTTCATCGGTAAATGAAATTTTATTATAAAACATTCTATCATAAACTGATTAAATCGGAGCCTTGCTGGAAAATCCTGTGGCAAAAGATTCTGTACTGGAGTAAAACGATACGGATACAGATTTTCTGTCCATATTATTGACATCGTAGATTTGCTTCTATCAGTGGCTGCAGATACAAGCCTTGTACTGGTTTCTGGATCTTCTGCAACACGCACAACAATTTCATTTTCCATGTTCGCATCAATTACTCTCGGTGTTCCAGCATTCCTGTTTTTGGGATGAAATGATCCTGTTTCGCCTAATCTGTCTAACAATGATCTAAAAGTTTTATGGTTTGGTTGCCTTCTATTGGGATAAAGTATGAAATAGCGTTGAGCTATTTTATGAGAACAAAATTTTTCCTGGGCATACAAACAGATCATATCGCGCATTTCTACATTACACAATTTACTATGACGTGGCATTTTACTTTTATCTTAAGTGGTTTAAAAAAAACTTAATAGCACTTTGACAAATATTGATTCCCACTGTACTTTGACAACAATAATAAATAAATTCGTAGTTACGTCTTGACTTTGTCATTAAGTTCACAGCATACCTAGGTACCCACTTGTTTTGCGAAAAATTAAATACAGAGATGCGTATCATTAACAAAATACGTTTATTTCGAAAATGGTGTCCTTTTTGGATTTGTAACAAGAATACCTTTTTTTGTAGAATTTAATGTTATTTCATATTTTTTTCTTAGAATGTTTAGACAGGTCGGACAAAAAAATTATGGTCACATTAATGAACCAATGTTATAGTAGTTGGCGCCACCTAGTGTCAATGATAAAACTAAATAATAGCAAGATATATACCAAATTTTACTTAAATCGGTTAAATAGTTTTCAATATATCCCTAAAAATAATATAAAAAAATATTAATGAATCACTCTGTAGCACGAAAGCTAGCAACATTTTGCTTAGGAAATTTGTGCACAAACGCTTTATTTTGATGTCAGCTATCACCCATTAGCTAAGGTCCAATTAATTATGGGACACCCTGTTGTCATCTATATGCAGGCTGTGACTGGCTATGACTTTTAGCTGCGGCTCACAAATGGCGCTGCGAATCATCTGCAACTGACTGCGTGTGAAAATAAGTTGATAGCGAAACAATTAAAAACTGAATTTTCAATCAAACTATATTTTTATTTTTGAAATATTCTGTTGTGAAAAAAGTTTAAATTGTCAAATGGTATTACCAAGGTAATACTCTTTGACATCAGTATCCCCAAAAATTAAACGTATATTATCGAATGGTGTAAGATATGATTATTTGACCGTTTATCGTAGACGACAACCTAATAATAACTAGAGCAAAGTATTTGCAATTATAGCAGCAATGTGTTCCAGAAATTTGTAGAATCGAGAGAATATTTAGATACTTGGTTAGATTAGATACCCTTCCCAAATGGTTTAAAATGGTTTAAAAAAAATTGTGACCAACGGGATCACCAGATTTGATTCTTATTTCTTATGAGGACGCATGAAATGCTACATTTATGATCATGATAAGGCTACCAATTTAAAAGAACTTCAACTAAAAACTCAACGTGCTTTCGAAAGTATTAGCACTAACATGCTTGTCAATATCCAGTCAAGTTTTTGGAGAAAATTGGTTGTATTGCTTATGTAGTTATCATTTACTAAGGTAATTTAATTCTACTTATTCTAACTTGGCTGCACAAATTTGATGAAGACCAATGAGACAGACATACGGTTTTGTTCCAGGGTTTTTATTTATTTATTTTTTTTTTTATTTTTGTTTAAGCTATAGCATTTTTACTTATCTTTATATTATCTTTATTGTCAACTATTTTTAGCGTGGACGTAGCCTTTGTTATGTTCTACTTTTATTTGGGTACAATAGCAAGAGCAGCACCTTGGTTCATGGGAACACTTTTGGGTTATGTACTCACCAGGCCACGATTTCAAAAACCATTATCTAAGGTAATGTTAATTATATTATAATAGTTTAAAATCTTGCATGCACTGCTACTTACAATGATATATTGGTATTAATTTGTTTACTGTACCATGTCCCCTTAAACTTTGGCAATCCGATTGACTACAGCTACGAGTCGCTCTGATCACCTAGGACGATATTTTACCGAGCGAACGTCGCAGGTTCTTGAGCCAAGAATTTGGTTTTTTTCCATTGACCTTTTTCATTGAATTCTTTCTTTATTGATCAACCGAAGAATTTCATATCAGTCGACTCTCACTGCATGCCTAATGTAGTTAGCTTTCTTATCGTTGGCATGTATATTTCTTGTTCTCTTACATTTTGTTAAGAACTTTGGTGTTAATTTTTTCTTTGATCCAGGGAATACGTAGTGTTTTCCTATCTTCTTCTTCTTAAAGTGCCTATCCGTTCCGGACGTTGGCGATCATCACGGCTATCTTCACTTTGCTCACTGCAGCGCGGAACAGTTCAGTGGTAGTCGTGTTATACCACTTTCGCAAATTTTGAAGCCAGGAAATGCGTCTTCTTCCCGGTCCTCTCTTACCATTTACTTTCCCTTGGAGAATCAGCTGGAGAAGGCCGTAACGTTCTTGATTTCTCATTACATGACCTAGATATTCCAACTTTTTAGTTTTGACGGTCATGAGAATTTCACATTCTTTCCCCATTCTACGCAGGACCTCCACATTAGTAACTCTGTCAACCCAGGATATATATATTCTCTGTTTTCCTATAAAGGTGCATTTAACAAACGTACAGAAGAATTGCAAATACAACAGCGCAGCATTGGAATTCAAAGTTTCATATCTAATCCTGCCCCATGAAGAAGTTTTCCGATGAACGTCTTTCTAGCCTGTTCAGTTCTTGATTGGACCTTGTTCATAGAATCGTAATAAATAGTCATTAGTGTACCCAGGTATTTAATGGAAGTCACTTGTTCAACGATGTTGTCATGAATTCGGAGGATACTTAATGTTTGTAATTTGGAAAAAAACGTAAGCCATCACTGTCTCGGTCTCCCAATAGGTCTCTTCCCTTGCAAACAGTTTTTAAGCCTGTTTTCTTCTATTCTTAATATATAGCCTTCCCATCTGGTCTTCTCTCCCCCCTGATTGGCTGTGTACTCTGATTTTAATATTTTTTTGTATTTATTGGCAGATGTATTTGTTTACATGTGATTTAAAATCCATATATGTATTCTCGCCTGTTGCTTTGGTTCTGCTCATAATACTTATGATATATACATAAGCTGCCAGTTGGATTTTTTGTTATGTTTGTTTTTCTACTTTTTGATGTTTTTCTATTTATGTATTCTAATGCTAAATTAAACAGTGTCGGTGCTAGCTAATCATCATTTTTATTCCTTGTGTTATTTGAAATGGATATGTCATCTCGCGTTATGTCTGTACCTGAGCTACTGTATCCGTTATCGTCATTCTTATTTCTTTATCTGCGATCTCTTTTTTATGTGTAGCTACCATTTTGGCTATCTTCACTTTTGATACTACTGATCTAAACAGCTAATTTTAGTTATAATTGTCCATTGTCTTAAATTGTTTAGCCAGGATATTATACGTCGTCGGCCTATGCTTCTTCTGCCGGATCTTTCCACATATAATGATCTGCAGCAGCGCATATCTCCCACCTCTTATAACATGACTACATTGTCATTCAGACAAGCCTAACTGATTTGGACGGTATTTTAACTTTATTTAATATTTTATATAAATGTGCCTTGTTTATTGAATCATATGCTTGTCTAAAGTCGACGAAAATATTATATATACATCTATGTGATGTTCTCAGTCTTTGCTTAAAACTTTATGAATAGTTGGTTGATGATGGAGCTTTCTTTTTAAAATTCTGCATAATATTCTCCTATGATCTTTTCTGCGAGGGGTTGTAGTCGATGGTTTTGTATACTGGTGAATATTTTATAGCAAAAACACAGCAAGGCTATTCTTTTATAGTTTGGAGATAGGTGTTTGTCACCCTTCTTATGGATTGGGCAGATGATACTCTGTTTCCACTTTCTTGGCATTTTCTCTTGTCGTAATATTCTATATAGGACCTTATATATTCTACTCATTATTTTCCTTTCTCTCGACTTGAACATTCTGCGGGTATTCCACCACATTCAGGATCCTTGATGACTCTCTGCAGTTTGATTACACTTTCAAACTCTTCTGTCGTTGATCATTAAGACAAATTTCGGTCAGCAGTTTTTTAAAATATGCTTTGAAAGTTTCTTTAATTTCTTTAGTGTTGCTACTTATTGCGCCATAGTTATTCTTGCACAGATTAATTTTTGGTTACCATCCTTGTTTAATTATATGCCACATTAAAGGTTAAAATACGTTTATTGACGTTTCAATTTCCACTTTGGAAATCGTTCTCAAAATACAAACATTAGTAAATTAAACAAATTTTGTTTTTTGTTACTTAGTGAAAAATTCTTCTAATAATTTAATTTTATCTGACTCATCTATATTGACAATTCAGACATACCTTATACATTTTAAAGTAGACGACTTTAAAATGATATTGCCAATATTGTTGAGTTGCGTTCCTGGGACGACTTTACTTATAAGATAGTTCATTCGATTACATGAAATTAACTTTAACTTGAGAATATCCGTCAGAAAAGATCATAACACGTAATTCGTCTTTAAAAAGACAAATACATGCCATGATGACCGTAAAATTCTCCTGTTAGTGATTCCATAGTAAATTATGAGGGAAAAACCAGGAAAAAAACCTCATAATACTATCCCGACATGGTAAGTATTTGATCGTGCATTTAGTTTACCTTCAATAAACACCAAATTCCTATTTTATATGTTTGTTATTTAAAAAACATAAATGATGTATTCTCCATATGTTACTGACTTACCAATATTGGTATTTTCCTTTTAATAACTTCCTCTTTCAATATGGGTAACCAGATCCTACTACATTCTGCCGAGAAATTCGCGACACAATTGGTCTCATTTAGCATAATTAGAGCCGCTTCTTTGATTTTTCTCTTTTTACCATCCGTTTCTTTTAGGACTATATTTGAATCATTCCATTGAACCCTATGTTCATTATCCCATGAGTGTTTACAACTTTGATCAAATTCTCTATTTTTAATATAGGATTGATGTTCACTTATTCTAACATTTAATGGTCTTGATGTTTCACCTAAATAAAACTGATCGCATTCACAATGGAATGTGAATGATTCATATTCATGAAATTCACATAGGGTTCAATGGAATGATTCAAATATAGTCCTAAAAGAAACGGATGGTAAAAAGAAAAAAATCAAAGAAGCAGCTCTAATTATGCTAAATGAGACCAATTGTGTCGCGAATTCCTCGGCAGAATGTAGTAGAATCTGGTTACCCATATTGAAAGAGGAAGTTATTAAAAGGAAAATACCAGTATTGGTAAGTCAGTAACATATGGAGAATACATCATTTATGTTTTTTAAATAACAAACATATAAAATCGGAATTTGGTGTTTATTGAAGGTAAACTAAATGCACGATCAAATACTTACCATGTCGGGATAGTATTATGAGGTTTTTTTACTGGTTTTTCCCTCATAATTTACTATGGAATCACTAACAGGAGAATTTTACGGTCATCATGGCATGTATTTGTCTTTTTAAAGACGAATTACGTGTTATGGTCTTTTCTGACGGATATTCTCAAGTTTCATGTAATCATGTAATGTTTCATGTTTCATGTAATCTCAGATTTCATGTAATCGAATGAACTATCTTATAAGTAAAGTCGTCCCAGGAACGCAACTCAACAATATTGGCAATATCATTATAAAGTCGTCTACTTTAAAATGTATAAGGTATGTCTGAATTGTCAATATAGATGAGTCAGATAAAATTAAATTATTAGAAGAATTTTTCACTAAGTAACAAAAAACAAAATTTGTTTAATTTACTAATGTTTGTATTTTGAGAACGATTTCCGAAGTGGAAATTGAAACGTCAATAAACGTATTTTAATCTTTAATGTGGCTTATTCCCATTTAAATATAAATTAATTTAAAATGCCACAAGAAAATAGCTTCAGAACAATAAAAAAAAATTTGTTCATACAATTTATTAGCTATTCATCTTTTGTTTTTAAATAATTTTTTCTTCTCGAGTTCGTCTAGAAAAACATTTGCTTCATTTCGTTCTTTAATTGTCACCTTGGACTTATCATCAAACCATTGGTTATCTTTTTTTTTCTTTAGGTTCATCGATTTTGCTGTAGTTAATGTAGTTCCACTTATTAGGTCTCACTGATCTTCTGTTATTTCCTCTTTATATTCTGCCTGTTTCCAGTTATTTTTTCCTTAAATTTATTTAAATCTTGTATCTTTTCAGATTTTCTAAATCGAAAATTTTCCTTTTCCTGTCCGCTGATCCTACACCTCAAGTGTACCTAATCTAATAGGTAGTCTTAGCAGCATGCTCCTCGTCTACATTTTACGTCCAATATGCTTGTTGATGATCGCTTTTCCATCAAAATATTGTCTATTTGGGTAGATCTTCTACAGTGTATATCCAGGTACCTTTGTGTATGTTTAAATAAGGAAATAGAGTATAACTGATGACCATGTTTTTATTAGCTGCAAAGTTAAGATATGGGCCGTTATCATTTGTATATCAATGCTGACTTAGTTATTCTTTTTTAATTCCTAACTTGAAGGTGACTAACTAGACAGATGTGTTTGTGTTACCTATGACTATTTTAATGTTTTTTAGTGTTCGTGGTCATATGTCTATTCTGGTTATTGGTAAAAAGCTATTTTGGTGTCTTTAACTTGCTAATTTTTCGAGCAGTGAACATTTTCTTATTTGATAAGTTGAAGAAGTGCGTCTTTATTCGTATCCTATAAATTTGTTCAATAACTGCTTAAAAATCTCTTATGAGGTGTTTTAGTTTACTATCGACTATAGATGCCATTCCAAATTCCTTATTTTATCCATTTTAACCACTTGACAAGATAGTGGTTTTTGTGTCCCGGATACCTTCTCTTATCCACCTTGTTTTTTGAATTGCTGTCAAACCAATTTTTTATCTTTTTAATTCACTGAGCAGGGATCTCTACGATATAAGTTTATTAAAAGTTCTAAGGCTTTAAGTACAAGAAGAAAAATCTATGTTCCGTTGCCAATATCGTTACGTTAACGTCTGTCTATTCTGAGGCCTATTTGCAGATTTCCTACAGTAATGTTTTTTTTTTTTTTTTCGGGCATAAGTTACTAGCTCGTCGCTCACCCCTTCTCCTTTATCCATGCTTGGGACAGGCACTGGTACTTACTAAATTCAACCATCACTTACCAGAAGTGGAGCTATGTAAATTATTAATCATACAAAAATTTTTATTTTATTTATATTAATATCTCTTTTCGATTATTACCTTAAAAGAGGAGTTATTATTTTTATTCTTTTAGGTAATTTTAATACCTCTGTGGATAATAAGTTTAATTGTACTCTTACTATGCGCCCTAGGAAACCATCCTGCCTTCAGATTGGAACAATATTCTAGATTTGAAAATGCCATATTTAGTTCCCTTGTTCGCCCATCTTTTGCAATGGCAGTCGGTTGGGTGATATGGGCTTGTGCAACAAACCAAGGAGGTAAGCTAATAATGTTCTTGAATAAAGGCTACAAACAATTGATGTAATTTCTAGAAAACAATCAAATATTTGACCAACATTTTTTAAAAAATGATTTGTATACAAATTTTAAACTATAATTCATGCCACCAAAATCAGAGTGGCCCAAGTGATAGAAATCAAAACTAGAGATATGGGCCAAATAGTTTAGTGAAATTTTCGAGTTAATGTAGAAAATTAAGTAAATAATAAACACATTGCTTAGTTCGCAGCATAATACTTTAAAAATTACTAAGATTGTATTTGTAATTTTTTTAACAGTTGGGCAACTTTGGCACTGGCTGTTTTAGACAAGCATGTCAATAAAAGTAAGAATAATAGGCCATCGGGTATGAAAACAACCCGTCGCATAGAAATAAATATAATATAGCAGAAATAAATGTAATATACCAGAGATAATGACTTTTATTAAACTGAAAAATTACAAATTAAAACTTATTGCTAGTTTTTTTACTTAAGAGTGTAGGCGCAAAATTTCGGGCCAATGCTTTTTAAATGCATTAATTTTTTTCGAATCCTGAGAAAATTAATAAATATTTTTTGAAAAATTTAAACGCAAAATGAAATGGTAAATTATTACCGAGGGCTGAAAGTCTATTAGAATAAACAAAAAGTTTCTTTTGAATGAGATATTTTAAATTAAAAATCACACTTAATTTTCTCTTCTAATTCTTACTAAAATAAACATTGTAGAAGTTTTCAGGGACTTTCGGCCCTCGGGAATAATGTAATCCTTCATTCTGCGTTTAAATTTTTCAAAAATACTTATCAATTTTTTCAGGATTCGAAAAAAATAAATGCATTTAAAAAGCATTGGCCCGAAATTTTGCGCCTACACTCTTAAGTTGTAATCAAACTTTCACTTTTATTGTTTTTAAATGTTTTTATTGGACTTCGGTGCCTGAACGAGTAAACATCGTTTTTGCCGTTCTCGTAATTTACAGTGTTTATAATAGTTTTTAAACTTGTTTTGCGACTTATACTTGTTCCAGACAATAACAAAGTGCAGTGTAACTATATACGTGTACTTTCGCGGGTGCATATAATCGCTAAACTTGTATAAACAATATTTCATTAAGTGCATTATAACCTTACAAGAAAATAACAACATTTTTGGACATTACACTAGTTGCTCCATATCTAGGCAACTTCCATCACTATGGTGTATGATAAGTTGCCGCCTTCTGACACTCAACAATGAATACAAACAAATTGCAAGAAGCTGTCTTTGACTACGAGGATGCTTCAAATCCAACAATGTTAACAAACCAAATTGTAACCAACACAAACCCAACCACCAACAGTAACATATCTTATACGGCTGCAGTAAAATCAGCACCTAGACCAACGTTCCCAAAAAAGGATCAGGCCGTAGTTCTTCATTCCGAGAATAGTCTTAAGCTATACGATTATGTACATGCAATCGGAACTATCATTGGGGCCAAGAACATTTGCTTCGCATCCAGGATATCGAATAATAGGGTATGTATTTACTTATCTAATTCTGAACTTGTCGAAAAATTGATAAAGTCTCATCCATTCATTCAAATTAATACATTTTCACTAAATATTCGGAGACTTATATCTCCAACCAAAAGAATTGTTATTTCAAATATATCACCTTTTATTCCTCATGATCTAGCTGAAAATGCTATAAAAAGTCTTGGCTTACAACTAGCATCCCCCATATCGTTTCTCAAAGCAGGTATCCCTGGAGATGAATACAGTCATGTTTTAAGCTTCAGGCGCCAAGTTTATATATTTCCCCCTTCGGATAACTACGAACTACAAACATCAATAACTATTCCATATGATGGTCATGAACATAGAATTTTTCTTTCTACAGATAGAATGGAATGTTTTATCTGCAAGCAAACAGGACATGTTGCAAATAACTGCATTAATCCCCCATCGGTCATTATTCCTATACAGTCAGAAACCCGAGCTCCCATTTCTAACAATGAACCTAACACGAATACAAATGAAAGCGTCCAATCGTCTCAAGACATTCCAGTAATAGGCCAAAAAAGACCTCCTTCGGAATCACTTAATGACGAATCTAGTCTTCCTACAACTCCGTTAGCTGAAACCTCTGAAATGCAACCGCCTTATATCCCTAATGAATTAACTAAAAGAAAATCCAAAAAGAAAAAGCGAAAAACGGATGATACCAGTATCTCTGATATTACTAAACTTGACATTACCGAATATTACAACAAAAATCCACAAAACAATATACTCTCCTTAAACGATCTTTTTGCGTTTTTAGAAAATACTAAAGGCAGCAGTGACCCCTACCATGAGGCCCTAAAGTTTACAAACGACATCAATACACTCCTTACCAATTTGATTTCTATCTACCCGCATCTTTCTCAAAGAACAATAAAAAACAGATTTACACGATTAATGAAAAAAATCAGACATCAATGCAATGTTAAATCTGCAGAAAATAACCATACAATAACATTACCATGTCTTTCACAAACAGATCCCAGTGACGATGAATCTTATTCTGATACTTCCCTTGCCTCCCAAAACTCTTTAAAATAATCTTTCTCTTTAATACAATGGAATTGTGATGGGTTTTACGCCCGTCTAGAACGCATCCAACAACTTATCCAAGAGACCGCTCCAGATATTCTTTGTCTACAAGAAACAAATTTAAAGGAAACCCAAAATCCGCACCTAAAAAATTACATAGGCTATCATCAGATTAGATCCACACCCCTACGCGCAAGTGGCGGTACTTCTATTTTTATATCGTCAGATATATATTCCGAAAAATTTAACATCACTTCTAATTTAGAAGTAGTAGCTGTTTCATTCTGGTGTCCTCATAAAATCACTATTTGCAATATATATTTACCACATAATATAGGGATAAATCATACAGAAATTTCTAAACTAATAGCAGAACTCCCACCCCCATTCATCCTCGTAGGAGATTTTAATGCTCACAGCACAATGTGGGGATCAAACAGCACATTTGGCAGAGGAAAAATTATAGAAAACATAATTAGCAATGAAGATATATTTCTACTCAATACTGGTTGTAGCACCCACTTCAATATATCTTCAGGAACTTTCTCAAATATCGATCTCAGCCTTTGTGATCCAAAACTAGGTCCATCTCTAACATGGTGTCCTCTAGATAGTCTTTTCGATAGTGATCATTTCCCTATATTAATCTCAGACAATAAACCCAAATCGTACAACCCAATAAGTAAATGGCGTATTGCACAAGCGGACTGGATGAATTTCAGTCTAAACGTCCGAGATCAAGTCAATTCAATTAAATATGAATATAACATAGACCACTTAGTTGATCAGTTCACTAATTGCATAATTAACTCCGCTCAAAAATATATAGGAAAATATTCTGTTAAACCTACACGAAAATCAGTTCCTTGGTGGAATGACTCCTGTGCTGTAGCAGTTCGTGTATGCAAGAAAGCTCTGAATAAATATAGACGAACAAGAACTAATGAAAATCTTATCAAGTTTAAATTAGCTAAAGCTAAATCAAAACGTATCATAAAGGAAAGCAAAAAGACTTCATGGAACCTTTATATCAATTCTATTTCTTCCGACACACCTCCAAGCCAAGTTTGGAACAAAATTAAACATATGAAAGGTCAAAGCACCGCCTACAAAATCCCCGCCTTAATTCATGACAACAAAATAGTGACTCAAAGTCAAAGTATTGCCAAGATCTTTGCGCATCACTTTCAATCGAAAACGCTAAACCAAAATAAGTCTCCTTTACACTCTTTTAACACCGCAAGTGGTAAAACTAACGATATTTCCAACCCAATAAACCTACCCTTTTCTAAACAAGAATTGACTCTAGCTCTATCCACTACAAAAAACTCAGCTGCTGGCCCTGATGACATCCCCTCAATTTTCCTCAAATATCTCCATGAAGAAACCATAAACAAATTGCTTGAGTTGTACAACCTAATCTGGTCCCGACAAGAATTTCCTTCCAAATGGAGGGAATCCATTATATTTCCTATCAAAAAAAGCAGCTCTCTTCCCAATTCTCCAAACTCGTTTAGGCCAATCTCCCTAACATGTACCCTTTGCAAATTATTGGAAAAAATGATCAATAAGCGATTAATCTGGTATCTAGAAAAAAACAATATCCTTAACCCTGCTCAATCAGGTTTTAGACCTAATAGAAGCACCACTGATAATTTAGTGATCCTACAAGCAGATATAGCAAATGCTATGGCCTCCAAGCAAGACGTAATTGCAGTAATTTTTGATATAGAAAGTGCTTTCGATACAACATGTAAGTCGGTTATCCTTAAAAAACTGGTAGAAAATGATCTGACGGGCAACATATTTTGCTTTATAAACAACTTTTTAAATAACAGAAATTTCAGAATCACAGTTAACGGAGTATTATCCGACAAATATGTCACTGAAAATGGTGTACCTCAAGGTTCTACTTTGAGTTCTACCCTCTTTCTGCTAGCCATCAATGATATTTGCTCTCATATAAAATCTCCTGTTAAATTTGCCCTATACGCAGACGACCTTATTGTATACTGCCAAGGAAAATCCACAGCTGCAACCTCATCTTTATTACAAAATTCTGTCGAGTCCCTTACTACATGGTCCGAGAAAACTGGCTTCAGGTTCTCTTCCAATAAATCCAAAATAATTAAATTCACCAGGAGATACAACAGCACAGAAATACCCAAAATAACACTAAACGGAGTAAGTTTAGAGTCTATTGATCATTACAAGTTTTTAGGACTAACTGTCGATAACAAACTCACCTGGCGACGTCATATCGATGAAATAAAAGGCATCTGTTTAAGCAGAATGAATTTGTTAAAGACATTGTCCCACCATCAATGGGGTGCCGATGAAAGTGTACTACTCAAAATATATCGAGCTATAATCCGATCCAAATTAGACTATGGTTGTATAGTTTACTTGTCTGCATCCAATAATTTATTACAATCTTTAAACTCTGTTCACAACACTGCTCTCCGAATTTGCTTAGGAGCTTTTCGATCCAGTCCCGCTGAAAGTCTCTATTGTGAATCTCATGAACTCCCCCTTTACCTCCGGAGGCAGCAACTACTCCTATCTTATGCTAGCAGAATTTCGTCGAATCCGACTAACCCTGTATTTAATCTTCTGACTTCGCCAAGACCTGGACTCGTAATCTCGCCCAGATGTATACTTTCAATCCCACAGATCCTACAACCCTTGTGCCAAGACACAAAATTATCTCAAACAATTGCATCTATAAAATCAGAATCCCCGCCATGGTCTAGAACACCTCCTTTTATAAACACTTCTCTCTGTAAATTTAATAAGCAACAAACAAATAATATCTTTTTTCGACAAGCTTTCAAAGATATTGTGAATACATCCCACTATGATAAGGTGCTTTATACCGATGCATCCCGAAACGCAGATGGAGTTGGCTGTTCTGTCACTACAGTTGATACAGTGCTGCGACAATACCGAATATCAAACGAATGTAGCGTATTTTCAGGAGAACTCTTTAGTATTTCAAAAGCTCTCGAGTTCCCTTTTGACAATTATCAAAGTGTAGCTCTGTGTACCGATTCCTTATCCGCAATTCATTCGTTAAAAAATATTTACAATCAACATCATTTAGTACAAAAAATATTAGAATCGATCTATCTCCTCACTTCCCGAGGGACTTCAATAACAATAATATGGGTGCCTTCTCATATCGGCATCCAAGGAAATGAGATGGCTGACAGCGCTGCAAAAGAAGCATCTACATCCAACCTACCTGTCTACAACATACAGCTCCAAGAAGACTTAAAATCAAAATTCAAAAGGAATATCCAAGACAAGTGGCAGAAACTTTGGATCACCAAAAACACAAAGCTCAGAGAAATACAACCTAATGTTTACAGCTATTTATCCCTAGCATCTCTGAACAGAAAAGAAAAGATAGCAATACGAAGATTGAGAATAGGACACACACGTTTGACACACGGTCATCTTATGTCCTCTACAGACCAACAGTTATGCTCTCACTGCAACGATATTCCTATCACCGTCAAACACATCCTCACAGAATGTCAGCACTACCAGGCCACCCGCATTGCCAACAATATAACCCATAGTCTAGAAGAACTTCTGAACTGTTCAAGCCGACTCAAGAGCCTAATAGACTTTTTAAAGACTTCTCAATTGTTTAACAAAATATAATTTACATAATATTTTTTATTCTTCACAATTGTAAACTTTGTATCATAACTTTGTAAGTACTATTGTAAACCTTTGCTCCCGTGTCAATGACCTAAGATGTTGAGACACGTTAATTCTAATAAAAAAAAAAGAAAAAAAAAATGTTTTTATTATACACTACTTCTCTGAAAAATCGCTTTTTGCTCTGTATAATTTATTTCTTGGAGTGTTAGAGTATTCTTAGTAAACACAGAAGGTCTTTCTTTTTTTCAGGGTTGATTTTTCTTCCATTCGGATATGGTGTTTCGAGCTCTAGGTTAGCAGCATCTTGAGAATTTCTTTTACTAAAGTTAACTTCAATAAAAAACATTCTGGATTATTCGAATATTTAAAATACATGGAGAATGGATGCATCCTACTATACAGCTTCCACTGCATTTTTAGTCACACCTATCAACTCTTACCTTTTTGTTCGTAATGTTACTTGCTAAGGCTTTCGTCGATATGGAATCGTCTCGTTTCATCTGTACTATTTTGAATGGATTCTTTTTTCTCGCTGCTATTATCACGGTGTTCCAATGCGCCGGAATGTATATGTTTGAGAAATACCTCTTCTGCTTTTCTATCAAGCCAAAAACTTTGTCACAAGATGAGTAGGAATGGCCGCTCACTGTAAATTTGTGATCAATTTGTTCCACAGTATAAGTTGGATTTGATACAATTTACATACACAACACCGCAATTTTTATATTGCGGTTCTGACCGCCCCATTGGTCTAAGTACATTATTAGTTTTCTTGTACGTACATTATCTCTAATAAATTTTAATAAACATGAACCTATTTCCTGTGGCCCTCTGGATGCAGTTGATTCGTCCCAAAGATACATAAAAATGTCATCGGTAGCAGCATTGTGAATCCCTAAACAGTAACTCCATAACTGCCATTTATAATAGCATATTCCAGTTGAAATTACCGGAGTTGGAAGAATATTCATCAGATCAAATATAATTACTGCGGTGTCATTGTTTTCTTTTGCATACTGTATATTTTTCGTATTATTCATGGCACTTTCCGCTTTTCTTAAATGAATCTCCTTGGCAGTGGTGAGTTCGGCCTTTATGGAATGTTCACTATTTTCACAAGCATTAAAATTGTCTTATTTCTTACATGAATCTATTATAGGAGCATGAAATGATAAGTTGAACTTCTCAGTCAATATTTTTTTTTAAAGATGTATCTAGAAATAGGTTCGAAGAAACGGAATACATTATTGTCAAACCAAATCAGGTGGAAAATACTGCCTTGTCTCACTTTTGTGTCTGGTGTAGTGTAAATCGTATTTTGGAAAAGTATTAATGAAAAGTATTAATACTCTACTTCATTTTCTTTCAGCTCAGGGGTTTTGTTTTTTGGGACATGTTTGCCTCGCTTGTCAATAGGGAGTGTATCACCAACTGATTTATTTTTCAAAACCCTTGTGAGACATCCATCTGATACTTGAAGGACATGTTTGAAAAATGACTTGCAAACACGAATTAGTTTTCAGTTCATATCTGGTAAATGATACAGTCTGGAAAATTCTCTCGGCTTTGTTGTGGCATCGTTTGCATTTTGTTTACATGATCTTGCTTTAATTACGACATTTACGAGTAAACACAGGTATGAGCTTTGCAAATTGAAATTTGATAATTCATAAAATTTGGAAAATAGTACTCTGTGTCTTTCAGGGTCGATCTTCTCGTGACATTTTTCTTTACAGTGACATCGATATTGTGTATTTATCGTTTTAGCGAGAAAGAGAACGCCTTTAGTGTTAGTGTAATCCTCACCTTTAGCACCTTTAGTTGTTTTTTTTTTTCACATTTGTTTCCACGTATTTTCCTTGCGAATGCGTTTCCTTGTCGTCTTTGTAGAAACTGACGACTGGTTTTCTTCATTACTCAAATCTTCAAAAATATGTTGAAAATTTGTGGAAGAGCTCCTGCTGCGATGATCTGGAACATACTCGGAACCTGAATCCTAATAGGGCTCCTCTGTGCTTGATCCAAGTATATCTCGTAATTCATTTTCGATATTATCAGTAGTTTCAGCCCCAGGCCCTCCATCATATGCAATTGCTACAGCTCCAGGATCATCTGCAGTAAACAAACACAACAATAATTACTGTTTATGTAAGATGTAAGCTTTGAAAAAATTAAAACAGTACAATAATGTTTTTTGTAGGTTATGTTAACTCGACAAAGGTTATAACAGTTGAATTGTTGGTTAAATAACAGAGAAACTCACCTTTTAAGTTACATGCAGTGCCTTCCGCACCTTCGTTTTTACTTTCACTAATGCTTTTATTGATTTTCTAATTAAAACACTGTTATAAAATAAGAAACACGCAAATAACCTCTCAATAATAATCACAATGACAGTTAAGCGTTGCCAATGCCAGAGTGACCCAAGTCACCTGGGTCACTATGAATTTTAAAATGGAGTATAAAATTACAATGCCAAAACAATACTAGTATCGTCATCTGTTATTTTCGGAGAAAACTAAGCTTGGGCCACTGTGGCTTTAAAAATAGTATTCATCGTTTTTTGTGATAAAGTCTAAATATGAAAAAATGTCACTTGGGCCACTCTGGTTCTGGTGGCCTCAATAATCCAAAGTATTAAAACGCATCCTATAATCAAGCAACCTTTTAATCTGAACATTGCCAAATATAATGCTGTCTTCCCTAACAAAGTATGCAATTATCATGTCAATTCGCACCTACAACACTGCTGCTTTAAAAAGATCAGCAGAAGTGCAGTTAAACCAAGCTCTCAAATTCTTCAACCAGGAGATGCGTTTTCTTCCACGACTCCTTCTACCCTGTATTTTTCCTTGTATTACAAATTGCAGCAAGTTATAATGCTTGCTGTTCATGACATGTCACAGATATTGCAATTTTTCAATTTTAATAATATTTCAAACCTCTTTTGCTTCTGAAAACTGGTGACATTCGTGACCCTATCCATCAAACTTTTTCATAATATTTTTTGTGTATGTTCATAATTTAAAGGTTTCCAGTCTGTCTAAAACATCCGTCTTTAATGCCCAGGCTTCCAATCTATAAAATAATACGGAGACACGTAACATTTCAGAAGTCTTATCTTCAAGAGAAATGTAATGTCCCTGCTAGAGAATACGTTTTTCATTTTGTTGAAAGCATTTTTTACTGTTCTATTCATGCTTTAGTCTCTTCTGTGTACTCATTATTTCCATTTATTATTGTTCCCAAATATCAGAATTTTTGAACATTTTAATTTTTTCTTCTTTTTTCTTAGTGTTTCGCTTTTGAGGGGTCGATGTTTCTTACTTTTCGTCGCCACTCATTCTGTCCATCGGATCTTCTTCACCTAAACCTTTCTTTCTCAAGTCCTCTGCCACACAGTCCTTCTATCTTCTTCTCGGTTATCCTCTACCTCTTTTTCCTTTAATTTCTAATAACTTTATCCTTCTCCCCACATAGTTTTCATTTCTACGTCTGACGTGGCCAAACCATTGCAGTCTTTGTTTTTGAATCTGTTTAAGGCTGTAGCGACCCTAGCTCTTTAGTAGAATGACCTAATTAGGTCATTCTTGATTCTGTCCCTTCGAGTCTTACCCAACATCCACCATAAAATTTTTATTTCAGCTACCTCCATCTTCTTTTTCTGAATCTTCTTTATAGGCTACACTTTACCGCCGTACACCAACGCAGGTCTCACCACACTCTTGTATATCTTTCCTTTCAGCCTTTTCCCGATTTTTTCATCAAAATAAGATTATTTTTCGCTACCGTTGGTATACATTAGTGTAAATAGACGTCATCAAAATATGTAAAATTAAGTACCAATATTAAATTTAATACTAATGATTAAACATTTTGTTTTAGGCATTATCAACAGGATTCTCTCATGGTCCGTCTTTAACTATATTAACAAATTTATTTATAGTATGTACCTGCTTCATCCAAATATGATCGACATAATAGTTTACTCACAAAAGTCTGTGATATATTTTAGTATATTTAATATGGTAAGTTTTAAAAATAATACACATCCGATATAAATTATTTATAAATAACTGAAATACTGAAAAAATGGAGGCGCTTTTTTCCTGCTATCTAAGTTTACTGTGCTTCTTGTGATCGGTTCTACGGACATGCAATTGGGTGGGCTCCTATTCACCAATTTATTTTTTACGTTTTTTTGTTGAATTGGTTTCAATGCAGTTGGGAGTCTGTGGTCATCAGCTCTTGTGTACAAAAAGGGTGTACATATGTGAAATTATGAGTATAATTTCAGTGTATGGGGACTATATTTCATAGGGCTGGTTCAAATAAATTAGGATATGTGGTAAAAGGTTATACAGATTATAGCAAATTAAGTTAATCCAAAGTCTTGCCAATTCTTCGGCTGTACACACACTCGCGGTATTTATAAGCTTTCACTCGCGGTTGTACCGGTTTTTGAATACGTATCTCGCAGTACTAACACTGAGATTACGAGATAGAGCACATTTGTGTCTGTTTACGATTTAAAACAGTATTTGCGGTATTTTTCGCGTAACTATAAGCGGGAGAGAGAGGATGTGTGTTGCTAGCGGCAGTCAACAGTAGAGAGTATTCTCTGTTTCTAACGATAGTCAACAGGGAAGAGAGAGCGTCTGTTCTCAGACGGCAACAACATCTCAGATAGACAACAAGCAATAGAGAGGTCTTTATTGTTTGCTATCTTACAACTGTCTGTATTTCTAATGGAGTGGGATTGAAATGTGAGTAGGAAGTGTTAAAGAATGGAAAATAATTGTAAAATTAGAATTGGTAGAATGATAGTTAGTAATACAGCGAAAAAGTGACATGATTTTTTGCATGTGAAAAAATTGAATATCTTGTATTTAAGTTTTTTGGATACCGTTCAATTTCTATTACTTCCCTTATTATAGTGTTGGTCCTATTTTCAATGTTAGTAGGTATCTTTGTTTTATTTAAGTTTATTTTATGTTTTTTATTTATGACATGTCGTGCTAGGGATGACGCTTTCTATTTGCTTCTTTCGATGGCATTTCAATGTTCTTCTCGCCTAACCTATATTCTTTGATTGGTCTGTCCAATGTACCATTGTTCGCAATTCTCATAAGGAATCTTGTATATTCCCTGACTTTCCAATTTTTGATTTGGATCATGGTAATATGGTTGAAATTTTCCTGTCGGTGTTAAATATAATCTCTATTTTGGTTTTTCTTAGTTAGATCTCCTCTGATTTTATCTCTCGTGCCATTAATATATAACAGTATAGTTTTTATATACAGAATGATGCAAATGTATGGAATAAATTCATTATTTCAGAAACAGACGACTTTAAAAAACCTTAAAACACATCAATTTTAATTTTTGAATGGCCATCAGCTGCTATATATGTGTTGGTCATTACGTCATCAGTGTTGGCGTAATAATGACGTAATCGACGATTTTTTTAAATACAAACCGAGGTCACGCGACAACTGATTTGAAAGGTCTCCTTATCGCCTTTGCAACGATATAATTATTTGAATATTTATTTCTACAGGATTAACCAAATTAATAAACCAACAGTTTTTTATTAATACAATTAACTTAAAATAAATGTTAACTTACAATGAAATTACAACAAATGTTCAAATTGACGATCTTCAGCAATAATGTAATGTGAAAGATGGGCAATAAATTCTTTCCTTGCGTTTTCGATGACTTCAGGTGTTATTTGTGCAATTTCCATTCTGATGCGCTCCTTCAACTCTTCTATATTATTCAGTCGATTTTTATACACTCTGCTCTTTAAATATCCTTAAAAGAAAAGGTCTAACGAAGTCAGCTCTAGAGACCTTGGTGGCCATTCGATGGGCCCCTTCTACCTTACCTGGGAAAACGTTATTAAGTTAATTTCGTACCTCAACTCCGTAGTGTGGGGGAGGCCCATCATGTTGGTACCACAAATTATTTTTATTTGAAAATAGCTTATTCAGCTGTGGTAACAGATAATCCTGATGATTTCTAGATAAGGAGAGGCAGTTAAGTTTTCCTCAAAAAAATATGACCCTACAATTTAATTGTTTATAATGCTGGCCCAAACATGTACCTTCTCGGGATATTGTGTCCTATACTCTTCCATCCAATGTGGATTTTCACTTGCCCAGTATCGATATGTCCGGCGATTTACGTGCCCGTTCAGCATAAAAGAAGCTTCATCAGAAAAAAGTACCTTTTGTATGAAACTCTGATCTTTGTTACATTTTTCCATAACGGTTTCGCAGAATTCGATTCTTCTATCAAAATCATCTTCTAATAGCTCCTGGAGTAGATGTACTTTGTATGGATGCCACTTTTCCTTTTTTAGCACTTATACAACAGTTGATTGGTGGTCATGATTATCTAGTGCGACCTGCTTAGAACTGGTATGGGGATTTTCTTGAAACGCCAGTACAACGTCCAGTTTCTTGGCTTCGGATATTGATTTTCTACCACTTCTGGGAAGATCTTTAACATGGACCGTTTCTCTAAATTTTGTTTCAATTTTACTTACTGTTGGTGGAGTAATTGGTTCGCGATTGGAGTATTTAGCATTAAATAAATTACGAACTTCTGCTTGAGTCCTCACTCTATTTCCATAACCAATCATGATTAAAATCGGGATTCGTTCTGTTTCTGTTAGTTTTATTTTTGTAAATGCTGTTATAAATGTCGACAAAAAACTTCAAAAGTAAAAATTTGACGTCCATTATTTAACAGGTTCACAGATCATTGGCAAATAAAGACAAGTCAATGACAATCTTGATTTAAATATTTTTGAAAAATAACTTGGAATACTTACTACAATAATTAATTTCAGATTATAATCTAGCATTGTTTGTTATCAATGTATTTTTTTTTCGGAACCAGCAAAAAACTCTATTTTGTTTTATTCCCAGTGGCTTACCTTAGTGTATTTTAGTTCAGTGAATGAATATTTATTGTAATTCAATGTTACTTAACAAAGTTCATAATTTTGGTGAACCCTGTAGAAATAAATATTTAAGTGATTACATCGTTGCAGAGACGATAAGGAGACCTTTCAAATGAGCTGTCGCGTGATCTCGGTTTGTATTTAAAAAAAATCGTCGATTACGTCATTACGCCAACACTGATGACGTAATGTCCAACACACATGTATATATATATATATATATATATATATATATATATATATATATATATATATATATATATATATATATATATATATATATATATATATATAAACTTTTTAATACGGTGCTAGAACATGCTTTTAAGAATTTGGATTGGATGACAAAGGGAATAAAAATAGATGGAGAATATCTAAACAACTTACGTTTCGCCGATGATATACTTATAATAGCTGAAGATCTAGGCATGACAAGAGAGATGGTACAGGAACTCGTTGTGGCTACAGAAAATGTAGGTTTAAATATAAATATCTCGAAAACAAAAATCATGACCAATTTGGTACCCAACCAGAACATCAGTATTGGTGGAAAAGAAATAGAACTCGTAGATAGATATAAATACCTGGGACATGAAATTATGATTGACAGGGATAACCAGACTCATGAACTGAAGAGAAGAATCGGCCTTGGGTGGGCAGCATTTGGAAAACTGAGAGAAACTTTTAAAAGTGAGCTGCCCACATGCCTAAAGAGAAAGGTATTTGATCAGTGCGTCCTCCCAGTCTTGACGTACGGAGCAGAAATACTTACCTTAACAAAAGCAGCAGCTACCAAACTGAGAGTCGCGCAGAGAAGAATGGAGCGGTCCATGTTAGGAATAACTCTGCGAGACAGAATAACCAACGAAGACATCAGGAGAAGAACCGGAGTGACTGACATCATCGAGAAGATAGCCAGACTAAAATGGAGATGGGCAGGACACATAGCCAGAATGACAGATGGGCGATGGACAAAGAGGTTATTGGAATAGAGGCCAAGGGAAGACAAGAGAAGCGTCGGTTGACCACCTACAAGATGGACTGACGATTTAAGAAGACTCAATAAAAACTGGATGAGAGCGGCGCAAGATAGACGGGGTTGAAAACATGAGGAAGAGGCCTATGTTCAGCAGTGGACTCTTGAGGCTGGATGATGATGATATATATATATATATATATATATATATATATATATATATATATATATATATATATATATATCAGTTAATGGTCATTCAAAAATTAAAATTGACGTGTTTTAAGATTTTTTTGTAAAGTCGTCTGTTTCTGAAATAATGAGTTTATTCAATACATTTGCATCATACTGTATAATTGTTCTTCTTCTACCGGATGTCTGATTTTGTTTCAGAATTTCTGTGCCTTTTTAATCGAAGACGTTGATAAGACATTTTTTCTTAATGCTGTTCTAACTTTGTGCATTTCATTATTCTAATGGTTCTTATCTGTCAGTTTTTCAGATCTTGTAATTAGGCTTTTGCTCATTGAATTTAATTGTGAGGATGATGGTGTCAATCCGCATGTAAATATCCGTCGGTATCAGATGGTTTTTGGTATACTGTATATCCTATACATCCAACCTTCCTTCTTTATAACCAATATACGTAAGCATGGGAGTTTTTGGTGTGTCGTCAACGTACCTAAGCCGCAGTTTGGGATTATGTTTTCTGTTTGTATTGCTTTTGTTTTTATATTCCTCATAAAAAGGATTGCTATTACTGGTAACAGTCTTCAACTTATTTGTACATTTGTTCCTTATGGGCAAAATAAATGTTATAAAAGTAATGCTTCATAATGTTTAATGTATGCTGTAACCTTGGATATTTTTTACATATAATTTGTACTGATTTTTTTAATGGAATATTGGTGAATAATCACAAACAGTATATCAAGGCTAATAATAAGTGTCTGGTTCGATAGTAATGTCCTTTATACGCCCGATAAAATGGTTTGCGTACTTGACGTAAGACTTAGCTTCCTCTGCGTATGGTTATAGCTGGTCAGTCAGAAACATTGCCAGTGGTTGTAAGGGTAATCCGATAGAACTAACTATTTATCGTAATGGGAACCCTGCCTTATGTACCTTGGGTATACCGTAAAGTTTTGGACATCTTGATGACTTGAAAGATGTAGAATCAGCTAACTGTTGTTCTTTCTTGATATTTAAAACTTGTATTTTGACTTTGTTGTTTTTCTCCGATACGTTGCAGGGTATAATGCAATTTTTTGATATACATTTATAGTAATATTTATTATTACCGTAGCAATGCTTTTATCCATTACATCTTATTGTCCACGTTGTCCAAGTTGTCCAAACCTGGCAAGCAATAGAAAGTAAACAACATTTAAAATAATAAGCAAATACAAGAAATGATGTGCACAGTACTGATCACAAGAAGCCCAGCAAGTGATTCATGCACAGCTCACGGCGGCCTATAAGTTAGTTCTCTACAAGAAGCACTTGATAATGGCAAGGGTGACTTTGCCGAAACGTCGTTAAAACATTAAAAAGTGCCAAAATCATTCAAAGCCAAGTTAAACCCGGAAAACCACTATATATATATATATATATATATATATATATATATATATATTCATATATATACTTTCTGTGGTTTTCCATGTTTGACTCCGAGTTGAATAATTTTGGTTTTGATAAAAATCGTTATTTTGACGACGTTTCGGCAAGGTCGCACTTGCCATTGCCAAGTCAGATAGTAACGCTCTTGCTGGTGCTCGAACTAAACAGTTAGTTTACTTGTGTCTTTAATTTTTTTTTGTTATTTTGTCCATTATTGTCTATAAAAATTTAACAAAACTTCAATATGCGTTTTTTGTCCATAAGATAAAAAGTAATATTTCTTTGTTGGTCCTTAATTTTTAATATCTGTGTTAATTTTTATTTAGATATGCAATTACCAGTAATGAAGAGATATCATTTAAATCATGACACTCATTGGCGTGCTATCGGGAAGCTTTAAGCTGGCAGAAGTCAAAGAGCCGTTGCTGAGGTGCTCCACACGAACAGAAGTGTCAATACAGAAGTGAACAGAAGTGTCGTTTGTGGTTAAGGTGTCAAGAAACTGGCGATGTTTATGAACGTCATACATAAGAAGATCCGTAAGAGAGCCTGTACGAAACTCTGAATTGGGTCAAATTGGATTAGAAATGAAAAAAAAAAATGAAAATATTCCCGATTTGGTTTTGGATAAAAATTTCCAGAGTCCCGATTTGGTTTTGGATAAAAATTTTAAGACGATTTGGCAATGCTAAACGATTGGTTACCATGCAAGAGGTTTATAGACAGCAAATCCAAAGAAGTAAAAACCAATTGGAAACCGATTGGAAGAACCAATCTCGTTTTTGTGAAACGGTTTCTAAATGCAACAGACTACTGCAATATTATTCCCAAACCTAATGTTTTACCTACTCTTTGAACAACAACCTGGTCTCCAATCTTAACTAATGCACAACAATGCGCATCAGCATACTGCCAGTATCGTGCGAACATTTCTCGAAGATAATGAAATTGGGGTTTTACCATGGAATAGCATATTTGCCAGATTTAAACCCAATTGAGCATGTATGGGACATATTGAGTAGACGCATTTTACAACAAAATATTGCGTTCAATACAAGACAGCACGTGTTTGGTGGCCTTTCGATTTAGTGGAACAGAATATCACAGCAAAACATTGACTATACTAACATAGAAGTCATACACTATATTAACTTAACCTAAACACTATTTTGTTGTGAGTTGAGAGGCAACCTTTTTGTTACCTTTTATTTGACTTATGGAGGACTCTTTTAATTTTCTTTTCTTTCTCCTTATATATATATATATATATATATATATATATATATATATATATATATATATATAATATATATACATATATATATATATATATATATATATATATATATATATATATATATAAATATATTTGACAACTCATTGGATTGACAGCAAAATAACTAATAACATATTTTTTTAGATATTATGGTTTTGGGGCATTTTTGTGCTGGTATTTGCACTTTCACTTGTATGGGTACTGGTATTTGAAATCCCACCAGTCATTCTTGAGAGACTAGCTTTTGCTAAAATTGGTTAGTATATCCTACTTTTTAATTTTAAAATTAAATTGGTGTAATTTAAGCTCATTAAGTATTAAACTAATAAAAGTTTACGGTACTGAAATTTTATATAGGAATGATAATATTATAGAGAGAAAACAATGTTTTCAAGTGTGTAACTGTTTAGAGATCAGCGTTTTATATTCTAATAAAGCTTAAATAATATCAATTATTATCTTTTATATATATTTTCTGTAATACTATAAGTATTATGGAAATACATTCTAGTATAATGGAAAGACACAATGAGAGTCGTGTAAGAAATAGACAGCAAAAAAAAGGAAAATCAAATAGCCATCATCTTAATAAATGAAGAAATATGTGTAGTAATCTCATCAACGGAATATAGTAGGCGCTGGTTACCAATACTAAAAGAAGGAATCAGCAATAAGAATACGCCTATTAAAGGCCAGAGACACATAAGCACAAAAAGATCATAATTTAATATTTATCCGAGAGTACAACATAACCTTTATCATTTCACTCAAAATAAGGTTATTTCCTACAAGATCGACGCCCAAAATCAACTGTTACATTGGTGGCCACACAGCTTTAACAGATAAAAATTTACCGGTTAACACTTATAATTTCTTAATTATAATAATATTACTTATTATCTAGATTTAGCCATACGGCTCACATTCCCTCTAAGGGGAAAATTCACTCATCCCAGATACCTACGATATCAAAATGATTGAGCTCTGGTGGGACTCTTTCCGTGTTATCAAGCCCTAGGTGACTTGGTATGCTGGAGTATCTCTCAAAATACACATCTGGACATTGATAGTAGTACAGCTTTTTGCGTGGTCTTGTAGAGATGTTCATTTAGACCCAGCTTTTTTATGTTTTCTAGGAGGTTTTTCGGAATGACTCCAGTAGTAGAGTTAATAATAATATAACTATTGTCTGGGTACTTTTGTTCTCCACTGTCTTCGTATTTAAATTTCCAGTTCCCTGTATTTGGCGATCTTTTCGGTCTATTTAACACGAAGGTTATTGTTGTTGGGTATCGCCACATCAATTAGTGTTATTTGTCTCTTTAGTTTATTAACTTGTATGGGATCTGGTCTATTATGTGCCACTGTTTGGTCTGTGAGCACAGTGCGGTTCCAATCTAGCTTGTAGTTATCATTCTCAAGTATACTTTCAGGAACGTATTGATAATATGGGAGGTGGTTTGTTTGGAGAAGTTTCAGTTTTCTGCCTATCTCTTGATGAAGGATCTTTCCTACTTTCCGGAGTCGTGCCGTTCCTTATATTCAGTTGCAGCAAATGCCTGGCAGCCCCGGTAAGGTGTTGTATGGTTTCTTGAGCTTGACATCCATATCGGCATTTGTCATTTTGGACCTGTGGATCTTTGACGATATATTTCAGGTAATTTTTGGTTGGTATAACCTGATCCTGAATGGCGAGTAATGAACCTTCTGTTTTAGGGAACAACTGTCCTGATGTTAGCCAATAGTTCGACGCTATATTGTCGACATAGTCTTGACTGACCTCATTAGGATGTTGCACTTGAAGAGGTTTCGTATGGTCAATCTTCCGCGCTTGCTTTATTCCAAAGTATATATACATATCATTTTCACTCATAGCCTCGATGTTCTGGCCGTTTTGGATATCGAATTCACCGGGCTGAACCTTTCCTTTAATTATATTTAAAACGAAGCACTTGTCAAGGCCGAAGTGTATACTAATGTCATTAGAGAAATTTTCCACTGTTTTCAGCATCTGTTTCAGGTGGCTTCGAGTGGAAGCCAATAGTTTTAAACCATCCATATACAATAGATGATTAAGCTTTGCCACAACAGTAGTGTTATGTTTAATGCTAAAACCTATGTCAGTTGAGTTTAGTAACTGGGATAGGGGGTTCATCGCTAGACAAAACCACAGTAGGCTCAACGAGACTTCTTGAAATAGGCCCCGGTTGATTGCACTATTTTCAGTTTCGATATTGTTTTCACCAGGTATTTGGAGGTAAATTTTTGTCTTCCAATCTGACATTATATGTCTTAAAAAGTTCACTATGTTATCATCGACTTTATATATTTTTAATATATCTATAAGCCATTCATGCGGCACTGAATCAAACGCTTTCTTCTAGTCAATGAAAGCAGTAAAGAGATTTCTTTTTTTGCTATATGCTTGGTTAGAAATGACAGAGTCGATAATAAGTTGTTCTTTGCAGCCCATGGAACACTTAACGCACCCTTTCTATTGAGGCTCTATGATATTGTTTAGAGCACAGTGTTGGTAGATGTGCTGGGCTACACAGGATGTGACCTGACCAGGATGTGATTAATATTATTAAATATATTATTATATAATTATATATATTATTATTATTTCTTAATAATAATTAATTTTACTGAAAATCAAAACCTTAAAACAAATGAAAAACACAATTCTCATTATAATCAATTTATGGAACTTAATTCAAGATTATTTTTCTGAAGCTATTTTCTTGTGGCATAATAAAGTAATTACTATTTAAATGGGAATAAGCCACAATTAAAGGTTAAAGTACGTTTATTAACGTTTCAATTTCCGAAATTGAAAATTTTATTATTTTCGAAGTAGAAATTGAAACGTCAATAAACGTACTTTAACCTTTAATTGTGGCTTATTCCCATTTAAATAGTAATTAATTCAAAATTCTTGATAATTCAATGGGTTTAAAGAAACTACTAGATTTGTAACATTCTGAGATTCGCTTTCTTTAATATTATAATTCCAATACCACCATTATTTTCAGTAATATGTTCCAAATATTATTGAAAATCCGCAATAAAATGTAAACATAGTATTTACTTTTGTTTTGGAAGTTAAAATTTGGTCTCAAGTTTAGGCTATAACTTTTTATCACTGTGTCCAACTGGATATCTTTATATTTACACTTTTTTGGGTTTTTAGAATCAAAATCAAAGTCAAAGGAAGAGATAGTACAAAAGGATCCTACGGATTAAAAAATGGGATTTGTTTCCATGGATTACATAATCGAGCTACAATGTGTATGCTCATACTGCATGGTGTGAATATATTATTAACATTGTAATGCCTAGAGTGAACTCAAGAGATGTTTACCTTTTAATTGTAACTGATATTACTTTAGTTTTAATATATTTTTAAAATACATAATTTTGTTTCTTTACTTTCATACTAGGAGATTTTTAGGAACGATTATTTTATCTGTGTATAGCAGACACTGCGGACGGCAGCCAGATGGTTGGTGGAGAGTGAGTCGTGGGTTCGAAACTAGCTTTTGGAACCGGGAATGGGTCCAACGGACGAAATAAGTAAAGATAGGATAAGAGATATTAGTACAGCTACAGAAATAAACAAAAAGATAGATGGGTAAAATTACCAAAGATACGGTAAGATAGAAACAGGGCGCCACTTAATTTTTTTTTTGGGTTTAAGGAGGAAATTAAGAAACCTTAGAAAAGAAAAGAGATAAAGAAAGATATGTTGGTTCTGAGACCAAGTCCAAGGAAAGATCTCAACAGTTAACTATTCAAATAAATTTGGTCAACACTCTACATGAACAAATAATAAATATATTAGGTGGCCTCCGTCCATCTACTTACCTACGAAACTTAATCGGCCTGATCTTTCTACTGGTCAAAAGTATAGTAATATTTAAAGGTAAAAAGCAAATATTCAGAGTTATGGTTATTTCAGGAAACTTGTTAGGAGTCGACAAATAAAATACATACATAAAACAAAAACAATATATTCAACAACACAATGATGTCGGTAGCTGAATGTACATACAAGTAATAAAAATACACCATCAATTATGAAATGGTGGTGTACACATAAAAATAAGCAGTAATATGAATAATAAGTACCTTTACAAATACAACAATATAATAATGCACAGGTTCAATTATCAGCGAAGAGAGCCTGATAGTGAGTAAGAAAAAATTCAACCAAGGTTGATTAAAGGTCTCTCTTTGCTGTTTAATGGGCATATCTCGAGACACTGGGTTAAAAATGTATAACAATTATAGCAAATAACAAAAATTAATCAAATCTAAATTTACAAGAATACAAAAAGTTACCGAAATAAAAATTTAACCAACCCGCACTTGGTTAAGTTGATTATCTATCTCGCACTGTTATTTAATGATTGAGAACTAAATGTTCGTAATATTATTTATTGAAATTTCTTAGTAGCTGATAAAAAGTTCGTCAGAAAATATTGACTTTAAAAATCAGTAGTTACTCTCAACTACAGGTGAAGACATGGATGAACTTTGATTCGCCCAGATGATTGAAAAAAAATATGATACCATACCATATTATTCGCCCAGATAAGTGGAGATACTAAGATTATGGTAACTTACAGTAATTCCTGATGACTGCTGCACTAATTCACTGAAGTTAATTTATTTTACTATAATACTTTACTTGTATCAAGCACTGAAGTTAATTAAAATTAAAGGTACTCTATACCAATATTTAATCTAATATGATATTAGATCAAAAAACTCAAATATATAAGTGTATACATACTTAGAAAGAAAATGCACAGAGAACAGAGACGATAAGATATGAAGAACGTCTTTACGAGAAGTGAGTTTTTTCTCAACGAGTGCCCACGGGAAGTGGTCTTTCTTTCTGCAAAAATTTACCAAACTGCCCAAGAAAAAGGTGGGGAAAATGACAATCAGCCTGTATCTATTTCTAAGAAGACAAAAAGATTCTAAAGAACATCGAAAATAACGGTACCCTTCTAGCTAGGAACGTGATGAAATATAAAATCCCCGGAATTACGTTCTCTTCAGAAAAATTACGACAACGTGCCTTCGGCGATATTTAACAAATTTATCATAAAGGAACCCGGCCTTAGAGCCGGAAGGAATTAACCGAGGATTACCTAAACCGTCGTTTTTAAATAAGTAGGTAGATTGTTCCGTAATATTTCGGTAATTTTCAATAAAATTTCCTAATGGTCAACCGACCAACCGCGTATATATAATTTGCAAATCAGCAACGGGGTAAAAGGGTTAGAAATAATTTAATATATTAACTATAAAAAAATGGTACAACATGCGTAGGATTTTTGTTTGTGTAACCCATGTGACGATTTTTTTATGTTATAAACATAGTCGCATCAACGTCTAAATGTTCAATTTAATATTTTCTTAAAAACTGATACAGAAGTTAAACACTTCACATTTGTATTTAGGTATAAAACTTTTAAAAAAGGGCCTGCGTAGCGCAAGCGGTAGGATGCTTGACTCGCAAGCTGGTGGTCCGGGGTTCGAATCCCACCGCCGGCAAGAACATCTAGACATTTTAAAAATGTCTATAGGCCCCAGGTCGACTCAGCCTGAATAAAAATGAGTACCTTGGGTAAAACCAGGGGTAATAATAGACGGTTGAAGCGTAGCACTGGCCATGTTACCTTCCTTGTATACCGTAGGCCCTAGATATAGCAGACTACCCTGCTATACTCCCAAAGCCGCGACAGCGGTATAAAACGGGAGACTATTATTATCGTCAAAATTTATACAGTAGCATAACGTGATATTTTCGATCTAGATCAGATCATCTTCAGTGCCTTCTTTTGTAATTGAAGCTAACACTAAAATTGTAGCTGTGACAACAATATATGGTTTTACATTGTTTCAAATTTAAATTCTAAGGTGACGCTAGGTCGATGACATTGGATAAAAATTTAATACTTAAAGAGCAACATGTTTCTTTGCTCGACTTGAACACGTGGTTCTTGTCAGTTAAAACGACGACCAACTGGCTGAGGTGACAGGAAATTTAATTCAAAAAGACAGCGTTAACATGACGAGGTATTGATATGTTTAGAGACTAATGTAATTTTTTAAAAAAATTTTAAATTATAAAATTTTTTGTAATAATCCCTAATATCTTATTTATTGTCTTAAATCTGCAACTCTCTATTATTGAAAAAAAAAAAACAAGTTAGTTATTGAATAAATTACAACCTATGACATCATAAGTAGTATGAAAATTGATTAACGTAGAACATGAAAGGAAGTGATGTGGTACTGTACACATAATAGTGTAAGAAATGGTATAGGAAGTAGTATATACTAAAAGATTAAGTTGAAATCCAAAGAAATTGAAGTTAAAATTTTTTTTGATTGGGTAATGGTGGTTGCCTAATGACGGTAAGGGACCTGGTGTGTAAATATCTGAATTTTTAAAAAGTTAAATAGTAAAATGAATAAGCCTATTAAGAAAATGTATGTGATGATATAACAGAATATGATATTCTAACTATTATTATATTGTAGTTTTGTTAGTATGAATATTACCCTATAGCTTTGATTGAATAACCCAATTGGGTTATTCAATCAACGCCTATAGTGAAGTATGTTAAAATGGATATAAATAAAGCTAAGAAAAATGAATGAAATTATTAATAAAAGAAAGAGGAAATGTAAAATGTTGATATTGTTGAACATAAGACAGAAAAGAAATTGAATACTATGATGTTGTGGACAGCATGAACATAGTCAGATAATTAAAATATGTAAATGGAAACCAGACGAAATGATATGTATGTGAATATGTATTAGAGAAAGAATGAAATAATAGAGACTATGTGTCAGAGAAATATATAGTATAGGGGATAATGGAGTCAACAGACTGAAAGTATCTAATGGATGAGTGAAGATAAATGACTAAGTTTAATTTTAATAATGAAGTTTAAGTTTAAAGATTAATGTGAAGAATATTGGTGTTGAATAGTTCAAGTAAGACAAGTAAGGTGACCCAAGAAGTAAGAGACATGAGGAAAGAATATGTGATGAAGTGAGTAGTAAAGGAACTGGCAGGAGGACGAGAAATAAGAAACTGCACTGGGATAAGGTGGTGAAATAGGAAGGGGTTTGATGAATAAAAATAAAGAAAATGAGGAGAGGACAAATTGAGGTATGGTGTGTGTTAATGGATGATTAGTGAGGAAGTTATAAAATGTTAGATGCTAGTGGGGTGGTTGGGAAAGAAGGAAAACAGAAGCAAAATGAAAAAAGATGATATTTAAATAACATCTTTTTTCATTAAAAATTAAGTTTTAATATGTTTTATACCCAAATATATGTGTGAAGTGTTTTACTTCTGTATCAGTTTTTTAAACGATGGTATGCAGCCAACTACTGGGATATTTCCAAGATTTTTTTTTTTTTTAATATTTCTTCTCCTAAGATTTGACTTGCAAATCCGATAACGTGATCAATCCATCTTTCTAACTGGTATTATGGAAATTTTACAGATACATGCCCAACACTAGTGGAACATTACAGTTATCACATAAAAATAGATTAGTGTGAACAGATTAGATATGCTTGTGGGTGCTGAGTATGTCCTAGATGAAATCGAGTAACAATAGCTTGATAAACATTTGAACATTTGATATTTATTCGGTAGTATAGATATTTTCACTTCGTAAAGTTTTGATGTTAAAACATCCTACTGCTTTTGCAACAAATATTTTATCTTTATTTTAACAAATGATTTTAGATCAAAAGCTTAACTTAAAATTTCTTGATAAAAGGTATATAAATAAAAATACCCTTTTCGGCTATATCACAGAATATTTTCAAGCTAAAAAGTCAGTGTATTGTTACCAGGTATACATAAGTGGTAAAAACCCTTAAAAAGTTACAAACTTTGTTGTGTGTTATATTATTATTGAAAATATGTAGTGATGTTAAAGTATTTAACAGATACCCTGCATGGCAATGAATACCCCCAATAGGGGTTGTTGCTGACCCTCAGACTTTATCTGAATGGGTTCTAGATGACAACTGAGAAAGACCGACTGTTGAAAGGAGGATATATTATGATGAATGGAATTTTATATCGCTATTCTTCTGACCATGATGAAGAGGGAGCTCAGCAAGTTATGCCAAAATGTTCCATCAAGGCAGTATTATAATAAACTTACGATTCGTAGGTCGTTATAGTGTAGAGAGCACTTTACAGAAAATTATACCACGATACTTTTAGATAGGTATGCCCAAAGATGTAACCGATTATGTGTCAAAAAGGTATCGAGTGTCAAAGATACAAAGCAATAATCTGCTAAATTCTTCTTGCTTGTTTTGTTATATCACACCCGAGTCGGTTTTGTGATCCAAAGGGAGAGTATGTAACAAGAAGAATATATTATGTGAACACACCTTAAACTACCAAGTGATAGTTCGACAGCTAAGTAAACGTAAATAGAAGATAAGAACAGTGTGGTCATAATATTGAAATGAATTGTATTTTATTTTACCCGTAGAGAAGGAAATAGAGAGGACAGGTAACATTCATTTAATAAATCTTCGAAAAATGAAGCCAGTTTCGATGTGACCGCCACGTTTTGTGACTGTACGTTGCCCATTACTACCTCTCGCAGGGTTACCAGGTCTACTGATTTTCCAGTAGATCTACTGATTTCAACTTCAATTTACTGATTAACTAAAACACTAGATCGGTCTGCTAAAAAATATGTAATAATAAAATCATGTTCAAAAAGTGATCATTATTTACGTCAGTGTTCAATTATAAATTTAAAAAAATCTAGTTATTGATATATATATATATATATATATATATATATATATATATATATATATATATATATATATTATATATATATATATATATATATATATATATATATATATATATATATTGATATGATTGGTGTTTATAGAAAATAATTTATAAGTTACACTACTAGATATATTAGATATAAAAAGTATTTGGTTATTTTAATAAGTTATATACTATAGAATTTTATAAAAATATATTTATGTGAGGGCATTTTTAAGAAATTAGCATATAAAAAGTATTTTTTTAGTAATTATGATGTTGTAGATATATTTAAGTGAGCCATGTGACTAGGCAACCAGATATACATACTCTGAAGTGACGTTTAAGAATAATTACGAATATAAAGTGGGGTTATAATAATAATGTTAGTTTAAAATGTTTAATTTATATATATTTACTGATTTAAGTGTTTATTCTGATCTGAAAAGCCTAAATGTCAACAAAATTATCAATAGAAAATTAACGAATTCTCCAGAATGCAGAATTTGACCTTTGTTTATGTTGGAACATTCTGGAATAATGATTATGTCTGTGGATCGAACATATACTTTTTTCGAGAACATCCATATAGAAGAAATAGAACTAAATCGAACATGATTTCTTACCAGATGGTTCTGGAACATTGAAAAGATATAAATACCCGTGATTTGGATTCAAGATGGCAGTTTTTAGTAAGAAGGTCCATTAATTCAGTCAGTCAGAAAGTTTTAATACTAAAGTCCATTCAGTTAGTCAATCAGTTATGAATGATGGCCAGTTTTAGTATGAAAATTAGTTAGAGGCAGTCAATCAGTTACAATTGTTCAATATAGTGAGTTAAATCAATATTAAGATACAGTATAAAGAAAACAATATTGAAGATTAAAAATTATGTTATGTATAAATGATGATAATGGAAGAAGTATTAATTGAATATTAAAATTAAATAATATATTTGGTGATTGGATATTGGTATATAGAAAAGAAGAATAAATATAAATGCTGTTTGCTGGTTTGCTTGGTGGTTTATAAATGCTGTGAAGACAAATATCTTAAATTGGTGGAAGCTGATAATTGGAAAAAGTAATTTCATAAAAACAAGGATAACCGAAGCTGAGAAGAAGACATTTGAGTGGTGATTATAATCTATATAGTGGAAAACAGTTCATTTAGGCTTTCAGTGACAGAAAGGTACAAAATTTTGTTAATATAATTTAGTTAGTGTCATAACAATTTCAATTGTGTAGATAGTTTGTTTAAATTTTACATTGTCTATAGAATTTAATTAGTTTCATAAGAATTTCAATTTAAAGATAGTTTATTTTAAATTTACATTGGCTAGGTTAAATATATATGTTTGTTTCATAATAGATATAATAAAGATAATTCAAAAAGTACTTACAAACTAATTCTTTGAGAACCGCGATAAAAACCCTATATTATTAAAAACAATACATCATAACAATATATATATATATATATATATATATATATATGAAAATTACTTAGTTCTCGGGAAGAACCGCGTTGAGAATTTATTACTCGACATTTCGGCACCCATTTTGGAGCCATTATCAAGAGTGATACGGTTCGGTTCGAGTTCGGGGTCTCAATCTGCCTACTCCCCTCACTCGAGACGTACCAGTATCGTGTTCTATATTGCAAGAACTGTCACTCGGCACTGAGGTCTCAATCTGCCTACTCCTCAGTGTCGAGTGACAGTGTCAGTTCTTGCAATATAGAACACGATACTGGTACGTCTCGAGTGAGGGGAGTAGGCAGATTGAGACCCCGAACTCGAACCGAACCGTATCACTCTTGATAATGGCTCCAAAATGGGTGCCGAAATGTTGAGTAATAAATTCTCAACGCGGTTCTTCCCGAGAACTAAGTAATTTTCATTCACCTGACCGCGGAAATTTATCCGAACATATATATATATATATATATATATATATATATATATATATATATATATATATATATATTCATTACTCTTAATCTACTGAAGAAATAAAATATGACCTGGTAACTTTTTTGATGCCGTTTGGTGCCAATTTAGGCTTCAGTCAATGCGTCCCCTCTCTTTCCTTGTCTAAGATTTTACCGTTAGTCGGTTTTTGTTTGTAACTCTGTATTTTTTTGAGAAGGTGTTCGTTTTTGTAATTATTACATTTTCACATTAAATAACAGTTAATTTTCCAAGTTTATTTACAATTATCTTAAAATACCTTTTATAAAAATTTTGAAATAAAACTTTTGTTATTCATGGTATACAGCCAACTACAGGAATTTCATTTTCTTTTTGGATTTTAGATTACTTAGCACTGTATTTCCCACTTTACTTCAGGTTTTACTAGTTCTTGCTTATTAAATCTCCATCATACTGTGGGTTCCTGATCATGTTTTACTCACAAACATTATACCATAAGAAATCTATAAATATAATCACAAGAAGTGATTTAAATATGAAAACAATACCATTCGTAAAGTACTTATTACAAAAAATAAAGAGGATAGGAAATAAATACATATCACAAAATTCAAAGAAACCAATACACTGAGATCTATTCTGTCCAAAACCTAATAATAATCCGTATAAGAAATAATACATATGGCCCGAAGGACCAAAATGTTTATGTAGGAAATATTAGATATCCAATTATTGCTGTTGTAAGAGCTGACAGAAGGCGTCGTATTTTCTACATTTTTTTTTTTTTTCAAAGAGATATGTTTTTTTCTAGAAATGCTTGTACAAACTGCAAAATACTGTAGATCATTCATTAAATCATGAATGTGTTACTTGTGTGAGTCCATTTCAAAAGGTAAAAGAAATAATAAGTTAGACTTACTCACAATCAATTTAACTAATCGGACGACCGGTTTCGCTTTCTATAATATGCAAAGCATCTTCAGGTCACGATACAAAGTTAAAATGCTGAAAATAATAATCCCATATTAGGGTGTTGTCTAATAAAGATAAAACATAGGTAGGTGATATAAATTATATAAATTACAGTAATTATGCCAATATTACATGTCTGTGGTTTTATAAATGAATAAAATGTTTAAGCAGACAAGGTAAGACCCACAAATTGGTAACATAGTCTATTAAACTGTGATGAATTAATAAATAAACAAATAAATAAACATTACTTACATGCCGGTACTCTATTAATTGATGGTTGAAAAAACATGGTTCAAACTATCTTGTATTGTTGATTGGAGAATTCAGGTCAACTATTGTAATTGTTTAACAGTAAACGGGGAAGTTCTTGAGGAGACAGATTTTATCCAATGAAGTAGAGATAGGTGAAATGTATTGTTTGTTTGATGAAAGTAATGTTCTATACCATTAAGTTCTTTAAAGTTAAATAAACTTCTCTAAACTTTAAAGAACTTAATGGTATAGAACATTACTTTCATCAAACAAACAATACATTTCACCTATCTCTACTTCATTGGATAAAATCTGTCTCCTCAAGAACTTCCCCGTTTACTGTTAAACAATTACAATAGTTGACCTGAATTCTCCAATCAACAATACAAGATAGTTTGAACCATGTTTTTTCAACCATCAATTAATAGTCATAGTCATAGTCATAGTCATAGTCATCTTTATTGATCCTTTAAGACATTCAAAATAAATGTATAGGATACGTCACTACAGAATTTGGTATAAAAAACATTAATGTGTATAATACAATATTCACAGTGTAAAAAAAAATTGACAAAACATAAAATATATAAAATAACATTTTTACAAGTAAAATATGAAGCTATTGCAGTTTGTCCTCAAGATATTCATTTATAGAATAATATGCTTTTCTTAAGAGTAAATCTTTAACATTTTTTTTAAATTTAGAGATAAGTGGTATTTCTTTCACAGTTTTTGGCAAATGATTGTATAAGGTCAGTCCCATATATCTGAAGCAATTTTGAAATTTGGATGTTCTGTGTTTAGGAACTCGTAAAGATTCAGCACTTCTTGTATTGTAGTAGTGATTGTCTGAATTTACTGGAAATGAATTGATTTCCTCTTTGACATAAAGTAAACATTTATAGATATATAGGCAGTAGAAAGTTAAAATTTGATGTTTAATAAAAACTGGTTTACAAGACTGTTGATAATCCAAATTAAAAATTTTACGGATAATTTTTTTTTGGTTAATGAACACTTTGTTACTATCTACTGAGTTCCCCCACAAAATTACATTGTAGCACATGTGGCTGTAAGCAAGGCTATAATAAACGTTCATTAATGCCGAGATGGGTAGTGTGTTTTTAATTCTAGATATAGCATAAAAAGCTTTATTCAATTTCATGTTCACTGAATTCACTTGCTCTGACCATTTGAGATTACAATCAATGAATACACCCAAAAACTTTGTAGAGTGAGTGGAAGATAACATATTGTTTCTATCGTGGATGGTTAAGGTGAAGTCATATTTAGATGAGGTGTATGAATGAAAATAAATAATTTGCGTCTTGTCAATGTTTAATATTAGTCTGTTGGTATTACACCAGCGTATAAAGCAGTCAACAACAGTCTTCATTGTCATTTTTAATTCCTCTAGTGTACGTGCAGAGACTATTAACGAGGTATCATCAGCAAACATTGATATTTATAAGTGCCCTTATGTGATCTGGTAGGTCATTAATAAAAATTAGGAATAATAATGGTCAGAGCACGGATCCCTGTGGTACTCCTTTATTTGTCGTGTATGGTTCTGAGCTTGATTCTTTCATCTTAACAACACTCTTCCTGTCACTTAAGAAATTTATTATCCATTCTAGGAATATCCGTCTAAAACCAACGTTATATAATTTATTGCGAATAAATGTTATGTCTAAGCAGTCAAAAGCACGTGATAGATCAAAAAATAGTCCTGCCACGTGGTTTCTACTATCTAATTCATCATAAATACGCTCAAACAAGCTGCATGCAGCCGTGAGTGTTGACTTTTTTGATCTAAAGCCGTGTTGGGTTGGAGTTAATAAATTGTATTCTTCTATAAAATTTAACATTCTGTTGTATACAACCATCTCTATTACTTTTGAAATTATGCTAAGGACAGATACTGGTCTATAATTTGAAATATCATGAGGGTCATTCTTTTTGAAGATTGGAATAACTTTTGCCATTTTAAATATGGATGGAAATTGGCTGGTTGTTATTGAGAGATTAACTAAATGGGTTAAAGGAATCGATATATGATCACTTATCAGTTTTATTATTTTTACAGATATGTTATCAATACCAGTACTAGGCTTATTTTTTAGTTGATCGATTGTATTTTTTATTTCAATTGGAGTTACGGGTAAAAAGAAAAATGTTTTGTTACACATTTTTGAGGTAGTACAAGAAGAAGGTAACGATGTGCCAAAATGAGTTTGAAGATTGTATTCTGTAATTGTAGCAAAATATGAGGCAAACGAATTAGCAATATCACAAGACTTGGTAATAATTTTATTATCATAATGTAGAATAATATCAGACCTGTTCTTTTGCCTACCAGTTTTACTGTTTACTAAATTCCAAATTGGTTTTGGTATATTGTAAGATTGATTAATTAAGTCACTATGAAAGTTTTTTTTAGTATTTATTAATAGAGAATTATATTCTTTGTTTGCCTGTTTATAGGTATCTTGAGACTCGAGACTCCCTATATTTTTTGCTATCCAGTGTAGATTTTTTAGTTTTTCACTAGCGTGTCTTACCTCATTTGTTACCCATGTAGCCTTATTTGTTTTGTGTGCTTTATACCGTGTTTTTATTGGACAATATAAATTTAGATTGTAATCTAAAATGCTAACAAATGAATTTGTGGCATATTCAGCATTCAATTGTGAATAAACTTCATCAAAAACTGTAGAAGAAATCCCTGCTTTAAACATCCGCATATTTTCATCTGACATATCCCTGTAACTGATGTGTTTTAGATAGAATAGAGTACCGGCATGTAAGTAATGTTTATTTATTTGTTTATTTATTAATTCATCACAGTTTATTAGACTATGTTACCAATTTGTGGGTCTTACCTTGTCTGCTTAAACATTTTATTCATTTATAAAACCACAGACATGTTATATTGGCATAATTACTGTAATTTATATAATTTATATCACCTACCTATGTTTTATCTTTATTAGACAACACCCTAATATGGGATTATTATTTTCAGCATTTTAACTTTGTATCGTGACCTGAAGATGCTTTGCATATTATAGAAAGCGAAACCGGTCGTCCGATTAGTTAAATTAAATTGATTGTAAGTAAGTCTAACTTATTATTTCTTTTACCTTTATCATTCATTAAATTTGCGGTTGTGGAAAATCTGTCAAAACAGACGGAAACATTCGGGTTTTTGATACTCTGGCAGTTTCTTTACAACTCTTTCGCCTAAGGTTCCTAAATATTTTCTTAACATAAATGTTTATATCCTAAACATAGCATGTTTTTGATCAGATCTTATTCACAGCTTTATTCCTTATTATTATGCGTTTCAAGTTTAAGTATTGTTTTAGCGCTGACCTTCTTTTAAAATATGCCATTGTTTTATCTATGGATTGGCACTGACGATCTAAATAGCAGAACAGAAAACACATTTTGAAAATATAGAAATGGTACCGTTGAGTGTCTTATTTCTAAGAAATTTTTTTGTAGATCAACACCAATACATAGTTGGTAGTTTATTATAATTCATTATTAGTAAAGAACTAATAACAATGGCTAGTTCTCTAGTATATGTAATTGTTTTTTTTTCTGCATGCAAATCGTCTGAGATTTGTATTTAAAGTAAAGTAAAAGTAAACACATTTAGAGCAGTGGCTATACCGTTCTGAAGAGACTTAAGGAGGTCGAAATACGTATCAACGGTTGTTGCTGCACTTTATCAAAACAAAAATCTAATACCGTCATTCTGTACATTTAGTATACTTCGCCTAAACACTTTTAAGAAAACATATACATTCCTTTATAATAATGATAGAGGTTTATGTTTGGATTACTTATTCCATCTGACGTGCATAAGGACCAACTGGTTGAAAATTATTTTTGTATTCATGCCATTCAATATTAATGACAAAATTATTGTTGTTTTATTATTGTAGTGCCGGTAAATAAAGTTCATCAGTAGTTATAATGAATCATTAATTTCAACTTGTTATGGTATCAAAAAATAATTAATATGTTGCATTAGTTACATTGGCAACACAGCTTCCAACATCACAATCCGATACATTGTCGTCTGATTCGGTACCGGTCATAAATGCTCCTGCTATATTATGTTACCCAACCAAGTTAAAAATAAACTTTTCTCACCTTTTCTTCTACAAACTTATTTATTAAACCATCCATAGCTGAAGAAGATTTAAATTTCTCGAGATTTTCCGTTTTTATAGACAGCAACGACAAGTCTGATAGTCGTTTCTGTCCAATACAAGTCCTGAGGTAGTTTTTAATTAATTTTAATTTTGGAAAACTTCTCTCAGCTACGTCAGTACTTACAAGAAGGGTTAACACAAAAAATATGCAGTTATTACCTCTGAAAAACTGGATGCAAGGTTACTTAACAGATTGAATTTTCTGAATTTTAATTTTCACTATATCACTATATACATATATATGTAAAAGTAAACCTATGTTTATTTTAAGTGAAACAGCAGGGCTTAGTTATTTTTAGTTATTTAAAGTTTTTGGTTGTATGACTGTTTAAGTTTTATTGACATTGACATATTGTAAATTGTATGGTACAATTGTCAAATTACTTAATGGCGTAAGAAATAGCATTGTTCTTGATTCTCTTTTTAGGTTTGTATATTGTTAAGTTATTTTAGTTATGTTATTATTGTTAATAATTTATATTGTAGAATTTTAACGATAATAAACTCTTTTTAGACGAATTCAAACTGCTATCTCTTCACATGAATAAGGGTATGATATTACACTTATAAATCAAGAACTTAAGCTGATAAAAAAAATATAGTGATAACTATAAATTTCCAAGCCGTTATTTGGATAAAACGATATTTAAGAATGAATTTTACATCAATGAGAATTTGCATGGCTATAGAAGCAAACAGTAGTGATAGTAAGAAAAACGTATATAAATTTAAGTGGCTGCAGCCAACAGGGTCCCGTTTTTATTATGAAATCCCCTTTGAAAAACAACTTCAAATTGATCATTCTGAACTATTTCATCTGAAAAAAGTGAAGAATATATTAGCATCTATGAAAACAAGAGGATCCTTTAGAACATGTACTATAGCATTAGAAGACAATTTGAAGGAGATTTATTTTGATTCAGATGGTGATGTGGTTTATCAAAGTGAGTACTTACAACAGACCTTATTACCAGTGTATGAGAAGATAGAAACAGCTGAACAATTTCCATCATTTGCTGAGTTGCTCCAGAAATTTAATGACACAAATTTACCTAAAGTTGAAAAGAAAAATTTAAAAAAAATAAAAGATGATTTTGTACTTCGAAATTTTGATGGAAATAATGTTCCAATGAATTCATGGCTCAAGACCTTCGAATCAGAATGTTTGCGATGTGAGGTGGTTGCTGATGAAGACAAGATTTTGATTCTACGTTTGTTTCTTGATGGAATAGCAAAAGAATGGTTTGAATCAAAAATAATAACATTAGGCTTAGATAACAGTTTTGAGGTATGGAAAATTAATTTTTTAGATAGTTTTTGTGAAACAGGTTGGCATAATCATAGGCAAGCTTATTCTTTTAGGTATATAGGTGGTAGTATTGTTGATTATGCGTTTCGTAAAGAAAATTTATTGCTAAATATAAAGAATGATTTTCCTATTGATATACTAATTGATTTAATTGTAACAAATTTGCCAATTTATATACAAGATAATATTAATAGAGCTGACGTTACAACAATGGAAAAATTGGTAGGTGAATTACGAAAATTGGAAAGTTTAGTTATAAAAAAGAAGAATAAATTGGAGACAAAACCAAATTTTTATCAAAAATCTATTATAATACCAGAAGAACAGAAAACTACTTGTCAATATTGTGATAGAAAAGGATTCCCTGGGAGGTTTCATCCAGAGGCAATATGCCGTTTAAAGCAAAAAGATAAAAAGGTAACAAAAGAAAACAAATCAAATGATATTAAATATATTAATAATATTGCTATACAGGAGACATTAAATGAAACAGTAACTGAACAAAAAAACTAGATTTGCTGCCATTGATCAAATTAAAAGTATTCCTAAATAATAAAGAATTATGTGGAGTTTATGACCCAGGCTCAAATGTTACTCTTCTGAATTCGAAGGTGGCAAGAAAGTTAGGATTAGATATTCAAGAAGATAGGAATATGTTTAAAACGATAAATGGCAGAACAAATTTTACAGGAAAACTAATTGCAAAACTGAAAATTAATAAAATTGAGAAAAATATTAATCTTTTTGTAATTAATGATGAATATTTTGAGTACGATATTCTACTCGGATTAGATTCTATTTTAAATTTTCAAATGAAACAAGATTTTGATTTAGAGATTTATCAAAGATTATACGGAAAAATTGAAGAAAAAATCGAAAAATTTAATTATAATATTAATATTACAGAATACTCCATAAACTTTAATCAGGGAATTCCCACAGAACTTTTTGAAGCAAAATTACAACATTTATTGCCATATCAGAAAAATAAAATAGAAATATTACTAAATAAATATGACAATATTTTTGTAAAACATAAATTTGACATTGGGCAGGTTCAAAATAATGAAGCTCAAATTAAACTTTTAGAACATAAATTTGTTGCAAAAAGACCCTATAGATGCTCGATAGAAGACCAAAAAGAGATAGAATTTCAAATAGGACAATTATTAAAAGCAAATTTAATAGAAGAATCATCTTCACCTTTTGCAGCACCTGTTACATTGGCTTTTAAAAAAGATGAAGGATCTAAAACAAGATTGTGCATTGACTTTCGTGAGTTAAACAAATTAATTATTCCTGAACCCCAACCTTTTCCTTTAATTGACGAGATTTTGACCAAAACAAGGAATGCTAGGTTCTTTACTACTTTAGATATAAATTCTGCTTTTTGGTGTATTCCAGTTCGGATAAAAGATAAATACAAGACAGCCTTCGTTACTCAAAGTGGTCATTGGCAATGGAAATGCTTACCTTTTGGGCTTAAAACATCTCCCGCAATATTTCAAAGAATTTTAAGTAATATTATCAGGAAGCATAATTTAAATTCATTTTGTATAAACTACATAGATGACATTTTAATATTCTCATTATCATTTGAAGAACACTTAGACCATATAGAAAGACTTATGAAAGCAATTATTGAAGAGGGATTTAGGCTCAAACTTCTAAAATGTAATTTTGCAAGAGAAGAGGTTAAATATTTGGGACACATTGTGGGACACAATTCAGTTCGTCCGTTACATGATAATTTAATATCGATCAGAGATTTTCCAGCACCAGACACGAGAAAAAAAGTACGACAGTTTTTGGGAAAAGTAAATTTTTACCACAAATATATAAAAGATTCAGCTAGGTTATTAGAGCCACTACATAATTTACTTAGAAAAGATATCAAATTCCACTGGTCTTTAAGCTGCCAAACAGCTTTTGATAGGGCAAAGAATATCCTCTGTTCTGAACCTATACTAGCCATTTTTAACCCAAATGCTCCTACAACTATATATACAGATGCTAGTGTTCTAGGAATTGGTGCGGTTCTGAAACAAAAACAAAGAGATGGAGAAATGAAACCCGTAGCATACTTTTCAAAAAAATTGAACAAATATCAAAAAAAAATAAAAAGGCTATTTTTTTAGAATGCCTGGCAATTAAAGAAGCAATAAAATTTTGGCAATACTGGCTAATGGGAAGAAAATTTCTCGTTATTACTGATCATAAACCCCTTGAGGGAAGAGAACTTCGTACAAGACCAGATGAAGAATTAGGAGATATGACACATTTTCTTTCACAATTTGACTTCGACATTAAATATGAACCTGGAAAAGAAAATGTAGAAGCAGACTGCCTTTCTAGAAACCCAGTGTTGGAAAATATGAAAAATGCAGAAACATTCATAAGAACAGTAAACCTAGTCACATTAACTGAGATAAAACAAGACCAAAATAATAATCGACAAGTTATAGATACAATGAGAAGAACAATTTTGAACCAAGATATATTTTATAAATTAAGGAAGAATGAAAAAAGAATAATTTTATCCAAAGATTTTGGAAAAGAGTTAATAACAAAAGTTCACAAGTTTTATGGTCATATTTGTGCTGGTAAAGTAACAAAAAAAATTAGAAATTTTTACTACATTAAGAATATAGATTCACTAGCAAAGGATATCTGTCAAAAATGCGAGATCTGCTGTAAAAATAAAACAAGAATCGGTCCAAAATATGGTCTTCTGTCACAATTGGGTCCAGCAAAAGAACCTTTTCAGATAATGTCCTTAGATACAATAGGAGGATTTGGTGGCAATCGTTCGACAAAAAAATACCTTCACTTACTTGTAGATCACTTCACCAGATATGCGTTTGCAGTTACTTCTAAAAATCAGACCACAGATGATTTCATAAAATTAATCGCCAAAATTCAAGATAAACACCCCATAAAAACATTATTAACAGATCAGTATCCAGGAATTAATTCCAAAATATTTAGAAATCATATGAAACATTTAAATATTCAATTAATTTTTACAGCAGTAGACTGTCCATTCTCGAATGGATTAAATGAAAGACTTAATCAGACATTAGTTAACAGAATAAGATGCAAACAAAATGAAACTAGAATTCGAGCATGGACAAAAATAGCTGAAGAATGTATAGAGGAATACAATAAAACAGATCATTCTGTAACCGGATATAGCCCAGAATATTTGCTTTTTGGAAAAGCAGATCCGATTGTTCCCGAGGAACTGTGTGAGACAACAAATGTATCAAAAGATAAAGAAATAGCCTATAAAAATTCGGTACGACATCATGAATATAATAAAAAACTGTATGACAAAAATAGAAAATCCTATGAATTCAAAGAGGGAGATTGGGCATATGTAGAAAATAAATCAAAACTAAATAGAAAAAAACTTGACGAAGTAAGAGTAGGTCCATTTCAAATAAAAAAACAAATTTCAAATACATTATATGAAGTAGATATTGGATACAAAAAGAATGATATGAATTATTTCCATATTTCAAAATTGATGCCTTGTGATAAACCATATACTTAGATGGTTTATCATACCTTTTTGGTAGGGGGATGTAAAAGTAAACCTATGTTTATTTTAAGTGAAACAGCAGGGCTTAGTTATTTTTAGTTATTTAAAGTTTTTGGTTGTATGACTGTTTAAGTTTTATTGACATTGACATATTGTAAATTGTATGGTACAATTGTCAAATTACTTAATGGCGTAAGAAATAGCATTGTTCTTTTCATAATAAACTCTTTTTAGACGAATTCAAACTGCTATCTCTTCACATGAATAAGGGTATGATATTACACTTATATATATATATATATATATATATATATATATATATATATATATATATATATATATATATATATATATATATAAAGGTAAGGAGTACAATCTATGGATATATCCATTTTCGTTATGAAGTGATTTGATCAAAGGTGTTAAAAAATTGTTCCAAATTATATGTTGAAAACGATTGTTATTAAAAGAAGGATATGATAGTGATAATAAATAATAAACCAATGTAAACAACGCATTTTATTATTAAATCTAACATTATTTATAATTATTATCTTAGTGTTAAAATTAATAACAACAAAAATAACGTTTAAGGTGCTTCCTTCTCTGTATTCGAACTACTGCCGTTTTCAGTTTTTGTTAGAGCAACATCTTCAATATGTTGTACTGTCCTGTTTCTTCCGAAACATTTTTTAATTTCTTCACTAAACGCCTTACTATAAGGTTGTTTAACTTTCTTGCTTATTTTGTAGACATGCACAACAAACTCTAACAGCGATGTGACTAGAGCTATTGCAATTCCCGCAAATGTTATAGCTATCAATCCGTTTATGTGATCTACTGATTTTGGAGCAATCTCGGAGGAACCGTCAACCTAAAAGACATTTATTATATTTTTAAATACAATTAAAACTTGTATCGCAAGATAAGGTTGTAATTATTAAGATCTCGAATTACACATTTGGGTCTGGGCCAGCTTGATTCTGGCCTACTCCCACATAACAGCGACATTGTAACGCTAATACTGCATTTTCAAAAAGATGGATGGGTACTATCGGACTCGCCGATGGCCTTCAGAATCATCTGTTTGTAACCATTATATTTTTTAAAATGGAGTTTTAAAAGGAGATATTTATAATGAAGAACCGACAGATGTAGACTATTTAAACACTAAAATGAGAAAAACGTGGTACTCAAATTACGCTAAACATGATACCGACATGCGGCATGTACTCGTGAACTGCTGAAACGGTTCGATGTTTTACTGAAGCCAAAAAAGATCATTTTGAACACCACGTACAAAAATATTTCATATTTTGAATGTTATTGGCTATTGTTAAAAATAAGCAATACATTTAGCATGTTTACAATAATATAACTCCGCCACGGCTGGTTCCCAGCCTGGTTTGAAAATAAAGGGTTGAGAAGAAAATGGCCTGTAAGGTCGTAAAAGGGTGCTCAGGATATTCTTCGTCTTCCCACATTTCGCTTTTCTCGGATTTTGCTTGCATAATAAGTTGTAATAATGCGTATTTTTGCCCTCTCATCACATGTCCTAAGTACTCAATTTTTCGTCTTTTGATAGTTAATATTATTTCTGCCTTATTTCCTATCCTTCTAGTTACTTCCACGTTTGACATTCTTTGAATCCATGATATTCGCAGGATTCTTCTGTAACACCAAAATTCAAAGGCGGCCAGCTTATTCAGATGGACTTGTTTTAGTGTCTTCGCCTCCAAGCCATAAAGAAGAGTAGAGAACACGTAATATCGAAGCATTCCCAGGCGTAGTTCTAACCTTATATCCCGACAACAAAGAAACTTTTTAAGTTTAATGAATGATGAACGTGCTATTTCAATGCGTGTCTTAATTTCTTTGGTTTGGTCTACATCTGATGTTATCCATGTTCCTAAGTATTTATAGTTATTAATACTCTCAACTGCAGTATCTTCAATACTCAATTGGATATTTGCATGTGCAGATTTAGTCAAGATCATGCATTTAGGTTTCTTTAAATTTATCTTCAGTCCGTACTCACGACAGCGTTCATGAAGGCGTTGCATTACGTTCTGTAAATCATTGTTGTTATCCTTTATTATTACTGTATCGTCTGCAAAACGTAAGTTATTCAAAACTTCTCCATTGATTTTTTTTTAAAAGGGTGGACTAATGTCAAAATACTTAGAAAAGGTCCCTAAACTGACCAACTCTCAGCTCTCCCAGCATATCCTAGTCCAGAATGGAATGGGCGAAAGCGAGTATCCTCTGCGTCCAAACTGGTTCGTCCCGACTAAGGAGAGAACGCCCCTACAGAAATCTTTCTGGTCCTTCTAGTTGGAGGTTGGAGTATTAGGATAACTACTCTGTACTCAGAAAAATAAAAAGTAAATGTTAAAAACCCTACAATCCTCGGAACAAACGGAAAAAACGAAGACGACACAAGCTAAGAAAAAGGTAAATGATTTTGGTACATGGAATATCCAAAATACAAAACTACAAAATAAATTAAGTAGTATCCGAAATTGAGAAAATTAAAAGTAGTTTAGTGATTCTAACCATTTCTATAGTAGCATGACAAAAGATAAGAGAGTCCAACAAGGGCTATCAATAATGATTAATAAGGGTTTGAGAAAGCACAGCATATCATGGAAGGCATTCATTTTCAGATTTATAAAAGTTAACATATCTATTCACAATCAAAAAATAATAAATCTAGGAGTTTACGAATTTAAAGATGACGCCACCATTGCTATAATAGATGAATTCTACCCACAATTAAATGATACAATTATTAGACTATTTGAAACAAAATTAGCCTATACTAGCCAGACAAAAAAACAAAGAAAACGATATTGTAGGAATATAAAAAAGTACAAGCAAAAGTCAGGAAAAAATAACAGAACAAGGACTAAAGTTGGCAAAATAATTGCAATACGATTAATATAATTACTATTTTAATGGGAATCAGCCACAATTAAAGTTTAAAATAAGTGTATTGATGGTTCAATTTCAATTTTCAATTTTGAAAAGAATCTATGAAATGGAAATTGAAACGTCAAGAAACTTATCTGAAACACTAATTGTGGCTTATTTCCATTAAAATAGTAATTGCTTTCAGATGTCATAATAAAATAGCTTCAGAACAACATTAAGGTTATTATATACATTGGTGACAGAAAAATGAAAAAAATAATTCGAATATCTACTGCAACCTGATACTGATATAAATGCCGATACAAAAGGCACAAATGTAGTGGCATCCCCAATGAGGATACGGAAATCGAAATTAGTAGATTTGCAAGAATTTAAAGAACGAAAAGGCCCCTGGCCCTGGTGGAATACCTTTCGACTTAATAAAATATGGAAGGCGCTAGTCTACCTATTGACACAATTAATTCAGAACTGTATTAACAGATCTGATGCGCTGGCAGAATCTTAGAAATAATTCATATATTTAGTATTATTCTAGTATATGGAATAATACTAAAAAAATAATCTAAATTTAGTACAAAGATATAGCACCACAAGAGTAAGCTAGTTTTAAAATCAGAAGATCGACTTTTTAAAGCTCTTTAAAATATACTTTGGACAGGCATTAAAGGTATTAAAAAAATGTAAAGGAATGGACACTCCAATAAGCAACAATAAAACCCTATATACACTGAGCTTCGCAGACGATCAGATAGTGATGGAAGAGGACAAGGAAACAAAGTAAACGGAATAGGTCACACAATTATAGACTAACAAAAAATCGGTTAAATTGAAACACCCAATATATCACTCACTCCAAATCATTATTATAAGTTCAAAAGATACGAGGGGGAAGGCACTTTCGGCTATATAAACTTGCGTGCATAGAAATCGGCCCACTGTAAACTTTTGACTTTAACTATATTTTTTTCAAAAAATATTCATCAGATCACAAAAACAAATATACTGTTTGAAAGACAATTTAATATGCTTTAATGTGAGTATAAATTTATGAAAACTTACTTCGGCTTCCTATGTTTAACATAGTGAAATGACTTCATTAAGCAAATTAAGCTTTTTTATTATTAACATAAATAGGGTTATTGACAATTTAAAACTTAACACTTAATTTTTTAATAATGGGTATGACCTCCTCTTGCCCTAATAACATCTCTCATACGATTAGGCATAGATCTAATCAAGTTTGCTTTTGTTGCTTGTGGGATGTTAAGCCACTCTTCTGCTGCTGCAAGAATAAGCTCTGGGATCGAGTCTGGGGTATGAAGTCTAGCTCGAATTCTTCGTTTTAGCTCATCCCGTAAATGTTTAATCGGATTTAGGTCAGGACTATTTACTGGCCAGTCTATAACCTGAAAACCGACTTCTGCAATGTAATCTTGCACGATTCTTGCGGTGTGTGCCCTTGCATTGTCATGCATAAAGATGAATTCGTCTCCAATGTAGTCGACGTAAGGTACCACATGAATTGCTAAAATCTCCTCGATATATCTGGCAGCCGTTAAACCTCTTCTTCCGTGAACACGGTCGTCCCTACGAATGAACTCAAGATCGGTTCGTGCTCCTATAGAAATTGCACCCTAGATTATGCAGGAACCACCCCCATAAGCACTCCACTCTTCAAAGCAGCATTCTGCAAATCTCTCTCCTGGTCTCCAGTACACTTTCCTTCTTCGGTCGCTACCATAGAGGCATATTTTGGTCTCATCTGAGAACAGAACAGATCCCCATTGTTCCAACGTCCAATTCCGATGACCCTGTGCAAAACGCAGGCGTGCTTGCCGATGAGCTGGAGTAAGTTTTGGACCAATCGCAGGTGTTTTAGGGGTCAGGTTATTTTCCCGCAGTCTTCGTCTTACTGCCCACTGACTAACAGCCACTCTTCGCACCTCACGGAGCTGTCGTTGCACCTGAACGGCATTAAGGTGACGATTTCTTAATGTTGTTGACACAATAAAGTGGTCATCACGAGCGATTATAAATCGCCGTATGCCTGTTCCAGTCGCCTATGAAAGGATCCAGTCTCCTCATAACGTTGGCACACTCTTCGAACCGCTGCGCGTGTCATATCCAATTGTCTAGCAACAGCTCGCTGACTAAGTCCATTTTCGATTAGAGCAATAATTTGGGCGGCTTTTGTGGTGTAGTATGCATTAAACTAACACATTTGAACACTGCTGAGATTATGAAAAACGAATAATATGCAAATTTCACTTGCAAAGGCAATACTTTTACAATTAGACAAATTTGTTATTTTCGTGACGATCACCACATAAACACGTTTCATTTGTTTACCGGTTACTACGCATGTAAACGATAAGCCTTCTTGATAAATTTATACTCACATTAAAGCATATTAAATTGTCTTTCAAACAGTATATTTGTTTTTGTGATCTGATGAATATTTCTTGAATAAAATATAGTTAAAGTCAAAAGTTTACAGTGGGCCGATTTCTATGCGCGCAAGTGTATATTCTAGGCACAAAAACATTCGTGAATGGATCTAGATATCAATTGCAGGACAACTATTCCATGTGACAGAAGATCGAGAAGCCTTCGTAATGGTGATCGCCAAGGTCAAAAACAAAATATTTTAAAAATTCTTACTACTTTACTTACATCACATACTTCTCCTGCATATTTTTCTTCCCACCATTTTCTTTTAATTCGTTGCAATTCTCCATTTGATTGTAATTTTATGATTGCTTTATTTAGAGGAGCTAAAAGTGGAGATCCTAAAAAGAATATATAATTTGCAAACAAATGTTTTGTCAAAAAATAGAAAAGCAAATTTTTATTATTAGTTTAGATCACTTTAAGCAAAATTTTTTCTAAGTGCTATAACTTTGAAAATGCTGTATATATTTGTTTATTCTTTCGTATAGGATAAATATGTTTTTAATAATATTTTGATACAATATTAAATCTTTTATCATTTATTGTAGTATTTTTATTCGCACGCAAACAATGTTTGTCGTGTGCTCTTGGTGCTCTTATTTATATAGAAAATGTTGAATAAAACATATCTATATTTACAAATAAAAAGTTTTTTTGGCTAAGTTCAAGATCTATTTAGCCAACTGATTGATTTTCCAAGGAAAAACAATTTAATATTTCCATACTGTTGTATTATTTTTTTATCCCAAATGAATATTGTAAAAAATGTTTTTACTTTGGTCACCTTTGGCCATTTCACTGATGCATAAGTAGTTGTTAATTTTACCATTAACGTAACCACCGTCCTCTTGATTATTTGTTTTATCAGTTGATTAACATTTAAGCTTAGGGAATCCAATCCTCCAAAAAAAACCCCGTTTTTAGTAAATTTCACGATTTTTGATTTCTGGGACTTTAGTCAGGGACTATTTCATTCTATTAGTTTTGCTGGAGTAGAACGGCATAGCAAAATGTATAAATGCAAACTGTGTTTCTGACACTGCTTCGCTTCAATATTTTATAATTTTTCTCAAGCTTAGGAAGTTTTTTACCACAACTACGCTATTTTAATATAGATATGGAAGTATAGTTTGTTTAGAATGTTTTAACCTATTTTAAGCTTGTAAATATAAATATTTTTAATACATAGATCGGTTTAAAACGTCTTCTCCTACGTCTTCCGATGCCCAGTTGCCACTCCTCTCGATTCATCCATAAGTTTTCTTCTATATCTCTCTCTTTCATTTCTCTATTGATGCCTTCTCTCCAACTAAGGCGAGGTCTTCCTCTGTTTTTTTTTACCGTGAGGGGTCCAAATTAAGACTTGTTATGGGAGACGTTCTTCAGAAATTATCTGTACATGACCGTACCATCTGAATTGTTGGGTACCAATATCGTCTACTATTGTATGTTTTACTTTCACAATTTCTCCTATTCTGTTGTTCGTTACTTTTTCTAGTCTAGATTTTCCAGTTGAACATCTCCAAAAATCCATTTCTGGATATTCTTTATTTGCTTTTTGCTTTATTAATGATTGTGTTATATATATATTGTGCTTGTTATTATTAGAGATTGATTGATCCCAAAGGATACTATCGAGAAGGGAAATTGCTTTTCTTGCTTGGTTGTTTTTCTCTTCAATTGTGTTGTCTACTGTGCCTTCTTTTGTGATGATCATACCTAACTATTTATATGTGTTGCAATGTTTGACAAATTCTCCATCTTCCAATATGAGGTCCTGTTGTTTCCCTCCGATACACATATACTCGGTTATTTGGATATCGATGTCAAGTCCCCATTTTTTATACTCCTCGATTAATTTTCGAGTCATATACTCAATATCTTCATAATCTTGTGCTATCCACTAGTTGATCATCTGCAAATGACAAAGTGTATATGCTATTGTTGTTAATCGGTATTCCTATATTTCTACATTTGCGGTTCTACAGTTTTAGAGCTTGTTCTAGATAAATTTTAAATAATGTCGGGGAGAGACAGCAGCTGTGCTTAAAGCCTTTATTCATTTGGAATCCATTTGACAGATTATCTCCTACGTAAAGGTAACCTTTATCTTTGAGTTAGCATTAGCGTACAGTTCCTTCGTCGCATTTATTAAATTCATGCTTATGTTTGTTTTCTCTCTCTCTCTCTCTCTCTCTCTATATATATATATATATACATATATATATATATATATATATATATATATATATATATATATATATATATATATCTATTATTTATTCCTAAATAAAATATTACACTTTTTATTCTCATTTAAAAAATATTGACAATTGACTACTACCATTCTATTTTGCCATATCATTAAATTTTTAGTTTGGTATAAAATATGTAGATATGATTGGTGAGTTTAAACTTGATAGACTAGGGAGAATTCAATATAAGGAGAGGACTCTTTAAAAAACAAAAAAATGAGATATATGGCAAAAATATTGAAAATAAAACCAACACAACTAGTTTAACTCTGTGAACTTACACTGATTACAATGAAATAACTGCTTTGTATTGCTTTTACCTTTTTTAACAGCTATTCCAAAACCTTTCTGGTCAAGTTCACTACCATATTTGGATAAATTGCAATGTCTCCTTATGGTATACTCAATTGTAGCCGATTCCATAAAAAAGGCATAATCACCATCAAGTACTCTAGATATTCCATCTGCAGTTGATGGTACCATATCTTCTGGGTGATCATCCATGTATTTGGCCACTTGCTGATAGTAGACATTTTTAGAACTCTACAAAATGAAAATCAAAAAACATTATTTAAAAGTTATATTAACCTTAATAAAATAACACAAATATTCTGTGATTATTTCACCAACCTTTTTTGTATTTCAAGATCTCTCAATTTGGTAAATATGTGCACTTTCATGCAATAACTTTTATAAACTTTTTTTTTTGTCAAGAGAAGAAGTACTATATGAATCAATGCATGAGTTTGGTATACCAGAAAAATTTATTTGATTAATAAGAATGGCAATGTCTAACTTAAAAGCCAGTGTTAGGAAGCAGGGAGAAAATTCTAAAACCTTTGAGATAAAGGATATACAGTGGTGTTAAAAAGTCCTGCATCACCTAAGCGCCTTATAGTTTTTGAGGTTTAACACAAGTTTTTTGTATATTTTCGCTAATTCATTTTAAGTTTGTGCTTGTAATTAGCATGATCGGTATACTTACTAATCTGTTTTTAATTACTAGCTTAAAATTCTACAGAAAAGAATAAAATAATTTGATTGACGGGATTTCCCATAATCCGAGAAAATTATGAGGTGATTATTAAGTCGTTAAAGTACTAATAAATTGAATCTTAAGACAAATTTGCCACATATTTTGACTATATAAACAGTGTAGTTACCCTAACACATTTATTCGCTCTTTGATTTTTGATTAAAAGGTCACAATGTCATGCTAGACCAAACAAACTAAATTATCGGACGAAAAGCGTTTTGAAATTATGCTGCACCATAAAAACGACAAATCTAGTCGCGAAATAGCATTCGCAGTAAACTGTAAAGGAAACTTCTGTTCGGGATGACTCTGCGTTAAGAAGAGCAAGCCTTAATTCCCCCAATTGGCGAAGCTGTGATCTGAATCTACAGGTGTAAGTAAGTGCACTTCCACTGTGAGAAAAAGACTGCTTAGTTTTGGACTTAGAGGATGTAAGGCACGGAAAAAACCACTGCTTTCAGAAAAGCAAAGATTGCACCGTTTGAAATGGGCCAAGTAACATCGAATGTAGATGTCCCATAGTGTTTTGCCATCAATTTTTTTTTAATATTTTCACCTCTGCTGTTTCTACCATCTTTTTTGTCCTCTCCGTGTCAGGTCGTGTTTCTGCCGCGTATGTCATTATTGGTTTGAGGACTATTTTGTAAATTCTGTCCTGATATTTTTATTTCTCCACATTGTTTAATTTAGGCAGCCTGCGGCTCTGTTTGCTCTATTTACTTAATCTTTCACTTCAGTTTCGAGCTTTCCGTAGCTAGATAATGTGATGCCTAGATATTTAAACTCCATCACTTGGTTTATTATCTGATATTTCATCTCCAATTTACATCTTAGTAAATTACTGTTGCAACCATGCATTTTGTCTCTGTTGGAGAAATTAACATGTTGAATTTTTTGGCGTTTATATTAAATTGGTGCAACATACGTTGTAAATCGTCTTCACTTTGAGAGAGTAGTATTGCGTCGTCTGCATAGCAGATTATTTTAAGTTTTTCTCCCATTTGGTATCCTTTTTTAGTTCTTACTTTTTTTTATTACTTCAGCTATAAACAGGTTAAACAATAGAGGACTTAGGGAATCTCCCTGTCTTATCCCATTGCCAGCTTCAATAGGGTCGGTTAGTTCTTCTTTCACTTTTACTTTTATTGTGTTGTTTTCCTAGATATTTTAGATCGTTTTGATTATTCCTAGAGGTATCTCTCTTGCGTACAATAAGTGGATAACGTCCTTTATTTGACCCGGCCAAATGCCTTCTTAAAGTACAAGAAACATAGATATGCCGGTTTGTTGTATTCCAATGAATTATCTTGCACTTGTCTCATTAAAAATAATGTAGTGTCGGTGCATGATCTTCGCGACCTAAAACCTTGTTGTTTTTCTGCCAGTGTTATAATTTCATTCAGTTTATTTGTTATCACTTTGGTTGTTAATTTTAGTGTCGTTTTTAATAAATTAATTCCTCTGTTATTTTCCAATTTAAATTAGATTTTCAAATTTTCTTTACATTTGTGTTTTAAGGAATACAGAAAATTGGAAATAACAAGTAGGTTTAAAAAAATAATATTTTTCCCAAACTAAATAATTAGCACTCAGTACAGTAATTTCAAATTTTAAAAAATATATTTAAAACGTTACTTACTTTAAAAAATCCCTCTGTGGTTCCTCCTTTTAAAGCACCAAACGCAATATCATTTTTTTCGGCATATTCCAGAAGTTCTTCGACATTACTAAACAATTCTTCTTGTTCGACAATTGCGTTTCTCGAAAGTGAAAATGATATGTAGTTAGCTACTAAAACGAAGCAAAACAACCACCAAGTTGCCGAGATAATCCTTGCTGACACCGAACTGGAATTAAAAAGAAATAATATACGAATATGGGAAAATAACAAAAGCAGTATATATCTATAACATCTTTAAAGTAAGACTAGTGGATTTTAAACCGTGTCAAGATATATCGTAACGCGACAAATTGACAACTCCACAAAAATGGTAACGGACAATTCGTAACGCCAAAAAGGTACGCCATGCTCTTAAATTGTCCCGAACCCGACTCAAATATAACTCGACGAATAAACCGAAGCCACCGGGACGACCAGGTGCCAGTCAATTTAGTGTGACACTAAATAGAATATTTGATAAACTTAGATATGATTGTATGGACAATTTAGTTGGTTGGCTGTATTAAATAATATTAAATAAATAATAAAAGAAGACGGTGTGCCGGCAAAGGTTGTAGTTCTCTAGGGCATACAGAGTGTATAAAATATAATGTTGGACTTTCTATAGAATGTTTCTGTATTTTTCAAACAATGCAAATAGTAATCTCATATTTTTAAGCTTTTAAGAAAATTAAACTAAATATTTAAACATACGCTATTATTCCCAATTCCCTTTTACTCAGTGTTACCATATGGCCACGGTCTGTAACTACCAAACCAAAACAGTTGGTTAGTTATTTTTAGCTAATTTAATCGTTTTATTACCTTCTTATATGGGTTTTAACGAAATTTTTTAATACATCAGAAAAAATAAATATTCGGAAAGAAATTGGTTTTAAATACTATTTCAAATATTGTATACGTTATAACTTGATATATACTTACTTAACTTTGACATTTGTAGCTTGTCTGAACACACCTGAAGACACAAACCACAAAGAGTTTAGGAAGGTCAGATCGTTCTCTAAATATTTTTTACTTTCCCGGCAGGTTTCAGCTCTTTGCCATTCACTTGGTGACAACCTTCCGATTAAAAATAGGGAACATACTATTATGATATATGATATTGCCAAGATTTGCCAAAATTTAATAGCAAACGGTTGAGCAAAGTAGAAGAAACTAGGTGGAACTGCATTCGCCTCTCGAAATAATATACTTATGCCTAAAAAATAATACATAAACGTTTAATAATCGTAATATTTATGTTTTTTAATATATATTACTATATTGTTGACAATGTATGTATGTTAATAATGTATGTGCGAGTACTTATATTTTCTTCGTTAGGTGCCGTGTCCGTATTCAGACGTTGGACGTCATCATGTTTACAATTTCCTGAAACATTTTTCTATCGGTTGCTGCCCGCAATCATTCTTCTACTGTGACACCACATCACTATCTAATATTACACAGCCAGGAAAGTTTCTTTTGACCAATCCATCTCTTTCCCTCCACTTTTCCTTGTATTATAAGGCGAAGAAGATGGTAATTAGGTTTTCTAATTATGGCCAAAGTATTTTGTTTTTCTCCTCTTTAAGATGTTTATAAGCAGTCTGAATTCATTATTTTATCTTTAAGAACCAATATAACAAAATTTAAGTTAGATGGAGACTTATTGAGCCCTATACTCTTCAATTTAAAAATGGATGAAATCATGAAAAGCGTTAACAAAGGAACAGGATACAAGATAGGAAACAAAGAAATAAAAATATTCTGTTACACAGACGTTACAATATTGATAGCCCAAGATGAAGATAGTATGCAAAGACTGATCCACAGATTTAACAGTAATCAGCAAAGAATCAACCAGATGTAAAATAGAAATTGATGGCATCAGTATTGAACAAGTAATGGAAATAAACTACCTTGCATCTACACTTTTCAGCTATGGAGACCTAAACAAACAAGTGAGAGATCAAGTACAAAAAACATATATATTGGCAGGATGCCTTAATAACACTATATGGCAAAAGAAACACATTATAACTAAGATGAAGTCAAGAATTATAGTCAGGCCATGGAGATGGAGTGTATTAGTTTCTACATTATGAGATGGTGTACACTCTCTTCTTCTTGCTATAGCATGCTGGACGAGCTATACTGCCTGTAGTCAGTACCCCGATGTATGAGCGGGAACACAAGGTGTACTAATACTCATACTCTCATGAAGCGCATCTGGCACTGCATGAGAACCTTCACATTTTACTCTCCTTCAACTAGTCTTGAGTAAAATGTCTTTTATCTTTCCTATCGGCCTCTCTTGGCCAAGTCTTGTTTTTCCGACCCCGATTGGCTATTAGGTTTTCGAGGGCGGACGGGTCATTATTCTCTTTCCTTACTCTAAACTATTTTCTACCACGCAGAAGGAAGTGGGGCCCCACTGCGTTACTTTGCCCCAAGAACTATTATGAAAGATGACCTCTAAACATATCAGTATGCCGAGCGATCCAACCAGCAATTGGCGCCAATCAGCGTCCGGGGCTGATGGTGTGAAATGGGCTACCGGCCATGATGTTGTGAGAAACCAGGCACGCCATGGAAACTCTGAGTCTGGAATAAACATAAAAATATGGAGCACCCTCAAAATTGGTACGTGGAATGTTCGAGGATTGCTGGAACCCGGAAAATTGGATGTAGTGGAAAACGAAATACACAATTATGCCATTGTAGGTCTATCTGAAACCCACTGTAAGGATAAAGGACATTATACGTCAAAAAATGGCAATGATATTTATTTCTCCGGCAATGATAAACAATCTCGGAATGGCGTGGCAGTGATAGTAAATAATGCCATTAAAACCTCCGTAAAAGAATACATAACCGTCAGCGATCGGATAATTGTTGTCAGAATGAATGCCAGTCCAGTTAATCTTAATGTAGTACAAATATATGCCCCAACAAGCGAAGCTCACGATGAAGAGATCGAAACATTTTATAGTACGTTGGAGTAGACGCTTAGGAAGCTTTCAAATAGAGAAATCATAGCAGTCGTAGGCGATTTCAACGCTAAAATTGGTGTAACTACAGAAGACCATTACTTGCGAGAGACCGTCGGATTATATGGACTTGGCCAAAGAAATGACAGAGGAGAACGCTTGCTACACTTTTGTATAGACAACAACCTGTTTGTTACTAATACAGGCTTTCAACATTACCCAAGACGACTATACACTTGGATATCACCAGGAAATAGATACAGAAATCAGATAGATTTTATACTGGTAAAAACCCGTTGGAGGAGCGCTGTTAAGGATGTTAAAACCTATCCAGGAAAAGATTGTAATAGCGACCATCAATTTTTATCAGCTGAATTCCGCATAAAGTTAAGAAACAGTCCAAAAACAGGAAATACAACAACTAAATGGCATCTAAGATATAACGATCCGTACAAAAAAGCCGCAACGCAAAAGCTATGTGACCTCAAACAATCATTAAATCCAGAAGAGTCCTCAAATAGCATATAGACAAAAACAAAATCCATATTGCATATTGCTGCGAAAAACATTAAGAGTGATAGAGAAGAAAGAAGAAAACAATGGATAACAGACTCCACGTGGACTAAAATACAGGAGAGGAAGTGCTTAAAAGCCACAGGACTGAACAGTGAAAGTGATAAAGAGGCCTATAAAGCACTGAACGGTCAAATAAAACGACTCTGCAAAAAGGACAAGAACACACACTTGAACAAAATCTGCATGGAAATAGAAGGGCATAAAACCAAAACTGAGACCAGAGACATGTTTAAAAAAATAAAGCAGATAACGCGTTCCTTTACACCAAACTACCTTGCTATCAAAGATGATAACGGAACTCTACTCACTTCTAAAAAAGATATTTTACACAGATGGAAAGAATACTGTGGACGACTGATGATGGAGGAAAGCACAGACGCCCCATCACAACAAGAAGATGCCAGTTTGGTGACGGAACCTGACGTACTCAAAAGTGAAGTTGAAGCAGCAATTATGAGGCAAAAAAGTCAGAAAGCTGCCAGTCCAGATAACATACCTATTGAAATAATTTGGGCCCTAGATGACGTTGGAGTGGATATAATACATCAAATTTGTCAAAGAGTGTGGGGGACAGGTAAATGGCCTGAGGACTGGACACAATCACTATATATTCCCATACATAAAAAGGGAGCTAAAGATTTATGTAGTAACTATCGAACAATTGCTCTAATTGCGCATTGCAGTAAGATACTCTTACACATAATTCTCGAGAGGATAAAGCCCTTTTTACTACCTAACATTGCGGAGGAACAAGCAGGTTTCGTTCCCGGACGTGGTACTAGAGAACAAATTTTAAACGTACGGCAGATTGTAGAAAAATTCAGAGAATTTAACATCACAACATATTTGTGCTTCATAGATTATAGTAAAGCTTTCGATTTGGTCAACTGGAGTAAAATGTGGCAGGTTTTGTCTGAAATGGGAGTCCCCAATCATCTGATACTGCTAATTAAAAGCCTGTACAATAACAATTATGCCAGAGTTAGAATAAATGGGGAACTAACCGATAGTTTCAGGGTCACAAAGGGCGTGAGACAAGGCTGCATACTAAGCCCAATTCTATTTAACATCTATGGTGAATGGATAATGCGGAAAGCTACTGAGGGCTGGAACAGTGGCATCACCATTGGCGGGAAGAAGATTTGCAACTTGAGATATGCAGATGATACTACTATCCTCGCTAGTTCTGAAGCTGAATTGATTCACCTGCTACAACGGATAGAAGACGTAAGCTTAACGATGGGTCTTAAAATAAACAGAGATAAAACGAGAATCATGATAATTGACAGAGCTAACAACAATCAAAATCATTTGGTCGTGATAAACAATATCGCTGTTGTAGATTAATTTGTGTACCTTTGCTCATTAATAACCAACAAAGGAGGCTGTACTGAAGAAATAAAGCGGCGGTCAGCAATCGCAAAAAGCGCTATGGCAAAATTAACAAAAATTTGGAAAAGCCATGAAATAACTACCGATACAAAAATGAGACTAGTAAGAAGTCTAGTTTTTCCAGTTTTTACTTATGCATCGGAATGCTGGACCCTTACTGAGAAAGACAAAAAGAACATAGATATATTTGAGATGTACTGCTGGAGACGAATGCTGAGAATACCATGGGTGGCCCGAAGAACAAATGAATCCATACTGGACCAGCTAAACATAAAGAAAAGACTAAGAACACAAATATCAGAACAAATAATAAGCTATTTTGGACATGTCCTTCGAAGAAATGGTCTTGAAAAACTTACCATCCAGGGAAAAGTAGAAGGCAAAAGAAATAGAGGTAGATCTCCCACACGATACACGGACCATATTGTTGCTACCATTGGCGCTCCATTGTCAGAATGTGCTAGAATGGCAGAAGATAGAAAAACGTGGAGGAACATTGGAAAATTTAGTTAATAGCTTCATGATATCACGATACCTGCATCAGGTTAACGACTAAGAAGAAGAAGAAGTCAAGAATTTTTAAAGCCAGTGTAAGACTAATAATGACAAATGGCTCAGAAACAAGACAGCCAAAACATAAATGCTACTGTAAACGGCAGAGATGAGAATACTAAGAATTACAGGAAATACGCTGAGAGATCGAAAGAGAAGTAAAGACACTAGAAAAAAATGTATCGTCTAGTGTATAAATAAATGAATACAAAATCGAAAAAAAGATGGAATATTCACATAAACAGAATGAAGGAGACCCGTGTCGTCAAAATACAAGATATAAGTCAGTCAATGATAGTGTTGCCCAAATGCAAGAACAAGACGAGACTTAGACAGTCTTGGTCTTGGTCTTGCGCCAATACACCTGGTCTTGGTATTGGTCTTGGTATTGCACTCCCGGTCTTGGTCTTGGTCTTGGTCTTGCAGCAAGAGTCTTGCAAGTCTTGCAAGTCTTGCAGTTAACCATTAGCCTATTGCTATTTATTAAACGTTACTAGGGAAGTTTGAAGCCACGATCTAAGCGATCCGTGCCTATGCTCTAACTAACCCAGCTATCTACCATGCCCCATGAAAGTCAATCAAACATGGTTAAAACACAAAAAACCAAATTAATGACATAAACTTGACTGTATTTTAAAGAATATTTTTGTCTAGAAAGGTATTGATGGACCTCCACCATATATGAAATGGAAATCTTAAAAAAGATTGGTACGTGGCAAAAATCCAAATACAGGTATCAAGAGTACATATTCTTTAGGTGATAAGATAACAAACTATAATCCACTTATTAAAGCAACATAAATGTTATTAACAATCTTAGCTCTACTTTTATATAAAAAACTAACTTAAAAAAATAAAGAATAGGTAAGAAAGCAATGATAACCAAAAGAAGTTATTTTAAATTAAGGAGATATCTACTTAATAAATACATTAATTTACCAAAATAAAGTAGTAGGAATATTTTTTTAGGAACCAGAATTTTGATTTTTCAGGAAGAAATCTTTGTAATTCTTTTTTGTGAAAAGATATTAGATGCTTCCTTAAACCTGAAGTGTTTCTGTTTTTCATTTTCATTTTAACCTTTCTATGTAGGCACAATTCAAACAAAGCAATATGGGATGCATAAATTATTTCGAAAAACTCATCAAATTTGCTTTTAGGTCTTTTATATCTATAATTAGAACGCTCACTACTCCGACTATTTTAAAACTATTTGAATCTTTGTCCCCCATGTCAAATTGTAAACTTGTCAAATAAAGTTTAGTGATGTCGAAAAAGTACCTACTACTATAAATGTCCGTTACTATTCAATACCCTAAGTATCTAATAACAAACCGAGAATTATATATCGTTACTTCCTTATTCTAAATATTTCGGTATTTTGTTTACACGGCAAGCTACATTATCTGTTATTAATAAATTTTTGAATATTATCGCGCTCTTTCAGCAAAGTTGGTTTAACCGAATGATCTCATCGCACACTCAGCAGAAACAATGTTTAGTGTTAGGCCGATAAGATTTATTTATTTAGATTCCTCCTAACTAAATTATAATGGGAAAAAAATTGAATTATTAAGTGAGTGTCCGTAATAATAAGTGTTCTATTTTTTATAGCTAAGGTGACATATTTATAAAAAATTTCGATACGATATTACTGTCGACGTATCAATGCAAGATTATTTTATGATTAGAGGACGGCCATAAATCTGGACAATTAATTTCAGAGCGAAGAAGTCGTCTGCTGGAAAAGAATGTACAAAATATTTTATTTTTACATTGTAATTATGATCTCTGAGTACGTGTCCAATGTGTTGGTTTTAATGAATATTTTGTTTGATGATTTTGATGTATGTTTATGGTATTGTTCGTAATGCACATAATTCCAGTTTTTTAAATTTTTATTACATATTTTTTGCGCGTCTCATTTGCGCTAAAACGACACTCCGTCCTAACTGCAAGACGCAAGAGTCTCGCAGGCTTAGTCTTGTTCTTGCGTAAATCTTGCACGGTTAGTCTTGGTCTTGGTCTTGCTAAAATTAGACGGTCTTGGTCTTGGTCTTGGTCTTGCGAAAACGCAAGAACAAGACCAAGACTGCAAGACCAAGACTGCAAGACCAACACCGATTTTGGGCAACAATAGTCAATGAACAAGCAGAATTGCTTATAAAGAGAAAGAAGAAGAACGACTTTATTGGAAGTGTACGAAACTCATGATATTTTTAGGATCCGTCGATAGCACCATAATTCGAACGCTTCTAATTTCTTAAACATTGTGGTTTTTAATGTCCATGTCTCACAACCATATAATAGGATAGACCACACATAACATTTTAAGACCTTATTGCGAACATCCATCGACAGGTTTCCGGTACATAAAATTGATTTCCAGGTTATAAAAGCCTTACGTGATATTTCTAGTGCTTATGTACAAGTATATAAATTTCACGTGTTTTTTTTGCTTATATTGTATATTTTATTTTCTTATATACCTACCACATATTTTTCCTTATAAATAACATTTTTTTCCTGCGTTTCAATTCGTATATGTTCTATTAAGTTGCCTTTACAGCAGCTTTAACAAGAACGACTATCTATATCATTCACTGATGTAACATGTTTTTATTTAGTTTTGCAGATCCAAAAAACGTAGCAATTAATGTTCTTAGTAGATCTGCGAATTTAAACTGGTAATTATAATTGTATACACTTGGCCGATGGATGAGTAGTACAGTGAGAATTAAGGACTTACGCCTTGGTGATAGCTCATTCGTTGATTTCTTGTTTACAGAGTATCTACTTATTTTTCTCTTCCATGTCGAGTCCTTTTTTACAGGTTGTATACGATTATATTAACTGTTACCTGGATTAAGTTTACAAAATATCTCTAATAACGCAACAGAAATTAAAAAGAAATTGATAGTCAATCTTAACCCATTAGCACTGTGTGTTGTCAAATGGCAACGAAAAACTCACGTCACTTTAAACTAACTCTGGGAGAAGGGATGTACAGTTCGTCCCAAACCCTTCTTTCAGTGCGTCATAGTTGATCGAATTCTCTCTAACGCATTAAGCTGGAAGTGACAGTAAAAAACGTGAGTCTGTGATTATTATACATAGAACTTAGAAAATTATGTATCGTTTACGGGTATTTGCATTGTATATTAAAGCGAATTCTACTTACGGATGTATAATTGGTTGGAGTTAGAATACGCTAAATAGATATCCTATCAATGATGCGCATAAATATAATTTGACAAAATGGTCTCGATCGTGACAGTACCCATGATACTATGACTAAGAAGATAAGATATTGCTCATAAGTCGTGACGTAATTGGAGAGTTGCACGTTCGTAATGTCAGTTTTTTGTATGTATTAATAAATAATCTTTAATAAATAGTTTGGAGATATCCTTTTGTGTACGATTATTGTAATTATTAAACCTTTATTTGATATTATTATTTTGCTAATTGAATAATTTCATCACAGAATGCATACAAATCCCATTTAACTTTAATAAGAATTCAAATTCTACTCTCCAATGACGGCATGCGCGAACACGACCGATTTTGTGCTACGGGAAGATACTATCTTGTTAGTCATAGTATCATGACAGTACCTACTTTCACAATGTCAACTGATAAAATGATAATTGTCCTTCCTTGTTAGTATTTTCAGACATTTTACAGTAAAAATTTAATTTTGTATTTATTGTCATAAAAATATTATAATATAAAAATATGCCGAGATATACCGAGAAAGAACAAAGACTAATATTAAAATTACTAAATTATTTTCAATTAGAAAAAGAGCAATTAGAAAAAATCATGCAATCAGAAGATTGTTGAAGAATACCTCTCGACATTCTTAAAATTCTATATGCCGTCAAAATTAGTGACGCACTGAAAGAAGGGTTTGGGACAGACTATACCTTCTAGTCCAGTGGAAGGGATTTATTTAAGTGGTAGAACAATTGGAAATGCTATTGTAGGTAAGAAATCAGTGTTGTTTTGGGCGTTGTAGCGAGTTGAAGAGGACAACAGGCGTCTCAGATTTTCCTGAATTTTAAATCGATTAGGGAACCATGATGGAGTTCCATTACTCAGTACTTCCACATAAAGAGCATTTGGCTGATAGTCTGCCCCTATCGCGCATCGGGTGCAATATGGGGGAAAGGGTTGGTCTGAAGCATTGTGGTGAAGTAATTCCTATTTTAAACACAAAGAATACCCCTTGCACCAATGAATTGTTACACCCAAACGTTATTCTAAGCAGTCAACAAGTTTCACAGGCTGGGTTTAATTAAATTGCTTGCTTGCTTGCCTTGTAGCAGTTATTGCGTTTCAGTTTTTACGAAATTAAGACATTCGTGGACGAACACGTGGACATTCATTTTGAGTAAGACTTTTTTACTTTTAATGGGAATACTTTCAGAACTATGTAAGCTATATTTTAGTTATACTATTCTTAAATATATTTAAGTTTAAATTAATCTTATATCACATTTTTTGTAAATACAAATGAATACACTTTAAGGGCTGGGCCACACAGAAAGCCATCTGTCGCGGCGAGCATTGATCCAACGATCATTACGGCAGTTTGTAATATGTGGACATCACATAGGATGCGATGTCTTTGTAAGCGCTACAGTATATTGGTCTCTTCTTATAGAACAAATCGTGCTAGTTTTCATATTTTATTATTTTTGTTGCAATATACTGTGCCTATATGCACTAAATTATGTTGTTATAATTATAATATTAACAGCAATTATATTTTACACGTTTAAAAATAGATTATATCGATTATGTAAGCCTTGTAATAGATATAACTAGTTACGGAGATATTGAAGAAGAAGTACGACGACAAAGCTTAAAAGCATGTAAAGCGGCGAGATCTCTTAATGACGTAACCTGGAAGAATAAACACCTAAGACAAGACACGAAAACAAGAATATATAGGTAAAGCAGCAATTAAACTTACATTAACATACACGGCGCAGACAAGACCTGACACATCTAAAACGAGACAACTACTAGAAACAACGAAGATGAAAATATTCCGAGGAATATCAGGGAAAAGTCTGTTGGATAGGAAAAGAAGCGAAAACATAAGAAGAGCATGCAATATAGAAGACATAAATGGATGAGTGAAAAACGGAAACAGGAGTGGAACGAACACATTAGTAGAATGCCAGAACATAGAATAGTACGAATAGTACGAGCTAAGTCACTAAATGGACGAAGAAGTATTGGCAGACCAAGAAAAAGATGGTGCGATAATTTAAACTATTTAGAAAGCTAATATTGAAGAAGAAACAGGAATTAAAGCCTACATTCAAAAAGGAAGAAGAAGAAGAAGGCAAATAAATTATTTTTGTCAAAATAAAGCGATACTTGTAATATTCCGTTCTGCAGCTACTTTAATCCTTGCTCCTACATTCATTACCGCATTTTTACATTTATGGAAAGTCCAAACAAATATACATATTTTCGCACTTTTTGAATAAGTAATTCATTTTTACCAAACTGATCGTGCGATAAATCTGTAATTTTGGACAACTGTATTGCCTGACAAAGACTAGTCGCTGCGACAGATCGTTCTTTGTGCGACTGGGATGATGCTATACTGTGAAACACAAGTAGACCGTCCCCCGCCCTCGGTCAGATATCGCTACCCACCGCGAAAAATGGCGTTTTGTGTACCCGAGTCTTAATGTTGCTATTTAAATTTTATTGTAGAAGAGGTTTTACACTCGATGAGGCACTGGAAATCGCTTATAAATATGGTTTAGATGCTGAAATATATTTTGAGCCTCCATAAACAAATGTGGATACTGATGGTTCATTTCTAGGTACATTTTCTCCATTTTACAGATTAACTTCTTTACGAATCTAATCAAGAAAAATCCATCATACACACTACAAATAAATTAATATCTCAACTCTTATCTGATAAAATAACTAACCGACTACAAGACAGACACAAGATCAAACAAAATTTATTTCTCGGTGAAGAAATATCGATATGAATAGGAAGACATGAAGCATCAATCAAAGCATCAGATTCTCGTATTTTAGACAACATTAGATTTGTTCGAATGAATTGGTTTTGTTAAACATGTTAAACATATAAAAAAAATAAAAAGAGATGTGCTCTTACTATCTGTAAATCTGCAAAAATAAGCTTTCATTCTTTTTGAAAACGGGGACACGGAAATTAGCTTGCAGGTCAATATAGATACGATTAAGTACATGTTAGTAACCAAAAATTCAGGACTAAGAATTAGACAAAACATTTCTGTAAAAGAATATAATTTCGAAGTTGCCCAGGGATTCAAATACTTGGGAGCAGTAATAACAGCCAAACACAGTTTTAAAAAAGATATATCAGCTAAAATCATATTAGAAAATATAGCGTATTACTACCTAGTATCGCTACTTAAATCAAAATTGCTCTCAAAGGTAGCTAAAACAGAGGAATGTAATTCGTCCTATAATAAAGTATGTAAGTGAGACGTGGACAATGAACCAGCGTAAAACAACAAAATTATTAGTCTTAAAACGGAAGATTTTCTGGACGATCGTTGGGCCTTATAGAGACGGGATGACAAGAGAGTGGAAATGAAGACCTAACCAGGAATTTGAAGCATTTATGGAGAAGAAAACATACCTTAAGGCAAATCGTATAAGATGGGCAGGAGATGTGCTAAGATTTAATGAACAACATTCTAGTAAAAGCCTAATGGAAAAAATCAGTTAATGGCTCAGGAAAAATATAAGGAAGAATACAGGAACGAGGGATGTACGAAAGATGGGATTTGATTGATATTTAATATACATACAAAAAAATCTAAATTATAGAAAAAAAAGTAATTTCGGCGCTAATGGGTAAATTGTTATAAATAAAAGAATGTATTTATTATGTATCTTTGACATAAATATAATTTTTTAATAATTATTTATTGTACTTACCTACAGACATAAAGGGTTGGGTAAATTCTACCGGTTCTACTCTTTCTTTGTTAATTGTCAAATCGGAAACGGCCAAATCTGCACGCTACAAATTATATAGTATATGTATATATTGTGAACACTGTGTTAAAATAAAACTAAATAAAAACAAAAAATAGATAAGACCAAAAACAAGATGGCTAAAAACAACAGTTGAGTGGAGCTTGCTTGGTATGGAATATGGTCTTAACACCTCAAATAAACGAAACAAACTTTCGTCACTACATAATAAAACGAGGTAGTTGGCATAAGAGTTAAAGTATTTACAGTTAGAGCTAGATAATAAAACCTGTCGGTGGTCAGGAATATAAATGGAGAAGAGATTGATGACTTTGGACAACTCAGAAAGGCACTTAAGAACGCCGTTGAGTTGGTTACCGCGAAGAGAAAAAACAAAGAAAGAACCCACTAAGCTCGTAGGAATTATACAAGAAGCCAGGGTGCGCACGAGCTTAGATAAATATACAAAGTATCAAATAAGAAACTAAATAACAAAATAAAGAAAGAAAAAAGGAAAGGTGGTAGAACTTAATAAATGCGCTAGAGAACGATATTTGGGTAGTCCTGGTTCTGTTGGACATTAAAAATGCCTTTAATTGGGCAAACTGGAGCCTCATTATCGACAAGATTGCCGAAATTGGGGCCCCGGATTACGTATCCAACATAATAAAGGACTATCTAGCGGAAAGATGCGTATACATTACAAAGAAGAGTAAGATGAGGATGACTGCTGGAGTAGCCCAAGGGTCGGTCCTGGGACCCATCTTATGGAATATCTTATATAATGGGGTACTAGAAGAAAATAGAACAGAAGAAGTAAGGATAGTAACATATGCATATACTAATCGAAGACTTATAAGTAAAGTAAATAAAGTAATGGAAAAAACCGCGAAATGGATAGAGGAAAACGATTTAATATTAGCAGTAGAGTAGACTAAAATAATTATCTTAAGGAGACCGCGTGACTGTAAAGACCGAAACTTTCAGTTCAGTGGCTCCAATCTAAGACCCCAGAGAAGAAAAACAAAATATCTAGGAATCATATTCGATATATAAGAAGACATTCGGCCAGCATGTACAAAAAGCATGTCGGAAAACAGAAGAGAAGACCTCGACCCCGCAGAAGATAATGCCGAATATAGGGACTACCGTTACAATCCATCATGTTCACAATATTATATGGGGCCCCAGTGTGGTACGAGGTCATAAACTAGTCAAAATATAAAGACGTACTTCTTAAAGCATAGAGAAAATCGTCAATCAGAGTATACGGTGCGTACAGAACTGCATCAACAATTGCTCTATAGATAGTGACCGGGGTTATACCGGTGCATATTCTGGCCAACGAGAGAGTCCGAATGCGTCGAAGGGGCAACGGAACTTTAGGTTCAGGACCAGAAGAAAGAAGAAGTCTGGAGATGTGGCAGGACCAGTGGTCAAAGGAAATAGGTAAGGCCACCTGGACAAGTGCCTTTATCCCTGATGTAGTGAGTTGGTACAAATATATACACCATGTTCAAGGCGAGCAAGGGAGTGAGTTTAGTTCGTGAGCAGCTGGTTACAGTTAGGTGTAATCAGCTAAATCCAACACACCTAAGACACCTTACCAGATGTCTCGGGAAGATTATCACTTCCCAAAAACAAAAGAAGATACTCAAAACTGGCATTCGTCAGATCAGGTATTTTTCTGGGATCATCGACGCATGAGTTTTAAGATAACAGGTAATAACCCTATTAAGCATTTAAAGGGATTAGATGTGGAAGGCAATGACAAATTGTTCGATCTCAAAAAAACTAATTCAGCTTATTTAAATATGTATAAATGGCTTTAAATTCAGAAGTAACCAACAAGTTAATAGACATAGGTAACCAACTCTTAGAATCTTTTGAAATACCAAACAGATTTATGACTTCTCAAAATCTTAATATATAAAAAAAAATTAGTCCTTTGCTCATGTATGCGTGTGAGACGTGGACGATGACAAATGCAATGGAAATAAAAGTCAGATGTTTTGAGAGAAAAATTCTTAGAAGGATGTTTTGTACTCTATTAGGACCTAAATACTAACCAAGACCCAACGTGAACAAATGCCGACGTAAAACAACTAGCGACGTCGTTCATGAAATAAAATACAAACGTCAAAGATGGTCATGTTCATAGGCTCCCTAATAACCGCCTTTTCTAGCTAATCTAGAAGGAGGTTCCGACAGTGAGAAGGTTCTTCGGATGCCTACGAATGCGATGGGAAGATAACATACGGTCAGATTTAGGGACAATGGGGCTACCGACTGACCCAAAAATCATGGACGACCGTATGAGATGAAAGCAAATTGAGCAGTTAGCCAAGACCTATCCCAGATTGTAGTGCTACAAAAGGAACAGAAAGAGCTGTCAAGGAGATTCATCGTACAATTTTAAAACGACTTCAACGCATATCGAGGCGACTAGGATTACTGTTTAGGCAAGATTAAACTGAAAATAAGGAGTGTACTGGTCTTAGATATTATTATTGCTGAAGAATTTCAAGAGGTTGTCGTGTTAACGTTTAAAGATAATGGTCTCCAGAAATATTAGGAAATTGCATCAGTAGGTTACGCTGGTGAAAAAGGAACCTTCCAAATCAAAGTACAGAAATCTGATAAAAATTTGATGTCCAAAAGATGAAGCGAATTAGGCGAATATCGCAAAACTCTGACTGAATATAATAACGAACTAAGAAGGGCAAAAATAAAATCGTGAAAAAGGCATTGTAAAGATATCGAATTATTCAAAAGATAGGAATACTCAAATAAGTATGCCTTCACTTCAAAGACGTCCATGAGGCTCTGTTCGCAGTCCAAGTTCTCTTTCAAACATTTGTAGACCTAAATTGTGATGTTTGCTTGCTGATTATCAAAAGAAGTTCGATAGAATTAAGCACGACGGGCAAATGAATATACTGAAATCAATCCTGTATCAATCAAGACTCTATAAATACACCCTGTAATGTATAAATATCTAAATTAAATTTTTTACCCCGTCTATAACGTCTGCAATCATTCCTGTCCATTTTCCAGATAAGCTGTCGAAATGACCATGCATGTTGTCATTTCTAACCATGAACGTATATTGGAATCCTAATATTTTTGCGATTTCTTCAATAAGATCTATTGCATATCCTTCGTATCTGTCATTGCCTGACAAACGATGAGGAGATTCTTTTAATTGTGCATAAGGTTTAGTCTAAAATAGAAATAGAAGTTTTTAATAAAAATGTATATATTAAGTATAGTATTTAAAGGTTTAATGTCTATATGTGAATTTAGAACCTGATATATATTATATTCAATCGAGAATGTACCAATTTAGAATATTAAATAAAAAAAAAGGGAAGAAGAAGAATAGGGATAGGAAGTTATCTATGAGAATGGACTTCAGTAGATTGAGATTCTTCTTTGTAAAGCGGGTGTGTCAACGTGAGTACTCTAAAGCTGAGGGCTTGTACCGGGTTAAGTTTATATCTGATTGGGTGTGTCGAATGGTAATTTAAGAAACGGTTGCTAGCTATTTTTTTTCTGTACCAGGTAGTGACTAATCTGTTATCAGGTGTGCGAATAATTCGCATTTCTTAAAACGGGATACTGTTATTAACCTCAAATTCACACGTAAATTGTAGGGAAGGATCAAAACAGTTAAAAACTGATAGGGTGCCTACCGTCTTCTCCGGTAGAGTTGCTAAAATCAGATCGTCGACATATCGTTTTACAAAGGGAACCTGGAAATCTAACTTCTTGATACTCTCATTAATAAGATCGTCTAGTACAAAGTTGACTAGAATAGAAGAAATCATGGATCCCATGGGTGTTCTACAACTTTGACGATAATATTTGTCATTGAAAATTAAATACTTGGTGTCAAAAGTCAATTTTAATAAGCCGGAGAAAGTTTCCCAAGATACCGGACTGTGAGGTTACATTTGATTCCAATGGTTGCGGAGAGCAGTTGATACACTGGAAAGTGGAAGATTTGTGAACAAGGATACTACGTCAAAGCTTACTAAAACAAAGCCTCTGGGTAGTTAATAATTATTAATAAATTCACTGAACTGGAAAGAATAACTTATGTTGAAGTCATTATTAAAATTTTATAATTGTGAAAGAATGTTTGCTAGAAATTGAGCTATATTTGCGTTCTGCGCATTTATTGATGATAATATGGGTCGCATACTCAGTTTGGAGGGATTTTAAAGTCTTTTATATATATATATATATATATATATATATATATATATATATATATATATATATGTATATATATATATATATAATATATATATATATATATATAATATATATATATATATATATATATATATATATATATATATATATATATATGTATATATATGAATATATAATATTGAAATAAAGCTAAAAGAAAATAGGCAAATAAACGATAACAAGTGTAAATGATATTAACCATAATTATCAGAGATGTTCTTTCAACAATTATGTAAAGATAATGAAACTAATTAAAAACAAAGGGGATATTTGTTTTACTAACAATAAACTTATTATCTTGAACCCTAGTTTTAACTAACAGAAATTACTTAAATTATACTAACCAGTGTAATCAAAACATTCACGTTTCTATCCTCAAGCTCTAGTCCTTCAGGTTCCTCTTTATCGTCTTCAAATTCTAATACGACATTTTCACTTAGACCAACAGTCGTGTTCCAACTTCCTCTTTCTAACTTTGCTCCCCTTATTTGGTATATGGTTAATTGGAATGCGTTTCTAAATCGGTCTGATCCAAATTCGATTATTCCTGTAATTCCTTCATAGGATCCCTAAAAAAAAATAAAATTAACACTTAAGCTGTAGTAATAAGCTTAAAATATAACCAAAGGTGAAAATACGAACTGTTAATGAATATAATGTGGTAGGAAGATATGGTGAAGACAAAATAAACAACAACGGAGAGCGACTCATTGATCTTTGTGAAACATTACAGCTTAAAATAATGAATGGATTTTATCAACACAAAGATATACATAAATTTACCTGGGAACAACCAAAGAAAAAGATAAAATCTATAATCGACTATCTCATCCAACCAGAAAACAAAAGGCTCCAAACAAATGACGTAAGGGTGTATCGTGGTGCCGAATGCGGATCTGACCACTATATGGTGGTCGCAAAAATAACCATACACTACAGGAAAGTAAACAAGAACAAAATTGAACAGGAGAAGGTAGCAGCTTCCACAAAGATAAGATATAATATTGATAGCCTCAAACAAGAATCAGTACAATTCCTCTACAAACTTAGACTAGCCTCAAAACTAACTCACTTAACTCGAAGAGAAACAGCCGAAAAAGAATATCAAGATATAAAAAATTGCATTCATCAGGCGGCCAAAGAGGAATTGGGGTACGAAGAAGCTGACAAAAGAAAAAATCCTGAGTGGTGGAACGAAGAAGTAGGAAAATTAATTAAAGACAAAAAAAAAGCTTATCAAACATGGCTATCCACGAAAGACTCAGAAGACCGCAGAATTTACAGCAGACTCAACAGGGAAGCAAAGAAGGAAGTCACTAAAAGAAAAAACGAAATGTGGGAAGAGAAGTGCGAAGAGATGGACCGATGCTTAGGAGGAACCAAAGTGACACAAGCTTGGAAATTCATAAAAAGTATTAGAAAAGAAAGAAAAGATGAGGGAAATATAAACCTGATTCAAAATAAAAAGTGGGAAAAATATTACGAAACGCTATTAACAGAAAGTAGGCACGAATTTATGGAAAGACCCGACCATATCTCAATGACAGAAAACTCAGAGGTGCATAAGATAAACAAAGAACTGAAAAAAGAATTGAAACAAATGAAAAATGGAAAAGCACCTGGGCCTGGAGACATTCCCATCGAGTTGGTGAAACATGGACCGGATGCTCTTTTGGAAAGCATATTGAATATTTTTAATAAATGCTTAATTGAAGGCCAAACGATTCCAGACGATTGGAATTTGGCCCACATTAGCCCCATTTATAAAAAGGGAGACAGAAAAGAATGCGGAAATTATAGAGGCATTAGCGTAACTAGCTCGCTGGGAAGGTTATATGGTCGTATATTGAAAAGAAGAATAGAAGAGGAGTATAAAGAAATTGAAGAACAAAGCGGCTTCAGAGCAGGAAGATCGTGCGTGGACAACACATTTACCCTTCAACAAGTAATTGAAAAACGAACAGCTCGAAACCTCCCTACGCATCTGGTATTTATAGATCTGGAGAAGGCTTATGATACAGTTCCTTTAAAACTCTTATTTAGTGTCTTGACGAAAACGGACCTTAGTAAAACATATCTAAAAGCAATACTGAACATCTATAAATGTCCTCAAAGCACTGTAAAAACAGGAAATACTTTCTCAAGGGTATTTACAGTAACGAAAGGCTTGAGACAAGGATGTTGTCTTTCCCCTACCCTATTCAAAATATATATCCAAGAAGCACTGCACCAGTGGAGACAAAAATGTGCGGGAATGGGGTTGAAGCTTAACAACCATTATCTGACAACGCTGTTCTTTGCAGATGATCAAGTACTAATTGCAAGCTGTGAAGAAGATGCAGATTATATGCTTAGAAAGCTCAAAGATGAATACGAAAAATGGGGGATGAGTATGAATATGTCTAAAACAGAATATATGCGAATAGGCAATGAAGACGAAGACCCGGATTTGGAAATTAGACAAATGAACAGGTGCTACGAATATAAATATTTGGGAAGTATTATCTGCAGTAAAGGAACAACGGAACGAGATATAGACTATAGAGTGCAACAAGGCAGGAAGAGTGTTCAAATTCTGAATTCGATACTTTGGTCCAACAAAGCTACTATGAGAACTAAAATGACTATCTACAAAGTAATTGTAGAGCCCATTCTTACATATGGAGCAGAATGTTGGCAAATGACAGTAAAAGGAAAGAAAAAAGTTGACACGGTTGAAATGGACTACCTAAGAAGAGCTTGCCGTATATCAAGAGTAGAACGTATACCTAATTCTGAAATTAGAAGAAAAACAGATAGAGTACATACAACTTCTGAAAGAATAGAAACTAGACAGTTAATATGGTATGGACACGTACAGAGGATGGACGACAACAGATGGCCAAAAAGAGCTATGGAATACAATCCAAGTAATAGAAGGAAACGAGGAAGACCAGCCAAGTCTTGGATACAAGGTGTTATGGAAACCATGAAAGATAGAGCAATTGATGAAGACACCTGGAGAGATAGAAAAAGATGGCGATCGAAATGCGGAAAGCGGCAGAAGCTGTAGGATCCCCGCTTATATATATATATATATATATATATATATATATATATATATATATATATATATATATATATATATATATATATATATATATATATAATGAATATAATGCACTCAAAAGCAGAATTGTAGGAAGACGTAAAATTGCGGGAATGATTTGTAATCACCGATAGGAACGGAACATGAAGTAGAACTACATTAAGGCCACTTTGCCATTATGACAGATATATATTTAATTATATTTAATCTTAGGTTCATATGGAATCATATGCTTGCTGGAAATCTATGAAAATTTGGTGCACATCGCGGTTGAATTCCTAATATTTATTGGAATAAATATCTGATCTATAGTTGACCTTTCAGCACGAAAGCCGCATTTCTAGTCGCCTACAATATCTTCCGAATATGGTGTGAGTCTCTTTAGCAAGATAATTAATAACATTTTATATGATGTGCTAATAAGCGATATGCCTCTATAGTTTCGGAATTGTTCTTTGTTTCCTAAATATGATTTCATAAAAAGAAGTAAATTTTAAATGTAAAAATTAATGTAGAATCACTGTGGAACGGCTCTACAAGACAAATGTACCAAAGGAGGCTAGCACAGAAAATACAGCTGAAACAAATAGACGACATCGAAGATATAAACGCGAGCTTGGAGAAAATTAAAAACAACATTGAAGAAGCAGCAACAGAAACAACAACAATATGCCATGGCTCAGAAAAGAAATAAAAGAGAAATATAAATAGAAACGAGAGGCCTACGCGAAGTACAAAATATCAAATACACTAGAATCCCGAGACATCTATAGAAGATTACGAAATGAAAGAAAGAAATTGGTAAGAAGAACAAAAAATAAACACTGGGAATAGTTTACAAATAGGATAGACAGCGACTTCTAAGGTACACAAAAACAAATATAAAGATTTATAAGAAACCTACGGAAAGAAATTGCAGAATTGAAGGAATGCAATAACATACCAGCAAACGAATGGGAAAGATACATGACGGAACTGTTTAAAGGAAACGAAAATAATAATCAATACAATAATGTACCTGAATTAAGACACGAAATAGAAATCAGTTTTCAGAAAGTAGAGATAGCCATAAATTCACTCAAAAATAGAAAGTCACCAGGACCAGATGGAATAACCAACGAGTTTCTTGACCATGGAGGAGAAAGTATAACCTGAGAGATAACAAAACTCATACAAAAACCAATATTGGACTGCGAGATGCCAGACGCATGGAGAAACAGCATAATGATACCAATGTTCAAGAAAGGAGATAAAAAAGACCCCAACAATTATAGAGGTATAAATCTACTGAACTCATCAATAAACTAACAACTTTATCAGGTGAACAACAAGGATTCAGATCCGAAAGATCCTGCGTAGACATTGTATTTGTACTACGACAAATCACAGAAAGGGCCATCAAGTACAATAAATTAGTATATTTATGTTTTAAAGACTATTAAAGGCTTTAGATCAAATCCAAGTCGAAGACGTCTTACATTTACTTTATAAAAGAAACATACTAATAAATATTATACAAACCATCGAAAACATCTACATTTAACCACAGTATATACCAGTACAGCGGAGTCAGACAGGGTGACTCGTTAAGTCCACTTCTCTTTAATATAATAATGGACGAAATAATACAAGCAGTATGTAAAGGTCACGGTTACAGAATGGAAAACAATAAAATCCAAATATTATGTTATGCAGACGACGCCGAAACGGAAGACGATCTCTAAAGATTAACGCACATCTTCAATATAACAGCCAAGAAATACAACATGATAATATCAGCAGCAAAAACCAAATGTATGACATGTAAATACCAACTACGATGCAAAATCTAAATTGATGGGAAAATAATAAAGCAGGAAAGAAGGTTCAAATATCTGGGAATAGATATAACTAGTTACACAGGTGTTGAAGAAGTACGACAAAAAAGCTTAAAAGCAAGTAAAGCGGCGGGATCTCTTAATGTCACAACTGGAAGAACAAACAAAAAAGACAAGATACAAAAACAAGAATATGTAAAGCAGCAATTAGACCTATATTAACATAGACGAGACGCCTACTAGAAAGAGGCATGAGATACAGAGATGAAGATACTTCGACGAATATCAGGGAGAAGTCTGTTGGATAGAGAGAAGCGAAAACATAAGAAGAGCATGCAATATAGAAGACATAATTTTGGATGGGTAACAAAAGGAAAACAGGAGTAAAATGAACAAATTAGTAGAATGGCAAAGGATAAGATAGTATGAATAGCACGAGAAAAGTCACCAAATGGAGGAAGAAGTATTGGCAGACCAATAAAAAGTTGGTGCAATAATTTAAGCAATTTAGGAGACTAATATTGAAGAAGAAACAGGTTTACCTACAAAAAGGAAAAGTAAAGAAAAAGACATGAAGTATCGAGATACAAAACCATTGCAGAGGACAAGCAATGAGATTCTACTAAAAACTACTTTCAAAAAAAGGCAATTTCTTTTTAACCACTTTTATTGGACATGTCAAACAATATTACAATACCTGATAAAAATTTAATCAAATGAAGGGTCCAGGGGAAGAACGGCAATAGGCCATTTGGATTGATTTCGAGAAAATTGAAAATTAAGATTTATAGACTAATTATAAAGTCAAATTTAAATACAAATAATCACAAATAATAGTTTGGGTAAATAATATATTTTTTATTAAAAAACAGCAAAAATAAGCTTTTAATGAAAATAAATGAGGTAGAAAAAAATTTAATACAGACATATACGAGCCACTTTTCTCCCATATTAGACGTCTATTGGCGGATTGTCGACAAATTCGTCATCGCCCTCTACGGATTGTTCGACAACTGTTAATTGTTGATAAAACAACCTGGATTATCCGATTGAAAATTAACCGATTATCCTTGCTACAAAATTTAAGCATTCTGATTGGCCGAATTGGGAAAGGGCACTTCGTTTCATATGTCGGCGATAAAAATGTAGTCCAATATTGAAAATTAAAATTTTTACTACAATCAATCACTTCAAATGGTGTAGGTTTCAAACGGCAATTTCTCAATTCGTTGATAGACATGTCGTGGAATGCAAATTTTAGATTCCCCATGTCTCTATTAACATCTTTATCAACGTCTGTTATACCTTGCATTTATAGAAGGTTCAGATTAAAGCAGAAATCTGAATTTGTTTCGAAACTATCTTACCGATTTTTCAACCATAATCACTTTAAATCATCATTGTGGCAGTGTTGAACAATTAAAGTGGGTAAAGAAGATGTCATAAAAGGTGTGATCGGAAAAAAAATTAAACAACAAAAAAATAACAATACACGGACCGATAAAGGATGATATAAAGAGAATCCGACTGATATCTCATGAAACATGTGGCAACTGTGTACGCTATCGTTTGAAATGCTTTGATGTTATTGCTGAAACCGAAAGAAGATGTCTAATCGCTGAGTTTAATATGCGTACAAAGGATGTTTAGGACAGCTATCCAAGTACGCTTATCACTGTGTTTCTCGTAAAAACGCAGGACCTCACCTTTGATGCGAGTGTTTATAATGCGATATACTCGTTTATAATCAAGATTAAAATTAAAGAGACTCCCAAGACGTTCCTGTCTGTTACAAGGCATTTACAGCCGTTCACGGAATCATGGCTAGAAGAGTTCAATATTTACACCGGTCATTGACTTCTATGAGTTTAAAAGATGAAAGAGATTAACATTGGAATAGACTCAGAACGATCTTCACCGAAACAGCCTCACATATGAAAGATGCAAATGAGGCAAATCAAAAAACAGAACCCTCTACAAAACAAGAAGCTTCGTTACTTCTATGATTTTCGCATTCCTATTCATTTATCAAAGAATAGTGACCTGCAACACCTAATACTAAATTTATAATCAACGAAAATGTCAAGAGGTTTCATCATAATTTAGTAACTAATACAGTTTTCCTGGAAAGTTACGATGATGTTTGGTTTGATTATAAGGAAGATGATGAGTGACTTGGGAAATTTTTACTATAAGTATATGCGTCGAAAGTTTGACTTATTAATAACAATGTAGTAGATATTTTGATACTTATTAATGTGAAAATCTTGATGAATATATTTTAGTTTTGTTTTTCACATTCCATATTGGCAAATTACTTAGAAAGAACACTCAATGCCATTGAACGTATTCGTTTTAACATCAAAATGAAAACAATTTCACCAGTAATTTAACAAGCACTCAATTTCGATTTTCTTAAGTTTTTAAAAAATAAAACCTCATCGTTTTTCCATTGAACCTCTTATTTATATCTAATTTTTATACGTACCATTTGAAGTGTGTTAATTATATTTAAACCGTATATCCAACCATCTGTGTTATCACATGACAGATATTGACCTTGTGTCACCTCTAAAGCTTTTAGAGTCTTCAAAAAGACGCTAACTGAATCTAGGATCAAAGCAGTTTCTATATCTAATTCCGGTGTTCCACATTCGAGTTTAAAAGTAACGTTGTATAGATGACATAATTCCATTGAAGCTCTTGCAGACATTTCATCATTTGGTTTGGTGAGATGAACCTAAAATTAAATTATAATATACTTGTTTCCTTAAAATGTAGCTAGCAAATTATTTTTACTGAAATTCCGATTTATATTTTTTCCAAAATGAACTACAGTAAAACCTCGATATAACGGACTACTTGGGGGAATGGGGTGTCCGTTAAAGCCGAAAGTCCGTTAGATAAAAATATGTTTAAAATAAATCAAAACACTTTTATGTTAATATATATGTACACTGTATTCAGATATATATATATATATATATATATATATATATATATATATATATATATATATATATATATATATATATATAAGAAATACAAAATACAAACAAAATTCTATTTAATTGTCTTCGGACATTCGTCGTGAAGTGACGTTGCTGTTGATATCAACGCGTTTGCTGTCTGTAATCATATTTTGAAAAATGAATCAAGTTTTGTTTGCAATTTCGATGTTTGCTGTTTTTTTATGATCAACTCTCTAAAATTACGAAAATGCGTAGAGTACAGTTGAACTTCGTTATCTAAAGAATATAATCAATTAATGTTATTAGAGCGTCGAGATGCGATCTTACCTCTGATAATTTTATTTTTGGCAGTGTTGTTTTGTCATAAACATGTCATTTGTTCATAACTTCATCTGCTATTTCACTTTCAGTCATGATGTTATATACAGGGTCACCTTCTCTAGCCCAGAGTCACATTCTTTAGATCTACTTCTTCTTCTTCTTCACATGCCATACACCAAAGTGCGTAGGCGACTATCTCATTACTAGAATTCTGTTCTTGGCGGCGTGACACAGCTCGCCTGTATTGTGTATTCCTGTCCATTCTTTAATATTTCTTAACCAGGATAATTGTTTGCGGCCGGCTCCTCTCCTACCTTCGATCTTCCCTTGTAGGATAAACTGAGGTATTTCATATTTTGCTCCTCTCAATATGTGCCCAAGGTAACCAATCTTGCGTTTTTTAATTAATTTAAAGAGTTCTCTTTCCACGCCGGCTCTCTTAAGGACGTCATCGTTTTGAACTCTATGCACCCAAGGTATGCGCATCATTCTTCTTAATGACCACATTTCAAATGCTTCAAGTTTGTTGATAGATGTTTTTTTCAAAGTCCACGTTTCCATGCCATAAAGCAAGATGGACCATATGTAGCACTTGACCATTCTGTAGCGTATTTCGAAATGTAGGTTTTGATTACATAGAAGCGGTCTGAATTTTACAAAAGCTTGTCTTGCCATTTGTATTCGGGTTTTTATCTCTTGTTGTGGATCCGATTGGTCATTGATTGTGGTGCCAAGGTATTTAAAAGTTTTCACGCGTTTTATGCGATCGTCACCTATGCATATTATCGGGTTTTCTGGAGGGTTTCTGCTAATGACCATATATTTCGTTTTCAAAATGTTGATTTTTCTACTTCTGGTCTACTTCTAGCCATTGTAAAACATCTTCCTCAGCTACATGTTCTCCTGCATTATTATGTATTGTCCTACAGAAATCAGTAACTTCCAACACTTCTAAATCTATGCATCTTGGCCATCAAACAAATTCTTCCAACCATTTTTTAATGTTTGCTCTCTTTCACCATGCTGCAGAAATATTAAAAATTGTTGATTTTAAATTGTAAGACCTAAAGTTTTGCAAGCTACGCTGTCTTGGATATTCTGCATTATCTCCGTCGTGCAATACAACCATTACTTCGTCTAAAAACTTGCGATGCTTAGGTTGAATAAGTGATGTTGTATTTGTTGGCAAAAACATACAGCTAAAGTTGCCATCTTCTGAACGTAGAATATTTTCAGAGGGGTGAGCAGGAGCGTTGTCCAAAAGCAATAAACATTTCACGTCTGCTGGCGTTATTCCCAATTTCTTCTCTTGAAATTTTCTCACTGAAGGTACAAATTCTTTGAAAAACCAATTTTTGAAAATATCTAGAAATGTGTCCTCTTATGCAAAATTTTATTGAAATTTTTTGTAAAATACAGTGGTACGGGACGGGTTAAGCATGTATAATATTAACAGTCCGTTCTTATTTTTTTTTCTACATTTGACCGGATTTTTTGTCCGTTATATCCGAAGTCCGTTAAATAGAGATCCGTTATATCGAGGTTTTACTGTACTTATTACTTGTTACGTACGAAACATCAAAATTATGGCTACTAATTATAATTTTTCAGTGTGAAAACTAGATCCATCTACTGGTGCAGACTTTGTATTTTAAAACTTTTTATTTCTAATGGGTTATAACTTTTAGACGGCTTCGAAATTGAGAGTGGTACAGAGACGAATGGAACGATATATACTGGGAGTGACGTTGCGGGACCGAATAAGAAACAAAGATCTGCGCGGAAGGACGAGTATTGCTGATTTTGTGGAACGCATAGCGGAACTTAAAAGGAATTGGGCAGGCCATGTAGCGAGAATATATGACTCACGATGGACGAGTAAAATTACACATTGAAGGCTAAGAGCAGACAAACGTAGTAGAGGAAAACCACCTACACGTTGGGCTGACGACATCTGGCGTATCACGAAAAATTGGCAACAAAGAGCACAAAATCGTAAAGAATGGAGGAGTTTAAGGGAGGCCTATATCCAGCAGTGGACGTGATAAATGAAGGCTGGATGACGATGATAATGATACCTTTTAGATAAAGCGAGATTTTTATACATATTTACGTGACAACCTTCTACCTTTTTGCACATTCTCGAAAGCAGAGCTCTTAGTGGTTCAATATTTTCGATATCAGTAGAAGGTGAATCATCCCCTTTGATATAATATTTTATTTTAAGTTTTGAAACATTGGAAAGGTTATTTTTTATAAATATATAGACTATATTTTGTATGATTGTAAACAAATTTTTAAATACTTGGGATTATTAGAATACTACACCAATTTAATATAACCGCCAAAAAATTTAACATGTTAAGTATCTCAGAAAGACAGAATGCATGGTTATAACAGCAAATTTCATCATCATTCAATCTTCGCTTATCCACTGCTGAGAATAGATCTCCCTCATAATTTTCCATCTATTTCGATCTTGTGCCTCTTGCATCCAATTCCTATGACAACGTTTTAGATCGTCAGTCCAACGTGTTGGTGGACGACCTCTGCTTCGGTAGGCATCATCTCTTGGTCTCCATTCCAGTATCCGCTTTGTCCATTTATTATCTGTCATTCGAGCCACGTGACCTGCCCAGTTCCATTTCAGTGTTGCTACTCTCTCTACTGCATCAGCCACTCCTGTTCTTTGTCGTAGCTGGCGATTTGGGATCTTGTCTCGTAGTGAAACGCCCAACATAGCACGCTCCATCGCCCTTTGACACACACGGATCTTTTCAACTGTTCTCCTTGTCATGGTCAAGGTTTCCGCACCGTAAGTTAACACTGGCAAAACACACTGATTAAACGTTTTTCTTTTAAGGCATATTGGTATATCAGACGATTTTAAAATATGGTTCAGCTTGCCGAAGGCTGCCCAAGTCAGTCTTATACGACGGAGAAGCTCAACTGTTTGGTTATCTTTTCCTATGCGAATCTCATGACCTAGGTATTTATAGGCCATCACCTGGTCTATGGATCTTGTTCCTACGCATATATTCGCTGACTACAAGATTTGTCATCATCTGGGTTTTAGATATATTTATTTTCAATCCCCCTTCTAACGACGAAAGGTCGAGGAAACAGCAAATTTACTAAGATGTAAATTGAAGCTGGAAGGTCAAATAATAGAACAAGTGATGGAGTTAAAATATCTAGTCATCACATAATGTAGCTACGGAAAGCTAGAAACAGGAGTGGAAGATCAAGTGAATAGAGCAACAGAGACGCAGATTGCCTGAATGAAACAATATGGAATTGGAATTAGTTCGCGAAAGGTTCTTGTCCAGATGAATTTATATATTGTGGAATGCAAATTTAGATTCCTCATGTCATTTCATTCATCATCATCTGTTTTGTTACGAAAATTTTAGAAGTCACAGATTAAGGCAATAATCTGAACTTTTGTTTCAAAACCGAGACATTTTTTAATTTCCACTTTTTGTTTGTACTTATTATAAATATTGAATGTCACGTTTTAAAACATGCAGTTTTAAAAAAATACATAAGTAAATCTTACCCCTGTAATAATAGCATCACTGTACATAAAGGAAGTTAAATCTTCAGTGTGAGCATCTAAATTGGTCATTAAGAAATGATAACCTGAACTTAATAAACCAACTTGCTGAATTTGGGTTAAGAGATTTCTTAGATCCCGAATTGGGCAGTCCAACACAAAATTCTTTTGTCCTGACCGTAAGACATTTCGAAGAACTGACCTAAAATATTAAATAAATTATTAACAAATTATAACTAACGAATATATTCAACGTACAAAACATATGAAATTAAACCAAATTTACATAAAAAATGTAAACAACAAATAAAGACTACGTCAGTCAGATAATCAAGAGAGCCAGACGGCCAATTCCCACTTACTTCACTATGAATGATATAGTGGACGATGGTTCAGGCTTTGACCAAAAACTAAAGAGGTTAAAGTATTCAATGATGAAAAAATTGTCAATGTGAGTTCATAATACTGATGTATAGGAGATGAGTTGTGTATAGGGGTGTAGAGTTGTGTTATAGAGGTAGCACCTTTTATCGCAACAACCACATCGAGCACCATAGACGAAAGATGGTTCTTGATTACTGGTCCTCATAAGACAACTAACTCTCACTTATGCCTCTACGTGCCACACCCCGGGCAACTGCATTGGTCTGCAGGCAAAACTTAGTAAGGGTAGCCAGATATGGCGAAAATTCCACCAAGCGATTGCCGGTATAAGCAATCCCACACTTACTAATTAACGGCTTCGGGCGGATGAGTTGGTAAGTGAAAGGGCACTCTTATGTCCTGGTGCTAAGAAATTGTTACCAAAGGCGAACCAATCAAGTAAATGGTCAACGGTTAAAGATCCAATTGGATGCATCTAGTACAATCATCATGGCAATGAGTACTAAAAGAAGAAAAGAAACTGATCATGGGAATCGAAGCCCAAGATCCGGCAGGGGAGAAACAGACAAGGACTCCCAGGTCGTTAACCGGCGAAACCCTTGCAAACATCGGAACAATACAAAGTAAAATTATCAAAAGCAAAAATAGGTGCCTGGAACGTCAAAAGCATATATCATCCTGGTATTTTACCAGGATGATAACATCCTTCAAGAAATGAGAAGAATGAATATAAATATATTAGGTGTAAACGAAACATGGTGGCCTAACTCAGGATACCTTTCGACAGAAACCGGTTCCTTATACTACTCGGGAAACATTGACAACCAGTATAAACGTGGAGTAGCAATTATTGTCGATACAGAGGTCAACAAATCAATAGAGGGATTTGTCCCAATCTCAAAAAGAGTGACGCTACTACAAATAAGGACATCACATACACAACTAAATTTGATCCAAGTTAATGCGCCAACGACGGATGCAACAGAAGATGAAGTAGAAATATTCTACCAACAAATTAAAGATGCACTGAAAATGACAAATAACAGTGAAATCACGCTATCGATGGAGGATTTTAATGCAAAAGTTGACAAGGCAAGAGCTGGAACAATAATGGGAGATCAAGGACTAGGGGAACTTAACGAGAGAGGAGATCGTCCAATACAATTATACCGCGAACAAAGTCTAATATTCAAAAACACGTTCTTTAAATTACTTATGAGACGATTATATCCATGGCGCTCACCAGCAGAGAAACCGAAAAACAAGGTAAGAAACCAAATCGATTATATAATAATTAAAGAGAGATATCGTAGCACCATCAAATCAGTTAAAACATATCCAGGAGCAGATTTCACATCAGACCATAACCCACTAATCGCTAATGTAACGCTTAAGCTTAAACGTATTAGAAAACCCCAAAAAACTTCAAAATTAGATGTTAGAAAACTAAAAGAAGCTTATATAAAAAACAAACTCCAACAGAAAATATAAGGAAACTTTGATAAATTAGATACTAACACCTACGAGATAAACTAACAATGGGAAAAATTAAAAAACTACCTCCTCATTCCATGCAAAGAGATATTAAAAGAACCGATAAGAAAGAGAGACAACTGGATGAGCGACGGAATACTCGCCAAGTTGGACCAAAGAAGATAAGCCAAAAACAAAGACAGTTACAATTACAAAAGCATTAACAATGAAATCAGTAAAATGATATGAGAGGCAAAACCAACTTACTATAAGGAAAAATGTAAAGAGATAGAAGATCTTCAGAACAAATAAGACCTATTCAACTTACATAAAAAGGTTAAAGAAATAGTAGGGCTGCATAGAAGAAACCACAATACAACTCTTTTAAATAAAAATGGAAATACTATGATTACGACTAACGAAAAGCTAAAACGATGGAAAAAATGTATGGAAGAGCTCTTGGACGAGGATATAGGAAACCTATCTATCTTTTAAGGACAAAGAAACAAGAAGAAATAGACATTAAAAAGGAAGAAATATTGTATGCACTAAAAAACAAAAACGAAAAAAGCCTGGGACCAGATCAATTGCTTATTGATATTCTTAAAATAATAGAAAACAAGTACATGGGTGTCCCTTTAAGGTTCTTTAATGAAATTTATCAGTCGGCTGACATACCCAATAAATGGTTGACCTCAAAATTTATTTGTCTCCCAAAAAAAAAAATGCTAGAGAATGCACCGACCACCGTACCATAATCCTGACATCTCACACACTTAAAATGTTTTTGAAGATCATCCATAAACGCATTTACCAAATATATAATATGGATATTGAAAAAACCCAATTAGCATTACATAGAGGCATAGATACTCGTGGAAGCTCTCTTTGCATTCAACGTACTAATCCAGAGATGCTTGGATATGAACAAGATATGTACGTCTGTTTCATAGATTACAAGGCATTCGATAAAATCTGCCACAAAGAGCTAATGGACGTCCTCAAAGCAAAACAATTACAATTCAATGGCCTTTGAATTTTAAGAAATCTATATTATAAACAGCAACACGCATACGCATTAATGAACGCACATCAGAAGATTTCGAAATTAAAAGAGAAGTGCGACAGGGGTGTATATTGTTACTACTACTATACTCTGAATAAATTATGAAAAAAGCTCTTGAGGTAGAAACAGCAGGAATAAAGGTCAATGGAACACCAATTAACAACATAAGATATGCGGACGATACTATCATAATAGCTGACAACCTCTAGGACCTCGAAAAGCTAATGAACAAGAAAGTTGAGTATGGAGAAGAACATAGATTATCAATAAACATCAAGAAAACTAAATTTATGAGGATATCAAAAACCCAAAATAATGATGAAAGCCTGACAATTAACGGTAAATATTTAGAACAAGTTGAAAACTATAGTATATTTGAAGAATAAGCTAGAGTAAATTCTCAGAAAAAAACTAAATTGTTAAGCATATTTTAGTACGTGTGCTTTTCGTACAACGTCAATATTTTAGCTTATTTTACGTTGGGTTTGACTACTTAGATAGAAATTTTTCCATGTCACATGGATTATCGTAAAATTTAAATACCTGCTATTGTTAGAACTGTGTAGGCTAGGGATGATTCAGCTGGTCATAGACGTACTTTAAGGGTATTACATTATTCGTTTCGGTTTGTTAGATATTTAAACCATTTTCAAAGCATATTATATTTATATAAATCTGTTTATTTTAGTAACGTTATTTATGGTTATTTTTGTCGTTATGATAATGACCCATTAAATAACAAGAAATAAAGAAACTCTTAAAATACATAGGTATTTAGTTAATGGTCTTTTGATAGTTTAGATAGAAAAAGTCGATTAGCGAAAGATGGTTTCTTATAAATGTGAACGCTATCTTAAATAGTATAAATTTCGATTTTGTTTGGAAAACCAATGATTAATAAAATGGTTAATGGTCTTTAAATAGTCATTCATTAATATCAGAATGTTCAGTCGATTATAATCGAGTGAAGAGATCTAACACAGTTGTTTTTTGCAAGAGTGAATACTGAGTTTATATACGTGTGATTATACACCAGTTAAAAAAAAGTTGAATTATTTATCACTTAACGAAAATAGTGTTATCCTTAATGTCTACAATTATTATAAGCAACACAATCCTTCCAATACTGTTGATAGTATAGTTGAAATTTCGTCTAAAGTAATAGGATAATTCAAAATCAACTGTATATAACATTTTAAAAGAGAAAAAATCAGCTGGTATACCGCCACCCAAACCGAGACCTGGAAGACCAAAATTGTCGAAAGTGAATGTGGATGAATTTTTCAAAAATGCAATTCGTAGAATGGTCCACTCATTTTTTTTTTAACAAATACCAAATTTATATAAAGTTTTACAAGCCATTAGCGACGATCCCGATTTACCCACAATAAGTAGAGACAAACTTTGGAAAGTTTTGCATTTGTAGGGAGAGTTTGGAAAGACAAAACTATAAAAAAATGTCGACAAGCATTTCTGGAAGGATATTCAACTGGTTTCAAGGAACCAACAGGTAAAGGTCGACGATTAATTGTTACCCATATAGGTAGTATGAATGGATTTCTTAAGGAGGGTTTACTTTTGTTTGAATCAAAAAAGACCTATGATTATCACAAAGAGATGAACGGAGACGTGTTTGAAGAATATTTCGAACAGATGATTGAACTCATACCTAAAAATTTAGTTATTGTGATGGACAATGCAAGTTACCACTCTAGATTAGTTGAACGTTTACCAACTACTCACTTTAGGAAAGATGAAATTGCAATGTGGTTAACTTCTAAGAAATTAATCTTTGACGATACAATGACAAAAGCAGAATTATTAGAGCTTGCTAAAATTAATAAACAAAATTATAAAAAATATATCATTGAGGAGATAGCCAAAAAACGAGGAATTGAAATACTTCGCCTACCACCGTATCATTGCGAGCTAAATCCGATTGAATTAGTATGGGCCGAAGTTAAAGGTAATGTTGCTCGAAATAATACAACTTTTAAATTGTCAGATGTTACTATTCTTTTTCATAAAACAATATCCGAAGTAACGACTGAACATTAAAAATGTATTTTTGTATTTTTACTAAATATATTTTTAATGTATTTTAATAAAAACAAAAATGTATTAATCACGTTATAGATATTGAGAAAAATATGTGGGAGCTTGATCATATAATAAATAGCAGTATAGAACCTTCGGAATAAATAATAATTCATCCCGGATCGGATAACACTTCGTCTGAAACACAATATGAGGAAGCTTAACTTTAAACTGTAGCTCAGAAGGTTATTTTACATTTGAACTAATTACCGTCAACTTCATTTATTATTAGTACTAAGAATATTATTATTTATTAATAGGAATATAAAAAAAAACTTACAGTTTTTGTGTATGTATTTTACGTTTCAGTATAATTTATTGTATTTTATTATTTTATATTAACTGTATGTTTCACAAATAATAGAATTTTTATTCTTTTTATGTGTATCTTTTTATTTTAAACCAGTATTGGATTGGATTAATTTCTTTGTTCTAAATATCCAAATAAATTGAACGCAAACTTTTCTTTCAAGATTACGTTTTAGTTAGAAGATGTGCACGCCTATGTATTTCGAGGTTCGAAGATGAGTATTCTGAGAATTTACTCCAGCTTATTCTTCAAATATACTATACAAAGGAGGTAGAATCGAAGTGTAAACACGCTATCAGTTATAGCAATTAGTGATAATTGAATTTTTAATTTTACCAAGTTTAAAATAATTATTCATAATTTTTATCCACTTATAGTTAATTTTCCTAATCAAATAAGTATGTAGTGATAAGTAGTAGTGAGTGCAGTCTCTTTGCATCTTTAAAACTAAAGTAAGATGCACAATTATTATTTTATTTTGAAGTAAATAAACAATCTACTAAAGTAAGAAATAAAAACAAAGACAGGTTTCTTATTAATTAGTTTTCGTGCCTCTTATCAGTCTGATTTGCTTCAAGGCAGGTCCGGCCTGAGGGGGTACAAATAGTTATTTGGAAATAATGGAACTTCAAAATAATGCTACAATTATTACTGTCAACAATACTAACAATCAACAACAAAGTTACTCAAGAGCTCTTACCCAACCGAAATTCCCTTTAAAAAATCAAGCTATAATTTTCAACTCCCTTAATGGAATAAAACTAGAAGAATATCTTATATCCATCGGAACGAAAATTAGTCCGAAAAATATACTTTTCTCGTCTAGGATATCTAACAATAGAATATGTGTTTATCTATCCAGTGTGGCAAAGGTCGATGAATTCATGAACACTGACAATGGAATAATTACAGTAAATTCAGAACAAATTCAAACTCGCAGATACATTACTCCAAGCCAACGCTTATTATTATCTAATGTGTGTCCATCTATCCCACATGATTGTATAGAACAAGAACTCCGAGAACAAGGCTATAACTTAGTATCTCCTTTAAATTTTCTCAGAATTGGGACAACCAACCCTGAGTATAAACACATTCTTAGTTTTCGTCGTTACATCTATATATCACCTCCCAACAATACGGTCCCAGACTCGATTTTATTATCTCATGATAACATATCATATCGTATTTTTTTGTCTCATGAAAGCCAGCTGTGTTCAAAGTGTAATCAAACAGGTCATTTCTCAAACAATTGCTTAACTGCAGTAAGTCAAGAGCCTACAAACAATACCAACATCCCTACCTCACCAAATGAAATCCCTATCATGACAACTGTACAAGTATATGAAAAATCTTCACCTTCCCAACCTCTAACCCATAACATAGCACCAAATACACAAAATAATAATAACAATATCGATAAACAACCAACCACAGACATATCTACGCCTTCCCCAAAAATAAAGGAATCAGAAAATGTACAACAAACAGGTTCCAAACGCAGTATTACAGACGTAATAACACCTCCTCCGTCCTCACAAACTGAAGTTACATTTTTAGTACCAACTACGCGGAGAAAGAAGAAATCCAAAACTGATACTGAAGAAGAATCATGCTTGCCCAAAACACATGAAAAAAAAACTAATGAAATACTGCCGTTACTGGAACCAACTAGGAAAATATTCGAAGAAGAATCGCTTAAACTCAGTTTTGATGAAATCGTCGATTTCTTTGTAAATGTTAAAGGAAACACAGATCCGTTAAGCTTAGTTAAAACATATACCGAGAATGTTCATGATTTTTTGAACCTATTAGCTAAAATTCATCCTTATTACAAAGACCGAAGTATGAAAAACAGAAGCACGAGAATAAGACGTAAGATTATGAAGCAACTAAAAATGGACCCGATAGCAATGAAGATATATCTAGAAGAAGAATCCGACACCTCTGTCGATTCAGCGTAAAGTACATAGTAAATAGAAGCAATGGCGTCCATAATACAATGGAACGTAAACGGTTTCTTCAGCCGTTACGAAATGCTAAAGCATATTATCTCTGAAATCAACCCAATGATACTTTGTTTACAAGAAACCAACTTTAAGGATTCTAGCCATGCATTCAAGTTTCAAAAATACTCAAACTTTTTCAAACACAGACAAAACGCTGATATAGCCAGTGGAGGGGTTGCTATTTACGTCGATAAACAATATGAAGCCCAGCAATTACAAATCAACACACATAGCTTTGAAGCAGTAGCGATTACAGTAAACATGGAACAAACAATCAATATTTGCAACATATATTTACCTCCTGATCAAATTATAGTCCAAGAAGATTTTGATAATCTACTGCAACAAATCCCCAGCCCCCGCATTATTTTAGGCGATTTTAATTCACACAATCCTATGTGGGGTTCAACAAAAACTAACGCTAGAGGCAAGATTGTGGAATTTTGTATGACCTCACAAAATCTTAATTTGTTAAACGATGGTAGACCCACCAGATTTAGCATTCAAACGGGTAGTCAGTCGGCCATCGACATATCTTTATGTGATCCAATGTTATCCCCAACACTAGAATGGGACGTTATCCCGTACCTATACGGAAGTGACCACTATCCCATTAAAATTACGTTTCCACAACAAAAAAATAACAATATTACCACAACCCCATCGAAATGGAATACAAAAAATGCAGACTGGGAGAACTTTACAAAATATATACAAAATGAAATAAACAACATAAAAGATATTACTCTTAATGACATAGATAAAGACCTAGATACCTTCATATCAATAATTAAAAAAGCAGCAGAAAATCATATTGGAAAAACAAAAACACTAAAATATCATAAACCTTTACCATGGTGGACCACAGAATGCAAAGAAGCCGTAAAAACGTATAAAAGAGCTTTCAATAGGTATAATCATCACAAAACTAGTGAAAATATGGTAGAATACAAAAAACGTCGAGCAGAAGCTAGATATATCCTCAAAAAATGCAGGAAAACATCATGGCAAAAATTCGTTGCAAGTATAAATAGTTCTACCCCAGCAAGTAAAGTGTGGCAAAATATAAGGAAAATATCTGGAAAAAAATGTTCAAATAAAATACCTTTCCTGGCAAAAGATAACAAAATTATAAGCGACCGAAAAGAAATTGCGGAGCTATTCGCCGGTGAATTTGAGTCAAATTCAAGTAACTATTCACCGGAATTTAAGCTCAAGAAACAAAGCATAGAAAAAACGAAGTTGGAATACTACTCTCAAGATGATAATATACTAAATGTGCCAATTACAATGCAAGAACTAAGGGATGCCCTAATGTCAACTAAAAACTCCGCTCCAGGTCCAGACGGCATACCATTAATTTTTTTGTTAAACCTACCAGAAAGTGGAATGTCTTGGCTGCTAAAATTATACAATTTTATATGGACAAATCAGGTCTTTCCATCTGTATGGTCGGACAGCATTATAATTTCTCTGCTCAAGCCCAACAAAGACAGAACAAAGGTAGACTCGTACCGTCCTATATCACTCACTAATGTATCCTGCAAAGTTCTAGAAAAAATTATTAACAAAAGACTATTGTGGTACTTAGAACAAGAAAAACATTTAATTCCACAGCAAAGTGGCTTTCGTCAAAATAGATCATGCGTAGATAATCTATTAGATTTAGAATCAGAGATACATGAGGGTTTTGCAACTAATCAAGAAACCATCGCAGTGTTTTTCGATATTACCAAGGCGTACGATACAGTTTGGAGGTTTAACATTATATCAAAATTACACAAATGGGGAATCAGGGGTAATATGCTAAGATTCATAGAAAACTTTCTTCAGTCAAGAGCTTTCTCTGTGCGCGCCGATAATTCCACTTCAACAAAAAGAATTCAGGAAAACGGAACACCTCAGGGATCAGTTATGAGCCCAACTCTCTTTCTTGTCGCTATCAACGATATACTGGATCATTGCTCCCCGCTAGTTAAGGGAAGACTATATGCCGATGATCTGGTTCTATTTGCAAAGGGCAAGAATATAAAAATGATTCAAAAACACTTACAAGAATCCATTTACAAACTAGAGATATGGTCTACATCAGTAGGTGTACAATTCTCCACACTAAAAACAAGATGCATGATTTTCTCAAGAAGGCACCGGATGCAAAGAACTACACTAAAGCTGTGTGGCAAGCCGCTGGCATTCTCAGACAAAATTAATTTTCTCGGAATGGTATTCGACCAAAAACTAACATGGAAACATCATATTTCAGAAATAAAAAAGTCTTGCCAAAGTGGATTAAACGTAATGAAAACATTATCAAATAAAAAATGGGAAACCGACGAAACCACATTATTAAATATTTATAAGTCACTTGTTAGATCAAAAATAGATTATGGGGCTATTGTATATGACTCGGCTAAAAAACACGTTACCAATCAACTTGAAATCATTCAAAACACAGCACTTCGGATCGCCACAGGTGCATTTAGAACCACACCCGTTAAGAATCTCCAATGTCTTACAGGAGAACCACCTCTTACCCTACGAAGGAAGTATCTAAGCCTTTCGTATGCATCTTCAGTTGCCAGTAACAAATTCCACCCAGTGTTTCGAAATACATTTACGGACCGGTATCTAGAAGCTTATAAAAAAAGTAAGTTCGATCCACCTTTCTATGAAAGAGTCCGAAGAAATTTAAAAGATCTGCAACTGCAAATTCCTGACCTCTATCCTTCAAATCTAAAAACTCCCCCTCCATGGTTAATCATGATTCCCGAGATCAATACGACACTACTCCAATATCACAAATCAGAGACATCACCAAATGTAATCAGACAGTCATTTTTAAAAGAACTCGAGACTTGCGGGGAAAGTTTTTGCATTTATACAGATGCCTCCAAATCTGCAAACGACGTAGGAGCAGCATTTGTCACTCCACATGCATCCTTCCAATTTAAATTAAGGTCGGCCACCTCTATATACTCAGCAGAGTTATATGCAATATTACAAGCCCTCATTCATATCAAAAGTACAAAACAGTCTTCCTCCGTCATTATCTCAGATTCTCTAAACTCGTTAACAACAATTGATCAACTATTCACTAAGAACCCTATAGCCTTACTTATCAAGAAAGAACTTGCAGCCTTACAAGAAACTGGTTCCGAAGTCAAATTTATATGGGTTCCATCTCACATGGGAATACAAGGTAATGAAAAAGCAGACCTCCAAGCAAGGGAAGCTTACAAAAACGATCATGCTACAATAGTGTCAAAGACTATTTCCAGTGATATAAAACAGTTCGTCAAAGAAAAAGTGATCAGTGCGTGGCAAAATGAGTGGAATTTATCGGAATCTAAACTAAAAGAAATTAAATCGACAGTGAGTCCGTGGTGCCTAGTGAACTTAAAAAGAGCTGATCAAGTCAAAATCTCTCGACTTCGATTAGGTCATACCAACATTACACATAAGTACCTAATGAATAAGGAAGACATTCCAGTGTGTGAATACTGTCAAATCAACATTACTGTTAAACACCTCCTAACAGAATGTGGAAAATATACAGTCAATAGACAAAATAACAATATTTCCAACAATTTAAAAACAGTATTAGGTGAACATTTAAACATCAAAGACTTAATTAATTTTCTTAAAAATACATCTTTATATAATTTAATCTAATGTAAAAACTAATGTCGCTAATGACCCAAGTGGTTGAAGCGACTATTTTCTTTGTAAATAAAAAAAAAAAAAAAAAAAAAAAAAAAAAAAAAACTACAAATATCTTGGCACAATAATTAATCACACAAACGATTACTCCAAAGAAATAAAACTTCGAATAGAGAAAGCACGAATAAACTTTAATAAAATGAGAGAGGTACGTTATGCACGAGAACTGAAATTAGACTTGAGAGTTAGGCTGGCAAGGTGCTATATTTTCTCGACTCGGCTTTACGGGATAGAAGCATAGACACTTAACGTGTCGACTACTAAAAAGGTAAAAGCATTTCAACCGTGGGTGTAGAGAAGAATCCTGAAAATATCATGTATCGAGCATGTAACAAACAACGAAGTCATGAGAAGAGTCAACAAATGAATGGAAATATAGGAAACCATTAAGACACGAAAGCAACAATACCTGGGGCATTTTATGCGTAAAGAAAGATACAACATACTTTAATTAATTATACAAGGGAAAATTCATGTCAAGAGAACTGTAGGAAGGAGAAGAATCTCATGGTTGCATAAGGGGAGATGATGGAGGAGATGATACGGATGCACATCAATCATTCGGTTCAGAAGGGTAGCATCTAAGATTAGAATAGCCATGATGATTGCCAACCTTCGTCGCGGAGATGGTACTTAAAGAAGAAGAAAAAGAAGATGAGTCAATACTTAAAATCTTAAGTAGTTTTTATTGGTGTTAAATTTTAGCAACCCGTTTTAAGGCTTACAATATATGCGCCATCATCAGGCCCGAGTACATAAGGCTGAGATTTAACAAAACCACAAGCTAAAAACAACATGAAACAAACAATGAACAAATAAATCAAAAACCTGAATTAAAATTAAAAATTAAAATAAGCCAACGACTATAACATTAAGTAAGTTAGAGAGCAGACAAAAGATAATACGCGGCATAAGTTGTCTAAGAATTGACAAAGCACCTGTACAGCCATTTGAAAATGAGCTTTGTTCTCTCAAATGACCATCTTTCGCAATAATGTAGTAGCTATGTAAAAAGTTACATTATGGAATATGTCTTAAATGTTTTTATTGTTTATTTTAATAATTATAAACAACTAAAAACATACTTACTTTCTGGTTTAATTTGCAATAAATTTTTTGTTTGTAAATATTTTTTAATTAAGAAAATCTCATTTTAAGGAGAAAGTATTTTTAAGAAAGTCGCCTGTTGACGAAAAGTTATTAAATTAACCTATTATATAAGAAAGTTACAACTTACAGATCAGTCACAAGAAAGACTCTTCTCATACAAAAACAGATATAACACACGAAACTAATAACGAAAAAATTTTTTTGAATTTCTTATGGAATACACAGACCTTAAGAACACATTTTATTTGTATTTTAGTAAAGAAAATCTTTATCATGATTTTAATAAATATTACTTAAAACATTTTTCTGAAAATGGCCCAAATTAGTAAATGCACTCGATTTATTAATACCGTAGCAGACGAAGAAGAATAAATTATTTTACTAAAAACTTACCATAAATGAAAAACCAACCATAGAGGAATTAACGAAACTTTTGAAAAATTACGTCAAAATTATTATTGGAAAAATATGAAAACATTCATCACTAATGATATCAATGAATTTTCTATTTGCCAAAAAAAAAATAAATAAATATGGTAGACATGCCCCTATGTTCCGCTAATGCTTACGGAAACCGCAAGTATACACTTATACACAAAATTGTTTAACCATGCCTCTAAGAAACATGTGTACACCATCTGACCCCCAGGTTTCGTTTAACCTTGAATGAAAATTATTGCTTATAAAGACGAAATCTATTTACCATATTGTTATATAAGTATGTTTAATAGGTTTAAGAAACTTACTTGTAATCTCCCTTTTTGTTAGGATCCACATTTTCAACATTTTCAATATAAACAATGATACCTTCATCCTTTGCTTTTTCAATCAAGTCTTTATTTTTCATCAAATGCTCCGGATCAGTATGAAGAAGGGTAAAGCTTTCCCATTCAAGTTTTCTGATGATATCCATAAATCCATTGGCTAAAATCGCAGGACTTGGATAAAAGTTTATAGTTTGTATACCCATTTGAGACGGATTGACCCATCGTGTTAAAATGTGTGGTATGTCTTTTCTTTCCGTTATCGATTGGACTATATCAAAGTTGAGAGATGACTGAGGACCAAACAATCTAAATAAAAATTAAATTATATACATAAATCGTTTAATATATAAATATTTAGTATTATTTACTATATTTAATAATAATTTACCACAATTTCAGTTGAAAATATATTTATTTTACCGTTTCGATTTTTACTTCGGAGTTAATATTCGATTTAAAATTAATAGACAAAATAAGAGACGCAGATAGATATACTGCATATCGAGGAGCCGTGTGATATACGCAACATTACTGTCAGATAGAATCTTAGGAACTATTCAGAACTATTCAGAGCAGCAGCATCTAAGATCAAAATAGCCATCATGATTGCCAACCTCCATCGCGGAGATGGCACGTGAAGAAGAAGAATCTTAGGCCAAATATTAGGGTGTTTTTTTTTTATCTGGGCAAACCTGTTTATAACAAAGGACTAAAATGCTATAATAGCGATAATCCAACTTATTCGTCTAAAGATGGTACAGTATGGTTGTTATGCGAAAACTGAAAAGGCCTTCTTTTCTTTTGTGCAAGAAGAACTGCAAGCATTTATAGGTTTGCTTCTTATTTTTGAAGCCTAGCACGATGCTAAAGACCCAATATGTGTACTTTGAAGCCAAGGTCCAACTTTATCCAACTTTATGTCGGCCTCTCGTATCATCTGCCTTGTATCGCAACAACTTGCAAAAGGTTATGTACTATCTAAGCTTACAAGAAATCTTTTAGTACAAACAAATGACAAGAAATCTTTTAATCCATCTGCATACTTGTGCGTGGATGAGCAGTTAGTCCCATTCCGAGGCAGTGCTCCTATTCTGTTTTACATAAAGAGTAAGCCGAACAGGCACGGCTTAAAAATTTCGATACTGGCTGATTGTAGTTTGGCATGTACAGTGAATATGCAACCCTATTTACTTTTTTTTATAAAAAAATGTAGGTTTTTATTACAGAAAAATTATTCTAGGCAAAGTTGAAAGCAAACCGAAGAAAGGCCAAGGACAAAGAATAGTGATGGAATAACTACTTACTAATAACTAAGGGATATTCAGGATATGGAATAACTACTGATAACTTTTTTACCAGTATTGAGTTAGCTAATAAGCTTTTGGATAAAAACCTTACCTTGTGTGGTACACTGCGTAAAAATAAAACTTTTATTCTAATGGAACTACTTCCAGGAAGATAGAAGGACTTTTCAAGCATGTTTGCTTTTATGGAAAATAAAACCGTAGTTTCCTACGCACCAAAAAAATGAGGTAGTTATTCTTTTATTGACAGAATATAACAATAATAAAATAAGAAGAAACTAATTACAAACCAGACATTATATTACAAAGTATAATATAAGTGTGCAGTGGACAAAAAATATAAATTAGCGAAGGAATTCACGACAGAAAGAAAGAGTAATCGGTGGCCAATGGCAATAATTTTTCATCTGCTAGTTATTGTTGGCATTAACGCCTATAAACTTTAGATGTTGAACAGTCCAGATTGGAAAACAATTGCTTGGATAGGAGAAGAATGTTTTTGTTGGAGTTGGGCCAAGAAAAATATAATTCGTAGATACCAAAATGACAAGTCGTTACACTCCAATATAAAACAATCCGTGTTAGCCATTTTGCCAAAATTAAACGTAAGAAACGAAGAACCTGTTCCCGTTATTGGCACAAAGCAGCGGTGTTTCTTATGCGACATAAATAAAGACAGAAAATATCGAAAATTTTGTATTCGGTGCAATCAGTTCGTATGAACAGAAAATTTAAAAAATATAACAGTTTGTATCAGGTGTGATAATTAAATCATTACTTAAAATGTCACTAAAATGCTTCTTCTTTTTTCATAATTATTTTTGTTTTTATTATTTCTAATAATTTTATATTATTTTTTCAAAATGTAATTATTCATTTATTAATGGTGACAACTTTTTATGTTAAAATACACATTCGCTGCCTATAGAAGCGGATAGAACTCGGCTAGGAGGCATTTTGTGTTTTGAAATTTAAAACAGTTATTATTTCTTAATATTGTGTTTTTAAGCTATTATTATCATTATCTTAAAGATTTTCACAATTCTGTCAAATCCTTTCTCATCGCGCGCTAGCGCGTGATCGGCATTAGTGGTCTGTTTTCTCTCCCGATAGCCGAATCACGCATTCGCGCGTGTCCTGATGTATTCTTATTTATACTAATTTGTAAGTTATAAGTTACAATATAAGTAAATCAAATGTATTTAAAAACTTAAAATGATATACAGAAATAAAAGTGCAAAAAATAGAATACTCCAATTTGTAAATAATAATACTTTTGATATATAAACGTAAAAATACTAAAATTAACACTCCCTAGAATACACTTATTTTCTTGTAAATATATAATTTTATATGAATATGAGATGCGATATATAGGGCGTACAATTATCAAGTTACTTACGAGTTATTTCAGCGCAGTCTAAACAATAGCCAGGACCTCCAGGACAGGTTGAACATATATGTAGATCGTATCTTTTCTTTTGTCATTTTTGTAGCAGTTCTTACACTGCTTTCACAAAATTTTTCTAGCCTTTTTTTCTTGTTGTGTCTTTAAAATGTGATTAGAACTGCTTGGTGCTGTAAATTTAGAATATTTCTTCAACAGTGCTCTTATTACTGACAAGCGAAACTCTTATATTCTTGTCGTTGATCCGGAATTTGGGCATTTAGTAACATCAACTGTAAAATATGTTCAAAAATTTTAGAAGGCCATCGAAGAGTATTTCTTTCACCTGGATGGTATGCAAGCATCTGATCTTGCTTATCTATACCAGACATATATTTGTTATATTGGATAATTGGAATCGGTTTTACTTTCTTCTCTTGTCGTCTTGTAAGAATTTCCAACATATCATTCTTATATTCAGGGGAGATATATGCAAACTCTCTCTTATCTTTCCATTTACCGATCATTGTGCCATTCGCATACTTTGTTATAGTTTCATTTTTTTTTAACACTTTACTTCTCCTTTACGTCCCGAGGAAATCTATTAGCTCGCATAGTTCCTGTGCAATGCGTTTTTTTGTATGAAAGACGCTGTGCTAGTTCATACGAGTTATAATAATTATCCATATACAAGCTATATCCAGCACCTAAAAATTCTTCCATTAAATTTAGGAAAACTTTTTCTTTGTGTCCTTTTCCTCCACAATCATCTAACATGCCTGTGTAAACCATGAATTTTAATACTATTCCTCCAGATATCGTCAACATAAATATATAATTTTATTACATATTATTTGTGGAGTTTGTTTTTTATATATTGGCAAAAACTTAGACGAACACGCCACAGCACCATGGATTCATCGAGTGAAAGTTCACGATTAATATATTTAAGACAGTCGGGAGTTAAAATAATTAATAACATTCCTTACTTTATACAACTTGTCCACTGGAGTCACTTCACTATCTCGAGGATTTTCGGCAAAATGTAAGGATCGCAGTAGTAAAAGAAAACGATTTCTACTCATATTGTCTGCAAATACACTAAAGCTGAATAGATAGTGAGTTTTCCAATATTTTTAAATCCGGTTTAGACGAATATTCCTCATGTGCAATAATAATCCCACAAATAAAAGTAATTCGTCTCGAGTAACATCTTTCTACATTGTAATACGTGATTTTTCTTTTTTATTTGGTCTCACAAACAATTCAACAGCATAGTTATTTGTTTGTCTAATAATTTCTTCAAGAAACTGGTCAGTCAATAAATATCTGAAATCATGAAGTGAGCTAAATATTTGCACTAAATTAGTAACAAAAAATTTACCTAAAATAATCAATGGGTTCATTTCCTGCAACAATTTTAAATAAACTCTCAGCCTTCATAAAAGGAAAAAATTTTATAGATCCTAAATCATTCTTTCATTCCAATTCTTTTATGTTTTCTGATTGATAAACTGTTTGAGTTATTTGTTCATCTATATCGTTTTCTGAGTCTGAATGCTCTGAATTATTAGGTAAAAACTCGTCATCACTGTTACAATAGCAATCAAAATCCTCTACAGCATTATCAGACAACTCTTCTTCCAATATTGCTAATAATTCTGCCTTAGATAAAGGTCTTTTATTATCGTATTTACCTCTTTTAGGACGTGAGGGTCCTGCTAATTCTGTATATCTATCTTTCATCATTTTTATAACTACTTAAAACCAAAAACAAAAAAAATCAAAACCAGGTAAAAAATAATGTTAATTATAACCTTCGCACAGTGCCTACCCTTCAGCACTCACTTAAAGTTAAGGTCGAACTAACTACACGACTTGTAAAAAATCTAGACATATCACTCGCTGGTGCGTGAATGGCACCTAACTGATGTAACCATAACCATATCACGTGCTGGTGTGGGTGTGTTTAAAAAAAAATAATAATAAGCCCAAAAATGTTGGGTACATTTGGACTCCACTCGGCATTTAATGTTTTATACCACGAGTTTATAATAGGGATGGGAAAAACCTACCGATTTTAACCGAAAACCGGTTTTTTTACTTCGCAATAACCGGTTTTATCGGTTGTTTTTTTGTCCCGGTTATAACCGGTTTTTTATTTTTAAAGTAAAAACCGGTTATTAGGTTTTTACGGTAATTAGAATTAGGTTAGGTATTATTTTGGATCCCAATCATAATTACTATTCTCAAGTAATTATTCCGAACAAAACCATAATTTAAATTTTATTTTATTTTATTAATACAGAAGCAAACTGAAAGTGCAAACTTGTAACCTATTGGATTAAAAAAACCGAAAACCGGTTTTTGGAAAAACCGTTTTTTTTGGCCGGTTATAACCGCCAGGTTAAACCATAAACAAAAAAAAAACCGGTATAACCGAAAACCGGTGTTTTGTCAAAAACCGCCATCCCTAGTTTATAAAGATTAATGTTTTCGCATTCACAAGGTATTTTATTATTACAACCCTGTGTTATTTTCTATTCTTTGTAAGGTTTGGTTTCACACAAACTAGGTCTAAAAATCCCTACGTATACAATTTATATTATATATCTAAATTATCTTTATAAACATAACAGATTAAATTAAATTAGTAGTTTTTTTTGTAGAAGTACTTAATTAAAAAGAAGTATTTAACAACTTCTTTTAATTTTCATTGAACATAGTAAATAAGATTATATTAATACTGATTCCATAAAGTGTCATATTTTCACTAAACTTACCCGACTATTCCTTGTTTTAAAAATAAACAAGTTCCCTTACGCGCTGTAAATGGGTCATCCTTCAATATACTAGAATCCACTATATGGGAGACTGGTGCATCCTTAAGATCTTTTTCATAGTTATAAAGATTATTGGAGTATGTAAACGCACTTTGATGAAGTTGGATATTTTCGAAAATACCAGCTGTAACAAAAAAATGTGTAATGTTTTACTCTGATATTACTATATTTTATATGTCGCTTTGCAAAATTAAAATGCATGTACGAAATGGTATATAAAATGTGTCGTATCATTTAAATGTAATATCCATTCTGCTTATACAATTTAAGCGCAACTAGAGGTGTATAGAATGAAGCTGGGATAATTTTCCTACAGAAAGAGTTGACCTTTATTAATAACTTCGTAAGTTTGAAAATACGCCAGAATTCTGTTTGTGTTATTTTAGAAAATTCACAATTAATGAATTAATTATTTAAAAACAAATTAGTAAGCTATACCTAATAACATTATTTAAATGTTTTTTTAAAATATACTGTAAGTTTTTCTTCTTCAAATATGTTGTCAAAATGAGCCTGTAATATAGATGACAGTGACATACCTCCAGGAGTAATTATTTCTTTGGATCAGAAATCTGTGTATATTAGCAGAGATTTAATATTTCCCTTTAATAATACCCCAGTTGCTTCTTACCTGTAGAAAGAGCTTTTGTAAAACGCCAACATTGGACAAATAATGAACTATGAATTTACCAGAACCAATCTGGCCAGAAAAATCTTAAAATTTTAATTTGACCAGGTCACATCACATGTTTTGTCAAATGCAGTCACCATTAAAAATACCATTGTTGCTTTTAGGGCCGCAATTACAAGTACTCAGACGTACAGGGTACATAACAGCTGGATTTAACCACAAGAAATATATTCCGGATGTATGTAGAGCTTTCGGCAGAGTGCGGTATAAGGCATTGCCATAAAATGAGAGGTGAGACACACGTCTCACCAACAAAAAAAAACGCAATAAGTACACAACAGATGATTCAGAAAAGAAATGTTTCCAGATACGTGGTTGAACGCTTTCTGTGAGATCTGAAGCAAGTAAGATGATAGAAAATAAAGCCAAAATACAATTCACTAATCTTGAAGGTCATTCAAATCTTATCCTGCGAGTGATATTAAGGTATTTTGTGTCTCATACATGGAAGCACAGAAGACCAAAACACAACAAATGTTACAAATATCTAATTAAGTCTAGATAATTTCGTAGCAGTGCTAGAAAAAGGCATAACGTTCGATTTCACGCATTGTACTTTTAATAATATCATTTTTCTTTTAGATATTCCTAAAGAAAATAAAAAAACCAAAAAAACTAAAAAAAAATTAAAAAATAATACTAACAGAAGGCACAAGCCAAAAAAATAATTTTTACTTCATTTTAATCCGTAGCGTTACAACCCTTCGTGGGTTTTAGCCGACTCGACAACATGCCTCCACTGTTTTCTGTCTTGAGCAACCTCCATCCAATTCTCCACGCCCATAGTGCTCATGTCTCCTGCTATATTATCTCGCCAACGGAGACGAGGGCGTCCACGCGGTCTCCTTCCAGTTGGGACTTCCTCCCACACCAGTCTTACTGTTCGTTCGTCAGAATGTCTTCTGAGGTGTCCTGCCCATTGGAGTCTTTTTTGTTTCTTTTATGATCTTGGCGTCTGGGTAAAGTTCTTCGAGCTCTTTGTTCTTATCCTATATTGTCCTGATGCTTCATTCAGCACAGGGCCAAAGATCTTTCTTTGGATTTTTCTTTCCCAGACACATAGTCTCTCTTCGTTTGCCTTTGTTATCGTCCACATTTCGCTTCCATTCATCACAACGGGTGGTATGATTGTTTTATAGACCTGTATCTTCGTATGTCTTGTTAGTTATTTCGATTTTATAAGGTTTTGGAGGGCAAAAAACATCTGTTGTCGGCCTGGATCCTGTTGTTTATTTCCTGTGATTCGTTATTGTCTTCAGTTATTGTTGTTCCAAGATACTTGAATTCTCTAACATGCTCAAAATTAAAATCATCGATGGTGATGTTCTGACCGATTCTGTCTGCTTTGGTTATTGCGGCTCATGTACATATATTTCATCTTGTTTTCGTTGATTTGGAGCCCCATTTTCTCTGCTTCCTCCTTAAATCTCACGAAAGTTCATCCTTAATCGTGTGTTTCCTATTAGATTGATATCGTCTGCAAATGCCAGTAGTAAGTTTGGTCCTTCTCGATGAAATACTGTATTCGGCTTTTCGATTCTTACACTTCTGATTATGTGTTCCAGAGCTAAGTTGAAGAGTTGTGGTGAAAGTGCATCTCCCTGTTTTAGTCCATTATTTATTTCAAATGTCTCCGAGTATTGTTGTCCAACTCTCAACCTGAATAGTTTTTTTGGAAAGCCAAGTTCCTGCATCGCTGTCCACAGTCTGGCCCTGCATACTCTATCAAATGAAAAAAAATAATACTAACAAAATATAAAAAACGGGCAAAAGGAGTCGACACACTCGAGTCCTGAGTCGCCGAACTGAACCAAGCCAAAGACAGAAACTCGACGCGCGGTCAAGCAACAGCAAATTGATGATAAGTCATCTTGAGATCATAGCTGCACTCATACTATTATTCTGTATAATACGGGAAAGATTTCATATGAGATTCTTGTATTCAGCACACATTTTGATTATAGTTGCCCTCATAGCGGACCAACGTGTTACATGGTTTATTAGAGAATAGCTTGGGGAATATTTTGGCGGGGCCCAAATGTTTAGATGGGCATAAAAGTCTTAACAGGATGGGTTAACACTATTGCCAGTTTGCTTTATAACCTACTTACTATTGGTAACTACTATTGCCAAAAAAATACGGAAAATACCAGAACAATAAAATTCTACACTAAACTATATAAAATATGGAGCAGTCAACAGCATCAGCCAAAAAGCATAATCAACCAAGGATAAGATCTTATGCTAAACACAATGATTAGCATAAAAATAGTCATTCTTGGGGTAACTAAAAGATACAGAATATTCAATAGCACCATTAAAGTACGAAGGTCAAACACATAGTGAAATTAATGAGGATACCAATTAAAAAACGCGCCTACAGACTCTACCTAATAGGTGGTCGGGAAAACGGTCAATAATAAACTAACAATACCATAGGAATTTTAACAAAATAATAAATTATATGAATAAATAGGTTAAAACTTAGCCTAATGGTTCCTTTTTATTGTATTCTTATTAGTATTTAAGAACCCGCTCAACTTAGGGAGCGCTGTAAATATCTGAAATTATTGAAATTGAACACAATTGTAGAGAAAATTATTTTTATTATTGTAAACACTTTATTATATTGTTCTAATGTCTTTTTATTGTAAAATGATCAAAAAAAAGTTATAAGGTCCAAAAAAAAATTGATTTAAACATTTTTAGTTATTTTGTTATTAACTATTTTATTTTTCATTTTATGATAAAAAATAATTAAAATAAAGTTTTAGACAATTTAATTTGCTACAAATAATGTTAAATAAAATTTTCTGTGGGGTTGCTATTTTACGAGATACAGCCAAAAACTCTTGTGAACTCCTTATTACAAGATGGCGTGTATTCAAGAACCCTGCCAACTTTGAAGAGCTGTAAAATCCAACAAAATTCATGAAATTTAACAAATTTGTAGTAAAAATTACTGTATAAAAAACCCCTTTTGGGTTGATGCCATTTTATTGTAAAATGACCAGAAACAAGTTATAATACTCAAAAGAAAATTTGTTCAAAAATTTTTGCTTGTAACATTTTTATTTTGAATTTTATAAATTAAGTAATACAAATAAGGTTGTAGAAAATTTAATTTCCTTCAAATTATGTTTTAAAAAATTTTCTGTAGAGTTCCTAATTTACGAGATACAGCGTGAAAACCCTTTGCCTCCCTTGTTCCAAGATGGCGACAGGCGACAAGGGTGGCGACTCCACAAACTTGAATTTAAGCTTACATTAACCACCTCCACACATCAAAAAACAAAATTGCGTCCTCTCAAAAATGTAACTTTTCAATGGACTATTAGCAGAGTATAGTATAGCACACAATGATGATTACTATATTTAAAATGTCATTAATAAAATAAATTTTATTGTATATACATATATAAATATAGTATTCACTTAATTCGACTTAAATTGAACAAAATCCAAAATTATTACTGAACATAAAATATAGAAAATTAAATCATTAATTTTCAAGTGACTGGAATTATTAAATCTAAACGTCACTGTTTGAGGCCCACTGATCATCGCTTAATTAGTTATCGGTCTCCATATATGGCTTTTAGTTTTTACTAAAACTACTTTATTATCTACGAAGAGCATAATCTTCATCATATCGTTACCTAGGAATATTCCTAATTTTCTATATTTCTTTTTCCACGAGTTTAATCAATTTAAATACGGTTATATGAAAACAATAACGTCAAAGTTGTCAATGACAAAGTTGGTTTCTGATATCATAGACCCTAGTATACACCATACTTAGTTCTTCATCAAAAGCCACCCTCTTCTTTAAGTTCCGCTCCTATCAGAGACTGGAAATCATTCTGGTAATTATCATTTTCTTGGTTACCGGCCTGAATAGTCCAATTGAACTTCATCCAAACTTTTCACGGAGATTCCGTAGCCACGAAATTTTACGTCTTCCTACGCTTCTTCTGCCTTTGATTTTGCCCTGCATTATATTTCTTAATAGTTCATATTTTTTACCTTTCATGATGTGCTCCAAATATTACAACACCTGATTTTTATGAAATTTGAGTTATTCGAAAACTTGTGCATTTGTTTTGCGATCCATTCGCTGATACCACCACATTTCGAATGCTTCTTCAAGTTTTTATTGTTGGATTGTTTTAGTATCCAGACATGAATCCCATAGAAAAAGGTAAAGAAAATATAATATCCAAGCATTCTTATCCGGGGTGTTAAATTACTATTGTGAGTACAGCAAAGTTTTCTCATTCTTGCCATACGAATGAAATAATATGCCAAATTGCAATTCACCATATTATTTCTTTTGTTTGATCAGTATCTTCTGTGATCCATGCTCTAAGCGTTTTGTACGAAAATATTTGTTCAATTTCTTTGATGTTTTTGTGCTTTTGTAAATACCATGAACTTGGTCAAATTAATTTTTAGTCCATAATCGTTGCAATGTATATTTAGTTATTGAGCAAGGTGTTGCAGTTATTCTGGTGTTCCCGCCAGAAGGACGGTATCGTTCTGCCACCGGCTTTAGTTATTTTTATCATACAAATATGATATACAAATATCATTAACAAAATAGACAATGGTTGTAAAGGTATATTATACCCGAGTTTACAAGACGTCATGTAGAGTTTCTTTCTAATAATAATTCTTTTAAAATTATGGAAGACATAATCAAATCAACCAGCTCTCGTATCCTGTTTGACTAATACAAATTCCGTGTATTAGCCTATAAATTCTGAATATAATGCATAGTTTCAACACCCTACATTTAATAGTTGATTTAACCTCCCAAAATTCTGCCGATCCCTGATTCTTCGCTGTTCTCTATTTTAATTACTATATTACTGTTATTTGTAACTTGTTGTAATCTGTAATTTCGGAAATGCTAGTGAGATGTTACCTAATATTTCTGTTTCCGGAAGTGCAATAAATATCTCTATATCGTAAGATTAAAGTGTAGATATATCGAAAAAGATAAAATTTAAATTGGCACTACCCATTGATTTATACCAAAAGTTTGTTTGATTTCAAAAAATTATTTTTGTTTTTTTAACAAACAATCGTTTGTTATTTTGGATGATTATAATATATTCTTTTTATTATTTATCAATTACTCAGATAATGCAAAACTTACCAATTCTAAGCTCGCCAGTCAGAGCAGAGGAGATCCAACCAACACTTTGAAAAACCAACAAACACAAAATCGTCAATCCCGTCGACATTGTTCACTCCACTAGTTTTCTCAGTCTGAATAGTTCTCAGATAACATTTAAAAAACTGCTACATTGTTAATTGTTACTTCCTTTTTGCTATTTTAATTAAACAGAGTCGAAATAAAACTAATTAAACAATTACCTCAAAAATGTGTGACACACATGTTTGATAATGGAAGTGAACTTGACATAATAATTTGAATATTTAGGTGTTGGTGTGAATTTTAAAATAATGAAAATATTTTTTTTGTACTGAAAATAGTTATGTATTATTACATTATTTAAACCACTCAAACCATGCACAATTAGGACTATCTGAGTTTGTTATATAATATATATGTATGTATATATTTATATAAATATATATTGTATATATATATATATATATATATATATATATATATATATATATATAGAAAAGTGCACTGTAAAGTAAGTGAATGGGATGTTTTCGGTCAATTTGGAGATAAAAAAAGATAAGAGTTGTGCTACTTTATCTGTTTAATGAAGACGTTTCGCCCACTGTTCAATGAGCATCATCAGTTCATCTAAAAGAGCGTTATTAGCGATACATCTAATATGAGAAACAATTAAGTAAATGATCTTACTTTTAAAAGATCTGTAGCATTAACTATGGTATTAATGTGAAGAAACATCAAAAATTAATTTATTAAATATATTAGCAAAAACACAGAAACACAGAACGCCGGAAGATTCCCAATTTAAGTAATTTTATAATAATTTTTTTAATTTAACTGTTGACATTGATTGATTATAAAATCTATCAAAAAATGTAATTGTCAATGAAATAGGGTAGTGAAGAGTAATGGGTGGTGGAAGTTGTAATGTTAGAAGAAAGTAGAGTACTGTTGTTCATAATATTATTAGATATCATTCTTAGTTGATCACCATCAGGTAAATCATCAATAGAAGACCCAAAACTTATTTATTTATGAGAGAAGTAGGGTAAGAATTGTCAGATAGTATACTTCTGAGTAACAAAAGAGAATCCCTTTTGTTATCAGAATGTGTTAACCTATGTAGTCTACAGCTGAGTGCTTTTATAAGATTTATTTTGTATTTGAACGGATGGCAAGAATGATAGTTAATAAACCTATTACTAGCCATAGGTTTCCTGTACCAACTTGTAGTTAGTGTATTGTCACTATTTCTAAAGACACGCATATCTAAGAAAGGAATACTATTATTAGAAGGATCCTCAAGTTCATAAGTGAACTGTAAGTGAGGATCAAAACCATTAAAGATCGATAAGGTAAACTCTACTTTGTCAGGGGGTAAGGCTAACAAAAGGTCATCAACATATCGTTTAATAAAAGAGATATGGAAATCTATAAGACCCAAACATTCAGATATCAAGTCATCAAGGACAAAGTTAACAAGGATGGGAGATATGGATGAACCCATTGGTGTACCAAAAATTTGTAAGTAATATTTCTTATTGAAAACCAAAAAATTAGTGTCACCAATTGCAAAAGCTCTGCAAACACGTCCCAAGAAACGGGGGAGTTTGGTTGAATAGTGTTCCAATGATTCCTTAAAGAAATGAGAACACTAGAAAAAGGAAGGTTAGTGAAAAGTGATACTAGATCAAAACTCACCAAAGTGTAATTAAGTGGTAGTTTGAAATTGTTAATAAATGCACTAAATTAAAAAGAAACAAAACTATTATAAGAATTATGATAATCATAGGATTTAGATAGAATATCAGTTTTAATTATATGAGAAACTAAAAAGTATTTTTGAAAAATTTAAAAGCAGAATGAAATATTTTTTAGAATAAATAAAAAGTTTCTTTTGCATGCAATATTTTCAATTAAAAATTATACTATATTTTCTCTTTTATTTTCACCCCTGTTACACACACACATATATATATATATATATATATATATATATATATATATATATATATATATATATATATATATATATATATATATAGATATATATATATATATATATATATATATATATATATATATATATATATATATATATATATAATCGAACACCTCTCTACCCTAAGGTGTGAGGTAAATACAAATACAGGTTACAGATACACATTACATCTCAAATCCAATGAAAATACAGAATTTTTTTTTCTATTCTATTTTGTGCACGAATTTTGTCCAATCTTTCTTGTTTTTTGCCTTATTTTGAGCTTCTGACCATTCCATTCCCCTACTTTTTAAAATCTGCCCTACTTCGTCATCCCAGGTTTTCCGTGGTCTGCCTCTGGTTTTAAACTTTTTCACTTTAGCATTCCAGACTTGCTTAACGGGTCGGTTGTCGCTCATTCGGCACAGATGACCAAACCATTTTATTTGTTGTGTTTCAATAGCGTGTAGTACAGATTCTATGCCCAGTTCTTCTCTAACATCTTCATTTCTTATTTTGTCTCGTCGTGTTATTCCTTTGACTCGTCTTAGATATTTCATATCAATGGCTTGTATCTTGCTGTTTAATTGCTTTGTTAAAACCCAGCTCTCGCTTCCATATATTAAGATTGGTCGGAATACTGTCTTATAAACTGTCATTTTGGTTCTTCTGCTGATTTCAGGTTTACCTATGAATGCTCTACTAAGATTATGGTACACTTTTGAAGCACTACTTATTCTTTCTGTTATTTCATTCTGCATGGTACCTTCTCTGTCTATTGTAACCCCTAGGTATTTAAATGCATCTACTTGCTCTATGAGTTGTTGGTTAATTTCTATGTTAACATTTCGGTTAGTTTTCGCTATTAGCATCACCTTGGTTTTCTTAACATTAATCTTCATGTTTCTAATTGCCAGCTCATTATTCCATCTATCTATATTTTTCTGGAGGTCCCTCTCGTTGGAAGCGCATAACATGAGATCATCTGCGAATGCACACTTAGCTATACCAAGCGGTCGTAGTTTACTATATCCGATATGTACTTTGTGTATACTTGCTTTTGTTTCCTTAATTATGTCGTCAATAATCAATATGAACAGTGTGGGGCTCATAACACCTCCTTGTCTTACACCCTCGTTTATTGCAAACATCTCTGATTCCAAGTTATCCTTACGCACATAACTCTTGTTATTTTGATACAGACTTTTGATAGCACCTGTTAGTTGATGGTCAATATTTCTATTTTGCAGACTTTTTCAAGCTGCTCCCTGGGACACTCTGTCAAATGCTTTCTCAATATCTAGAAATGCCATATATATTTCTGTGTTCTTTATTCTAGCTTTCTCAATTATTTGTTTCAACGTAAATATATGGTCTTGCGTACTGTGTCCCTTCCTAAACCCACTTTGTACTTCATCCAGATGTGGTTCAACGATGTGTCTTAATTTCTTTTCTAGGATGCTTTCATATATTTTGGAGACGATACTGAGTAGATTAATTCCTCTATAATTTTTACAAGAACTTGGGTCTCCTTTCTTAAAGATTGGTAGTATTATGCCTATTCTCCAATCTTCGGGGACTGTACATCGATTCCAAGCCATGTTCATAATTTTGGTTAAAAATTCAACTCCTTTCGGTCCCATTGTCTTTAACATTTCAGCAGTGATTTTGTCATGACCAGCTGATTTACCTCTCTTTGTATTATTAATTGCTTCTTTGACTTCTTTTATTTGAATATCATTTTCTTGTCCATGTTCTCCTTCTACTTCTATCATTACAGTTTTCTCTTTCGGTTGTCTTGGTGTTAGGAGTTCGCTGAAGTATTGTCTACATCTTTCCATAATCTCATTTGGTCTGATAATCAGTGTGCCGTCTTTACGTTTCACCTGTTTCATCGTTGTTTCTTTACCTTTTCTTAGCGTCTTTAGTGCCTTGTAAAACAATTTTTGGTTACCACGACTATCTGCCTCCATCTTCATTCCAAACTCATCCCAGGCTTTCTTCTTCTTCTTCAGTACCATTTCTTTCACCACGTTTCTTTGTCGTTTATATTCTTCGTAACTATTTTCTGTTTTCTTGTTTAAGTATATTTTCCATTTCTGTTTTTTATATTTTATTTGGGCTTTTAATTCATCGTCCCACCATCGTCTTTGCTTCTTATTTCTGTTTACATGGTTTATTCCACACGTTTCTTTTGCTGTCGTCACGATGGTTTCTTTAAATTGTTTCCAAGTTTCCTGTAAGTTGTCAGTACTGTTACCCATAGTTGTCAGTACCCCTGTTACATAACATATTAAAATAAACACTGTAGAAGTTTTCAGAGACCTGCCCTGAGTAATAATGTAATCTTTCATTCTGCGTTTAAATTTTTCAAAAATATTTATTAGTTTTCTCCGGATTCGAAAATAATGGATACATTTAAAACACATTGGAAATTTTGCCAGGCGACATTTGGCGCATTTTTCCTTAATTAAATAAATGTATCTTTTACAAATGGCAAGAAACTTTTTATTTTTGAATAAAATAAATAAGTTTTATTAAAAAATACAATTTACATAAGTACAATTTAAAATATATATTTATTTAGTTCAAATAAATGTTTCAATCATATACCATACGACACTGGTCGTTCATATCTAACCATTCAAAATACCCCCGTAATAGGATTATAAGGTATTGTATTCCTTCAAATATAAGGTGGGTTAGTCGAAAACGTCTTAAACGGTCAGTTTTAGGTTGGTTTTTACTATTATATCGTATTACTTATCCTCTCTGTATTTCAGTTTTCTAATTAGGGTTAAACTTGTAGTGAGCTATCAACAAATTGTGAACCGGGTATAAGACACGAAACACTAAAAATAATTGCCTATTATTTAGATGTAAATTGCATTTTCGTTGCTGAAGAATATGTTTGTAAGGTTTTTATTTGACTTTAATGTTTTTAAGTTGTAGAACTGTTGTTTGATTCCATTTCCATAAATATTATGTGAAAAGTTAATCCGACCCTGCACATGTGCTAAAACAGGTGTGTGGGTCTTTACTAAAAGTGGGTTTTTACTGATAAAACTGAATTTGTTTATTGACAACAATAACAAATAATTTCAATCTAGTTAACTTTATGTTAGCTTAAAAACAGACTACCACTACTCGTGTATTTGACAAGTACACTAATATTTGCATACTTGCCAAATACACTAAATTTTGAACTTAATTTCAAGTACAGCCCACTCATTACTCGTGTATTTGACAAGTACGCCAATACTCGGGTACTTTGCAAGAACAGCAAAACGCTAGAATTAACAACATTAAAAACATACACCACACAAATAATTGTACAAGTAATGGCCAAGTGAACCGCTTCCACTACATGACAAATATAAGCAAGTGACAAATATTTGCCAAATACACGAGTAAATGGAGTTAGCTAGAGAGAAGCTTAACTGGATATTATTTAAAAAGTTTGTGCACTTACAGATTATGTAAATATATCACTAATATTCACAATTTATTATGTTAATATTAAAAATATTCGGAACCCATATTAAATAGAACATTACAGTTTTCGATGCAGAACCGAACTATAAATGTATTAATTTATTCTATAAAAAGCAAATTCATCCCAACTCTATGGATATTGTACTTTATTTAGAAAAGTATATGTAAGTGTATTAGAGATTAGCCTATTTATTTGCTAATAATTTCTGTGCCAGAATTCTATGTCGTCACTTAAATCGACCATGAAATAAGTGCCAGTGTGATTAGGAAACGGTGGTTTAATTATCCAGCTAACAAATACGTTAGCTATTTGGTCTATTTAATTTAGACCTATTCGTCGCATTTTAAGGAGACATTTACTAAATTTCATAATTTTAAAATTGATAATAATAAGCTGTACGGAACTATTTTTAAAAAATAATAAAAATAGTAATAGTAAAAAAATTTTAAAATACATAAATAAAATAAATGATAAGAGAAACCTTCTCATTCTTCTACTTCTCCTCATGTTTTTAGCTATTACAAATAAGTATTACAAAGTATTACAAATTAACTTAATTTTAAGGTTTTTAATAGGTAAAAATGAGGTACTACTCTGTCTTATAACGTCTTATAATATGATGACGAACGACAGTAGAATACTAGCAAAAAACACAGAAATAGAAAATATGTTTCTTCTTAGACCGTTCCTTCAGTCCTGTATTTTAAGCATATCAAGTAGTATTGCATGCAAGTGGAGCCAAATTTGACAGCTGTCAGGATTGTATTAGCCAAATTTACAGTTTTAAAACTTTTGCTGCCAGGATTGTACTAGCCAATGGTGCACTCAAATTAGCAACAAAAATAAATAAACTCTCCAAGAAAGTAAGGTTTCTAGATCGGAAGATTGTGCCTGGATGCAGTTTTCATTTGGCAGATAAAAGAAAAGATGCTGGAATAGAACAAACTAGCATTTATTTGCCTGATGAATTTAAAGAAGATGTTAGACGATAGAGTAAGAATAAGATACGCGATACATTTATTATACAACAGGGAAATACCACTAGATTTTAGTAAAATTAATTGAGAATATATATATATATATATATATATATATATATATATATATATATTTATGTTGGAAATATCGGGTGTGTGGTCTATATTAAATAAAAAATCTTTGTTTTTTCTAAAGCTCAATATTTCGCCATTTATTTGATAGCTTCATCGGGAGTAACTGTAAAAAACAAACATTTCAAAACACTGACGTACACTTAGATTTACAATACTTACAGAAATTAAAAGTACTTATTATACTTAGGGCACAAGTAACAAATGTAGTAACTAATTATCTACACAATTCAACATCTAAACCTCCCACAACATTAAACAAAACGTTTAAATATGTTCAAAAATATTTGAAGTTGCATTCAGACATATATATTTTACAATCTGACAAAGGTGGATGTACGGTAGCTATGAACAAACAGGATTATATCGACAAAACATTAACGTTGTTAAACGACAAAGACCCTACTACAGTGATACAGAAAAAATATAATGACTTAATAAAAACATTAAAAAACCAACATTAACTTACTGAACAAGTTGCAAAAAAGTTAACAATCTATGACTCATGTTTTCCTAAACTTTATTGTTTGTCTAAAATCCATAAATTGGACGTTCCTCTCAGGCCTATTGTAAGTTCATTAAAGTCCACTACGTACAACATTTCTAAATGTCTGGCAGAAATATTAAATGATGGCTTTGAATATCGCAATAGTTATAATTCTAAGGACACATTTACCTTTGTCGATGCTGTTAGGGGAATGCGGTTACCAAAAGATTATGTTTTGATTTCTTTGGATGTAGTTTCTTTATTTACAAACATTCCAATAAATATGGTCACGGACATTATAGAAACAAATTGGAACCTTATAAAAGACTACACGACATTATCTAAAGGTAATTTTTTACTAATTCTCAGGTTTATTTTTAATAACACTTATTTCAGTTTCAATGAAAAATTTTACTCCCAAATTATTGGAACACCTATGGGTTCCCCGATTAGTCCCATCCTTGCTATTATTGTAACTGATCATCTCTTAGACAATGTGATCACACAATTACCTTTCGAATTACCATTTATATATAAATATGTCGATGACATCATATGTGCAGTTCAATCTTATCACATCAATACCACATTAAACATTTTTAATTCATTTAATGAACATCTTCAGTTCACAATTGAAACCGAGACAGATCTTAGTATACCATTTTTAGACACAAAGGTAATAAGAACAAACGACAATATTCTGACATTGGATTGGTACCAAAAGCCAACAGCATCGGGAAGGTATATGAATTACTTTTCAAACCACACCACTCGTCAAAAATATAATACAGTATTGGGTATGAAAAACAGGGTAATGTCCATTGTTGATGATAATTTGTTACAAAAAAATCTGGACATATTATACAAAATTTTTCGAAACAACGGCTATCCTAAACATATTTAAAAAAAACTCATTTACAGCAGTAATTTCTATGATGGTCCTGTCTTTGATTCTAACAATGAGTCAATTAAATACAAAAAACTCCCCTTTATTAACGGTCTAACCCAGTCTGTCGTATCCATATTTAAAGATGTTTCCAATATTAATATAGCTAAATACAATACCATAAATAGCAAACAACTTTTTTCTAAAATTAAAGACCCAGTACCAACCTTATATAGGAGTAATGTGGTATATGAAACACCGTGTCTAGTATGTGAAAAAAACTACATTGGCCATACATCGCAGTGGCTAAAACAACGTATCACACAGCATAAAAGTGATTGCCGCTTAGGAAAAAATTCTTGCGCAGTTGTCGAGCACTACAAAAACACCGGTCATCTGTTAGACTACAACAATGCTCGTATTTTGGCACAGACTGAAAATTACAAAAGTAGGTTATTTTTGGAGATGTACCACATTAACAAAAATAAACAAACTTTAAATTATAAAACAGACACGGGGCAATTAAGCAACATATATTGCAATATATTATACAAAATTTAAAACTACACTCACCTTAATGATTAATCATACTAACTAGCCTTAATGATTAATTAAAGAAATACTATTCCTCTAATGTTTTCTTACATTGTTATTTTTTGCATTTTGAAATAATTTTTACTTGTTCCATCTTATTTATTGTTAACGAACATGCTCAAAAGATATTTTAAATTTTAACATGCATTTTATTAAATGTACAGTTTCATCAACAATAATGTTATTTTATTATTCAATTTTATTTATGTGTATAATCTTTTAATTTCTGTGAGTATTGTAAATCTAAGTGTACGTCAGTGTTTTGAAATGTTTGTTCTTTACAGTTACTATGAAGCTATCAAATAAATGGCGAAATATTGAGCTTTAGAAAAAACAAAGATGTAAGATTTTGTATTTAATATAGACCACATACCCGATATTTCCAACATATTTATAAATTGTTTTTTGGTCGAAATAATCACGTTCAATATATATATATATATATATATATATATATATATATATATATATATATATATATATATATATGTGTGTGTGTGTGTGTGTGTGTGTGTGTCTGTGTGGCTCCTTACTGAGTTACAGGGTATTTTATTTAAAAACTATTTGCACCCAGTACGTTAAAACTATTTAACATATCCTTGTTATAGTTCAGAAATTGTAATTCTTCATTCTAAAAAATTATGTTAAATAAACGTTTGTGGCTACTATCAGAAGCTTATGATAGGTGATAGGGAATGGTTCACCCTTCGCAAATTCTACGCAACTGGCGAAATTGTTACTTTAGCGCAATGCTAAATCTTGCAGTCAAACCACTTTCTTAGTTTTCTCATTAAAGAAACTCTTCTGCGGCCCGGATTTCTTCCTCCTTAAATTTTTACCCGCATTATCATTATTTATATCCAATCTTCAATAGAAGAGAAACGGAAAAAAAATAGTATGGTAATCAAACATCCCCTTTACATATTAGTTATAACGGGATAGACAAGACGGGGATGATATATACTGCAAAGTAAAGTTTAAATGAGGACATAGTATAGTGTCAGAAATATATTCAGGGATACCAAATGGATGATGATTTCTAACCACATGGTACACAGATATAGTCCTAAAGTATCGTTCCAAATGGGCAGCTGCTTACGAAAGAGATGGGATAGGAATATTCTGGTATAATAAAAATATTTCTATTCCACTAGGAGAATATACAGAATATACATATTTATTTAAGATAAGGATATTCACAGATAGTCAACTGACTAGATGGCATTTAGAAGCCATAAAGTAGGTAGATTCTACGGTTCTAAGGAAAAAGTGGAAAGAACTTGGCAGACTGGCGGAACATAACAGTTTCAAACTGGTGTGGGATTCAGGTCATTGGGAAATATATAACAATAAAAAAGCTAATAAACTTGCCAGACAATGACCGGGCAAAAATACTTTTATCTAAAGCCACCATAGTAGATGCAAATGCACCGTCCATAGCTAGACAAAAGCCTGGATCCAACACAATATAAATCTCACTAGTAATAAAGTATACCAGGTCAAGAAAATGGAAAAATACATATTGGACGAACAAGCACTTATAGCACTAAAGTACTGCATAAAACAAGCAGTAATTTAATGAAAGTCATAACAGGCCTCCTTACGGGACATGCAATAGTTCAGACACATGCCTAAAATGTGGCCGTTCCATGGAGAATTAAGCTACATATTCTTAGGCAAATAATCCGAAAACACACTTTTTGAAAACTATTAAGTGACTAAAAAAACATATGATACCTACTTATTCACTATATGGGAGCTATTACATTATTATGGTACCAGAATTCTGGAATAGGCATCATGAATAAATGGAAAATGTGAAGCTTCCAAAAAATCTCCGATAGTCTCATGTAACGCTTTCTCTGTCTTCTAATTCTATGAATTCTATGGATGCAACGGTTCACCTTATAATAGAGGGCAAAATATAGCGTAAAAGATCATTACGCAAACGGAAGAACACATGATTAACCTTCCAATGACCAACTATTGTTTCTTACACGGCCAACGGGTGTCAAAAAATGACCCCCGGTCAAAAATGATAACTGACAGACAAATAAAGTTGTTTTAAAAAATAAAATGTTATATTCATAATTTTAATGTTGTTATTGTATTAGTAAATCTATAATATAAAAATGAATCGCAAAATGTGTTGGTAAGCGCATAACTCAACAACGCATGGACCAATCTTAACAATTCTTTTTTAAAATGTTCCTTGAAGTCTAAGGATTGTTTTTACGGCGAGAAAAATTGGAATAATTTCCATGAAAACGCTAAAACAGCCCTTTTCTTTTTTCCATACAAATATTTTCTATCTAAATTCCTATTTAACTATTCATGAGAGACATCCTACTGTTGTTCATTTAGCTGTGCTTTTAGAAAATGGACAAAGAGTATATTTTACAGCACAGAACGCAGTACAAAGAGCTGCTCAGCCACCATCTACTACATTAACCAGTTTTTTTGAGATATGCCAAAACGATGCTTTTACTCAAACATTGTTATATTCTGAAATGACAAAATATTATACTTGGAATCAATCCTCAAGGAGATTTATACGACGAAAACAAGGAAAATCAGTTCCAGGATACCCAGATGTATATTCTACCGATGCGATTGGTCGAATTTATTCAGTACATCCAAGAAATGATGAATGATTTTATTTACGACTGCTATTAGTCAATGTAGTTGGCCCAACATAATTCCAACATTTACGAACTGTTGATGGTGATTTGTGTAGATCATACAGAGAAGCCGGCCAACGTTTGCAATTGCTAGAAAATGACGTTCATTGGGACCAAACTCTCAATGATTCTGTAATATCATCACAATCTCATCAAATATGAACATTATTTTCTATAATCATATCTACATGCTTCCCATCAAACCCAAATGATTTGTGGATCAAGTACAAAGATAATATGTGTGATGATATTTTGTATCTAATAAGGATTAGAAGAGGAAATCCAAATATACAAATAAGCGAAGAAATTTACAATAAAGCATTGATTTCAATTGAAGACATGTGCTTGATGATGTCAAATAAACTATTATTTCAATTAGACCTGGCCGCGCCTAATCCTCCAATGCATAATGCTTTTAACCAAGAGTTGCGCCGAGAAAAACTGTATGATTTCAACACTTTGAAAGAATAATTAATTCAAACAAATCTTCCCCCATTAAATGAACAACAGAATTATATATTTGATACACTTATGAAAGTACCAAATGATAAAACAGCAGGGATTTACTTCTCATATGCATCTGGTGGTACAGGAAAAACTTTTTTGCTTTCATTGATATTAGCAACAATTCGCTCACAAAATAAAATTGCACTTGCACTCGCTTCGTCGGGGATCGCAGCAACTTTGCTTAAAGGTGGTTGAACAGCCCATTCAGCACTAAAATTTCCACTAAACATGCAAATCAACGAAACTCCAACCTGCAACATTTCGAAGAACTCTGCAATAGCAAAGGTTTTGCAGCAATGTGAATTGATTGTTTAAGATGAATGCACGATGGCACATAAAAAATCTTTGGAGGCTTTAGATAGAACCTTACAAGATCTACGGAGCAATCATAACCCATTTGGTGGTGCAATAATTTTATTAGCAGAAGATTTTCGTCAAACATTGCCAGTGATTCCACCATCAACGCCAGCTGATCAACTCAATGCATGTTTAAAGTAATGCAATTTGTGGAAACATGTCAAGGTATTGCACTTAAGCAAGGATATGCGTGTCGAGTTGCAAAATGACCAATCTGGAGACATATTTTCTAAACAACTCATTGACATTGGTAATGGCAAATTTCCCATAGACACCTTGACTGGTTGCATTAACTTTCCTCAAAGTTTTTGTCAGTTAACTCGATCAAAAGATAAACTTATTCAAAAGGTGTTTCCAAATGTTGCTCAAAATTACAGAAACCATGTTTGGTTTAGCGAACGGGCTATATTGGCTGCATAAAACATATATGTAAATGAATTAAATTTCAAAATTCAAGAACAAATTACAGGCGAATTGAAGACATATAAATCAGTTGATTCGGCTACTAACCAAGATCAGTGCGTCTTGCTTTTGCTATGACCATAAATAAGTCCTAGGTCATTAGGTGTTTGTGGTCATAATCTAGAAAACATATGTTTCTCACATGGTCAATTGTATGTTGCCTATTCCCGTGTTGGAAAACAATCAGATTTGTTTGTATATTCACCAGGTAATTAAAAAAAATACATTGTGTATCATATATAAAGCACTACAATAAAAAATAAAACAGATTTTTGATAATAATTATGATTCACTTGATTTACAATGAAGCGATTACTGAAAATACTTATATAATTTTTATTTAATTATTCTTTATTACATCGGTAATTAACCCTATATTAATAATAATAATAACAAGAAATAATTAATTATCTCTAGCATATATAATTATGTTTTGTCATTGAAGCACCCACTTTATAAATATTTGTCACCTTTAGGTTTCCACTATCCCTTTAGATTATTTTTCAATCAGGTTTGAACCTTAAGTCCCCTTCTTAGTTTGAAGCCCTCTGGCAGACACCCCAGTCGGGGTTTTAGTGGGTCCAAAAGGGTAGCCAAAGTTCATGGAAGCGAAGATACTTAGGTCACCCGAGCTGACCCTTACATACCGCCCTATCATCATGGTGACGGTTCTGTTTAGGAGAATTAAAGAAGTACACTGCCACATTCCAAATCTATTTGACAGAACGAAGTCTGTCGGGTCCGCTAGTGATTAATAAAAATAAGTAAAACACATTTTTAATTACAACTGAATCAAAACAGGAAACATCATTCTAAACTTAGAACTAAAGAAATTTAAAAATATACACTAATTTACGTCGTCACAAGTATGACAAACATTTTTTGTAATATTTGAATATTTCTTGCAGACAAAATATTTGCATTTACCGCTTTTCGATGTGAATTTTCTGTTGGATGATCTACTGCAAATTTTAGAGCGGCCACGTTTTCTGGGATTTTCAGTTGGCTCTGCACCTTCAGAATCTTCTGAAAATTTTATCAGTACCATATCTATAGCTGTTTAAATGTGCTTATGTAAACCTTGACGTGTTCGGCATTATATAAAGGGTGTAACTAGCTTATGGGTCAAATTTTGAAAAAAGAGCCTTCTTCGAAAAGATTTTCCTTTTTCGTAGTCTGCATATTTATCTATGTACAGAGTAAATGCATTTATACCACCTATGTCAATAAAATTGAAAAATGCAACTATTAGAGACCACCGCTTTGTATTACAATTGTATGAATATTGTTTGACCATATTATCAAAACTATCTACTGCACCTTTGTGTTTGTTATAGTTCAAACGTGGGGCTTATAGGCTGTTTCTTCATTAGACACATTTAGGTCAAAATGTTGTTTGCTGAGTAGCAGAACGCACCTATTTTTTTTTTTTCGGTACATAGAAAACTTAAATGGCATCTTTTGTATTCAAAATTTCGCTTGAACGTTCTGCTCGGTTTTTGTCGGAGATAATTTGTTTGGGTACCTCCTTAGGATTTTTTCTAATTGTTCCTGTAAGTATTTGAGATTCTTGTAGAAGTTCCTTCGATATGGGTCGAGTATCGAGGCGAAAAAGTTGTCCGTGGTTACACCATAGTCAGATCCTAATCCATTTACTAAATCCAAAACGACATGCTTATCTATACAAGGATAAATCATTTAGCACTATTTATATGATGTCGCTATCTATAATTATTAACTTGTCTTCTTCTGGTATGCTGTTTGTTATTCCTGTTAGACTTGTAGATTCCAGCAATAGGTATTAGTTGAATCCCTAAACAATACCCAAATTTTTAGACCATATGTATCTGGCTTAGAGTTCATGTAGACCCTAAATGGATATCTTCCACAAAAAGTAACAGGTTTTTTGTCATATTATGTCATATATCTTTCGTACTGGAGCTAACTTGTCTGAAGGGCGTCTTTCTGGGAGTGTTGCGATATCATCAAACATTAGAAATCGAAGCAAACGGTCCATTCAGTTACTGACATTGTTGCATGAAAAATAAGCCTCTGAAACGCTGGGTTCTTTGTACTCCACAGCTCCAAAATTGGTTCGTGATTTGCTTTGAAGCATCAGGAAATAAGCAATTACCCGATAAAGGCGTACAGTTCTTCCTTACTGATGGGGTTCCAGTTATCGCCTAAAATTGATTGTGCGCGAACATTAGTTTTACAATTAACAATGTTTACAATTTTATCGAAAAAAAGTTTAAAAGCTACTGTCTTTGTGGTAAAATTTAAGCTGTACTCTACCAGGCATTTTAGCTAGGATGTTCCTTTCTAAACGGTTAGGGCGTTTAGGTTTCTGTCTATTGCATAATGTGCCTTCCAAATTCACAATTTGCCAAAATATTTTCCCCTTGGTTTGAATTGTCGTCACTTTCTTTTCCGGTGTCTGTCGAACTATTTTCAGCATTTAAATCTTACTCTAACAATACATCCTAGATTTCTGATATTATTTCGTCTTATATGTCATCATAGAAATTGATTGCAGAAACTATCTGTCGTAACTCAGCCGTGGTAAGATATTTGCGGGCCATATATGCCATATATCATACACAAAACAATAAGAAAATATAAATACGCTAGGAAATAATAACAATGACTAACTGTTGCAAGTTGCAGGCAAAGGTAGTAACGACACGAGTGGCAACAGACACGGTCTAAAAATAGATTTGATAATGCGCAGTGCAAAATTACTCGAAATTCCACATATTACAAGAAAATTGCAACAAAATAAAGGGAATTTTTTTTATTACACAATATAAGGGTATCTAGTATGGTATTTTCAGTCAGAAAAATAATGAGTTAAAACTTAAAAATATTTTTAAATTTATTAAAGAAAAAATTCATTGGGGTCAAAATTGATCCAGTTGGTCATCTAAAGCTTAAAGGAGTTAAGCATACAGTGTAACCGCCCTTCTGCAGGGTTCTTTTGTGTTGAGAGTAGTTATTACATTTATTCTCTATTATTTCGATTAAAATTATCTTGCTTTAGGAGGATTTTTTTATTAAACGAGGTAGGCGTGTTTAAAACGGCTCCGATTTTGAGCTTGAAAATTCGTGTAATATCAAGTTGCTATGTCACAAAGTGTTGTGTCTTAAGAATTATTAGAATAACAAACTGCCATGGCTACGAAGAGAAATCAAACACCATATCAAAGTGAGAATCATCTACTGAAGATGATAAAAGGAAAAGGTGGACAAATAAGGACGAAGGTGGGGATCTGTTTACAAAAAGAATGAAAGTTTCTAGATCTCCAATTTAGAAGGTATGTGAAGAATTAAAAGAAATGATGATGGATCTCATGCACGAAGTAAAAGCAATAAGAAGAGTTCAAAAAAAATTTCAAGGGGAAATTTGTAATTTAAAAATAGAAAATTTAGAGCTAAAGCACAAGTAAACTTTTTGTAAAACAAGATTAAGAAAATGGATAAGTAACTCAGAAAACAAAATGTTGGAACCTAATGTAAATGAAGAAATTGAAGATGCTACAAAATTCATAAAAGATAAGCAACCTATTATAAAGCATAAATATAGATATAAAGCAATTAAGAGGAACGCAATATTTTATGGAAAGTGGAATAACACTATCTGAAGACAAAATATAGAAGGAGTTGAGGAATTTAAGGGAAAGAGGAAAAGGAAGAGACGCAAAGATCGGATACGAAAAACTAATAACGAAAATGTATAACGACTAGGAAAAATGATAAAAAGGCACGAAATATAAGTTTGATTGGACAATGGAATAGTAGAGGAATATTTGAAACAGGCACATTGAAAAACTTAGCGCATACCATAGAGAAGTACGATAAAGGTATTGCAGCTATCCAAGAAACCAAACAAAAGGAAATTTCTGCACAGAAATTAAAAACTATATATTCTTCAACAGTGGAGACAATGAAAGATAATTTGGGGTAGGGTTTATTGTTAAAAAGAAAAATGAAGAACCAGTGGTAAACTTTAAGGCAATAACAAGCAGATTATGTCAGTTAAGAATAAGGATAAAGTAAATAAAAACAACATTTATAAATGTACATGCCCCAACAGAAGATAAGGATAAGGATATTAAAGACTACTTTTATAAACCACTCGAAAGAGTGTTGCATGATATACCATCGTATAATATGAAAATAATTGTAGGAGGATTAACGCAAAAGTTACCAGCGAGGATGCTTACAGACAAATAACATATATGTTTTGAGTACATATTTTGACCATAAGGAGATTCATAAAGGTACTTGGATATTACCAGATGGTCAAAAAATTAATAAGATAGACTATATATTAATTAAAGCCAAACATATAAAGGCCGTTAAAGACAGTAGAAGTTATAGATGATCGGATGCAAAGTCAGAGCACTTCCAGGTAAAAGTAAAAATGGAACAATAAATGATGCCCACATATACTAGGAGAAATAGCCAGCAGGTATAACTATAACGTGGTATACTATTGAAGAACGAAGAAATTAGGAAAAATTTCAAGAACAAGTAGAGGGGAAACTATCAAGGCAGGAAGTAGCACAAGACATTAACAGTAGGTGGAAACAACTCAGAGAAACGATATAACAGCAGCCGAGTTAGCACTACCAAAACTCTCTCAAAGAAGACAAAATAATTGGTATGATAATTATTGTAAGACAGCGATTACGGAGAGGAATAATTCCAGAATTAATAGCACCATGAAGAATAATTTAAAAAATAGCTAACAGCTAATAACTATTATGCTAAATATGGAAGAGAGGCGAACAAAATATACAAAATACAGAAAATGTTATTAACAAATTAAACCTGGAAGAAAAATTAAATAAAATGGTTAAAGATTCTGTAAATAACAAAGTCAGGAACTTCTACCAAGAAATAAAAAAAAACGAAGTCCTTATAAAAACCCACCGAAATATTATAAAGATGTGAACGGACATTCACTAGGAGAAATAGATGAGGACGGATATTTAGTAGGAGAAATATGGGCCAGATATTTTAAAACTGTACTAAACACCGACGAAGAATAATATCTAAATACAGCAGAAACAATTAACCAAAATAACAATGATGAATTACCAACACAAGGAAAAATAATAGACATAATAAAGAGTTTAAAAGATAATAAAGCACCCAGTGAAAATGCCATCATAGTACAGTTCCTAAGAAATCGCAGAGTTGATACGTGAAGTATGGACCAAAGAGTAAATATCAAAATGGTGGGAAAAAACCTGCTATGCTTAATACACAAAAAACAAAATGTTACGGAATGTGAAAACTACAGAGGTATAACACTACAAGATGCAACGTATAAAGTTCTAGCTATATCGATCAGAAATAAAATTAATACCAACATTGAAGAAAACCTATTGAAATACCAAGCTAATTTTAGAGCAATAGATCAGTAATAGACCAAATTTTTACAATTAAACCGATCCTAGCTTTTTCATAGGAATTTAATTTGTCACTTAACGTATTGTTCATTGATTTTCGACAAGCATATGACACAATAGACAGAAATTAAGTTGTGATAGAAGGTCATGTCTCTGACAGCTTTATTATTACTAAAGGCCTTCGACGAGGTGACCCCCTGGCTATTGCATTTTATAATATAATACTTAAAAGAATTTTAAGGGAAAGCCATATACACACTAAAGGCTGAATGTACCATCTACCACCACAGACATCAATGCGTAGCATACGCGGACGACCTTGCCCTAATAACAAGAAGACCAACAGAATTAAAAAAAATGTTTAAAAGATTCCAGAAAATAGCCAGGGAGTATGGACTGGAAATAAATGAAGAGAAAACAAAGTATATGGAGATGAGAAGAAATAATGGACATTTAGCACACTTTAAGATAGTTAAACAGTTCGATTATTTGGGAGTAACGTTACCAAAGAGAAATGAAGAGATTCAAGAAATCGAAAAAAAAATGGCTAAAAGTAGTAAAAGTGCTGGAACTCTAAATAAGATGCTAAGATCAAAGATCAAATAAGATCAAAGCTAAGATCAAATAAGATGCTAATATCTAGAGGAAAAAAAAAGAATAGATACAACGGTGATTCGACCAACGGTGCTTTATGCTAGCAAGTCCTAGATCTAAAGTAAAACCACAGAACTAAATCTAGATAGATGGGAGCGCAAGATATTCAGAAAAATATATGGAGATATCAAAGATAGGCATGGAGAAGAAGAACAATTAATGAAATAATGCATTAAAATGGACAACAAAAAATTTCAAACATAGCGAAAGTTCAAAAACTAATACCTCTTTTACATGCAGCTCACTTCCACTTTTTTTAACGGAACCAAAAGCACTGGTAGTGCTAGGGACAAAGATGATGATATCAAAAATTCACGGGAGGTGTGTACAAATTTCGAGAATATTGGCCATTTCTTAAGAAATTGGCTCGACAACGCAGTTAGTGGATGGAATCAGTAAAAGAAGACTGGAGATTGTGAGGAGTACAACACTGGAGCAAAGACAGAAAAGCACAAAAGATAGAAAACTATTGAAGCCTTGAGCAACTTGATGAGAGTTGCTATCATCAAGTCCTCGAAGACACTTCGTCCCAGGACTAGCAACTTCACGTGGAGTCATACGTCGCCATGTTATCATCTCCACTGATAACTTTAACATCTTAAAATATAATACCAAATACTGTAAACTAAATTGTAACATATATCGTTTAACGGGATTTTACCCTGATATTTAGTGTCACAAAACATGTACACCTAGACACTGATAATGGAACATGGTTTCCGAAAACGTTTTGTCTTCATGACATAGCCCGTTTGGGTTTTTAATTTATATACCTTTTATAAAGGATTTTTAATTAAAATTTTTTGATTCTGATGAAATTGTGGATGAGGAAGTAATGCAGACAGGAAACAATATTGGAGATGAAGACGGTGATGGTCTTGAAGATTTCGAAGATCTTCTAGAAGGCGACGAAGGAATGCCATCAAAGAGGCAAAAATTAATGCCCTATAAAATATTATGATAAATATATACATCATAAATATATATATATATATATATATATATATATATATATATATATATATATATATATATATATATATATATATATATATATATATATATATATATATATATATACATATATATTGTAAGATTGCCCATGACAAAAATGTAATTAAACACATATTTTGTCACATATTTTGATGAAATTCCCTTTAAATCCTATCTTGAATATTTTTAACAGCTATTTTTACATGTCTTTTTGCAATCTTAATGTTTTGTGGATTTATAATTTTTTTGTTTATCAATGTATCATAAAATCTTAAGCTACATGACTAATTACAGTATTAATTATAAGAAATATCTCAAAACTGTACATAATGATAAAAAAAAATATATTTTTTCGATTTAAATTTTTTTTTTGCGTTTTTTGAAAACATTTGCCATAGTAATGTATTTTTTTACACTATAGAAAAGTAGAGATTTCATCAAACAAAAAGCCCAAAAATTTTTTTAAAAAAGCTGATATTTTGACGCGTGAATTTTCGATTGAAAATTAGGGTGCTTTTTCGATATTAAATCAATATCAGGTAAAAAAATAATCCAAAAAATTACAGTGTGTTTAGTTCATACTAAGGCAAGTTTTCACCAAATTTCGTAAAAAAAATTTTTCTTGTAAAAGATAAAAATAAAAAACCAAAAACTTAGTTTTTTGAATTTTCCACAAAAATTTTGAGGTTATGTGAAAAAAGTGTAAATACAAAAGTTGTAGATCTTTTTGTTACCTACAACTTTTCTATTTAACTTTTTTCCATAGCACTTGTAGTTTCGCCGAAAATTGCGATAAGCCGATTTTTACCCTTAAAAACACCCCCCTCCCACTTCCCGACGGATAAAGTGGAATTTATTTTTCCTTCTATTTTTAGCATATTCTTTTTCTTTTCCATTTCATTCTACTATATTATTTTTTTGGTTTCAAAAATTATCGATCTTGGTCTATAAGAGTACAATTTGAAGTATATTTTTCCCGTTACTTTGTATGGAAACCTGGTATGCTCGTGGCTGTTTATTTTTTATAAAACTAGGCTTGGCGTCCAGATTTTGATCTATTAGTATATTAAATATTCATCAAGCACCTGTCGCCAATTCTTTGCAGTTCTTTCCTACAATTGATCTTGAAACACATTCAGTAATGAGTAGATATTTATAAATCGGATGCAGACGAAAAAATTAAAATAATTTTAGCTAATACCCGTCGCTTGTGCCAAATTTTGTTAGGTAAGGGCTCAAAGAAAAATACAAGCCGGTTGGCTGTCTAACTAGGAGTTAATTTGTGTCAGATTGCTACTGTGTTTTGTATGTTTTAATATTAAAGTTGTAATGTTTTTTTATTTGTTTTTACTTTGTGCGTTACGTTATGTTTTAAGTGAAGACGTTCCTATAGGTAAGAAGAAAATCTTAATTTATAACAGAGAGTGTTTTCTTACGTATATATGTTAACTTTTATCCCTATTTACTACTACTACATTGTAGGTTCTTGTATTATGCATTATAACTTAATAAAATTAATAGCAAAAATACTGTTTACAGAAATATACAGTGTGCAAACCATTTATTGAATAAAATTGATTTTGTCCTTATTTTAGAAAATTATAAAAAGTGCTGAGACTCGTTAACTTTTAAATTTAAATGGGCGCTTTGTAAATATAGAATTAAACGTACAGGGTGATTTACGCAAGTCTAGCATAGTCCATTAACCTTTTCAATGAAACGCCCTGTATATTTCTGTTTTTAAAAGCTTTTTAACAAACTTATCTCAACGAACTTTATAATGTAGTGTCTATTATGACTTATAAAAGGTGTTTTTAAATTATGTGTAATTTTTGTCAAGAAATGAAATACAAAACTCAAAAACTCAATATGATAATTCGAGGATAGATGGCCCAGGTTTTTAAATTTCACTCCAACATTCTAAATGTTAAATAAGAATCACTGTTAATTTTAAGTAATAAAATGCATTAAAAAATAAAACTTCACAAAATTCACATAATTCACAAAAAAAATAGTTAACAAAAACCATCTCCCTCACAGTTTTGAGGTGACCTAGCAAAAAAAGTGTTCCTTTGGTTTGCACATACCAACACCACAGTCTTGGCAAAAGTTTACAAACTTGGAGCTGGAATCCTGAAACCATTTGGAGCAATCTAAGCAATTAATCCCGTCGTCAGATTTCATGATTTGGGAATATATTTCGCCACAACTGGTGCAAATCTCGTCATTGTCGGCCATATCATCCAATATCGATGCCTATAGATCTTTGTCTAAGGATGAGTGGCTTTTGACAGCTTTGTTAGTTTTATTTTTGGTTACCTTTGGCTTAATGGTGTTAATTTATTGGTCTTCATTTTTTTCTTTTTTTTTCTTTGACGCTTTGTTCTTTTTTTTGCCAATTGTTGTCTCTGCAATTAAAATTTTCGCTCGCTGCTTGCTTCTTCTTTGAACCGAATTGACGCCAGCGAAAACAACTGGAACGGGTGCAATTAGGTATATCTAGCATTTTTCTATGGGTGCTTTTCACATGAGTATTTTACAGGATCATCTTCAGTCTGCCAAATGTTGCAAGGTTGTTGATCATCATCAGATCAAGCTTTGTTAAAACTTTGAGAATAATCATCTGGAATTTGTTTGTTTTAACCTGCATCAAGAGTCTCATACTATTTTAAGTCAAAAAACGTCATCTGAGATAGCAGAAGAATCTAATGATACAATTCCCGTAGCCTTGAATGCAGAAGTTCCAATATTTACAGTTGCAGAATTGGTAAATCCTTCAGTAAGTAACTTTCCAAATTGTAGTTTAGTGAGCTTTCGTCCTGGATTATATTTAATGTATACATTGCACTCTGAGTTCATTTTAACTTCTTCTTCTTCTTCCTTCCTGTATGTAGGCTTTAAGCCTGTTTCTTCTTTAATATTAGACTCCTAAATTATTTAAATTATCGCACCATTTTTTTTTATGGTCTGCCAATACTTTCTCGTCCATTTGGTCCATTTTGTCCATTCGCCTATCCATTTTTGTGTTCTATGAGCCTGCAATGACATGCTCTTGTTATGTTTTTGCTTCCCTCCCTATCCAATAGACTATTCCCTGATATTTGTCGAAGTATTTTCATTTCTGTTGTTTCTAGTAGTCGTCTCGTTTTAGATGTTTCAGTTCTTGACTCCGCCGTGCATGTTAATATAGATCTAAATGCTGCTTTATAGATTCTTGTTTTTGTGTCTTGTCTTTTGGTGTTTGTTCTTCCAGATTATGTCATTAAGAGATCGCTTTTCTTGATTTTAAGCTTTGTTGTCGGACTTCTACACCAACATCTCCGTAACTAGTTCTATTCCCAGATATCTAAACCTTGCTTCTTGCTTTGTTATTGTCCCATCAATTTTGATTTTACATCGTAGTGGGTGTTGTCATACATTTGGTTTTTTCTGCTGATATTATCATATTGCATTTCTTGGCTGTTGTATTAAAAATATGTTAATCTTTGTAGCTCGTCTTCTATCTCGGCGATTAATGCGACGTCGTCTGCATAACATAATATTTGAATTTCTTTGTTCCCCATTCTGTAACCATGACCTTTATGTACTGATTGTATTATTTCATCCATTATTATATTAAAGAGAAGTGGGCTTAACGAGTCACCCTGTCTGATTCCGCTTTGTACTGGTATACACTGTGTTATTGTTCCATTTATCTTTGTCTGTATTTGATTATGGAAGTAGATATTTTCGATTGTTTGTATAATATTGATTGGTATGTTTATCAATACAGCTAGTACATCTATATAGCGTTTATAAAAATTGTGTCGTATGACATGGTAAGCAAAGCAGTATAATGTCGTGTTCACCACAGTATTGTATAAGGTATCACATGACAGTATGGATGATAGTAGATATATTTGCTTTATTGACCTAAAGAACGCCTCTGACTGAGTGCAAAAGAAACAACTAGCCGAATCCTAACATGCGACATATTAAAACAACAATGAAGGATATACCTAACGAATATGCTGAGATAAAAAATATATATTCTAGCGTATCAGCAAAGTCCTGGGTCACGAAACTGTTTTAACTAACCGTGTCTAGCAATAGTCTTTCAAATATAGATGTATCATTTTTACTAAAAACTGTTACTTTTGCACTAGCGAGAAGAAAGTACTTAGTAGTTTTTTTTACTTCTAACGCAGAATAAAATGAAAGAGAAGTTGTGGACGGGCCTTTTACCATCGAATTTTTTGAAGAACCGTTTTGATTGAAACTATAATTATCAAAAGATCGTTCTGAAGGACATGATGTTTGGCTGTCATATCGCACATTACTTGACCTAAAATTATTTTGAGAATTACTTTCTACTTCATAATGTTTCTTTAAAGTATGCCCAGAATTATTGTTATGCAGTAAATAATAATGTTTGGTACTTCAATAAGAGCATCTTTGATTTAAATTGCAATCATCAGATTAATGACCAATTGACCATTTTTTTTAAAGATGACGCAATTCAAGATATTATTTTTAGAGATAAAATTTTCCCTTGGAAGACTACTTTTATTTTTGGAAGAAGAATTATAATAACAATGATGAGAAGTTTTTAAATTTTTTTTTATTACTATTTGGACTTACATGTCAAGGTTTTCTAAAACACTGCATCTTTTTTTAATAAATTTATATATTTCTCATAAACATTTCTTAATTTAGGTCTCTTATTTCTACCGCGAATATATTTGTGATTTCCCAAAGGGTTGTATAAATTGAAAAAAGTGTATCTATTCTATTAGATTTTTGCTTTTGTTTTCTACAATGTAAATAATGCCAAATTTTTTCAGGTGCCCTATTTGAAAATGATGACGATTTGGAAAACGCCTTTAACTTTGCTATTGATGACATTAATAAAAATAATAACGATGCCGAATTCACTTTTACTTCTGTGGTTCAGAATAACTTAAGTCGATATAATACCTATCTAGTTATGAAAAATGCCTGTACAATTCTAGAAGAAGGCGTAATAGCTATTTTTGGTCCCAAAACATTTGAAAATATCGAATTAGTACAATCGATTTGCGACTACAAAGAGATTCCACATATTGTAACAAGGTAATAATACCTTTTATATAAACAAAGCCTAACAAAGATAATCTACACCAGTCTATCTGGGAAAAAATCATTGATTTCACGTAAAAATATTACACAGATATTCTTATACATATATTGAAAATTCTAAAAAGTATCGAAATGATTGCTGATGAAAAATCCATGAAAACGTACCGCTGATTTTGCTGTATTTTTATTTTAAACAATCTTAAAAAGTAAAATGTCATTTTTTTGCCTATAAAACGTATTTTATAGTTACGAGAAAAATAGTTCAAATAAAAATTGTAGATCTTAAAACGTTCTTCAATTTGCGAGTTTTTAAATTAAAATACCTACATAAAGAATTCACCAAAAACGTTGCAAAAAACCTTTAATTTTGCAGTAATTTATAAATGTCAATAACTTTATTTTTTGCATAACTGAAATATATATATATATATATATATATATATATATATATATATATATATATATACAGTGGAACCTCGATTATCCGTCTCTCTATTAACCGTCATCTCTGTTAACCGTCAGGGTCCATACATAAGGTATATTACCAACATAAATAAAAATTTAGTCATCAATTCATTTTCTTTGAGCAGTGCGGATAAGCCAAACGAAATTCGTTGAAATGTGTACGTGAAGTTATGTCACCACCGCATTTTTTCATGTAAGTAATTATTGTTCGTATTCAGGGCTCTGTATTAAACTTCAATTTAAATATGTAATGATAAGCGATACCGTTCTTTTAGAGTTTCATTTTTAGAATCGCAAGCCGGAAATAAAAACGCAGAGCACAATAATTATTACAGTCAATATCTGTGTGTCAACATAATTCAGTTTGATTCAAATTCGAACTTAGTCGCATTGAGCAAAAAGTATGATGTTCCGAGAACGACAATCAATGATTTAAAGAAAAATGCTGATAAAATTGAAGAGTATGCTTCGCAAATGGAATCGTTGGATGGCCGGATGAAATATAGTTAGACAATGAAAAAAAGCCACAAATGAATCACTCGACACGGCACGACACGACACTCTGTATTTGTGGTTCGTTCAAAAAAAAAGCGAAGGTGTTCCTTTGTCTGGACCAATTGTTGCCGGAAAAGCGTTGTTTTTCAACATGAAATTGAATGGCGATCCTTCATTCAAAGGAAGCAGCGGTTAGTTGGAAAAACTTTCAAAAATCGCCACGGTATACGGGAACTGAAAATCGAAGGTGAAAAATAGAGCGCCGCAAATATTGAAGTCGTTAACGAATATAAAAGAAAGCTTCAAGATATGATCGATGAGACACGCGACAACGTGCTTTCCGTTAACTACTACGCACAACATAATGCATGGATGTCCCAGGAAATATTCGCTAAATACTTCAAAAAGGTATGTACTGCAAACCAAAATTTGTTTATCTATTTTTCTAACATCTTGTTTTTTTAAGTTTTTATACCGGACGTACGACAATACTTGCAAGCAAAACATTTGCCACCAAAGGCGATTCTCATTTTAAACAATGCACCTGCCCATCCTGAAGCCGGTATGCTGCGAAGTGACGATGAAAATATCACGTGCTCTTTTCTGCCTGCGAATACAACATCATTGATACAGCCAATGGATCAATGGATCAAGATACAGAAAAAAAATTATTTAAAACCTAGTTAAGGAAGAGGAATATTCTTTGCCAGAATACTAGAAAGCAAACAATTTAAAACACGCAGTCGACAATGCTGTCAAATTATTGTCAAATAAAATATACAAATAAAATTTGAGAGTTATACTATGAACTTTTTTTTTTGTTCTGTTAACCGAACCGTCTTTTCGATTATCCGTCATACCCTAGGTCCGGAACCCTGACGGATAATCAGGGTTCGACCATATATATATATATATATATATATATATATATATATATATATATATATATATATATATATATATATATATATAAACCTAGATCTACGATTCATACTATTACAGAAATTAATATTAAACTCATTAGTCTTCCGAGCTCCCAGACGAAGTCTAAGACTGAAACTTAAGCGCTAATTAGCGAATCTATTTGCCAAACAAATTCCAAAAACGAAACCCACTGCAGTGGTTCATAACTTTTCAGATACTCCTATGTCGACCATTGCCACTCAAACTTTAGCAAATGGTTTTAATTATTCTGTTACCGCAAGTCACATTATAATTGAGACAATCATTGGTCAAACTGAAGAAGTCATCTCTAGTTTATCTTCCGAATATGCTGAAATAACCAGTCAAGACATCGCAAAGGTTTCTTAGAAACTCAAAGCCACCTACTCCGAACATTAGTCAATCCGAGAAAAAAACCCTGAAAGAACTTTAGTCAAATCCAAGTCTAGTCATTCTTCCCGCCAATAAAGGCAATGCCACCGTCATCCTAAATACTTCTTCTTATATTATTAAACTCTTAAATCTCATTAATACTCCAGACTACAGACCAATTCCTAATAATCCAATAACCTATCTGGAAAAAATAACAAAAGCCATTATCAATAAAACCTCTCACTTAGTTTACATAAAACAAACTTTTTAATTTTTCGTAAAAAGTCTTCCAGAACACCTTGAATATATGGCCTCCCCAAAATTTACAAACGCGGTACTCCTCTACGTTTCATTGTCTATGCATACAACTGCCCTACACAGCCATTGGTTAAGTACTTGACCAAACCTCTACAAGCTCTCGTCGAAAATGCTTCATCCTTCGTCAAAAATTCTTTTCATTTCATCGAACTTCTTAAACAATACCATATCTCACCGTTAGATATTCTAGTAAATTTCGATATCGTTTCAGTCTTTACAAACATTCGTATAGACGAAACTCTAAACATTCTGAAAACTAAATACAGTATTTAGCAAGACCACTTATCTCTCATTAAACATTGTATGTCCAACACTTATTTCATCTTCCAAAATTAATTCTTCAAGACAAATAAATGGTGCTCCAATGGGCTCCCTGCTATCTTAAGTAATTGACAATATCCTTATGGAAGACTTTGAGATCCGAGAACTATCCACATTATTGCTCAAACCCACATATTGGCTACGATATGTTGACGATTCATTCATCATTTTGTTCCAAGGCAGGGATGCTTTGGTGTCTTTTCAAACCCATCTGAATGGTATACATCCTAGTATCCAGTTCACGAGAGCTAGAAACTGACTACTCCCTACCGTTTCTTGACGTTATCATAAAGAAGAACTAATCCCAAGGTTTTCATCACTCTCTTTATCGAAAACTCCCCACACCAATCGTTACTTGCATTCCAACTCCCATTGTCCCCTTCACTAATTAATTCAGTCATTAATACGCTGGTCTCCAGATCAATATGCCTTTGCTATGATGCAAGTAGACCCGCTGAGCTCTCTAGTTTAAAACAAGCCCCAAGACTCGAGATATCAAATTCTGACTATTTTGTGTGTTTTATTATTATTTTTTGTATTTGTATTATGTGTTTGTGTATTGTGTGTTGCATATATTATGTATAATTGTAGATAATATGTTCCTGACTTTCTATTATTCCTTTATTGTTGGTTAGTATATTCTTGTTGTTGAATTATTCTTTTAGTATTAGCAACCAAAGCCAGCTACATTCTGCTGAAAACTTTGCTAAACATATTTGTTCATTAAATAAGATAAGAGCTAATTCTTTGATTTTTTCTTTTTGCATGTCGGTTTCTTTCATAAGTATTATTGATACATATTTTCATTGTACTCTGTACCTATTCTGTCACATAAAAATTGTTTTACTCAAAGAGTATTTTATAGATGCAGTTCTTTTATCTTCCTTGTGTGTTGTTGAGTTTGGTTTTGGACAGGATATATCTCAGTGTATTATTAGTTTTAAATATTTTTATGTAGTTATTTCCTATCATTTTCAATTTTTCTGATAAGCTCTTTATGTATGGTATTGTTGTCATATTTAAATCTCTTCTTGTGAGTGTTTCGGAATTGCTTGTGTTGTTTTGTTGTCATTTCATAACCTTAATAGATTGAATGGTAATTTAAATATCTGCTTTTATGGCTTGGTTTTCTCTAAACTTTGGTTGCTTATCCTGTATAAAATTATTACAAGCATTTTTTTGCATTAATAAGTAACAAAATATAATAATTTCTTTAATTTGTATTTTGAGGACGATTTCTGAACTGGAAATCGACTCGACTTTATCTGAAATTCTGGTTACTTCCCATTCAACTAAAATTATATACAATAGTTAAACGATATTTTACAGTATATTACACTAATAAACAATATCTTGGCAATTGTCGGAAGCTTGATAGAATACCACTGGACAGATATCAAAAATATGAAAAAGTCGTGTTCACATCTACTATTTAAATGGTAAATCCACACTTCCTAGATCGAAATAAATTTACTTTATACTATATAATATATTATTTAATATTCTATGGACTTTATATTATATATAAAAATACGAGTGACAGTGTTGCCGCAACGTGTTAGTATCTACTAAAGAGATAGTGCTAAAAATAAATTTATATAAACTTTAGATGGAATTACTGGTCTAAAAGAGGACAAATTATGGTCAATATGTATCCTCATCCTCTTCACCTCTCAAAAGCTTATTATGAGATAATATCATCAAACGATTGGAAAACATTTACGGTTTTGTACGAAGATGACGAAAGTTTATTGAGGATATCTTCTCTGGTTGAGCAAGCACAAGACGATGGTATTGTTATACAAATTTTGCAGTTGGATAAGTATAATTCTGGTAATTACAGGTATGTATAATTTTTTTTTTTGGTACCTATTTATTATACAATTTCTCTGTTCATATTTCGTTTTTCCTCACGAGAAATTCTTGTCTGTCCATAGTTCTATGTCCATTCTAATCTTTAAATTTTCACTATAAGATAGTAACCAACGATGTCAAAATCATTTATTTTTTTATCTGAATGAAGTCCAGATTAATCGTATACACACACCCACACACACACACATAATATATTTATATATATATATATATATATATATATATATATATATAATTCAATAAGTAAGTTCCAAAAAAATAAATCTTTTGGTCACGAGGATATCGGTCACAGGAGAAATAATAAAAGGAAATCACAGTTCCTTTCCTATATTTGAAGACGTTTCGCTTATTTTATTTACAAGATTCATCGGTTCAATCTAAAAGAATACAAAGGTGGTAGGTAAGAATATAAAACAACATGGAAAAATAACTTACGAATGGTGAGTGAAGAAAATTAAGGTGTAAAACAAACACACCATTCTCTTAGTATCCGTGGTCAAAATATTAAAGTTGAAATATTAGCTTAAATGTTCATATGTAGTCGAATTCATGTATAACCATAAGAAAAAGATTACTTTAAAGGTGAAAAAAAAAATGGATAAAAACTACCGCGAAGCACTAGAAAAACCCGTCACATTGTAGGTACGTAAAAAAACTTATTAACAGTAAAGTGTAGAGATAAAAACAAAAGATTTTACAAAACACACTGGCACAGAGCTCTTATTCTAACAAAGTTAACGTTTAAAAAACATCTTATACTTCACTTTCATCACATCTTAGTTACCTAACAACCTTCTTTTTATTCCCCATTAGTACTTCCTTTTATATCCAACCTTTTACATTTATACTGACTCATTCCTAATTTACATAAAGCTTTATCTATTTCACATTCCATATTCTCATTCCTCATTCCTTGACTTAATCGCCATAATAAATTTCAGATTTCAACCTTTCTTCACTACAAATTGGTTTTGTAGACATTCCAATTTAATAATTTTATTTTCTTTCACTGTCAATGTCGATCGGATAGCCAAGCGGGCTGGGCGGCTGGCTTCTCCTTCGCTTCAATTCGAGAGATGTCAGTTCAAATCCCCAGCTCGGTGTAGAGAAAACAAAAAGGCTAACGCAGCAGTTTAAAATTCTAAATGAATCTGCGGCTTAGTCTAGAATATGCTAGTAGCTGATCGGCCTATGGTGGAGCAGTACGGCAAGAGATAAGGGCTTGCGGCTCGGTGATACTCCTCCATAGATCCCTACCGGAAGGGCGTGTGCCGCCTAAATACCGGGTATATATATATATATATATATATATATATATATATATATATATATATATATATATATATATATATATATATATATATATATATATTTCTTTCACAACTATGAAATGACACACAATTACTTCAACGAAAATACCGGTAATTTGACTTTGTTTTCCGGCTCTAATTTTTGAATTTGAGATGCGCCCTAAAGTCAAGTATAAGATTTTTACACCTTAAGGAAATGGTGTGTTTGTTTTACACCTTAATTTTCTTCACTCACCATTGTTATTTTTCCATGTTGTTTTATATTCTTACCTACCACCTTTGTATTCTTTCAGATTAAACTGATGAAGCTTGTAAATGAAATAAGCGACACGTCTTCAAATATAGGAATGGAACTGTGATTTCCTTTTTATTATTTCTCCTCGTGACCAAAAGATTTATTTTTTTGGAACTTACTTATTGAATATTGTTTGACGGTCGTACTCCTTTATATATATTATATTCTTAAAAACGTAAATTAAATCTAAGCTGATTTCAGAGAAACAATGAAGGCTCTGAAGCTAACAGGACAAAAGTATTTTATTATAGATTGTCATATTGATAATCTCTATGAGGTTCTATCTCAGTTACAACAAGCCGGACTGATGAACGAAAATTTCAACTTATTTCTGACAAATCTCGATGCTCACACCGTAAATTTAACACCATTTCAGTATAGCAACGCAAATATTACAGGGGTGAGTAACTACCAAATTATAATATTTCAGAGATATAATAAAAAACAATTTTTGTCAATAGCTTTATTTACACCAACCACGGATTTAATACTATCTACCAAATCTAATAACCCTGCATTATCAGAGATCCGGATATATACAAATTCAAACACAGAACGGCTAGCAAATGTCTCTGCTTATTTCCCAGTGGTAGTGGGAAATAGCTACAAAAGTACCATCTAACTTGATGGCCATAAACGAACACGATTTATTTAAATCATTTTCTGTCTCTTGAGCTATTCGGAATTTGCAAAAGGTTACGATTTTAGACAAAGCTTTGTGACCGCTTTGATGAAAAGCCATAGCCAAGCCAAGCCAATTTGTCAATCGTTCTTAGTATGAATTGACGTAACAGTTGAAAACTAAAAAATGCTTAGAATTATGATTTTCAAGGCTTAAAAACACAAGTAAAAAATTTTATTCTTAAATTCAGCAAGGAACTAAATTCAAGTTCAAACCTTGTCCTATCATTTCCCAAAGAGTTTTTTGGGCTCATTTAATTTTAAAATTAAATTTAAAAGTAATTTTTTGTAAACTTGATTGATTTCACGTTATAAACAATAATTGTCAATTATTGACAACTGAAAAAAGCTTAAAATTACGATTTTCAAGGCTCAAAAATACAAGTAAAAAATATTATTTTTGAATTAACCAAGGACCCGATTCCCGATAAGTATTTTGGGCTTATTTAATTTTAAAACATTGCTTTTTATTGGTTAATGAAGCGCTTATTACGGTTAAGACGGGCTTTTGGACTGGGCGTGTATAAAAGAGAGAAGCAAGATCTATGGCATAAATTTTTGTTGATTTGAATCCTCATTGTACAAATGAGTACCATACGCGCTTCATTAACAATAATTAAAAAACAATGTTTTGAAATAAAGTATGCCCAGAACAAAGTGGGAGATGATAGGAAAAGGTTTGCACTTAAATTTAGGCACTTCAAATGAGTTCAAAAATAATATTTTTTTTTGTGTTTTTGAGCCTGGAAAATCATCATTTTGTATTTTTTTAAGCATTAACCTTTTCACTGCGGGAACCGGATATACACGTAAAATAATTTCGTGTCCGTACAACGGGAACCGGCTAAATACGCGTACCCTTTTTCGGCATTCGCTGCGGAAACCGTATGAATCAGGTACTGCTTACGTATTGTATGTTGCCTATAGAAAAGAGTTAAGCATGTTATATCAAAATTTACAATACATTTAAAAATTTTATGCTTCACTGCGGGAGCCGTACAAATCCGCACCTTTTTACACAGGCACGCACTATAGGGATTTACTTGCAAAATCTTAGGATTCCCTTTCGCCGTATTTATGTACGATAGTTTTTAGCAGCGTATTTTAATTTATTTTCTTTAAGAATTTAATTGTGTGAATTACAGCTGCAGATAAACCTATTTGAAAAATAGGAAAAAAACTGTCGAATTATGAGTTTTAGTAAATACAATAGAATTGTTATCAAATTTCACAGAATGGTTAACAGGTAAGAAATATTCAAATTGAAATAATTTTATTACCTATTGCATTAATTAGCTAATAGTAAAGACGGTTCGAGACAGCTTGTCATATTGTAGGGTATTGTTAAAAGATTTTTATTTACTACCTGAAATTTACGATATAAATATTTTAATAATATTTAAGTTGGACCGAAATGAAAGACTTTGAAACCATTGACCATTTGAAAAACCTTTTAGGATAATAATATTTTATGAATATTCAAAGAAGACGTAAACTACAGACTTGATAATGTTAAGATTATTTCTTTTAAGCCATAAATGAATTCTGCATCTCTCCTCCGGTTTGCGTGCAGTGTCTATTTCTATTATGTTCATAGTGTTGTACACCATTCTGTACTAATAATAGTGTATTTTTTTTACAAAACTAAGTGGGTGATTCTTAAATTTAGATTTCTTATACATTATTGACTAATAAAAACAATTGCTGAGTGAAACGGCTCGTATACGCAAATATCTTAGCGAAAGTGAACTATATGAAATTTTAATGGAAAGTGACAGTGAGAATGAGTGTATTCTTGAAAAATCTGATGCAGAAAGTGATGAATCAGGAGAAGAAAATGATAATGAAGAGAATCTACCATCATCAACACAGGTTAGTAAAAATAGTGCTTGAACTTTGGAATCTACTTCTCTTCACCAAGCTAAACGTCGTAAATGTGAAAAGATTCCGTTATATAAATGGGAAAAGAGAGATCTACAACCAACAGTTCATAATTTTAACGACAATACATCATAGTGTTTGAATGAAAAGTTTAAAAGTAGTCCAAGTGTTTTAAGTAGTTTCAAAACATTTTTTTCTTTGACTTTTATGAAAGCAATGGTTGTTGAAATTAATAATTTTACAAATTCGTTGTGGAACATAGGGATATTGAATAAAATTCTCGTGTCGCAACAAATTGGAAAGACACTGATATGGATGAAGAGTATTGTTTTCTAGCTTTGTCGTTCGTTACATTGTCGTTGTTACGTTTTTCAGATAACAATACCGTTGACAAAGAAGACTCCATTTTTAAGCTGCAGATCATTATAGACCATTTAAAGACCGTTTTTCGTAGATTTCTGTATCTATTCAGAAACATTTGTATCGACGAAAGTTTGATGCTTTATAAGGGAAGACTAGCATTTTAACAGTATATACCCACTGAAAGGCACAGATTTGGAATTAAATTCCACGTTTTATGTGACTGAGATAGGCTAAAATTTGGACTTTATCATTTATACTGGGTCTAATACTGACATTAAAATCTTTGATACAGACCTAAAAAAAGGCATAGTCTGTAAGTGCCTCTATGCATTACGCCATGTTTTGAAAAATACAATTATTGTATAACAAATTTTAAATTTTCCTTTTAATGTAGTCAAAACTTTTATTTATATTTTGCATTTGAATGTTTTGTGTACCATTTGTTTGTAGTTTTTTACCTTGTTGCTATAATTACTAATAATAAATAAAATGATAATTTTTCAGTATATTTAATTTTTTTTATTTTTTAAAAATCTAAAAGCAACAAATTTATAGTTACTTGTACTTGTACTTCTACTAAATTGTAAATACAGTCCTGAATAGACTGTATTGATACACTGCGCGAACCGTATTTATACGCCATAGTACTTCATCGACTGACTGCGGCAACCGTGTTGATCAGCACGGGCATGAAAAGCCGTACCAGAAACTATACTACTTTTATAACTAGCCGCAGTGAAAAGGTTTTAAGTTATATATAACTTAAAAACGATTAACTTTACAGAAAACTTACAACAGACCTTTTTTTATTCGAAATGGTCCAGAAAACCTAAAAAAATCATCTGGTCCGAAAAAATTTATCGAACGAACCCCAGGTTTTCGCTTTGTCTATAAAGAATTTTATTAATGTTGCTTAGAGTTTTTAGCAATAGAAATTAGTTTTCCATTGCTAGTTTCTAGCCTGACATATTTACAGATTTTTAGAAAAAAAAAATGTTTATTGGAAATAAGCGCCTTTAAAAATAAATATTAAAAATAAAATCAAACGAATTTAGTTCAATAATTAACATAATGGATTTATTTATAAAAATAAAACTTTTTTAAACATATAAAAAATGTTTAAACAAAACAAAAATCAAAAGACTCATTCAAACGAAAAGCAGTCATTTTCGGCATTTTGGCAATTTTCCAAATCATCAACGGTTTCTCCTGGTGAGTTAAAATATTTCTTTCTCACATTTCTTTCTAAAGTGTTCTTTGTAAAACTTCAGTTCAGGAAGGCTTCTTCAATTTTTTTTATATTGCTTGGAAAGTAGACTAATAATAGTTTCTTTACCCCTCTTTATTTTTTTCCCAGTGCTAATTTCGCAGGTATCATTGCAGGAAGGAAAACAATTTTCTTACAAACACTTTAAGCTTTTTCAGCGTCATTACAGCAAGTGGGTTCACCTTGGACTAGAACGTTTTTGTCCTTTTTTTTTTAAATAACCCGCCTTGCCTTATTAAATTTAAAGTGCCAAGAACTAGACAGCTTAACAACTCGTTTTGTTTGTGTTCTCCAATCAATAATATCCCCATCGGTACCAATTTTCCGTACATTGGAATGGTTTCTGATTAAATTGTCGTAGCCACTAATTTCCACGATAACAGGCATTTTTAATTTTCATAAGGTCGAAGATGCTATCAGGCAGAATAAAGGAATGACCGACAATCGTAAAAATCAATTCAATTTGTCTAATGTGTTTTGAAGATTCTTCTAGAAGCCAGTAAGCCAACATTGCCCTCATATTCGTATTTTTGTTTTGTCCACCGCAACCATTAGCTGATTAATGTACTGTTTCTATGCGTATATCAATATTAAAATTTTTTAGAGCATGTTGCCACGTTAATACTATCGTATTAGAATCTTTTTAAGAGTCAATTTTTATCCTCAAGTAAGAAAACAAATTTTTTCTTCATAGTTTATCTGTCGAAGTTCCAGCAACAGCTGTAAAATTTATTATAGTTTACTTGCTGGCTGAAATATGCTGCTTGATCAGGCAGTCTAAGCAGTGCCAAATTTTTTTTTGGTAGTCAAATAAAAAGTAAATTGTGTTGAGTTTTGGATTTTTAAGGAGCATATACTCTAATCATCTCACTCTCACTCAAACGTAGGTACATGTTATTTTATCGACGATGCAGCATGATTAGATTTAACTCTTTTTGGTTTTTGTCAGAAGGTCTCCCTTACTTTTATCTTTTGACTAATAAAGGTAGGCACGAAAATCTTTCACTTTGCGAAACAATTATTGTAGCACAAATCTTAAATCATAAATTTTGATATGAAACACTTACTAGCAAGTTACATTTCTTTTGTGTTTCTGACTGAAGAACTTTTTTCCCCACATATTTAGTGGCTTCAAACATGTACCTACATATACATCCAGATAGAACTGATGATGAAATAATTATTCCGAAAACGTTTTGTGATGTAGCCTGATAGGGTTGTTATTATTATACCATTTATAAAGGAATTTTCAAATAAAAATTTTTGTGATATATGGTATACAGCCATCTACAGGAATTTTCTCCTTATGGATGAGAAACCCAAACCTTTCTAGGATCATTGACAATCTGTATATCCCCATTGACATCCCTCTTGTTCTAAAAAGGTCAGCAGCATTTTGGTGGTTACTCTTGTTTGCAACTACTATAATAATAATAATATATAATATATACTACAGTAATATTAGAAATGCCCGTAGCTCAGTTACGTCTATCCTACGAGTTGTTTTATAGGTCTGGGCATAATCTTTCAGTAAAATACGATGTAGGTAAAAGTTTCTGGCCAGTATAGTAGAATTTAACAGGATATCTAACACAGATATAAAATCATATAATAGACAAAGAAAACAATCATATTTCCCCTTGGTCTTCCCTCCACATTCTTTATGCGCACTTTATTAGTGAAAGACAGACGATTATTTCCAATCCAGCTTATACGTAAGAAACAGCGGCAGGGTTGCCTTATTACATTACATATTTGAATTAAAACTTTGAATTGGTTTAAAAAATTGGCGATAAGTATCGAGGTTATATTGCCATTCAAAACTGGATGATGATATTAAAAATGAAACATTAATTGACACAAATACTGGTACAAAATTTCTTAAATCTATTAAAAAATTACAGATTCGAATTTTTATTTGACGAAATTGTAACTCAATTTTAAATAAAAAAAGATCATTTTGGCAACATCGCCATTCGTCCCTTCTCTTGAATGGTAAAATGCATATGAGATAGACCAAACGCTATGATGTGTATTTCTTTTTAATGTAACTTCGTAAGTGTGAAGATAATAATTAAATATGCCGACTGTTTATACAACAGAAGAACGGGTACAAATAATAAAATGGTACTTTAGCGGCAAATCGGTACAAGAAACTATCAATTTATTTATTATGGCTTTTGAAAATAGGCCAATACCTATAGCAAAAACTGCATTGGCCATTATTTATTAATTTGAAAAGTATGGCTGTATTAATGGCAGATGTGAAAAATGCTGCCCATTAGATCAACCTCGCGAAAAGAAACTTTTTCAAGAACGAGAAATTAGAAAAATTCAAATTTGTGCATTGGCTGAAGCGACGCCGTATTCAAGTATACAAATTGCCAATGAAGTTGATTTAACTGCAAAAATAGTGAGGAATATTTTGAAAAGAAACAACTACCATTGTTATAAAGTGCAGACAACTCAAGAAATATTTCCTGATGATCAATTTAAACGGATGCAATTTTGTGAAAGTATGATGGAGGGATGCCATGCAAATAATATTTTTTTTTTTTAATATTTTGTTTGCAGATGAGTCCTCAGTTAAAATTCACAAGAAACATAATCCATTTGTTGTACGTTATTGATATCAGGATAATAAGCATTTGAGTGTGTCTGTGCATACTCAGTATCCACAAAAATTGAATGTTTGGACTGTAATTTTGGGACACCATATTATTGGTCTTTTTTTATTGAGGGCAATTTAAACGCAGTCAAATATCTCCAATTACTGCAAAATCAAATTATTCCTGCACTTCAACGTCTTGAAATTAACTTCAACGAAATTTGGTTACAACAAGACGGCTGTCCTGCACGTAATGCAAAAGCCGTTAGAGACTATTTAACGATAATTTTTGCTGAACTTATCATTAGTACAGACGATAAAATAAAATGGCCCCCTCGATTACCCGACTTAGCGCGTCTAGATTTTTATTTTTGGGGGATGCGAAAAACGAAATTGTACAGGCATGAGTTCGAGCGAGCCAACAACTTGGAGGAACTGAAGGAAAGGATAATTTAACTTAGCCAAAACATATCGGCAGATGAACTCAACGCTATGAAAAATGCGTTGTATAATAGATTTGGTTATTGTTCGTTACAATTTGGTGGTCTCTTTGAGCATTTAATTACCTAAGAATTTGGTTTAGAATTTCTAATTGCTTGGAATTATTTTTAATTTAAATAGATGTGTTGGAATTATCTTTTATTTGATGTCATTTTTATAGAACTAATTTTTATTTTCACACCTACTACCTCCAAAAAATCTAAACGAAAATATGGTTTCAAAGATATTATTTGGAAAATACAAATTAATATTTTATTTTTAATTAAAAGACGTAATTTTTCGTCCAGTTTAAATTTAATATAATACACCTGCTACTTCCTAATGCTTTACTAGTACTGACTGTCTTTATTTATTATGCTTCATGAAAGACTAACCCGCTATAAACCTTGCAATAAGCATGACATAACAAACCAGTTGTTCTGTTCTTGTTTTTCTGGTTACTACTTTCTCGTGTCCTTACTCGGCATTGCCAAATAATTTTGTATGAAGATTTTTTATTGTGGCTTCATAATGCTGTTTATTATTTTTATAGGAAATTCAAAACAAATACACAACAAATAAGCTTATTTTGATGTTTATATTTCCAATTCGGAAATCGTACTTAAAATACGAACCAATAATAAATTTTATTTATATAAAACGATTTCCAAAGTGGAAATCAAAATGTTAAATTAAACTTATTGTAAAGGAAAATTGTGGCATATTTCCAATAAAATACGGTAGGCTGTCATTTAAATCAATTGGACCAAATTTGATTATCTTAGAACATTGTTTAAATGCTAAAAAGACAACAGGTCAAATAAAACCAATAAGTTTGGCAACGTTGAACTTCCCCTCTTCTGTTGACTTTATTATTTCCACTAACGCATTTTCGCCCGGTATAAAGGGCGGACCTAATATACCTCTCTGTTTTTAAACCGGTGTTTCTTACTCTATATCACGTAAAGTCCATACTGACCATAAACTTTTACCTACACTGTATATTTATTGGTATTTTCGACGATAATTTCCAATAAATCCGGCGTAAAAAATAATCTCCAAATTTCGAAGGCTTCAGTTTTGACTTCTCTCACCTCCAGGCACTTGCGTTACAAGATTGTAGGCATGGGTACGTACATCTGTCTGAAGAGAAACATGTTTATTACATCTGGTAATCTTATCTTTTTCGAAAAAATACGGAAAGATAGCCATTTTCGTTGAGATTTTCATTAGAACTGTTTCTTTAGATTCTTCCTCAGTGTCATTATTGTGGTCTTGAGTTTTTAATTTGTCAAAAGCAAAGCTCCCTTCATCGTCATCGTCTTGTATTTGTTGATTGTCAGATTCATCCTCTAACCCACTCCATAAAATTTGAATTCTCCATTGTTTACAATCTCCAATCGCTATGAAAAATATGCTGTAACAAAAAGTTACGTTATTCTACTAAATACAAACACCAAAAAGAGAACTGTGGTAAGAATTTGATAATAGAAAAAAAAACAGGTCTGCTAACCTCGGTCCCAGAGACCGGTTGTGTGATTGAAATATTTGCTGTTTGTGATGTTTGATTAATTAATTTTCATCAGATTGGCATACATCATATATGGCGGGCATATAGAATAAAACAATAGAAAGCGATAACTAGTTTCAATAGAAAAATAAAAGATGTAAATAAAAGTTCTAACAACGATTGTTGATATAGACTATAACGTTGCGAACAAAACAATACAAGGAGACTATAATGTAACACTTGCTGAAGAAGATCTGGAGCTTTGTATAAAAAGATTTAAAAAATATCCTCAAAAGATATTTATATCATCTTGCAAAAAACTTCGTACAATAGATGCCACTATTGTTTAGGATAAAAAGGAAGGCGCCTAGTGATTTAGTAAAATAAATTAGTGATTGTTAAAGAACATCCCAGACGTACTTTTCAGTGCGTCACAGTTTTTCGATTTCTTTCTAATGCATTAAGTTGGATGTGACGGACAAAGCGGTAGTTCCGTGATTAAATAGAACTATATTGCAGCGTTAGAATAAGCTTACATACATAAGCGGTTCTTTCCTAACCTACGTTTAATTCGTTGAGAACTACGAACACAGTGTTGAACAGCAAGTGACGGCTGTCGTTCAGGTAGGTATTTGTAGATTTGTACATAGTATTGGGTGTTTATTTGTATTTGTGACAATTTGTGTAGTGCCAAGATGACAAGATATACGGAAAAAGACCAAGTGCTAATATTAAAATTTTCAATTGGAAAAGGAAGCTGGACAAACAAAAAAGTGTTGCTGAGGCGTTAAAAATTTCTTTGCCAACTATAAGGCGATTAGCAAATGAAGGAATCTAAAAAGATTCTGATTATACCAACAAAGTAAGAGAATAATATGATAATAACAAAGACAACTCAGGACATTCGTGAGATATATGTACAGAATCAGCCTATTGAAATAATAAGAGAATTCAAATACCTAGATACAACTATTAATGAAAACAATGACAGCTCACAAGAAATACGAATCAGAATCGAAGAGGCCAGAAGCGCATTTATAAGAATACAGGGGCTTCTCTGCTGTAGAAACTTAAACCTTAAGTTAAAAATACGACTGCTGAGGTGCTATGTGCTATCCGTATTATAATACGGAATGGAAGCGTGGATACGGAAGAAAATTGACATGAGGAGACTGAAGGCATTCGAGATGTGGATGTACCGAAGAGTACTAGAGATCTTATGGGTAGATGGAATAACCAACGTTGAGGTAATGTGACGTATGCATAAGGAAAGAGAAGTACTAACACTTAAGAGGAGAAAAGTGGGATATATGGGTCATGTGATGAGAGGAGATAAATATCTAATATTCCAGGTCATTATGCAAGGAAAAATGAGGAGAAAAGGATCCATAGGAAGGAGACGTAACTCATATAATAAGGACTTATTTAGAGCCGCGGTCTCAAAATTAAAAATCGCTGTGATGATTGGCAACTTTCGACGCGCAGACAGCCCCTTGAGAAGAAGAAGATACAAAAATTCAATAAATGAATCATTTTGCCGTCAATTTTAAATGTTTTCATATTTATAAATTTAATAAACAATATTGTTTACTTTTTATTTTTATTAATATATGAGATTACCCCCATTACAAAAAAATATGTCTTAATATATTTTGTAATAATCAAATCTATTCAGATGACCTTGCAATAAAAATATTAGTAATTCCACAACCTTTTCACCTGTGGGTAAGTACGATCCTGGCATCTGTCAGATTCTTCAATAATTATATGAAATAATTTTCGACACACCTAATTCATTGTATGACGTCATAATTAATGACGCACTGAAAAGTACCTCTGGGATGTTCTTTAGTTACTATATTAAGCAGATTGTAATAAAATTAGGATAATAAAATGAAAAAAAAACTCTCCCAATTGCTTGTTTTATAAATATGTTAACACAATCCCAAAAATAATATAGTTTTGTTTAATTCCAAAATTATTTTTAGATCCGATTAATAAATCCATATAAAGATGATGTGCAGAAAACCACTCAAGAATATTTTAAAGAGGACACTGATATTTTGAAAGCTTCTGCGTGGAAACTAAGGCTTGAGACAGCTCTAGTAATTGATGCCCTCCACATGTTAACAGAAGTATTTAAAGAAAGGCAAAAGACTAGTTCATTGCGGATACTGGTGAATAATAACAGTTTTCCATGTTCTGAGGCTTCCAGCTGGGAGCATGGTTATAGTATTTTAAATATGATTAGGACGGTAAGTTATTTCTACCACACCTGTTCCTGCTTCATGCCATGTATACAAAACAGGAGTTTTTGTTAAAATATCTGTCACACAAAATGCATAAAAAGACGGTTGCTGAGAATAGAATGCTTCCGCTTTTGGGAGATTTTAGACCTGTTGCAGATCAAAGCAATATGCCACGCTATCAGCAGATTCCTCCTTCATTGATTTAAAAAACTGCTTTTCTCGCGTCTTGTGAATAGTTAAATTCATTTTTAATTTTAATCTTTGCTCTTCATCCTACATGGTATTTATCTCAGTATTTGTTCTTATGTAAAAGCTACAAACATCAGTAGCTGGACTTCCAAATGCTTAAACAAACGAGCAAGTTAGTAAAAAAATAAAGACAAAAATTGTTTGAGTACTACTTCTGAGTAACTATATTAAACGTATTGCTGAAAATTCGTCTAAAGTACTTGTAGTTTCTTTGGAATCATTTGAGTGAATCATTCTGAATCTGATCATTATACATCTTCCAGAGCTTTTTTATGTTTATGCAGATGACAAATAGATTCTTTTAGACTTGCCTCTACCATAGTGACTTTCATGGCCCTTCAAAGACGAAATAAATTTCATGACACTTTTCTTATTTAAGCGCATTTTTCTTGGACTTCCTGTCTTCACCACGATTGCCTTTCATACCAGTGCCAAGCATCTTTTTTCTCACTTTCGTATGAATTATTTTTGAACCGCAATTAAAAATGGAGGAGAATAATTTTTGGCAAACAAAGACTTTCTTGTTATTATGCCAAATCTAAAAAATACTCAATCAGAGATAATACAAAGTATTCTGTAATCGAGAGATCAATATGTACTGATGCTGAAACTCGATTTATTTAATTAAAAACTTAAATACAATTATGTGTGAAAATCATGTGATTTACCACCTTTCCTCTTCCTTTGCTTTTTTATTTTCTTTATATTTATCACATGTGCTAATTTGTAATCCTGAGCATTTTTATTCTTTTCTTCATTATCGTAGATTATGTTTTAATTATTTGATATAATTATTTGTAAAATTCAGTAACTGTGGATCTAAATCTGAATATCTAAAACAAATAAAACAAATTAAATTACAAAAACACAACATAACCTGCAATTTACCCTATTTCTCTCTTACGTTCTTTTCTCGTAGTATTTTTTTTTCTCGTTTCTCTATTTGTATCTCCTACAATATGCTCACCTCCACTCATTTTAATATTATTATTGTAATCAAAAACAACTTATTAAGCACTAATAATATCATATACTAATGATTCATATAATGTCTGATAACAAAATAAAGTCGTTACATGCTAAAAAAGCATAGCAAGCAAAATTTAGTATTTTTCATATAAAAATGCGTGCGCGTCATTCAAGATTTACGAAGTCAGAACCTCACAGCGTTGCCAAAACATCAGAATAGATAAGTAAGGAATTTTTAAAATGTCAACTATTTGTCAAACTATTATATTAACAGTAAATACACTTAATTTTAAGATTACTACAACACACTAAAATACATTATTTCTTGTTTAAAATAATCTATCTTATATGAAAGCTTATCAGCTTTCTACAGACTATTTAGTTGTTTTGGCATAGCACAATCACAATACACAACAATAATTAGTTTTTAACACTAAAGTTTATTAATCTAAATTTAATATGTATTTATAAATATAGTTTATTAATATATAATATATTATGATCAAATTGTGTAAGAAATCAAAACATAAACAAAGTTCTTACTCTAAAAAAGCGGCAACACTTTAAACAATTTTACCACGCGCAGAAGTGTCAAAAAATTTGAAGTATTCCCATATCAGTTGCGTACAATTGTCTAATATATTTAATTAAAATTATTATTTTGTGGAATATTAGACTTAAGGAGTTATTTTATAAAATTTATATTATTAATAATAACAAATGTTTTTGGTTATTTAATCAATATAATTCTAAAATTCCCAATATAATGATGATTATATTTTTCTGATTATTATACCATGTTGACCTATGAAAGATCGAGCACGTTAACGTTCTGGAAATTTTAAATATAAGTGACGTCACTTTATATAAATTGTGACGTGCAGGCATTTTTATATGAAAAATACTATAGCACTATTTGTTTGTCTCCCGCTACTGGAAAAAATGCTTTGAATTGTCTAGGTGGTTTTTAAAGCCAAAAATATACGTAAAATATTACGTTTGGAGTATCTAGGAGTATGTAAATTAATAAATGATATTTTAACGAATCCAACGCCACCTCCAAGTCAGAATGTGAAAATGTGGACAAAGTGCGATTTGATCTGCTCCTTAATTATTGTGTAATATACTGGTATTGCATGTAACGCTGTTTCTAGGTCCTCATAAAATTCTTCAATTTCTTCATCCGAGTGGGTACGTGGGTAGTCGTTGGAGTATATGTTTGGATTACTTTAAGGTTATATCCTGCATATAGTTTAAAGATGTGATACACAATCCTCGGGCTTATGCTGCTAATAGATATGGTTAATAAATACCCTTTATAAAAATTTCAAGTATCTCGTTGAACCGCGCTGTATTGAATATAACATTATGATATTTAGGTGTTATAATTTGGTTAAAACAATTAAAGTACTGTCTTGTAAAATTATTATCTTTTACTATTTTATCTGTTAAACATTTTTTAGCATCCGTATGAAGGTCTTACTGGACCTGTTATATTTAATAATGAAGGATTTAGAAGTAATTTTGAATTAACCATTTATGAACTACTTGAAGGTGGTATAACTGATATAGGTACTTGGAATTCGACATCCGGGCTTAATATTTCTAGGCCTTCTATACTCAACGAAGATGAAGATTTAGATAGTTTAAGAAATATGCATTTTATAGTACAAATAACATTGGTAAGTCCATATAAGTAATTAACGACAAAAATATTTTATTATACAATAAAAAACCCTTTATTGTGATAGGTATCCCTAATAAGCTTGCCTAAATTAATATCTTCCTATTATCTTGAATAATATCAATGTTAGTTTTCTTCAACCCTTATCCCGGCAACACATTTTACTTACGTAACTGGGTAACTCGAGTCCGTTGGGCCCACCACTGTTCTTGAATGTACTATTCAGATTTACCCATATATTTCTAATATTCTTTTTTGATTTTTTATTAAAGTTAAATTTAAAAAAGGTGCTGTTATAAAAAACGGTCTACCTCGAGGGTGCCATGTACCTGAAAGATTTGCACAAAATAATAAAATGCAAGAAAACTTTTGTAGAAAAAATGTTTATTCACAAGTAATAAACATTTGAAGCCAAATAAAGACTTAATTACTAGATAAATAAAAACTTTTGTAAATCTACTAGGCCATTTTATTTGAAAAGAGGGGTTGATGTTTACGCATACCCTGGAAAAAGATTACGGTGTTGTTGCCTTTAATTACTGTGTGAAAACTCTTCTGATTGAAAAGAAAAGAAGAAGAGAAGATTGTTGTAATTAATAGCTCATGTATAAAGTACCGACAAAAACAATCTTTACAAAATAAATAAAACGTATAAGTCAGAAGAATATTATTATTTTACTTTTACAAATTAATACTTTGTCATATCAATTTACTGTTTAAGTTGGGACTAAGCCCCCATAAGATTAGGTTATTCCCAACTAGAATAGCAAATTAATATGACAAATTAAATTATTATTAAGTATTAGGTTGAAAAAAACAATAAAAAGTAAAGAACCATAGATTAGTCATTTATTTATCTTTTTTGGAATACTTACAAACTTTTTTAAATATGCAGTGAACGCTTCACACATTTCTACTGCATATTTCACAAATTTGGTTTGTTTCCTGTCTTTTTTGTGTGTGACACCTTTTCCTTGTTAACACTGGTTTTTCTAGTTTTTGCTTTTTATTGTGTGGTTCCACGCCGTGTAATCCACGCCGTGGATACGGCTTGGACGTTAACAGTCAGCTCGTTACGACGTTTAGAGAGCTTTGAAATGTGGGTATTTCGTCGTATGCTGAAAATTCCATGGAACGACCACGTTAGAAATGAAGAAGTTTTAAGGCGTATGAATAGAGAACGTGAACTCACAGAAATTGTCAAGAAGCGTTAAACGTCTTATCTTGGACACATATTTAGACAAGACAGGTATAACTTCCTTCAGCTTATTATAGAAGGGAAAATAGAAGGCAGACGCGGCCCGGGTAGACGACAAATGACCTGGCTGCACAACATTAAAGATTGGACAGGATTAGACTTTTAAAGTTTAATAAGGAAAGCCCAAAATAGGGAAGACTTTGCAGAGGTCATCGCCAACCTTCGTTAAGAAGACGACACCTCAAGAAGAATTGTGTGGTTTAACTTCCTGTAAGCATTTTTCACGACACTGTTTTGTTTCCCACCATAGTCCCTTGATTTTCTTCTTAAAATTTGAGACAAAACTAGTTGTTTGGCTGTCGTTGTAAGAAACAATATTCACTTTTCATTTTTGTTTTCGTCTCATTTTGGATGTGCATTTGTCCAAGTAATAAAAGGCTACCCCAGCCACATCTAAAATATTCATAAAAATGCAAAAGGGCAACGGTTAGTTCGTCTTTTGCACATATATTTAGAACCATTTGGTCTAGCGTATCGACACCACATTTTGTACTATTATGATGGAGTACCATATCTATATCAGACAGGACTAGGACACTTCTTTGTTTTTTTGAAACGTAAAAAAACAAGGGATGCTTTTGGGGCCTTTTTTCTGTCCGGTAGAAATTCCCGAGGAACAAATTTCTTATTTTTTTTTTCACTGTGTCCACAAGCTAGTGAATTTGCCAGTTATTCATGTGCAAGACTAAGATCAGTAAAATAGTTATCGCAAGTCACATTACTCTTGGAATTATAATAAGACTCTAACGAGTTGCTTTACAACTTAAGATGCAAGACCTTTGGCTACTGTATTTCCATTTTTTTCTGTATATGGTATTCCACCTAAAGGGTAATATGTTTCCGAGTTACAGACCCACCATTTTTTCATGCCACACTTATCTGGCTTTGAAGGCAAATACTGCTTGAAAGGACACCTAAGTCGATAAGTCGATACGGAACAAGTTGCTCATCTACCGTTATGTTTTTTCCTGGTAAATAGTATTTCTGAAAGTTTTGGTTGACTTGATTCCACACATCGCGTATTTCTGCTAATTTGTCGTTCCTTCTTCGTTCAGACCTCGTGTCCTTATTGTCAAATCGAACAAATCTTAGCAAATTTTTGAATCGTTTTAAATCCATGGTAGCTTTAAATATAGTAGGTCCATAAAACTTACTCCAAAGTATATCTACATTATGGATGTTGGCTCTCAGGTGCCCTGAAGTTAGTAATAGTCCAATGAAGGCATATATTTAGCTCTGTAGAGTCGAAATATCTCCAGTTCTCTATCCCCAGGACTTTTTCGGCTTCTTTATTTGTACACTTCACTATTTCGTTTATAATTTTTTCGTCCACAAACAAACAAAACGAATCAACAGGATCATTTACACTTTGACCAGGGGCTAACATTACTTTGTACACTTTTCTTTTTATTATGTCGCAGGATCGCTTACGTCCTGTCGGTTGTGGTTGACTCTTCCAGCTAATTCCATCCTTAGTTTCAAAAATTACACACTCGGAAATCGGCAAATATGTAGCTACACATTCTTCTTCATTATCACTCGATACCTCTTGCTCATCATCCTCTTCATTTGCTTCCGAAAAATGATCTTCAATTCCAGTGTCACTTTCAATGCCACCTACTTCAGGAGATTCTTCATTATCGGAATTCCATAAATTATTAGCAATATCTTGCATTTTTGCAGCTGATAATAGTTTTCAAAACATTTTGAATTCGCACTATCTACTTTCACTGTAATTAAATATAATTTTAGGAGGTTAGTTGTCGACACATCATATAACATCGACATAACATCGATATTATACGACTGATAGGAGATGCATTATTTATTTCAAAATGTGTATAGGTACCTACCTAACAATATTATTGCATTCCAACAATGATTATCAGTTTTTAAAATTTATTAAAAATAGATATAACACCTATTGTAAGCATCTTTTTGATGTTCACATCAAAGAGCTGTTTACATTGTTTGTTACACGTTTGGACTTAATTATTGAATTTTATGAATCATAAAAGTCGTTTAGATAATCCCCAAAGCATTACCTGACTGCCAGATTAACTTCTGTAATACAGATTTAGACTTTAGGTTTAAATACAAATAGAATCATACTGGCCCGTATTTCCCTTTTACGTGACAAAATTCTTTCCACGCAATAATTTTAAAAATGATAATCAATATTTTGCATAGCTCATAAAGGAAACATACAAACAAATTGAGTGATGCATAAAACTAAAAAAAAATCAGTTTATGATAAAAGAATTGGCGTCTCGGGTCCGTTGGACCCACCTTGCCCCGATAAGGGTTGAGTTGAATACTGATTCTGGTACCAATATTTTTGTACCGCATTAAGTCGTAGGTCATTATTTTTGTATTACCTACCTAAGTTATAAATGCCATACAAGTACAGTAAATTTATCTTACCTGTGACCTGTACCGATAAGAATTGCCGGCATAGTTTGTAAAGTTGTTACTACGTATTGTACTAATATGTGATGCAGGCTGGGTCAAATGACCCAATAAAAATCTCCCAAGGGCTTGTACTCTATAGCATTTCACAGGGGCTGCTTTCGTAGATTTGACAGCGGCCTATGACATAGTAAGGCACAAAACATTGCTCCGAAAATTATACGAAATTCTCAATTACCACCATCTGGGTAAGGTCGTATATTCCGTACCGAAAAGCAGACGTTTTTTCGTTATGCTAGAGGGTAAAGTAAGTAGGTGGAGAGTTCAAAAAAACGGCCTTCCACAGGGAAGTTTTTTAGCACTAATGATCTTTAATATATATACAAACGACCATCCTACGCCGACGAAACCAAGCACTTCCTCTATGCTGATGATATTTCAATATGTGCTCAAGAAAATAGTTTTAAAGAAGTAAAGGAGAAACTCAAAACTGCCTTAAAAACAATGAGAGCGTACTACCTGCAGAATTCCCTGAGATACAATCACTCTAAAATCAAAGTCTGCGCTTTCTACCTTTGTGCAAAGGAAGCCAAGTGAAAACTCTAAATTGCGTGGAATGATAATACATCAGAACACACAAACCAACCTATATATCTTGAAATAACTCTGGACCGGTCCCTTACCTACAGACAACATTACCTAAAAACGAGAGGGAAAGAAACAACTAGGAACAACATACTCAGAAAGCTAACGGGAAGTAAATGGAGTGCAAGTCCTGGCGTTTTAAGAACAACGGCACAGGCACTGCGTTTTTTAACTTCTGAATATGCCTGCCCCATTTTAGGAAGATCTGCCCACACCAAACAAGTTGATACTGCGCTAAATAAGACATGCAGGACTCTCAAATCTGTATAAAGCAGCGGGTTTTGCAGAACCCCCAACACGCAGAGGCGTTGCAGAGCACATAGAGAAAATTAAATAGATCGCGGACGAGTGGCATGCCTTATACAAAGCTCGAACACCACAAAAGCAAATAAAATCCATTAAAAGCTTCCCTGGAACAATGCAGGATGAACAGCCTGAGAATATTGTCTTCCCCAGGTTCAATGGACCGGCTAGTCTCTAGACTTTAAAAAGTGGAACACTGTAAATAGGATAAGAATGGGGTAGCTCCAGTAAAATCAAACATGGTAAAATGGGGAAAAATCGACCAAGATGATGTGAACTGTGATTCTGGAGAAACACAGAATATGGAACATCTTCTTACATGCAGAAACTGTCCTTATCGATGTACCCTCAAAGATTTGTAGCTCGCCAAGAAAGATGGAACCGACGTAGCCCGATACTGGGCCAAAATTTTATGAATGACATGTCTGGACACGATAAAGTAAAGTAAGTATAGCATTTCTGAAAGTATCAACGAAATTGGAATCTGATTACGTGATTGAAAAAAATCTACATTTTAATTATAAAACACATGATAATAACGAATTGTGAAAAATATTTTATTTGGTGGCATTCTTGAATTCAAATCATTAACAACTGGTAATAAAAGTTCTATAAATTTTCATTTTTTTTTTGCTAATAAAATTTCTATATATTTTCATTTTTTTGCATTTAATGAAAATATTTCTTTTAGACTGAACCATATGGTATGTTAACATTGACAACAGATAAAATAAGTGGAAACGATATGTATGAAGGTTATGCGGTGGATTTAATTGCTACCTTGGCTAAAATGGAAGGATTTAACTATACCTTTATAGTACGGAAGGATAAAAGTAGTGGGAGTTTTGATAAAAAAACAAACAAATGGACAGGAATGATAGGAGATCTTTTAAATCATGTAAGTTGTTCTTTTAAATATTTTCAAATCCCCTTTTAACATACATCTCTTATATTATTGCTAGTAGTAAAATATAATCAGTATATCAATAAATTTAAATAATTCGGCCCTGAATGTCAGGCATGAAAGTCGACTTAATTTTAAGCTCCACAACTTTTATAGTTTTTAATAGAAAAAGTATAAATTTAAATAATTAAAAGTGATATATCAAAGAAGTTTACAGTGATTTGTTAAGTGCCGTAAGTACTTCTTTCCAGTTAATCATAGTTTGATTAGAAATATCACTTTTAAGCATCAATAACATATTCTCATCAATAATTGTAGTTACAAATTAACCAAAAAACTAGTTGTACTCTTATCGTTATTCAGCTAATTTGGTAATTACCAGCCGATCAACTAGTTTTAAAATAAACAGAGTCGGACTTAATTTGATTTAATCTATATATAAAATAAAGTCCTGTTAAAATCGCATATAGAGGATTCATAAATGTTACAGAAGATTAAATTTACTAAAAATTCTAGCACACAAGAATTGGGGTTCAGACAGGAGTACATTGCTAATTATATACAGAACTATTATACGATCACAGCTAGACTACGCGGCTATAGCTTACGACTCAGCATCGAAATCAGTACTTAAAAAGCTCGATACTATTCATAACACAGCACTCAGAATATGCCTGGGAGCCTTTTGTACAACACCGATTGAAAGTTTACTTTGCGAAGCAAATGAATTGTCGTTAAATGATAGAAGAGCTTACTGTGGGGGAGCTTTGTAACTGGCTCCCTACATAAGAGGGTTGGAAATATTTTGATTCCAAGCCTTACTTCAAAGGACTTGTGAGTGGATGTATCTCCATAGGTTTGGTTCTTCAGTGACCGTTGAAGGATAAGGATTGTTAATGTGAGCAAATATAGCTCCAGAGAAGTAAAATCACTTTTAGTTTATCGACTTATAATTAACTATTTTTAGAGTAAAGAAGCCTCAATACGGCCCTAGCTGACAGTACAATATCAAATAATTCTTTCTTTATCACACGTAAAAGAGAAAACCGTATTTATGAGAAAAATGCCCGATTTCGGCGTAGAGAAATATTTTATATATGAATTGAGAGTGTTTTAAAATGCACATGCCTCAATGGCGTGTGAGAATGAACTAATAAAATACTACTTGATGCGTAAAGCGAAGATTATTCCTCTTGTATTTAGGTGTGAAAACTATTTAAGAGGCTGTGGCGCCAAAGAGTCGGCTGTCCCGAGCAAACTTAATGAAATGACTATTTTACTTATTCTACACTAAGAAAAGTATAAGGAATTATATTTTTATTTTATATTTTAAAAAGATATGTTCATTTCTGGAACACTTACCTTAGTCTAACATATGCAACAAAAATTAAAGATAATGCAAAAAATCCTGTCTATAGAAATACTTTTACTGATAATTACCCAAACCTTAATGCAACTCACTGTTCTAATAAACCTTTCTATAAAAGAATAAAAGACCATTTGCATCTATTTGATACTGTCATACCTGAATGTCTTCCATACACATATGATCATAATCCACCTTGGATTCAAAACATACCATCATATAACTTTGAACTTACGTCATTTGATAAAAACTCCACTAATCCTGATCTCATTATTTCCCATTTTAGAAAAATCATTAGTCGTTATAAAAATCATACCCATATACACTGATTCAAAATCATCCGAAGGTATGGGAGCGTCTGTAGTAACTCCAGAGAAGGTCCTTAAATTCAAACTATCTAATGTTAGTACTATCTATACAGCTGAACTGTATGCTCTTTATCGCGCCATAGAACTAATCAATCTGACAACAAACTCCAAATATATTATCTTAACAGACTCACTTAGTGCCATACAAAGCATCCGACAACTGTATCCAAAAAACCCGCTTTTAAAAAAAAATTAAAACAGCCCTTCTTCAGACTTATATCAATCATAATTAGATAAATTTCATCTGGATCCCATCCCATATAGGAATAAAAGGCAACAAAACTGCTGACCATAGTGCGAAAGACGCGATATTGAGTGACGTTTCCGAGATCGTAAACACATCAGTATCAACGGATATAAAAGCTTATATAAAAAAATCAATCTTAAGTGCGTGGAAAAATAAATGGAATGTGTCGAATTCTAAATTAAAACAAGTGAAACCCAGCATAGAGGCATGGAATGTGTTACCTAAGTCAAGAAGCCAAGAAATAATAGTAACGCGCCTCAGACTCGGACATACTAGGTTAACGCATAATTACTTAATTAAAAAGTGCGAACCGCCGCGATGTGAAACATGTAATACGACACTAACAATAATGCACTTACTATGTGAATGTCCCATCTACAATCAACAACGAAGTAATAACAAGATACCAGGAACACTTATAGAAGCTCCAGGTGCAGACTGTAACTTTAACTATACTCTGAATTTCTTGAAAGACATTAATAAGTACCACAATATTTAATAAACCAAATTGTATTGAAGTAATTGTACCTAATGTAATCCACTAGTTTTTCGCTAATGGCCATTTGGTCGATGCGATTTTCTAAATAAAAAAAAATAAATAAATTTAAATGTTATTTTTATTGGTACCCTATTTTGGTAATTTAAAGCACGACGTAGCGTGTTTAAATTCAACTTTCAAAAACGCGCGTGTTTTAAAGTTACCATGGCAACATCAACAGTTTTAAATATTTATCTGACCTGACAGGAGAACATAACTTGTAACGCCAAATAAATAAAATATGAATGAAAAATAACTAACAAATATTTCAAAAGTTTTATTTAAATATTTGGAAATGGTAATCTTTTAAATGGTTAAATGAATGTAAAAACTATAGTTTGTATTGTTTTAAATATTTATACTTCGGTTTTTTTAAATCAGAGGAAATGCTGTTCAAATTAATACTACCGACATTCTCGGAAGCCAACGGGGTTGTACTTCCATTACTGGCACTCCCAATAATGTTTAAAACATTCTTCTCATTCAATAACCAGCAATAATAAGCAATATTCAACCAGTAATAACAATTAATCTGCTGTGACAGATTGCAAATTAATTTTTGTTTTTCTCATTTCCATAATAACGAAAGGTATATAGGTCCCGTCATTTCGGAAGGCATCTAATTTGCATATTATCGCACTGGGCAGAAATCAAAATTTGAAATTTCTACCTAAGCCACGCCTTAGCAGTAAATCATTTCAATACTCAGTAGCGCAGCAGTGCAGTTGAGAACAAGTTGTGTGTGTTAAATATTAGATAATTTTATTTTCAAACAATCTTGCTGAAAATGGACGGAAAAAAACGTAGCGTTATTAAAGAGCAGGGTCGTCAAATAATATTTAATATATATAATTATTTTGAAAATATGAAAAGTGAAATGGACACTCTGCTAATGGTAAAAAATAAGACTGCTGAAGCAACAGGTAAGGGGTTTCAATGCATTTAGTATTAATTTTTGATATTCAAATTCAATGTTTCAACACTTTTTACTTTTAGTTCTCAATGTTACTTATTCGTCAATATTTTATACTATGCTCTTGTACCCCATTTTGCCTACCTTCGCTTCTCTTTTGTATTGGGTGTGTCGAGAATACCATTTTCGACATATTTCTTTTTTCATTCCTTCGATGTTTCCTAAATATCGTATTCTCTGTACTTTCGTTACAGTCGTTATTTTTAGCTATTATTACGTTTACTTCGTTATTTTGTTTACTACTTCTTGGTCTGTAGATAGTTCTATTACTATGTGATCATCTACAATTCCATGGTGTGTTTCCATTACTACTTCATTTTTATTTACCATAATTTTTTGTAAAATAATAACCACATTTACTGTAAAATAATTTTACCAAATTATCATTATTCCCCTAGCTAGTTCATTTAGTAATAGATTGTCATAATTTTTCATATATGGAGGAAGAGTTCATAGGCTCTTATTTTCGTAGAAAACTCTTATTTATTTATTTTTTAATTTTCTACTATCGCTTTGAGTTACTTTTCAATGTACTTTTTTGTTTCTTTATGTTGTCTGTTTAAAATTTGAAGAATTATTCCTGCAACATATCAATCATTTTGAATTATTATTTACGTCTTCATCATCATTATCAATGGCGTTACAACTCTTCGTGAGTATTTGCCGCGTTTACTATTGCCTTCCATGTTTGTCGGTCCTCTGCCCTTATTTTGTTGTTCTTCTTTGAAACATTCACATTAGTTATATGAATTTTTAAAGAGTATATGAAGTTAATTTTATATCTTTAAAGATTTCATTTACAAATTTAGATGTGCATATATTTTAGAAGGACAGCAATATTGACGGTAGTCTTTATTATATCGTTAATATATATTTAAAGATCGTCTTTCGTCCTACCCAGTCTTAAATCAGGTAGGTCCATGAAATTAGGCCTTTCCCAAAGACAGGAATATTTATGTTTACATGACTTTATTATATCACTAAAAGCCTTCCAAGAAAATAATTAAATCAGGTAGAAGTTCTAGGTACATGTAATTGGGACCATTCATTAGCATATAATTATCCTCACTCTTTAATATTTTGGTATTGTATTGGTATTTGATATTTTGGAAAATACACTGGACAATTAATTGCTATTTTAAAAATCCATTTTGTTAAACGTATCAATATTCAGAACTTAATAATTATTTTGTATATTAAAAATAATTTGTTTGTTCAGGTAAAACGTATTACGAAGTTATTATTGTTTTTGTCCTATCAAATATCTTACTGATAATTTCTCAAATGTTGCCTATATGTTCAAAATTATTGAAAACTAAAAAATCGCCTTTATTTAGTATAACATGTTTTAGCTGTATCTACTAAATAGTGCCCTCCACTGTCATTTAGTTAAAATTTCAATAACCAATCACCAACTTCAAAGGCGGTTCTTATACAATTTCGACATGCCTCGTAATATGCAAATTAGATGCCTTCCGAAATGACGGGACCTTTATAAAGAGAATTTGACTGATCCGCAGTTTCAAGTCGTAGACTGCAGTATTACCACCATGCGGTCTTCATACCAAACATTGCAAACTCTTTATGAAACACCTAAGTGTATAACAAAAAATAAATATAACGACTTTTTGTCGCTTTTTTCCTCCGCCCCTCCTGCAATAAGTGAAGACTACCATGGTTTTTATGCAAATCTGCCATATTTGTCGAATATAGATGCTGATGATGAATAAAATACGATTTAGTTATAACTGTGTTTCATATTTTTACTTTGAAATTTTTTTATTATAATTTACATTAGGTATACCTATGTATATACTATATAAGTAAAAGCATTTTTAGGTTTTTAATTGCCGTTTTAATTGTTTTATTTTACAGCTAATTCACAAAACCCTAATTTAATCAGTGCTAAAACTAGATATCTCGCATTTTAATTAATTAACTTAAAATTTAAATTTTTTATAAAATATTTTCTCACATATCAGGATGGGCAACTTTAACTTGAATAAATAAAATAATAAATAGTAAGATACGTTACAATGTTGCTGAAATTGAACATCTAAGAAGCCCGAAAACTATTTTTTCGATTATATCAAAAGAGCAATTTTTGAGTTGTCTAGTTATAGTATTGAACCCACGTTATGATAAGATTGACAATTTGTCGAAGCTAGAGGATTCAAAAAACAATATATTTTTTAACATTCATTATATGAAAGCGTGAACTTCTGAAATATAATTATCTTGCATTTCTAATCATTAAATAGTAGTACTATTGCAGCTTTATAGTCACAATATGATTCGCCCATTAGGTCTTCTTTCACGTTTAATTTTTCTATGATTGTAAGTTGATTAATATTGTTATTTATTTAGGTTTTCATTCTGAATCCATGTTCATTAGATATCTTTCCGATAATTTTTCTGGATAGTTTATCCATGAGTCTATGGGTTTTCATCTATGGATCTAGTGAAAAGTAAATCGTGTTCTTTACACGTTAATCAGAAATTGGGAAAAATACAGTCATTTTTTACCACAAAGTATCCCAATAATAATGTACATACATTATGTGATATTATTAGTATCCCAGATTAAGCCATACGACACATACTCTCTCTAAGGGGGAAATTCACTCATCTCAGATACCTACGGTATCAAAGTGATTGAGCTCTGGTGGGTCTTTTGGTGTGTTTTCGAGCCCTAGGTGACTCGGTTCGTTGGATTATCTCCCAAAAATTTTCGTACGCATCTGGACGTCGAAAGTAGCACAGCTTTCTGCATGATCATAAAAAGATGTTTACTTAGACCCAGCTGTTTTAGGTTTTCTAGGAGGTTCTTCGGAATAACACCAGTAGTACATATAATAATAGGTACTGTCTGGGTACTTTCCATTTTTCACTGTCTTCTTATTTGTACTTATAGATCTCTACACTTGGCCATTTTTCATTGTATTTAACATGCAGATTATTATTGTTAGGTATCGCTATATCTATTACTGTTGTCTGTCTAGTAAGTTTATTAACTAGTATGAGATTTCGTCTATTATGAGCCACTGGTTGGTTTGTAAGAACACTGCGATCCCAGTACAGCTTGTAGTTGCCGTTTTCAAGCATTTTGACAGGAATGTATTAATATTAATAATAAACGAGATGTTTGGTTTGGAAAAGTCCCAGTTTGTTATTTAGTTCTTGGTGAACAATAGTTCATCTGATTCATGGCGTTCTTTGTAGGCAGTTCCGATAAACTCCTGGCAGCTTCCGTAAAATGTTGGATAATTTCTTGGGCTTGATCATCCATATCGGCATTTGTCGTTTTGTACCTGAGTTTGTGCGTGGACAATAAAACAGTGTAAAAAAAAATTAAACTCTTTTGAGATGTGGTGCTACAGGAGAATCCACAGAATATCGTGGACTGAAAAAGTAACTAATATAGAGGTGTTACAAAGAATGAAGAAATAATGTAAAGTCATAAAAACTGTTAAAATTAGAAAGATTCAATATCTGGGTCATATAATGAAGGGCGAGAAGTCCGTATTACTTAGATTAATTATGCAAGGGAAGATACAAGGAAAAAGAAACCCAGGACGTCGCAAAATATCCTGGCTAATAAATTTGAGAGAGTGGTTTGGTTGCAGCTCATTAGAATTATTCAGAAGTGCGGCCAATAAAATTAAGATAGCGATGATGATTTCCAACCTCCGATAGGAGAAGGAACCTGAAGAAGAAGACCTGAGGGTCTTTGACAATATTTTTCAGGTAATTTTTAGTAGGAACAACCTAATCCTGAAAAGCAAGTAGGAAACCTTTTGTCTCGAAAAACATCTTTCTTGATGTCAACCAATATTTCGAAGGTGTATTGTCGACTTATTCTTGGCTCATCTCATTATTGTCGCCGATTCAGAGGTTTACTCATCCAAGTGCGCATTTTTTCTTGCTTTCTCAAGTGATGTATGCGCATTTCTTGTTGCCTTAGTTTAAGCAGCGTTGTATCATCCACTGCGTAAATTGCTTGATGTTAGTTGTTCACCTATATCCATAAGTGCTCTTTCTCCTTACTACCGGTAATGTTGTTCTTTCTACTGTATTGCGAGGAAGGTGATTTTGCTCCTTTGTGGCGTACGTATTAACTGCCTTAAACAGATTTTTATTATTAAGATATGACCGATTTATATGCCTTACTTTTCGCACAAACGCAGAAGCAAGTTCGGTTTTCATTTGTTTATGGTCAATTTTTGCGCTTGCTTTACTCCCAAAATATTTATACCTACATATTATTTTCAGCCATTGTCTCGATGTTTTGGCATATCGACACATCTGAGCTTAACCTTTCCTGTGACTATATTTAAAACACCTTACTTGTCTAGTCCAAAGTGCACACTGATATCATTTGGGAATTTTTCTACAGTTTTTAGCATCTGATCCAGGTGTTTCGTATGAAAAAAATTAATTTCAAATCATCTATATACAGCAGATAAGCTTCGCCAAAACAGTGTTGTCATTCTTAATGCTAACACCTCAGGGTCAGTTCAGTAGCTGAGATAGTGGGTTTATCACTAAACAGAACCAAAGTGAACACAACGAGTCACCCTGGAAAAGGCCCCGGTTAATTGGGACATCTTTAGTTTCGATGTTGTATAGACCAGGTATTTAGGTAAATTTTAGTCTTCAACTCTATCATTATATGCTTTAAAAAGCTCACTATATTATCATCGACTTTATTTATTTTCAATCTACATACATATATGATCCTGTGGTAAAGAATCAAAGACCTTATTGTAGTCAATGAGAGCCGTAAAAAGTTCCTATTACGGCCCTCAAGGTTATAAGTTGTTCTGTGCAGCCCATGAAAACCTTAACGCATCCTTTCTGTTGAGGCTCTATGATATTGTTTATAGAACAGTGTTGGTTGTTACGCCCAGCTACACAGGATGTGACCAATTTGTACAAAGTTGGATGACAAGTAATTGGGCGGTACTTGACTGGATCTTGGGTGTTGTTTTGATTTTTTGGTATTAGGTAAGTGGTGCGCTGAGTAAGAGATAATGGTATTTTTTGCAGATTAGCAATAGCATGATTAATTAATATTGTTTAAAACTCATGAGCACTCCAAAACTTCTTTAGTAAGAAGTTTTGAACTGCGTCTGGTCCAGAAGATTTCCTGTTATGAAACTCTTTGATAATGTTCGAGACTTCTTCAGTGGTGGAAGGTCTATAAGGAATATTACTGTAGTGTTGATAGTTGTTGTGCATATTGTCGCATTTCCGGCTGTTACTAACTTTATATCAGCTGTATACTCATGTCACTGTATGACATTTTTCACCATTGTTATCTGTATCCCTGGAAACCCCCGAAAACTGAACATTAGATTAACCGAAGTTAAAATATATCAACACAGTTTTGCAGCTACCTATTTATATTAACATGTAGGTATATCGAACTAATAGTCGTTAATGACTGTGTTCAATATTATGTTTACGCATATGAAAATCTTTTAATAAAGTGTCAACGTAAATAAAAAATAAAAAAAAAAATAAATTTTTACTATTTAAGGTTGCTGATCTGGCCATTTGTGATTTTACAATAACATCCGAGAGAGAGGAAGTTGTTGATTTTACAGTTCCGTTTATGACATTAGGTAAGATAATATGGCTTTGTAAATCTACTTAGTGTTTTGTTTTCTACTTTGGCTTTATAACCTTTATGCTAATTGGCGTGATTTCAATCTATAATATAAACATGAATCGCAAAATGTGTTGGTAAGCGCATAACTCAACAACGCATGGACCAATCTTAACAAACCTTTTTTTAAAATGTTTCTTGAAGTCTAAGGATGGTTTTCACGACAAGAAACATTCGAATAATTTCCGGGAAAACCCTAAAACCCTTTTTCTTTTTCCCATACAAATATTTTCTAACTAAATATAGAGTCAATTTGAACAAAAGTTTATATTAAATTACAAGCACTCACTGTTGTCCAAACAATATAGGTGTGTTCCTTTTAATAAATTCCACAGGGGGTTGCAAAATAAGACGAAAAAACAACTTTATTTTTACACTCCATATATGGGTAAACATTGACACATTACACATTGACATTTCCCAGAAAACATTAATACAGTTATTACTTAGACATAGATCTGCAATGATCTTTTTTTCATAAATATATAAAATCTTTTATAACTAAATAAATAAAAATAAAATTTTTCCATAAATCTTTTTCCCATACAAATATTTTCCAACTAAATATAGAGTCAATTTGAGCTTTATTGCTATTCAATAAAGTTTATATTAAATATATAGTAAACATATAAGTATTTAATTTTTTAGTAGGACTATGTCAAAAATATTAGAAATAATGTACTATTAATAAAATGATATTTAACAGAATTAAGTGGTGACGTAATATCAACCTATTTTCCAAAACCTCATTAATTAAAAGATATATTTAAGTATTTTTTTATCTTCTATTTTTTGCTAGATATATAACTTCACATGTTTCATATTTGATAAATGATCTATTTGTATTATTTTGAAAATACTTTCAATTATAGTCCTATTTATAGATAGCACTTAATTTTTACATCATGTTCGATTCAATCCAGCGGTTTACTCATTGTAGACATACTGCTTCCTTAGTTGTTGTAAGGGTAGACAGTAAACTTTTGTTTTTTTAAATATTTATTTTTTTAGGATCTTCTTTTCATGCATACCCTCTATGTATATTGGCTATTATATTGGACCACATTACTGTATCTATTATTGGTCTAAATAAACCTGTTGATATCATTCTCTTCTATGCTCGTAGGTTCTGTAAGCACGATGTTCTTTTTCCCCATCCTGCCATCCATCAACGTTTTCTTCTTCTTGACCATAAGACCCTCTTTTAAGTTTTGTGGCATACGAGAAAACAAAGGCCAACAGTTTCCTCAGGTGGCTTTTATAATCTCCTCTGGTTTCATACTCACTAGTAAATTCCTGCCTCATATAACTTATTCTTCTTCTTCAATTTCATATTTTATGCACCGTGATTCATTCATCGTACCTATATTGTATAGGTGTTTTCTTAAACAACTATAACATTACGAATAAACTATAACATTAGATACACTGACGACGCAATAGTTTTTGCAGAAAGCTTAGATGGTTTTCAAAGAATAATGTCTCGCAAATCACCTATAAGTAGAGAATATGGACTTAATCTCAAAAAGAAAAAAACAATGTACACTGTAGACAGTAAGCATGAAATATATACGTTGGTGTCAACATAAACAGCAAATGGGACGAATCTACTGAAAAAAAACCTCTTTTGAGAAGTCACTATTTATCTCTTTATACCAAAATCTCTTATCTCAGATGCTATGAATTTTCTACGTTATTATATGAAGTAGAGGCCTGGACACTTTTTAAAGCTTCTATAAGAAAGCTCGAAGCCGTCGAGATATGATGTTACAGACGGATCTTAAAAATTTAAGAATAGCCATGCTGATCGCCGACAACAGATAAGTACATTAACTCTTTAAGCCGCCATGGTACACGCGATGTACCACCTTTTTCGGTATAGTTAAGCGGCAGTGGTCTTATAAATGTACCAGCTTTTTAAATCATTGTCGCTTACATTGCACTGGTACAGTTTTTCGACCAATGTAACATCTACTGGAGACTAGGCAAACACACTGGTATGCTTAAATCCAGATTTTATCGCACTCTGTAGTCACAAACTTTATTTTTTTGGCAGTACATCGTGTACTGAATCTTGTCGACAGATTTTTATTAACTAATTAATTAAGTTATATTAATTAAGTTTATATTATATTATATTAGTTTTATGTCTCCAAACTTGTACAAACTGGTACGGTGGTACAATATTTGTACCACCCCATAACTAAAAAAATAAAAATTTAGTTGCAAAAAAAACATCGGATTGTGTATCAATAGTAAATAATTAACCCCTTGATGTGTTTTTCTTTATCAATTTGTGAGTAAAAGTATTGTTGCTCCACTAGGGCATATTTTGCATAAATACTTTTGCTCCTCAAAGAGTTAAAACGAAGCAAAATATCCAGTCACCAATTTGGTGACGTTTTAATATTTCATTTATTAAGGTTCATCAAATGTTCTGAAAGTTTTGTTATCATTATTTTTAATTATTTAATTAGTTTGGATTTGTTCTGAGCGGCTTATTTCTTTTATTGATTCCTGATTAGCCGCTTTTAAACCTCGTTTCTTACGGCTTCTTTGGTGATCCCACACAATGGTTCTGGGCTTATAAAGGTTTCGCTCGAGCCTTGTTTTACTAACAAAGCTTTTCGTTCATTTCCAAGCACTCCTTTATAACACGGCATCAATATTAAAGACACTTTGTTGTTTTTTGTCTGGTTGCTGAGGATATTTTGACAGTTTCTCACAAGTTTTTACGTGCCAAGTGCCAACACAGTCCATCAAAGCAAAAACTTCTACTTGCAATACAGTTGTATATTGACTTGAGCTAAAAGATTTTTATTACACGTTTGCACAAAGAGTTCTGATCCAATACGATGGGAAGTTTTAGATTCATTTGTTAACCATATTATGACCCCATTAGTGTTTGGAACTTTTGTATTAAGGTCGTAAAACTATCTTCTCTCTAACTAACTCTCCAGATGGAACCGGATGCGCTTTTTAATATACCATCGGAACATATAGAAAAGAAATTCAAACTGAACCCGCAAACTTCGATTTATACAGCAGAGGCTATTGCAATATACGTAGCTTAATTATATGTACCTGAAGTTGATTTTGCGCATATTATAATTTTGTCGGATTCCTTTGCTTTGTTTTGTTTTGATAGAGCCAAAATTACTTGTTCTAACGAAAATTCGTTCTTGGAGGAACAACATTTCTTAACATCTGTTTTATTAAAAAATGATTATCCTTTATCGTTTATAAATAAGGAATTTTCAACAGTCGATCGAATAGAACAAAACAACTTAAAACGAGATCCTACAGCATATGCAAGGAATAATACGAGGAAAATAACAATACCATACATAAAAGGATTATCGGAAAAGCTTAAAAGGATAGGAAATAAATTCAACATTTCAACAACATTCAAAACAACAAACACGTTGAGATCTATTTTGTCCAAAACCAAACCTAACAATGAACAAGAAAGGACAAAGAATTGCATTTATAAAATACCTTGTGAATGCGATCAGTTTTATTTAGGTGAAACATCAAGACCATTAAATGTTAGAATAAGTGAACGTCAATCCTATATTAAAAATAGAGAATTTGATAGATCTCAAATATGTAAACACGCATGGGATAATGAACATAGGGTTCAATGGAATGATTCAAATATAGTCCTAAAAGAAACGGATGGCAAAAAGAGAAAAATCAAAGAAGCGACTCTAATTATGCTAAATAAAACCAATTGTGTCGCGAATTCCTCGGCAGAATGTAGTAGGATCTGGTTACCCATATTGAAAGAGGAAGTTATTAAAAGGAAAATACCAGTATTGGTAAGTCAGTAACATATAGAGAAGACATCATTTATGTTTTTTAAATAACAAACATATAAAATCGAAATTTGGTGTTTATTGAAGGTAAACTAAATGCACGATCAAATACTTACCATGTCGGGATAGTATTATGAGGTTTTTTTCCTGGTTTTTCCCTCATAATTTACTATGGAATCACTAACAGGAGAATTTTACTGTCATCATGGCATGTATTTGTCTTTTTTAAGACGAATTACATGTTATGATCTTTTCTGACGGATATTCTCAAGTTAAAGTTGATTTCATGTAATCGAATGAACTATCTTATAAGTAAAGTCGTCCCAGGAACGCAACTTAGCAATATTGGCAATATCATTTTAAAGTCGTCTACTTTAAAATGAATAATGTATGTCTGAATTGTCAATATAGATGAGTCAGATAAAATTAAATTATTAGAAAAATTTTTCACTAAGTAACAAAAAACAAAATTTGTTTAATTTACTAATGTTTGTATTTTGAGAACGATTTCCGAAGTGAAAATTGAAACGTCAATAAACGTATTTTAACCTTTAATTGTGGCTTATTCCCATTTAAATAGTAATTAATTTAAAATGCCACAAGAAAATAGCTTCAGAACAAAACTAAAATATATTATAAGATGTGTTTTTGGTAGTACCAAACATGTTCTTTTCATAAACAAAGTATATTTTAGGTATTGGTATCTTATTTAAAAAACCAGAAGACGCTCCACCCAGTTTCTTTTCCTTTGCGGATCCTTTCGGTCTCGACACATGGATTTGCATGGGATGCTCATTTTTGATAACTTCCGGCGCACTTTACCTAATAGGCCGATTATGTGCTGACGAATGGACCAATCCTTTTCCATGCATAGAAGAACCAGAATATCTTGTTAACCAATTTAGCATTAGCAATTCGCTTTGGTTTTCAACTGGTGCAGTATTAGCCCAAGGGTCCGAGATTGCTCCAATGTAAGTAATACAATCTATATAAATAAAACTTCCGAATGACTGCACCAAATTAGATAATTCTTCTTTTGTTGTGTTTGCTATTATCAGAAGAAGGTTTGTGTAAAAGATAATTTTTAAAAACTTTACGGAAAGACGTAAAAACAGTTTTTATGTTTTTCGACATTTTAAATCGCAATATAAATAATGAATAACTCCATACTATGATTACCAAAGTAGGCTACGATTAACAAAAAAAATATCAGTGTTGGTAGATTGGCATATTAACATAGCTGTAGTTGATATTGCGGTTCTAAAAAATACCAATGTATTGACATATAAGATGGGAGGACATGTCAATGAGGCGGTTTAGAGAATCTCTTCATTTTCCATACACAAACGCCATTCCACTGTAGATAATTTAGCTGTTCACCTGGTGAATGTACAACGACTTAATTTCACGAGAGAAAACGTAACGTCAAAGAGCTGAACGACCACCAATTACAACGGTGAAGAGCTCCCTTTTCTTAAACGGTTTTAAAACAGTTTTCCAACAGTTGTTGAAACTTGTTCAGTTTTAATAAAGATACACTCAATTTTATATTCCTATTCTGACCTGTACATGAGTCTGTATAAGCTATGTTATATTTATGAATCACAGCATAGTGCTTTAAATTCATCACTAAAGAAGTATCAATGTCTTGCGAACCGCGCCTGCTCTCTCCTCTCGTTTCATACATACATGTAACTAATACTGCTATTTATATAAGGAATAAATTCCTAAATTATAGAGATAAAGATTTCTTTTATGGTAGGTCAGGCCAGACATTGTAAGCTTAGGGAAATCTAGTTCTTAGGGAAAGGCAAAGTTGTTTTGTTACTGAAAATATGTTTTTTTAAATCATCATTGTCGGTACTATTGAGATTTAACTCTATGATCGTAACAAAATTTGCAAGTGTCTTGATGAGGAATTTTGAAATGGAAATTAAATTTTGTATTAAATACCTGATACATAATAATTTTTGGTTGTGTATTCTGGTTTCAACATTCTTTTACATACAGATCATACATCTTTTTTACAGTTAGATTACTGCTCAGATATTTTCTATTGGGATTTTTATTTCTGGGATAATAACTTTGATAAGCCGGAAAAGTATTTAACAGTGTGTCAATTTTATAACTTACAATGGGCTATATCTCATGAACAAAAGCTGATATCGAAAAATACTTGAAACCGTTTCTAGGATAGTAAGGGAGAACTAAAATGACATAAAAGAAAACTCACCCCCATTAACCCTCTAGGCCCCACCCACCACAACCAAAAAAGTTTAAATTGCAAACCCCTACTTGTGATACATCATTAAAAGGCTATAAAAAATGTTATCCAATTGTATAAATAATATTTATACAGGGTGAACCAATAATTGTGAAACTTTAGCTTAAATGGAACTATCCTAGAAACGGTTTCAAGCATATTTAGATATCAGCTTTTGTTCGTGAGATATAGCCCATTGTAAGTTTTAAAATTAACACACTGTACATGCCTGATAATATTAGAATTATCTGACTTTCTAGAGCTTCTAGTAGCTCTTAGCTATTTATAATTAGAGAAATATCATTTCGAAATGCATCTGTGCAGGCGGCCGTTACTTATCTTAAATGTATCAAAAAAATATTTTTTGCAAACTATATGTGTTTTATTATCAATTTTCATACGTATTAAAAATTTCTATGTTTTCCTAAGCGAAATCCATTTATAAGGCGTTTTCTATTTATGGGTGAAGCTTTTACCAAGCCAGAAATATAGCTATTTTGTGACACATAATCGCCGAGCTTCCTAAATGGGTAAAACCCGTTATGTCTCTGCGTTATTCAAAATAAATTAGTACACCTCTTTTCGAAAAGCTTTACAGTAATTATTACTCTACTGTTAGTATTCCTTACTTTGTCTTTCTATTAATTTTTCAGAAATTCTTGAATTTCATCTTTCTTACTCTGTTTGGTTGGAATTTTTTTAATGCATCTGGAGTGATATGATGCATTGTCTATAACAATGACGCTATTTTCTTTTAACTTTGGAAGTAATGTATTCTCAAACCACGATTCAAAAAGCGTCACTTCGATGTCTTGGTGGTAGTCTATAGAACTGTCTTTAATACTTTTGGAACTCAACAATAACGTATCGTTCACCGATCCATGTTGTCCTCCGCAATGTAATATGCAAATTCGCTTGCCTCTAGAATGGGGTACATTTATTTGGCATTTTCTTGTACCGTTTGTAAAGGCTTTATCTATCGTTTCGTGAGAATCAAACCAAGTCTCGTCCAGATAATAAATTTCTCGACACTCACTGCGGTATGTAAAATTTTTTCGACATATTCATTCCTACATTTTATTAGGCGGTTACTTTCCATTATGGTTTGTTTTTTATTGACAGTTTTATATTTAAAACCATTTTTGGTCAAAAATCTTCCCAAAGTCTTTGTGGAACAATCATCAACAATATGTTTTTCTTTTAATTTTGCCATGATATTGTTTAGGTTAGGCATAACTTTAGCTGTATACATATTATATATTGTCTCACTAATAGGTTCCAAGAGGTGAGGTTGAATTTTTTTAGAGCTTCCCAAATCGTGTCTTGTTGTTCTACCCTTCGAACCTGTCTTTATTAAACGGTACACTGTTGCACAAGAAATTTTTGTTAAAACCGCCGTTTGCTTAACAGCTTCATATTTGATCATTTTTTTAGAAAGTCCATCAAATACACCTAACACCATATTTTGCTCAGCTACACACAAATCCTTCCTTTGTTTAGTACTTGGCCCCGTACCATCTTCATCTTCTAAATTATCCGTAGGTTCATTTTCGTCGGGTAAACGCACATCACTTTCCCATGGCCGCCACATATTTTTCTTTGATAAATACTTAATATATCACAACACTTTTTTTCGACAAACAAAATATACTGCTTAAGAATGACTAATTCCATTATTTAAATATTGTGACAATGATCCCGTCCCATTTAAGCCATCCCGCCCGAATAAGTGTTGGATGGTGCCATCTAATGTCCTGAGAATTTAGACCATTATTATTCGATGTGCCTCAATTCACGTCTCTACATCTTTGAAAAAAACTTCTGACTGCGAACAGAGCCTCATGGTCTCCCAATGCGTTTGAACCCGAATTATGTATTTGTCATGTACGTCTTAGCGAAGAGAACGATAACGCCAATTCCACTTTTTAGAACGCCGATCTACACAGTAGGTACCTCTCAGTTGATCGGCATGATCTACAGCACCCATATATTTATTATAATCCGCAACTGCAACTGGACAAACAATTTGGGTTTTAGTTCCATCCTTCTCTTTTCTTCCAACAAATGTGGTTTGTGATCCATGAAAGTTTGATGCAAAATGGACACATTTGTTGTCTTTCCATTTGAAAAAACTAATATCTGTATTAGAAATTCTGTAGTCGAAATCTCCACGTGTCATCTTTTTATCGTCAGTTAAATTTTTTGGACAACCCTTTCTAGTGATACGGATAGTTCCACAAGCCAATGTTCTTTCCAGTTTTAGTTTTTCCAAAAGTTTGACACTTGTAAAAAAGTTACCAAAATATATTATTCTGTCTTTTCCCCATTCTGGTTCTGTGAGTTGTAAAACTACTCTTTCCCCTAATCCAAAATTTTTAAATTTATCTTCCAGCTGCTCATTTTTACCCTGGTATATCTCAAAACTTTTTATGAAACCTTTTTGATCGGCTAAACACCAAAGTTTGTAACCACGTTTGATGGGCTTCATCGGGTTATACTGCTTCAGTGAAGATCGCCCCTTAAAAATAATCATAGATTCATCAACAGCCAGCTCTCTAGTACCATTGTAAAGATGCGTAAATTGATCGTTAAGAATTTTTACCAGCGGTCTGATTTTATAAATTTTATCCCAATTATTTATTGGTATCGTGGTGTTGTCATTAACATGCAGAAAACTCAGTATCTCTTGAAAGCGATTGCAGGTCATTGTTTTTTGTACTAAATGTACTCCAAGATCAACTGATGTATTCCAGTAATGTTTGTAGCTGGGCAAGGAATGGTAACCTATAAAAAAGTTTAGTCCAATAAACGCCATCAATTCATTTTCCTTCAAGTTGAGGTTCTTATTTTTTTATGTAGCATATAAATTACTTTGATATGTAATATTTTTTATAGCAGAACCTAAGACTGCTAAGAAATATTCGGTAGGTGTGGTGCAGTAGTTAGATAGATCACTTGCAAGACTTTCAGGGAAATTGTAGTCAGGAATATTTATTTGCAACTCACGTTTTTTCCAAGATCGGTCAGATTCTTTTTGTGTAGTTATACCTGAGTCCGTTTCTGCAATAGTTGTTTCAGCATCTGAGTCTTTAACTATATTCTGCATATTTGTTTCCAGTACAAATTCTGCTGCGGGACTGTTCAATGACATCATCTTCATCACTTTCAACATCTGTATCCTGGGAATTATCCATTGGAAGCTCTTCTAACATATTAAGAGCACGCTCAGCTTCTTCCAATAATTCCTCATCAGTCAATACTTTTTTCCAATACCACTTATTGTATTCCATATTTATTGAAACACCCAGAAACAAGTCTAAAAAAATATAAAATAATTATTATCATTTTAGTCCCGACGGTACTTTTGAGTCCAGTTTATATTTTTAGGTAAATATTTGAAGTAAACTACTATAAAGTGGTAATAAATCTAATTACACAAAGTAAATACACTAATATAACTTACCTGATACACTAAATCTAATTTATAATCCTCTAAATATTAAAAATATCACTTATAAAAGAGCCTTTTTAGTAACCGTGTATGAGCTGTGTCAGACATAACCAAAAACAGTTTTATGACATTTCACTGCTTCCAACCGAAACTAATAAACTACACAGAACTTAAAAATATGTTACTCTAGGGAACTGCAGGGGCTGACAGCGCAGTTAAACGGCCGAGTTATTTATAATGCTGTTGAATGATGCCGGTACTTAAAAGTACCGTTGGTACACAAAGGGTTAAGTGTAAAATATCTTGCACCAAATTGAGTTTAAAAACAAGTCTAGTAAATTATTACAAAAAATTACTAGCACTTTAATACTGAAAAGAGATTAATATATTTTTAACCGGACATAAACAGATAATTGCTTAGGTGCGTCATCTTCGAATTTCTATCCCAGATACTATTTCTATTTTTTTAATAATTAATTTTTTAGTGCTTTCTCATCAAGGACTTGTGCGGCGTTTTGGTGGTATTTTTGCCTTATCATGAATGCCTCATATACTGCAAATTTAGCTGCGTTTCTGGCGACTCAGAATCCTATAAAATTATTTACTGACTTAGATTCTCTTTATCATAATAAGCATGGAATAAAATATGGTGCTAAATTAGGAGGAGCAACTATACGCTACTTTGCGGTAAGTATTCAAGGCAGAATTTGAAATTTTTTTATTTCCTTTTATAAATATGTTCAAGACTAATCTTGTGTACTGATTCTTGGTAACTATAACAACTATATATCATATATTTTATCGACCTTTAATCATTTAATCACTTATTTATCAGAATACCCAGATTTAATTCAAACGGTTTAAACTCCCTATAAGGGGAAAATTCACTTATTCCAGAGATCTACAGTATCAAAAGTTAATACGTCGGAGTATCTCCCAAAAATTGTCTCACGCATCTGGCTGTTGCAAATAGTATCGTCTTCTACTTGGTCCTATAGACATGTTCAATAATACCCAGCTATTTTACGTTCTCTAGGAGGTTCTTTGAAATGACTACACTAGTAGAGAGAATAATATGTATCGTCTGGGTACTTTCAATTCTACCTTGTTTTCTTATTTGTATTAAAAGATCTTTGCACTTGGCGATATTTCGTTGTATTTAACATGCAGATGGTTATTGTTCGGTATCGCAACATCTATTAGTGTTGCTGTCTAGTAAGTTATTTAATCAATGTGAGATCCATTCTATTATGTGCCACTGGTTGATCTGTGTTAATCAGAGTGCAGTCCCAGTACAGCTTGTAGTTGTCGTTTTCAAGTATTCTGTCAAAGACGTATTGACAATAAGGGAAATAGTCGGGTTAAAGAAGCCCCAATTTGTTAGCTAGTTCTTGGTAAATAATCTTTCCTACTAAGTAATGGCGTTTTATATACTCAGTGCCGATAGACATCTGGCAGCCCCGGTGTCCTGATAAGATGTTAAATGGTTTATTGGGCCCGATATCCATTTTGTCGTTTTGGACTTAAGGTCATAAGGTCTTTGACAATATATTCCAGGAGGATTCGCCCTTGCAGAGGTTCACTCATCCAGATGCGTACTTTTTCTTCTTTAGACAGGTGGGTAAGATATGACTGATTTAGCTTTCATACTCTTTGTACGAAGTCGAAAGTTAGTTTGGTGTTCATTTGTTTCTGTTCAATGTATCACGCTTGCTTTAATCCGAGATAATTTTATATATTATTCTCTCCCGTTACTTCGATGTTTTATCATTATTTATTAAAATTATTAAACACAATAAAATACGGAAAGAATGGAGAACGAACTCTACTATTTTAAAAAAAAAGGAGATAAAAACTAGCCAGAAGACTACATAGGTATAAACTTGCTAAATACTACCCTAAAACTTACAACAGTAAATCAGAGGATTATTTTAGCACATGAACACTAGGATTTTCGTAGTTAAAGATCGTGTACAGATGCAATATTCGCTATAAAGCCAATTACTGAGAAATCACTAGAGTGTAATGGAGTATAATAACAAAATGGAAGTCAGAATACATGGACGACAACTTACAGAACCTATAGACATAGACGGCAGAATAAGTCAGGGGGACTCATTGAGCCCCATGCTCTGCAATTTAATCATGCATGAAATCATTAAAAGCGTTAACCGAGGGAGAGGATACAAAATGGGAAACAAAAAAATAAAAATACTCTATTATGCAGACGACGCAACATTGACAGACCAATATGAAGATAGTCTTCAAACACTGGCCCACAGATTTAATATAGGAGCAAAAGAATTTAATATGACAGTCTCCTCTCAGAAAACTTAAACAATAATAATCAGCAAAGGACCATCCAAATATAAAATAGAAATTAATGGCATCAGTATTAAACAAGTAATGAAAATAAAATACATAGGAATTAGACTGTTCAGCTATGGAGACCTGGACAAAGAAGGAAGAGATCAAGTACAAAAAACAAATAGACGGGCAAGACGCTTTAATAACACTATATGACGAAACAGACACATTACCACTGAGATGAAGTCAAGAATTTATAAAGCCAGTGTAAAACCAATAATGACATATGCCTCAGAAACAATACCCGACACAGCCACAACACAAAGGCTACTGGAAACGGCAGAGATAAGAGTACTGAGAAGAAAAAGAGGAAATACGCTGAGAGATCGAAAGAAAAGTAAAGACATTATAAGAAAATGTAACGTACAGTGTGTAAATAAATAGACACCAAATAGAAAAAAAGAAGGAAATAACCACATAAGCAGAATGGGGAAGAACTGTGTTATCAAAATAGAAAGATATAAGTTATAGCCGGCCGAAGAAGTATCGGACTACCGCGAAAAAGATGAAGTGACAACCTTCTATAGAGGTATTAATCCATCAATGAATAAGCAGAATTTCTTATAAAGAAGAAGAAAAAGAAAAAGAAAAAGAAGAAGAAGATTTCGACGTTTTGACCATCTTGTATATCCAGGCTTCCAAGCTGAACCTTTTCCCTGAGTGTATTTTGAACACGGCAATATATTATCGAGAATATCACAAATTTAGCCAGACGGCTCACAATTCCTCTAAGGAGAAAATTCACTTACACCAGATACCTACGGTATCAAAAGGATTCGATGAGTCGAGAATATTATTATTACATTTATCATGATTTCATTGTATCAATTGTATTATCTCTAACCTTTTTGTTATTTTGTTACGCATAAATGTTCCCTATCTTCATAATTCCTTGACGTGTGATCGCCAATAGATATATTCTAAGAAGCTGTTGAAAAACATTGAAAAAATAACATAGAAAAAGTATAATTTGCAGTTACGTTTTAATATATTTTAGGGTGCGGAAAATGGATCTTTACTTTGGAAGGTCGGGCAGTACATGTCGAATCATCTAGACTTACAACCCACAGAAAATGATGATGGTGTAAAAAGAGCAGAGCAAGAACCATACGCATTTTTTATGGAATCAGCTTCTATTGAATACACTACCCAGAGACATTGTGGCTTGCAAAAATATGGAGATAACCTGGATTCAAAGGGATACGGCATAGCAATGAGAAAAGGTAACACTTATTATAGTAATAATATAAAATTAACTAACTTCAATTGCGGCTTATTTTCATTAAAATAGTAATTCCTATGGGCACGTTTCTGGGAGGTATGTTCTTAGGTAAGGATGCGGTAATTGTTGTGGGCTGGCATCAATAAACAATTTGAAGGTTGTGTCAACAGAAACACGCATTGTCTCATAGAGGTATCTAACTAGCGGCAGCATATAAGATGCAAGATGCAATATGCAAGATTTACGATACAAGAGGCAAAATACAAGATACAATAGTAAACAGAAGTGACATTTAAGTCTATAATTACTAATAAAAATCTAAATTTTTTTTGGTTCATGCGAGATTAGCCCTAATTATATTTTTGGAGAGAAGACGGATTCGGATAAAAAATAATCTCTCGTCGTTTTTTATTAAACTTGACTTTTAGAGAAGGTTTTAGAAAACGAGAAAATTACATTTGTACTTAGAAGTAAAGGGTTATTAAATAGACAAAACACCTAACCTATTGATTTATTTCTAAGAAGGAAAAAATCGTACAAGAACCATGTTTATTCTCGAGATGCTAATTAGAAAGCGTAGTATAACCCTTTTAAAGATTTGTTAGCCATGGCCGTAGCTAAAAGAAATTTCTGAGAGAAATAAAAATTTGAAGAAATTGCGAGATGATTCAGCATGCTTTAAGTTAAAATGGTCATATTAAATTCTTTTGCTCCTATATTAAATCTGTTGATTAGTCTTTTTTCATCGTGGGATATCAATATTGTGTCGTCCGCATAACAAAGTATTTGTACTTTATTGACTTTTTGTCACTTAAATCAAACTCGGATGGTACTCTGATTTAAACATACTTTCATAAATTTTAGTAATATTTGACATAAGTTAAAATAATTATCTGACATAACGTGTAACATAAACATAACCGTTTACACCAAAAAATAAGTCAATAAATCATAACGTCAATCTACTAAATTAACATAAAAGTGATATTTACATAACAGTTTTAACCATGCCTGGAAACTTATATGAATGAAATCCGTAAACTAATTTTCGAAACCAAATTCAGAATTTTGCTTTAATCTGTGCCTTCTAAAAATTGCAAGGCAAAACAGACGTTGATAAAGATGTTATTAGAGACATGGGGAATCTAAAAATTGCATTCCACAACATATCTCCTCAACTAAGCAAAATTTTTAGCGAATTGGTTTCTAGTACTCGTACAGAGTATATCGGAATAAAAAGGAAAAGACAGTAAGATTTGATTTCACGTACAGGGCGCCTGTGCATCCGCTTATACGTATTTTGGCCTAATAGGCCTCTTCAGAACGGCTTTCACAGTCGCTCTGAACGTGAAAATAAATCTTTTGTGTCTTAGGAAGCAACCCTAACATGACTTCGTATAGACGCAAATAGCGACATTTGATATTAAAATCCGTAAACTAATTTTCGAAACCAAATTCAGAATTTTGCTTTAATCTGTGCCTTCTAAGAATTGCAAGGCAAAACAGACGTTGATAAAGATGTTATTAGAGACATGGGGAATCTAACTAAGTTATAATTAACTTTTTTTACAACATAAAGACCTTTATACTTGGGTATAAGTTTTTTATTTACATATATGTGGTGTGGTATCATTATTTCCAATTATAACATTTCGTCCAGGTTGATAAACCTGAGATTTATGACTTTTATCATACATCTTCTTACATTTTTCCTGTGACGCAACTATTCTTTCTTCTGAATTTGATCTAATGTCTTTCAAGCATATTTTTTCTTCATCTAGTAACTGTAATGTCTCTTTAATATTATCTCTAAGTTTTCCTCTTTGATCCCTACCAAATAGTAGTTTAGCGGGTGTTTCTTCTGTAGACCTATTTATACTATTATTTATGCTAAACTTTACCTTACTTAATGCTTTTGTCCAATTGGTCTGATTTTCATTAGAAAGTTTACCTAATATGGGAGTTAATAACCAATTTACCCTCTCAATTTGTCCATTTGCTCGAGGACATCCTGAAGCAATAAATGTATGCCTGATTTCATACTCTTCGATTAATTTAGAAAATTCTCCTGATGTGAAACAAGATCCTCGATCAGGGATTATCTATTTGGGAAACGAATAATACCAAAAATAATCAGTTGAATGTCTAATAACTTCACTAGTATCTCTGTACTTTTACAAGAATAAAGTTTTACATATTTTGTAAATCCATCAATAATTTCAAATATATACCTACTTTAGTTTACCTACTGCTGGAAGAGGTCCATAGTAATCTTTGTGAATTATTTCAAATAGTAAATTTCCTGTCGGTATATTATGTAAATAGCCTTCTTGTTTACCTGATTTGGGGTTGTATTTAATACACTTTAAACAACTTTTAATATACTCCTTAATTCTAGTTTTAATTTGGGGAAACCAATATGTTCCTGTAATTAATTTCTAGCTTTTATCAACACTAAAATGACCCATATTGTTTTGATATGTGTTTAAAATATGACTTTTCATATCTTTTGGTACATAGAAACATATTTTTCCTTTGATTTTTCTACAAACTAGTCCATTCCTTAACTTAAAAAATTTGTGTTTATCTTCTTCTAATTGCTCCCTTAAACGCGCTATATTTTAATCTGTGGTTTGTATGATGGCTAAAGTTTGTTTTAATGTATCCTCTTCTAGAATAAGCACTCTATTTATTCGACTCAAAGGATCAACATGCTTCATTCGATCTGCTGGCCTATGTGCAATTGCATAGTTATAATCGTGTAGAGTAAGACACCATCTCATAATTTTAGGGTTTATGTCTTTTTTGGACATGGATAACTTAAAACTATCACAATCAGTTAAGATTTTGAAAGAAATGCCTTGTACATACACATGAAACCTTTTTAAAGAATAAATTATTGCAAGACATTCTAACTCGAAGCTATGATATTTTGTTTCATAATCAATAGTTCTTTTACTGAAAAAAAATACAGAATGAAATTTCCCATCTGCTTGCTTCTGCAATAATATTGATCCATATCCCTATGAACTAGCATCACAATGCTGTTCAGTTTCTGCATTTGGACTATATATAGCAAAAATAGGCGTAGATATTAACTTTTGGTTAATATCTCAGCCATTAATATTACCCTGGTTAATGTTACCCAGTACCAACTGTTTAACATCAGTTGGTACTGGGTAATTCTTTATGGCGCTAAAATTGTAAGGATTTGGACTAATGCCCTTTTCGCTAACAAAATATTCTAAAAATTCAATTTTCTGGTGCAAGAATTGACATTATAAAAATAGTATCCTTAACGCCTTGGTACCAATTAGGAGCAAAGTCATCAAAAAGTATTGCGATTCCTCGAAATGCGTTTTTGTCCGACACTAATGCGCAATCTTTATAAATTTCTATGGCACTAATAAAAGTATTTCCATTGGAGTTCTTTTATACCATCAAAATGCGAAGGGCACTTCGAAAGACTACTACTTTGCAACAACAGCGACGCACAAGCATTATGTTGATTAAAACTTTTTCAGAATCTGATTCGAAATTATTTATCGAAATCGAATATTCGTGAAAGTCTTTATTTTACTTGAAACGTAAATTATACGAATGATTTTGCATGCAATAAAATTGGAAAATACTGACCAAGTCGCTGGTATGTCCAAATTTCAGTAAAATATTTTCAACTTCTTATTCTATTACTTCTGGTTTTCAACAAAACAAAAGGTTTAAACACGTATAGTCTAGTAATAAATCCCAAAGCCATATTGTAAAGCAGCAGAGTTATTCAAACATATAATTGCCGAAACACTCTGGCAATTTTATCAAACGATTTTCATTAAATATTATGTTCAGTTTTTAAATAAGAAGCAGAAAATTGTGTAAAAAAACTAACAGCCAAAAAGAGCCTGATTTACTGAACCACTTTTTTCTATGTGAGCCTATGTTGTTGCCGAGAGGGGGCATTTGGGCCTGTAGGACCCATTGCCGGCTCTGCGGACTTCTTCCTGTCCTCGGAATTAGACCGGGTGTTGACCATCTTTGCTTGTCACTGATAAAATGATTTAATACTGCTACTGGTATAAAATAACGGTTACCGTGACAAGTATCTGTTATAGGTAACAGTTCCAAGGAGCAGTTACAAAATAACAGATCAAAAAAATAGAAAACAGAACAGGTAAAATAGTCTAAGTATTCCTTGACTTACGGAAGGAATAACTTAGTAAACAAGAACAATAAAATGGTATAAAAGTACAATGCAAAGAAAATGTTTCTAAGTGTTTCTTGACTTACGGAAGAAACAACTTAGAATGAAAAGTAAAATACACAAGATAAAAGAATAGAAAAGTGCAGAAATATTCCTAAGTGTTTCTTGTCTTACGGAAGAAACAACTTAGGACAGAAATACAGATAAATGAAATATGTAAATATAAAACAAGGTATGGAAATATTTCTAAGTGTTTCTTGACTTACGGAAGAAACAACTTAGAGTAAAAACAAACAAGAGAATCAAATATGGAAAAATAAGAATACAAATACTTATAAGTGTTTTCTTGACTTACGGAAGAAACGACTTACAAATACGAAAAATCAAATACAGAAAAGATGTGGAAATATTGCTAAGTGTTTCTTGACTTACGGAAGAAACAACTTAGCATAAAATAGAAAATGAAAGTAACAAATGTATTAAGTATTTTCTTAACTTAAGAAAAATATCTTAGGTAAAATATCGGAAATAATAATGCAACAATGATTATGAAAATATTTCTAAGTGTTCTTTTGACTTACCGGAAAAGAACGGCTTAGACGCACAATTAAAATAACAAGTCGAATATTCAGAGAAATATTTCTAAGAGTTCTTAGACTTACCGGAAAGAACTACTTAGACAAAGTACAAATCAAAATATAAAATAGAAAAAAGCAAGATAAATATTTCTAAGTGTTCTTAACTTACGGAAGAACAACTTAGACACAAAATACAAGAAAAATAAACAATCAAAATAACCAATTAAAATATCAAACAATCAGTATATGAACAAATATAGATCAAAGTAATATTCTAACCTGAAAAGGTCTGAATATACAATAATGCTAAAATAAAAATGGTATATAAGAAATCAGAAATAAAACAATAACTTAGTAGGAACAATAATAGCACCGACTAGGTCTACAGTAGAAGAGGCAAGCTCGACTGACCGATGAGAGAAAATCCACCTGCTTTTATGTAAAACAAATCCTTTGTTTTACGTAGCGAAAGTGGAATTTCCCTGCATCGAATCAATTAGAAATTTGGATTTGGCCAACCTTGGAATTCCCAAGTATTTTAACCGATATCCAAATTCCTTGATGCGTCGAGGACAATGTGAGCCTTCTGCAACTCCGAAATGGTGCAAAAAAATAGGTCAGTGTATTGCACTGGTGAAATTCGTCGTTAATTAACCACTAAAACTTTGATTTATCCATATTATAATTTCTTGCCTCAAGTTGGGTGACAAATTTTATGCCACACGTTGGGATGCCAAATTTTAACACATATTTTTAATTCTCAGAAATTTTTGGGGTTTCATAAAAAAGCATAACAAATAGATGTGCATTTATTGATGATTAAACGAAAACTTCATAACCTAAACTATTTCATCGTATGTATAATAATCTTTGTCTGTGTATATTAAAAAACATAAACACGCTAAAGTTCTGCTAAAGCGCAGTTTTTGGTTATTTCATTACGCCGCACTCCATTGGCATCACAATCGTAGGGGCTGTGGTTTGTTACAATATTTTATTAAAGAAGAATACATTTCGTCATAAATCCATAAATCTTTTTTAACAACAAAACAGGATAACATTTGCTTATTGTTTCAGGCTCTCCTTACAGGAAACGGCTGAGCTTAGCATTACTTAAATTACAGCAAAATCATGTTCTCGACGATATAAAGAAAAAGTGGTGGGAAGACCGAAGAGGTGGAGGTGCCTGCCAGGTATGAACTTAAAATATCTTAAATACCTCGAATATGTTACATGTATAGATTAGCAACAGTTATACGAAAGTGCATATTTTCAGAATTCAACCACAATTGTTTTCAGAGATAAGTTTAACATACAGTTTACGAGAATAATGTGATATTGTCCTATTTTTTCATGATATCCATCACAGAGTCTTAAAATGATTGCTTTTTAGAATATTTCAAGAGACTTTCTCCAATATGCATGTCTTTGTTCTTCTGTTATTGTTTTAGAGTAACATTTACATTACATCAGTAGCAAATATTAAGACAAAGAGAGACTGGCGTGTGGATTGGCGCGAACATTTCTGTCATCTTACTGTCAGGAATGTTCTCGGTAACCACCGCGCCAATCCCTACGCTAACCCCCACCCAAACTACGTTACCATCGATGGTATGAATGAACCGTCTTCTGTTCCCAGTACCAGTAATGCATTTATTAGTGATCAGTGTAGTAGTGTCTGGGGCTCGGGAGACTGAGACCTCGGAAGCCCTGAAGAGATCAAAGAGGATGTCAAAAGCTCTTCGCAATGAGCCAAAAGACTGTTGAATTTAATATTAATTATTGTAATAGTATTAATTTTAGATCTAGGTATAATTTTACTAACCCCGAGTGACTCGACACTGAGGAGTAGCAGATTGAGACCCCAGTGTCGTTTGACGGTTTTTATGTTTATACAGAACACAATACTGGTACGTCACGAGTGAGGTTAGTAGGTAGATTAAGACCCTGAACTCGAACGGAACCGCGTCTCTCTTGATAATGGTTCCAAAATGGGTGCCAAAATGTCGAGTATTAAATTCTCAACGCGGTTCTTTCCGAGAAGATGTTTATGTATATATATTTACAATCTATTTACTTTTTACTGTCTACAATCTTTACACACTCCTCGGAAACTACATTATTTTTTAGTAGGTTTAGCACCTTTCCGGAACCGTGCTACTAAAATTTGCGCTTCAGGCCGTGTGGGGTAACTATGGTACCCCACTAAAATACTTTAATAATTCATTTAAATTTTACATTATTGTTTTCAAAGTTATACAATGAAGCACTAGTAACTAAAATAATTTGTTTTTATTGTTAAAAAAATATACATTGTTTTTATTTTTACCTTTAAAAATCTTTAAATTCATTATTTTTACAGTCAGGGCATACACATTTTTTACTTTCTTCTCGATGTATGTTGCAAATGTGTTTTCTGCATATACTATATGATATTTTAGTCTTTCTATCTCGTGATCTAGCACAAAAGCTGCATCTTCGATTTGTATAATGTTGAGTTCCTCTATCAGGCTTTTCTGAGGCTATATTGTAGCATTACTGTTAGAAAGAAATATATCTATTGCGGTTTTTACAGTTTTGTGAAAATTATTGCTATTCTGTTTCCGGTTTAGAACGTTTGGGAGTGTAAGTTCGTCTACTAAGTTTTGTAAAAAAATCCTTCGCCTACTTCGGTCATTAATTTTCCAATCGGGAAACTTTTTAGTGAATATAATATAGGCATTGAGTGCAGCCATATCAATAATTTCCATAAAAATCCTAAATGGCTATCTCCTACTTGAACGAACACATGTATATTCTTTGGTCATTTTATCTCCAGTGTCAACGGACCCTTTGGTTTTATTATAGTGTAAAATAATTTCAGGCTTATGTTTTGCTTTTTCATCAGAGGATATTTCACTGCTGTGAAACTGTGTCGATAAAAGAATAACTGCTTTCTTTTTTGTAGGTACATAGGACACTAATGTGAGATTATTAGAAAATCCAAAAATAGAGGAACCTAGAGTTCTTCGCGCGCAAAATTTGGAGCAAATTCGGCAGGAATCTCTTTTTTGTTAGCCCTAAGAGTTCCCGTAATTGTAACTTGATATCTTAGCAGTTCTTCGGCTAACCATAGGGACCGTTCAAAATATAAGCAATATCAGAGTCCGAACAAACCCAAATTTTTATTTCATATCGACTAGGTTTACTTTTTATATAAACTCTAAATCGACATTTTCCTCTGAATGTAGCTAACCTCTTATCGACTGTGATATTTTCACCAGGTGCATAATTATCAATGCAATTTTTTACAAATTAATCATATGTATTGCGAATTGCTTGTACTTTATCTTTTGTTTCTATTATTCTATTTGTTCTTGTGGAGGGGTCATCAAATCTTATGTGTCTGTAGATCATCTTGAATCTATTTCAAGACATTACAGCAGTAAAAATGGTTGTTTGAATAGTTCATTTTCGGCCCACATTTCCGCCAAGTGAAGTTTTCTTCCGTGATTCCTTGATGCATGATTAATGATGAATGAAAGCGTATAATTCAGTAATTTTTCCAAACCATTTGATCAGCAGGATAATTTTCATTAAATTTTTTAGTATATACTTCTTTTCCATATCGATTTGTATTATATTCTCTAATGAGCATATTCTCATTTATATAGCATTCGAATGCTTCTCTTATTTAAGTAAGAGCCATGCTAAAACAAACTGCGAATTTATTAAAACGTTTGTTTATTTTTAAAATGTATATTCTCCTATTATTTTGTAAACCTTCACGACAATTTACTATATTATGAGCCCTGCGCCATGTAGGTTCAGGTGGTTGTGTTTTCCATTCATATCCAGATATCGATTTTAGTATTTCGGCAAGTGGCTCAGAAGTAGATTTTTCGCTTTCGTTTTCAAGGACTGTAATTTCATCTATAATAAAACTATTTCTTGTTCTTCGACATTGTCCGTACTTTATGATTCACTATCACTAAGCCCGCATTCATCGTCACTATTCTCACTTTCTTCTAAAATTTTACGTAATTCCTCTTCAGTATAATATTTACGTCGCATCATTTTCTCCGAACTATACACATACGTGAAACAAAGCAAAGTAAAGACTAACAGTGATCTAAAAATAGAATATTGTTTATGTATTATTCCTGGCCGACGACAGGAATATACGTATATGGTTTCAATACATAGCAGGCCGTGCAAGGTAACGTAGGTACCCCAAGTAATTAATTTCAATTTTAGTAGAAAATTGAAATTAAATCTAATAATTTTTATAAAAAAAGGATTTAGTAATGTATTTTCTACGATTAACTGAAGGAACAAAAAAAAAATAAAAATATTTTAAAAAGTTGTAATAACAAAACCGCATTTGGGGTACCTAAAATACCCTGCGCAGTCATGAAAAGGTTAAATAAAATTTGTGTCAACTCAACGGTAAAAATTGGATATCTTTTGATCACTTACATTGATTGGTCGCTATTTAATTTTTATTTTTAGCACGATCGCACGTCACCGGAAATACTTCCACGAAGACAGTGTTGGAGTTTAAATTCAGCGTTTTTAGGCATATTATTTCAAATACCTTACATTTGTTGCCAAAGCTCAAAAGCGAAATTTCATATTGTAGGTTTTGAAAATTGGGCTCTAATGATGGAATCCATAGTGATCATGCAATGGATGTTATACATTTTATTGTTCTCATAATAATCGTAAAAAATGGCAAAAATTTAACACCATTATAACATCTTTTGCGGCAAAATGCAAAAATTGCTTACAAAATATGGCTTTATTGCTTTTGTTGATGAGACACTCCGATTAAAAGGCATCGAATTTTTACAGTTAAGTTAATACAATTTTTGTTAAATGATTTTTATGACATATTTTGCATGATTTAGGAGATGTTTTAAGTCACGATATTTTCTTGCTAGAATGCTTACGGACCTTACTACATATACTTAAATTTGGGCACGTTCGTAACATCAGATGTGGAAATTATGTTAACTTTTTTTAAGTATCCATTGTTCACACTTTCCTGTCGATTTGGTTTAAGTGTAACAATGGACTTTAGCTTACAACAGCGCCAGCGTGTGTTATTTTTGGGGCAAGTGTAAATAATTTAAAATTGCAAGAAAAAACAAATTTTTTAGTGTTTTAATTATATAATTATATAATATATAATAATTTATTTTTAAGCAAGTTGCAAACGTTTTATGATTCAAAGGTTCAACCTGACAAGATTTACGTCAAAAATAAAATGATCCCTTCTGTCTTTAACGGGTTCTGGTAAAATTATTACGATATCGTCTTCAACTATCCAATCCAACTATATCAGGCCAAAAAAAGGTGTTACTACTCTTTTTATATCTTAAAAAGCAAATTTTCCATTAATTTTCAATCTTGTTATCAATTCTTCCAATAAAATGTTTAGCATGTTTTTTAGATGTGTACTCTACAACCCAAATACCCAGCGCGATTTGGGTCTTTAACTCTCCAACTGTTGGCACTTCTTTCTTAATTATTTGCTCGTTTTTTTGAAATATTTCAGGATCTAAATATTCTTCAGAGTCAACATTCTGAGCTACTAAAAGTTTCTTCTCGTTTATTAATCCTCTTTGGTTTTTGAATTTTTGCGTCTTTTTTCATTCTTTAAAATACGTCACTCTCCATCCATCCATTGGGACTTACTGCATAAGCAGTTCTCGGAAATGAGTTCTTGTTATCTGGTAGCCAGGAATCCCAAATACTTTTTCGCTTGAATACGATTAGTGGTGGTGCCTTCGTCCCTGATGCAGATACTGCCGAAAGAACCATGGTGGTTCTCTTCCTGGACCGAAAGTAGTTCTGGAACTTGGTTTACCTTTAGGTCCCACGACTTTGGTTTTTTTGGGGTCGTAAGAAATGAATGTTTCGTCCATATTCTACACGAGTTGCGGCTTGTCCTCTAATTTTAGCTGAACTAAAGTTTTTTTGAGAATATCAAAATATTCTTGGATGATGAAAGAATCTGTCATTTTCTTTCTTGAGTAGTCCACAGCTTGGGGTTTTTTTATGCTAAGTTGGTGACGTCTTTTAAAACTCCCGAACCACTCATTCCCAGGAGTGTTATCCGTAAATGGAGTTTTTATGTCATTTTTGGTAACAAATTCTCGAACAATCTCTAGTAGTTCCAGTCTGGAGGTTCCAAATCCCCACTGCTCCATAGTTTTTAGACCTTGGGCCAATCTAGTCTCATCTTGGAGTGGAATCGCTGGAGCCCTCCCTTGCGATTTGTTTTTAATTCCTCAAGCACCAGTCACATGGTAGAATAATGATGTTTGTGGAATATTATACAATTTATGTGCCCGGTATATCGAACAAACCCCTCTTTTTATCTCTGACACTGCATGATTTAAGTCATCTTGGGTATATTTGGTTGCTCGATCCGAATTCCGTCTATAGTTTCTCACCATGTTCAATCTAGAATTAAAAATTAAAAGATAGTTTTGCAAGTTCACAGTTGCCCCAGTACACGTGGTCTCATTTACCCCAGTAGGCAATATAAACAAGGCAAGTGTGACCTGTCATAATTCATTTAAAAATTAAAATTAGCACCTCTTTTTATAACTTACAACGTAATAAGAAGAAACTATAGAAGCCGAGCCCAGAAACTATAAAAGAAGGACAACCACCGACTAGATGGACCGATGATATCAAACGTGTAGCAGAAAACTGGCTACAAGCGGCCCTGTGTAGAGAACACTGGAAAGAACTGAGGGAGGCCTATGTCCAGCAGTGGACGCGATTGGCTGATTGATGATAATGATACAACGTAATATAGTTGTTAAACAATCTTTCATACCATAAAATATTTACGTACCACCTAATACTCGCTTCTCACAAAATTTGTAAACAAAGTCTGTACACTAGCATCAACAAGTTAATTCGTACTAACATACGCCAACGGTCAAATATCAAATAACTTGTTTTCTACAAACTACGTATTTGCATAGATCGCAGTTTCAAGAACTTAAGTTTCTACTCATAAGATGCCGCTGGCATCTCTAAATTGTAGAAGATTTTATATAGTATAGTCACACTTGCTCCACAATCACACTTCCCCGGGTTTATCTTATATTTTTTATTTAAAATATTTTTTTTCACTGCGTACCGATTCTAGGAAAATTGATTTTTTCCGTTACCTCCCCTCTACGAGGGGAGGTTGTATGAGAAAGCCGGGGTATGAGTGGTAAACTTTTTTGCATCGTTTTTGAGGGCCCAAAATTGATATTCTTGGTAAAATTCAGCTTGTTTGTATGAGTTTTAGACGCTCAGTGACATTTTCGTCGTTGACTGGACTAGTCTATTTGCGTAGTTAAATGTTCAGTTTTCAATATTAGTTAATATTATTATTACCTATTTAATACTTTACATATTACATGTTATTTTAATATTGCAAATTATTTTAGAAACATCCCAACTTTTTGATAATTTGTTTATCTTTCAGGGTGACACAGAACCTGACGCAGCAGAGCCAATGCAAATGGTCAATGTTGAAGGTTGTTTCTACTGCACCATTTACGGAACATTAATAGCTGTTGCCCTAGTATTAATTGAACATCTTTTGCATATGATTCGCGTAGGCAAGAAAACAAAATTACCATTTAAAGAAGTTTTTAAACGTGAATGGCATGCGTATATTGATTTTAATAACGCCAGTAAAGCAAACTTGATGATTGAGGAAAAATCGCAGGATGGAGATAGTCGAAAAGGGGAAGACGAGTTAGAAGAACAACAAGAAGAGCAAGAAAAGTCAAAATCGAAAACAAAATCACACAAATCAAGGTCGAGGTCCAGTTCAATTTCTCGAGCACGACTAAGACAAAAAAGAAAATCGGCAATGATTGGAAAGTCTACTTCACCAATGCCATACGGATTTATGATACCTGGTTCAGAAGAAAGTTTTAAACGATAAAGTGGTTATCCTTCGTTTAATAAAATATAGGGCGGTATTTTAAGACAATGATGAGTGTGGTACAATATTATATTTTTCTTCGCATTTTCTTCATTTTCGTAATTTGTGACTTATTTTTAGTATGTAGGCTTTTTGGGTCAATTATCTTTCTTTGTATTATTATAGATTTATTTCTTTGAAGTATACGTTAGCTTTGTCTTTCTTACTTTTTTGTTTTTTTTTATTTTTTTTATTTTTTCACTGGGGGACAGTTACCAACAGTGAGACCATTTTTTGTAACTGGCATAACTTGTTTACTATTTTTTAAAACTGACTAGTTTTTTAGTTATATTGAACCTGTAATATTTGTTTCAATATTCCTGCTACCAATTTTGTGTTTTTAATGAAATAGAATATTTTATGGCAATTAATTAAAACAGCTGCTTCTGTCGCACTGTTGAGCACAGTTGTCCAACAGTAAGACAAAAAACATTGCAAAAATATTTATTTGTTATTAACTTCGGTAATTAACATTTTGACAAAAACAAAATGCGCGATTACAGAACGAATTTAAATAATTTGATTAAAATATTATTATTAAAAAGTTATAAAAGAATGTCGGGAATATAAAATAAGCATTTTTTTTTTTTAGAATGATCGCAAAATATCTTTATAAACTTAAAAGAAAACTCCATAAGTCAAAAAATGGTAACAAAAAAAACTAATTTTTTGCCCCCAACTCCCAACAAAGTAGTATAGTCCGTCTAGAACGTATCCCGAATTATATTTTTTTTCCAATTTTAACAAATTTCCTTTTTTTTAACATTTTGTAACAATTTGCGTGTTTTTGTGCTCACTGATATCGATCAGCACGACTTCCTCTGGATAACATAGTCACTCTCACAGGTCTGCGAGTATTTAACTTTACTTTATGCAGTTTATTTTGAATGGTTTGGCCACTTACAAACACCTGGTGGATCTCTTTCAGCCTCATTTGTACTTGTGATACAGTTATAGGGCGATGTCGCAAAGTCTGCAACCTAATAAAATGGTCTTCAATCTGGTTCGTTATACTTGTACGGACTTTATGGCATTCAGCAACATCATCAGTTTCTTGTCATCTTAACCACAAACGATTAATGGCACTTCTGTTCGTTTGGAGGGCCTCAGCAACATCTCTTTGACTTTGTAACCTCGGAAACCTTTTTTGGATGGTGCTAGGAAGGTCACCAATGGATACAGTGTGGATGGCAGCCAGATTGTTGGTGGAGAGCGAGTCGTGGGTTCGAAACCAACTTTTGGAACCGGGAGTGGGTCCAACGTACGAAATAAGTAAAGATAGGACAGGATAAGATATATTAGAAAAGATACATGATAAACAAAAATATAGATCCGTAAAATTACCACAGACAAGATAAGATAGAAAAAGGGCGCCACTTATTTTTTTGGGTTCAAGGGGACAATTAAGAAATCCTAGAAACGAAAAGAGATAAGGAAAGATGTTTAGGTTCTGAGACCAAATCTAAGGAAAGATATCAACAGTTAATTATCAAATAAATCTTGTCAACACACTACATAAACAAATAATAAATATATTAGGTGGACTCCGTTCACCTACTTATCTACGAAATTAAATCAGCCTGATCCTTCTCCTGCTCGAAGGTATAATACTATATTAATGTAATAAGCAAATATTCAGAGGTATTATTTTTCAGGAAACTGATTAGGAGTCAAGAAATAAAATTCATCATCATCATCATTGGTGCTACAGCCCTATAAAAGAGCCTCGACCTTCCTAAGTCTATTACGCCAGTCAGTTCTATCCATTGCCAACTGTTGCCAGTTTGCTGGGCCTATTTATCTACCATCCTCATCTACACCATCCCTCCATCTGAGTTTTGGTCTACCCCTATTTCTACTTCCCACAGGTTGTGACATAAGGATTCTTCTAGGAGGGTTATTCTGCTGTGATCTTGCCAGATGTCCTGCCCATCTTAGTCTTCCTATTTTTATAAAGGATACTACGTTTTTACCACCAGATATATGTTTATATCTGTGATATATCTCGTAGTTGTACCTCCTTCTCCAAACACCATTTTCACAGATGCCACCAAATATTCTTCTCAGGATCCTTCGTTCAAATATAAGCAGGAGATTTTCATCTGCCTTGGAAATGGTCCATATCTCCGACCCATATGTCAACACTGGTTGTATAAGGGTTTTGTATATGGTTATTTTTGTTTTTTGGCTTAAGTTTCTGCTTTTAATATGTCTACTCAGTCCAAAATAGCATTTGCTTGCTAGGATTATTCTTCGCTTGATTTCTTTCGTCATGACGTTCTCCTTGGTGATCAAGGAGCCTAAGTATGGGAATTTGTCCACCACTTCAAAGGTAGAATTATCAACCGTGAATTGGTGGCCGATGTTTCTGGCTCTATTGTTGGGTGTTGATGCCATTATCTTAGTTTTATTTTCATTTACTTGCAGGCCCATATTTTTTGTGGCGTTTGACAAGGTGGTATACATGTCTTCTAGCTTGCGTGTTGTGCGGGCAACTAGATCAACATCATCTGCATATGCCAAAATTTGGGATGATTTATTAAAAAGAGTTTCCTCTGCTGTCTATTTGGGCATCCCTGACCGCCTTTTCCTTTTATAAGCTATGTTGAAAAGGAGACACGCCAGCGGATCTCCCTGTCGCAGCCCAACATGCGTTTTAAATGCCTGTGATTGTTCGCCCTGTATTTCGACTTTGCAAACAACTTTACGCATTGTAGCCTTAACCAATCTTATCGGTTTATCGGGGATTTGGAATTCATCCATGGCTTCATACAATTTATTTCTTAGGACACTATCATAGGCCGATTTAAAATCTACGAAAAGATGGTATGTGTCGATATTGAATTCATTGGTTTGTTCGTGTATTTGCCTTAACACAAAGATCTGGTCTGTTGTTGATCGACCAGGCCTAAAACCACTTTGATATTCGCCAAGAAGCTCCTCTGAATATTCACTTAGGCGACCATATAAAATACTCAAAAATATTTTGTATGCTGTATTAAGGAGGGTTATTCCCCTATAGTGTCTACATTCTAATTCATCGTTCTTTTTGTGTAGCGGGCAAACGATCCCAATACACCACTCTTCTGGGATTTGTTCCTCATTCCAGGCTCTCAGTATGATTTTATATATATGATTAGTCAGAGTAGCACCTCCACATTTAATAAGTTCCGCGGGTATACCATCACTTCCTGGAGATTTATTATTTTTTAGGTGATTTATTGCATCCCGTACTTCCTGAATTGATGGAGGCTCCAATGGTGTATTGTTGTTTGCTCCTGGGGGTGTTGATTTGGATCTTCTACTTCGATAGTAAGCAGTTCTTTATAGTGTTCCACCCACCTTTTCAATTCTTCTTCTTTTGTATTGAGTGTATGCCCCTCCTTATCCTTACATAGTCCGATCCTTGGTTTAAATTCTTTTCTTGCTTTATTTAGATTTTTATATTAAATCAAATTCATTGATAAAAAAAACAATATATTCAACAACACAATTAAATTTGGATAATTCTGATGACTTGAAATCTGAATGTAACCACAAATAAAAAAATGCTCATCAAATATTAATTGGTTGTATACATATAAAAATAAACAGTATTATGATTAAGAAATATCTTTACAAATACAATATAATAAAATCATGCACAAATTAACTTATCAGCGAAGAGAGCCTGATAGTATTTAAAAAAAATCACTAAAGCTGAATAAATCTCCCTTCGCTGTTTATGGGTTTATCTCGATATAACGGGTACAGTAAATTAACCCTACAATGCTCAATTTTAAATTTTAGATTGGAAAAAATTCTATGTATATCTATTTTATAAAGAAGTCCGAAAAAATAACTTAAAAAAATTTAACGTTATTTTTTTTTATTTCAGGACATCTTCGGTAATGTATCAAATTTGATACAAAGTGCATTTGAGCAAAATTATATATATGAAATAAAATACTTAAGTATAGTCTGGTCACTATTCCCAGTCCGAACTGTCTAGTGAATTTAGTTACTTTTTGACAGACTAGAAGTTGCTGGAAATTACTATACAACCACTATTTATAATAATTCTTCTTTTTTCAATAAAAGAAGTCTGTAATAAAAGTTCATCTAAGCTGTTAATACTGTGGTCTAGGACATTTTGTGTTGTAGGTTTCCAACAATGAATCGGTCAAAATATGCCCGAGTTGAGCGAATGGACCTTACCTTTATAGTACAATATTTTATTGATGAAATTGAAAGAAAAGTTTGAAGCCTCATTAAAACATAAGTGCAAACCACATTTGTCACATTTAACATAGGTTAATTTCTTACAATTTGGCTTTTTGCATCGGGTTCGATCGCTAGTATAGATTGGACAATATCCTACAGCATCTGTTCGAATATCTTTTGGAGGAATACAGCTTGTTGGCCCTTACTTTTTCTTCAATTGTGTCTTCAAATACCACTGGAATATTTGATATGTCTATATTTTCTAAATCTACATTATTATTCAAGTCTTCAATATCACTTACATCACAATCATCTTCACTATCATCCCAATTGTCGACTATAACTTGCAATTCTTTATCCGATAAACGCCTCTTCATATACCAGCTAGACATCTTAAATAATATCCAAATTACATTATGTATCATAATAGATACAAACAAATTTTTTACCATACCTTTAAAAATAATAGTAGATACTGAATAAAACTAATACTGAATGACTTGTGGATGCATAATAACCAGAAAACGCAATTTTGCACATTCAATTTTCATTAATAACCACCTATAAAAAATTTTTAATCAGCGTTATCGTGAAAACGACGGTTAAGTGATAACTGACTAATTCGCGCGTTTTATAAAATATTAGACGACGTTGCCAGATTACAAAATGTGTATATATAATAGAGTGGTATATATCGAATATGTTACATAGTGCTGTTTGGACTTAATATTATTTCACTGTGTTATACATGTACATTCTCGGTATGTTTCATATATGATACATTGAGCAGTGTAGGGTTAAAAAAATGAATAGCAAATAAAACAAAGTTAATTAAAGTTAAATTCAAAAGAATACAACAATATTACAGGATTTCTGTATTATTAAAATTAAACCAGACGCACTGGGTTTTAAGTTAATTATCTGTCTCTCACTTTTGTTTAGTGATTAACTGTTCTTACTGAGAATTAAATGTTCGTAATAATTATTAGTAAGGAGTTCTTAATAGCTGATTGCAAGTTCGTATGAAAATATTAAATGTTCTTTTAATTAAATTGCTAAATCGGTAGTTAACCTTAAGTACAGGTGATGAAATAGTTTGACGCTGATTCGTCCAGGAATGGGTAATATGATTACCATTTTATTCGCCTAGATAATTGAAGGTAATATGATTATGACAACTTACAATAAATCTCGATGACTGCCACACTACTTCACTGAAGCTACTATACATTACTAGTATGAAGCACTGAAGTTAATTAAAATAAAGGTACTTTATAACCATATTTAATCTAATATGGTATAAGATTAAGATACTCAAATATTTAAGTGTATACACACTTAAAAAAAAATTCACAGAAAACGTTAAGAGAAGCAAGCGTCTTTACTCGAAGACTGCCCTGTCAGAAGTGAGTTTTTTCCTCTCAAAATTTACCAAGCTTTCCAAAAAAGGTGGGATATCCCCCACTTAAAAATGACAGGCCAGACTCTTTCCATTTCTAGGAAGATAGAAAGGTTCTAACAAACATAGAAAGTAACGGCACTTTCGTCGTTGGAAACGCAAGAAGAGATAAAATCTTTTAAATTAGGTTCTTAGAGAAAAATACTATAAAGTACTTTTACGACTTTGTTTACCAAATTTACCAAAAAGAAATCGCCTGGAACCGAAAAAGGTGAATAATGCTTTACCATAAAATATACTACTTCGACGTCTTTTGTTCAATAGGACCTATCCGTACGTTGAGAACTCCGTGATAGTTCGGAAGGTTCCAATAGAAATTTGCTAATGGTAAACAAGACCACTCGCGTGTATATTTGCAGATATGGCCATGGGCATACCAGCAACAGGGGTAAAGGGATTAAAAATTATTTGCTATTTTAATTATAAAAAAAAATGTTACCACTTCTGCCAGCTTGAAGCATTCCTCTACCACGCCACTGCGTTTCGCGATTTAAGTGATGTCTCTCCAATATTGGCGCAATTGTAAAACTAAATAAAAATCCACATAGACATCGAAAACAGGTACCAATAGAAAAATAATATTTTTTATGTTATAGACAAAAACGCATATTGAAGTTTTGTTACATTTTTATAGCCATTTTTATCATCCTTACTGTCTAAAATGCTACAATAATCGACAAAACAACAAATAAGATTAAAAACATAAATTTGTTTTTGTATTTGCAGGTAACATTGATTTAAAGGTATTAATAGATATCGGTCCCCTAGATTATTTTGATGTATGTATTAATGAAAAGTACTTAAGAAAGTAATACAGGGTACTAAATATTTAATAAACTAAAATCTATTTTAAACATAAACGAAGCCCTTTCTCAACTTACAGAGAATTAGAGGAGGCATCAAAAATTTAATACGTTTTGGAGAAACAACAGCTTTGTCAGCTATTTCGTGGAATACAAATGTGTTCAACTCCTATTTTTGATGTTTTAAGAATTAAACTTCACATTTTTTATTTAGCTCATTTTTAAGACTTTTCCATCGAAACATATCTTTCTTTTTTCTCTTTTATCAGTTAACTCTACTAAGATAAAATCCTCCTCGTCCTTTAGTCGGATTCCTATGCAGATTCGAAAAATCGCCGGGGTCAATTTTAATAAAACATTCATCCCCTGATGACGAATCTAATAGTGGCTCTTCTTCGGTGGTTTTGAAATCTTCAGCAAATACTTTCTTCCAAATTTTTTGTACTTCCTGTATCTTAAATCTTTTCTTTCCTTTTTTCGCTTTTGTCCTGTACCTTTCTTTTATTGCCTTTTTCTTGGGAGTGTCTGTAATAATTATATTTTTGGCTTTCCGTGGTTCTCATTTTGAAAATCCTCGAAAGTCTACAAGACTTCTAAAGGCGCATTATTTGTTACTAAGCATATCTTCTTGGTTTTTGTTTTCTGATTGTGTTGTGTTTGGATTTTCGTCACTTGCTGGTTCTGCTGTGCTAAGATCATCTAAAGAGCTAAAGCTAAAGAGTTAGAAGAATTTAACTCATTATTTTTATGTTCTTCTGGAAATTAGCGATCAGTAACGGCACCTGGCAAGAAATCTATATCGCTATATACACAGGCATCATATGAATAAATTCCACTCTTCACACACAATTATAATAGCAAAAATTAAAGATAGACTGATCGTTGTGATACCAGTGCAACAGAGAAAACTAAAACAAAGAATTCCCTGCTTTTCTTTCTAATTTGCCAGGTTTATCGACCACGTGACCTAAATGACCAATGAGAAGGTCATGTGGTCATAAACCCGGCTCATTAGAAAGAGTTACAGGGACTGCCTCGCGTCAGTTTTCTCTGTCGCACTGGGGGAACGGGCAGGTATTTCAACGATCAGTCTATCCTGTATTATACTGCCCTATTAGGAAAAAACCCCGTATCTCCACTATAGCGAGTTTTGAGAAAAAGATTTTTGTTTAATCCCTTGTGCTTTTGGTACAATAATAACACAAAATCATTTAGGGTAGAGTGTGTAGCATCGTAGTTAACTTTTTTCAAAAAAAAAATTGCAAAATTACCATATGGACATTAGTTATGCGACATACGGGCTAACAAAGCAAAGAATTATGTAGAGTTTACTTAGCTAAAACTACGTATTATCCAAATTTTTCTTAAGCTTGGTTTTAACTATGTAATTATTATAAAATTTATATAACTGCCACGAAAGGCAAAACATTTAAATATTTTAATAATATTTTTTGTGAACATTTGTTGAATAAAACATAAGTATTTACGAAAAACGTTCATTTAAAAATACAAAATGAAAATTATTATTAATCGGAAGTTGGCAATTCTTCCCAAAATTGATGGGGGTTCCCGTTAAAATTTGACCTAAGATTTTTAATATTTGTTCTTTTCTCTTCTTAGCAATCCCAGAAGGTTTCGTCACAGGTGTGAGGTCCTTTATCCCAGATTTTAACAATCTGGCCTGCAAAAAGTCCATCTCTATCAACTCCTCGTTAACGTTAATCTTAACGTGTAAAATCTTGCTCTCTCTTCACAATTACTAATTACGTCTTCACAATTACTTTAACAATTTGTGATAGGTAAACACGTGACTCTGTTTTCTTTAATTTTGACTGTGATAAGTCTTTCCAGATAAGAAAATCGGAAACCCCCATTTCTTTCACCACCACACGATTCAAATTACACGTTTTAACGGCCTCGACGAAATCATGATAATCATAAACTTTCTTCTTTTTCTTTAACGTAAGTCCACTTAGTGGTGGAAACTATTAGCGGTGTTGCTTTATTCCTTAGAAAAAACCTCGCATATCGTTTTATCCTACGTTAAAAACCCGTATCTGCTAAGCATATACCAGGTTTTTACTACGAAGCGTTAAATGCCAGGTTTATACTAAGCATAATAGTCATTTTTGGCGTTTACGGGGAAACTATTTTCTTTCATAAAATATTTAGAAATGTAAAATACGGGTTTTTCTCTATGTAAAATTGTTATATAAACCATAATTATTCATATGGTGCAAAAATCCCAATTTTTCAAATTTTGGAGATACGGGGTTCTTTCTTAGTAGGGCAGTATATGTCTATGCTTGTAGATGACGCTGGGACTAAGGAGGTTAAATTAAATTAAAAAAGAGATAACGAAGATATTTTAATGCTATTTTATTTTGTAAACTGGTAATCTAATATCTACATTAATTAAAAAATTAAAGCTGAGAATCTAAATTCACTATTACATATTTACAATAACACATTAACTTTAATTAAAATAGTATTTTTAAATACACTGACTTTCGGAAATTTTCATTTCTTTGTTCTGAAGTTATTCTCTTGTTCCATTTTAATATCATTTACTATCTTTAATGAAAATAAATCACAAGTTTAATGTAAAATACAGATATTGGGACGTTTTGATTTTCACTTTTTCACAATATTTTCAGTTCTAAAATTGTGGTTACTTTTCATTAAAGATAGTATTTGAATAAAAATTAACTTTCATAAATGTCTACTTAATTTTTTCTCTGTTAGTTTACAATCTGTTTTACAAATAATTGTATTGTTGAGCTAGTTTCCAACTAGAGAAGCACTTGTTGAACTGAATGTTTTTCTACAGCAATGTACAGATGAACGTAAAGATGTCTTTGGCCATTTTTATTAATTATGAAAAAGCATGTGATATAGTCATTCATCATAGTAAATACGCAAAAAAAGGACGTTACTGATCATGGAATCCGGATACCAAGATTCGACAGGGAAGAAAAAGATCACGTAAAAGACGAGGCCTTCCAGGTCGACAGCAAGCAAAATCCTCGTTTAGATAATAAAATTCCACGTTCTAAGAATACACAAATGTAGACCAATAAGACTTGCAACATGGAATGTAAAAAGCTTGTACTAGTCAGGAAAATTAGACAATTTAATACAAGAAAAGACCAGAATGAAAATAAATATGCTGGGCATAAGTGACGTACACTGGCCACACACTGGCAAACTTATAACCAAAAACGGCATGATATATTATGCTGGAAACAACGATCCGGCTCATCGCTATGGAGTCGCAATCTTGTTAGACACAGAAACTAATAAACCAGTTATAAACTTTACTCCTTACTTAAAGAGAGTGATAATGGTTCAGCTAAAGACAAACATACAAGTTAACTTAATTCAAGTATACGCACCAACAGCGGATAAGGGTGAAAAAAAGATAGAACATTTTTACATGGAGTTAGACACAATTTTAAGATCTATTAAAAAAGAAGACATTACAATCGTAATGGGGGACTTTAATATTAAAGTCATGAGAGGAAAAGTTGACAAATATGTTGAGGAATTTGGACTAGGTGACAGAAACGAAAGAGGGGATAGACTTGTGGATTTTTGTCAAAATGAACATTTTGCAATAATGAACACAATGTTCCAATTACCCGATTATACACATGGAGATCTCCTGCAGACAACAAAGACCGCATAGTCAGAAATCAAATAGACTATATATTACTCAAAAATAGATACAAGTACTCAATTAAAGCAGTAAAAGCATACTCCGGAGCAGATGTCAACTCAGACCATAACCCGCTGATAGCAGAATGCACGAGAAACTAAAAAATATTGTAATACCTAAAAATAAACCAACGTTTGATTATACAAAATTAAGAAAAAGAGAAATACATCAAAAAGTAATCCAACAAGTCAACTTAAATTTAACTGAAGTAAGAGAAGAAATCTTAAAATCAGAAGATGTCAATGAGTGGAGCAATATTCAGGAGGCATTACTAAAGGCTGCAGAAGAAAGTTTAAAGCCTAAAAAGACAAATAAAAAACAGAAGTCGATGACTTCAGAAATTCTAGCATTAATGGAAGAGAGGAGAAAGGCCAAAGTGAGAAATAAGCCAAAATATCAAGAACTACAAAGTAGAATTAAAGTAAAAATAAAAAAGGCCAAGGAAAAGTGGTTAACAGATCAATACATAGAAATAGAAGAGCATGACAGAAAATGCGACAGAAAATGCGAACTAACAAATACCAAAAAGTGAGCACACTGTGGGATACTCAAAAATGATAATGGTAAACTCATTGCAACAGGCAATTAGAAATGCAAAGTTCTACTGTTTAACAAAGTATATACAAAAGGAGTAACAGCCGAATATTGGTTGCTGTCCACGTTTGTAACACTACCAGTGAGTACATGCGACAGAATGCTCCCAGTACAGATCAGTTTCCTTAATAAGCCACACACTTGAGATATTTCTCAAAATAATACATAGAAGACTATACAAAAAATAAGAACACACCCAGTTTGGATTCAGAGGAGGACTAGGAACGAGAAAGGTTCTGTTTGCTTTTAACGTTCTCGCGGAAAGACGACTAGATATAAAACAAGATCTCTATGTCTGCTTTATAGATTATCAAAGTCTTTTGATTGAGTACAACATCAGGAATCGTAAAACTGTTAAAAGAAAAGAATGTGGATAGTCGAGATATACGGGTTATTGTTAATTTTTACTGGAATCAAAAAAACAAAGGTTTCAATCGAAAATGTCGATGGATAAATTGTAGAGATCAAAAAAGGTGTTAGACGGGGTTTCATGCTGTTCCCATTGTTATTTAATCTGTAAAGCAAAGTTTTTTTTTTTAAGGAAGCAATATCAGAGGAACAACAGGGTATATCAATAAACGGAAAAATCCTCCGGCATAAGATTCCCAGACGACACCGCTGTTTTTGCAGACAGTCTAGTCTATATAGACTACAAATGAACGTTAAGAACACCAAGTGCATGATTATTTCAAAGTAATATACGGTAGGAATGCTAGATATCGAGGAAAAACAAGTAGAAAGAGTAAATAACTACAAATATCTGGGAATCTAGGTAAATCATAACAATGACCAAGGTAGAGAAATAAGCACACGCATTGAAATTGCAAGACAAGCATTTATAAAAGTAAAAACAATGTTAATCGACACCTTCCTCTGGAGCTGAGGATAAGAGTCTTAAGATGCTACGTGTTCTCGACTTTGTTGTATCAAATAGACAGCTGAACACTAAAAGTGGATAATATAAAGAAGTTGGAATCATTTGAGATGTGGTGCTAGAGAAGGATTTTGAAAATATCATGGACCCAAGGAGTTACAAATGCAGTTATAAAACAAGAAAGATAAAATATTTAGGCCACATTACTAGAGGTGCGAAATATGAGATATTAAGGCTCATAATGCAAGCTAAAATCAACCTTAAAAGATCCATAGGAGGACGAAGAATTTCCTGGCTGAGAAACCTAAGAGAGTGGTATAGTTGCAGCTCAGTATGGAAAAATTGTAAAATTTTAGAACGATTCAGACAGGATTGTGTGTTGTCTCCACTGTAGTTTAACATATATTTATATAGAGTCGTTAAAGGAGCTTTGCACAGCTTGAAATATGGTGTCAAAATTAATAGAAAACTAATAAATTAAGTTAAGCAGATAACAAAGATATATTGAGCGATGACCGAAATGGATTGCAATGTCTTTTAAGCTCATCAACACGGTAGGAAGAGAGATGAAACTAAAAATTAATTGTTAAAAAACAAAATAGATGGTATGTATTTAGTCGTTTGCCTTATTAAAATACACTATTAAAAATAGATGGATAGAATAATACCAATACAAATAATGTCCAATTTTAAAAATCTAAGTTGTTATATTACTGATCAACTAGACCCAGATAATAAGTTAAAATGTAGAATTGAAGTCGCTCGTGCAACTTTTTCAAAAATGAGGTCACGCTTCTGTAACTATAAGTTAAAACTTAAACTGCGGAAATGCATAATTAAGTGTTACAATAGTCAGTTGTCTAGACAACACAACTTATAGTACTAAAAAAAAAGTATTATTATACATTGTAAACTGCAAAATTTAAACAATAATTGATTGGACGCTAAAAACATTGATTGCGTTGGATCTTTTTGTTTTTAGAATATATATTTTTAGGAATATTACATAAATTTATTATGTATATAGGCATAATTGGATCTAACTTTAATGTCAGTGTGATTATTTTAAAATAAATTAAAACTTGTACTTGTAGGTCTAAAAACTGAGTCTAAACTCTATTCTGAGCATCCCTCCATCCAACTGGGGCACTACTTAGACTTGGTGGTCTTAACTTATTTTTGTTTCTACTTTTGCTTCGTCTGCTTTTTTTACTTTTACTACTGTGATTGCTTTGCAGAGTTTCCGCGCTGTGAGCATTTTTCACTATTTGGTAATTAATATCTTTATCATCAGACTGCTCCTCTATGACATCCTCTCCACCTCCCATCGGTTTTTCCATTTCAGAAAATCTATAACAAAATATACAAACATGTTAAAAACTTAACTACCTTCGCAAGAAAAAAATTTCTTATGAGTGGTGTTCTTTTTAACATCTGCCAAAAGCTTATAATTTACAAAATGTCGATTATAACGAAATAAAAACTAAAAAAAGGTCTCTTATTTTCGAACTTCTATCTTGTGGTAAGGCTTTAACCCTGAAGTTTAAAGTGCAAAAATGCTTACAGTATAATAAGAAGTCAATATTCGAATGATTTATAATTAAAGTTACAAGTAACCGAGTGAACCCTTAGTGAACGAGTGACATTGGAAAACACATACTTGTTTAAATAAAAATATGTATATATACGTGGACGGAATTAGAATCGGAATCAATAATAATTAGTCATTGTAGATATACTAGAACAGTATTTCACAACAATTTGCATAAGTCGATATTGTTATTGTGTTTACGTTGATATTTTAAATAGTCAGTTATATAATGTACTAAAATTAAAACAGTTTTAACACGTTAATCGCCCAAATGAAGCAAAAAATATCCCACCCCCAGGCCCAACTTAGTTTTTCTAGTAAATCATTAGGTTTTTACCTCGGATATGATGTACTGGCTGTTATAAAGCGCTAGGTTAAAAAAGTTTTCTAAAAATGTATTTTGAAAATGACACCCTACTTATGGGTTTCAGATCCTCTGACGACTGAGCGCCGCGAAACCCGAGTATCGGTTGTCATTTTTTTTGAGTTCTAATAAGTCTGTGTGTGCTAAAAATGCAGTTGTTTTGTTTAGTCTACAATTCATTTGTTGAAATTATTAGGTTAGCGTAATAAGGTTGGTTGTAAATTATAGAAAATTGTATTGTGTTTTGTGTCGTAATAAAATGAAAAAAAGTTACGAAAAGGAGCAAGAGAGACTTTTGAAATTATGGAATGAGTTATTATCAGACGAAAAACAATAGACTTTAGACTTCATAGATAATACTTCAGATGATTACTTGCCCAGTAATTCATCATCAGATATTGAGTCTGATGAAAGTGCATTGAATTTAGAAGCAAGGAAGAAAAAATTAAAAAGGTAATTATTATGTGAAACATATCACCAAAAAACTTATTAACTTATTTTCCTTTTTGTTGTATTGTTTACGGCTTAAGGATTAAATATTTGTATGTAGTTCAGTTCTAGTTAACAATTTTTAAATCTAAATAAAACGTTTCAATGTTTCTACAACTATAGTTCAACCTTCAGGATTTTTTGAAATAAAACGTAATCACCTTTAGGTTCCCTATAAAAGCAAAGATTTCTATTGATGAGCTTGAATGATGAAACACTGGTACCCTTCAGAGGAAAATTGTCATTCAGACAATATATCAAAAATAAGAGGTTCAAATTCGGAATAAAACTGTATAAACTCTGTTGTAAAGACGGCTATATATACGATATCAAAATATACTGTGGAAAAGATAAAAATTCAGATAAACCTGCTACAGTTTCGACCGTTTTATCACTTATGTTGCAACTTTTAGATCACGGACGCATTTTATATATAGATAATAATTACTTTACTAGTGTCGCATTAGCGCATGAACTACAAAAGCGTAAAACGCATTTTGTCGCTACTTGAAGGAAAAGTAGAAAAAACAATCCAAAGGATGTAGACCCAAAAATTAAATAAAGGAGAAATGTACGCAACAGAAAGTAATACAGTGGTAGTTGTTTTAAAATGGCAGGATAAACGTGATATTCTTTGTCTCAGCACTATTCATACTGACACAACCACTAACATTCATATATCTATCCGATCAGTTGAAATCATATTCTTCCTCTTTGCGTAAAGGGATCAAATGGTATAGAAAACTTCCATTTGAAATATTACTTGGCTCAGCAGTAGTAAACGCTTTTATAATATATAAAATGGTGGCAAAGGCCAAAATATCAATTACGGATTTTAGACAGAGCATTGCTCTAAGTATGTTACAAATGCATGTAGTGGATGTCGCGAAGGTGCAGGAAAATGACAACATAAAGCATATTTTACATGAAGTTGCTTCAAAAGATCGTCGAAAATGTGTAGTATGTTATGCGAAATTAAGCGCTGAAGAAGGCCGAAAAACCGCTCAGAAGAGGGACCAAAATCAAAATTTTCATGTAATGCTTGTAATAAGTTTTATTATTTGTCATATTTTTTTGACGTTTACGATTATTCTGTATAATTAATAAAAACTGTTTGTATTATTTAATTGAAATAAAAATGTTTTTTCATAAATTCTTATAATTTTTTAAAAAAATCTTTAATGATAGTAAATACATAAAAAGTGCCGAGCTCAAACACTAGTATTACCTCCCAGGCCCATCTGTAAAAACTTTCATATAGATAAATTGTTTTCGAAGCACCGCAGTTGGGTTACAGGCTTTTATGTTAACGCTAGTAGTGAAGGTTGCCCTATGGGTGTCGGGGCGTGTACGACCACAGGATCTGAAACCCAAATGTCGGGTGTCGTGGCGATTAACGTGTAAGATGCAAGTAGTACCAAATAATTAACAACCCTTACCAACACCCTTTCATATACCACAATCTGTTCTTAGGTAGATTAGTGTAGTTAAAACGGTAGTTTTATTTGTGAGTAAGTATTAATATTTTTGTGTTTTATAAAAATATTTGTTTGTAATCTTCTTGTGGTGTCTATCTGTTTCGGATGTTGGCAACCATCATGACAATCTATTTTGCAAACTGCTGCTCTGAAAAGATTTGTGGTTGTTGTGTTGAACCATGTACGTAGCTTTTTCAGCCAGGAAATCCTTCGCCTTCCTGGTCCTAGTTTTCCTTCAACTTTTCCTTGTAGAATTAATTGCAGCAACCCATATCTTTCGCTGTTCCTTATGCCTCTACTGCATGAATTATCTTTTAGATAAAAAAAAATTTTTTGCAAAATTTAAGATTTTGTTGTTATAAAGAAGTATATTTACCAATAAATTTACAACAATTTTCTACTAATTGAGAAAATAAAAAAATAAGCCATATATGGCTTCCTATGCAATAAACCTAAAATTTACAAAAATAGACAGGTCCAAATATGGCTTCTTATGCACTTAAAATAGTTATTGTTTTTAGGAGTGAAATTCTACGAAACAATTTCTTTACTTAAACATAAAAATACGTTACATTTAGTACATCTAACAAAAGATCTAAATTTACAGTAATTATAGCACAACAATCTTGTATCGTTCTACTGGGGAAAGTGGCCAATGGCGTCTATACGAACTTCATTGCTTGGATAATCTTGATGCAAAGTAAGCCGCTTTTTAGATTTGGGAGTTTCTACTTCAGTTATGGAACTGCTTGGTGAATTAACATTTGATAATGGTCGACCCCTTTTCTTTGGCAAACTGTTTTTGTCCACTTTGCATTAATTTTCTGCAATATATTGTTTGAAGTCAAATAATGGCATATAATTTACACTCTTTTGGCGCCACAGAATCCATGCATTCGCAATGCATATGTACAACAGGTAAAAAAATATTTTCTTGTACCATTTTTTTGAACGTAACTGAATCCTATAAAGCTCTAAAATGGAATCCAATAGATCAACTGCTCCCATATGATTGTTATTAACATCTATTGATTTAGGACAAAGAATTTCACGATGTTCTTTGGCTTCTTGAAAATAGCGCTCTCTGGAAGTAATAGGAGAACTACCTACGTATGTTGAGAGCATGGTAACTTGTTTGTTGTCTTACCAACAAACACAAGAGGTTTCTACTCCATCTATAACAGTAGTTTTCTCTACCATAGTATCTCGACCATGTTTTTTTAAATCTTTTGGTGTAGGCATTTGACAATTTGATACTCTGTTAATTCTAGCTGTCCCTAGGGGCAGCAAACCATTCAGTGAAATATAAACTTGTAGGTTAGGGCTGTTGAACCAATTATCAAAACATACTTTACGATTTTTGTGCTGTGGGATTGTACTAGTTAGTTCTGTAACTATATTTTCACTTGCTCCAAGATCTGGTGCACCATCAGGTATAACATTACTTTGCTTTCCAGCAAATACATCAAAATCGTAGCTGACTCCTGAAACTCCACTAAGTACCAAATTTTTGAATCCCCATTTCTTGGGTTTCTTAGGATTGTATGGTTTTAGACTGTATCTTTTTTTAGTAGATATGATTTGTTCATCAATAGAGAGATACTCTTCACTAGGAACTAATAATAATTGTTCACGTATGTATGTTCTCTACGAGAGGTCTGATTTTAAAAAGTTTATCGTGACTAAGCTACTAATATTGTGTCGCTTCCTGAAGAAGCATGGCAAAACAGCAAATTTATGGCAATGTCGTCTCCATATATAAAACTTAAGGGGCAGTATAACTGATGCGACTTACACTCTTTTAAAGGTTTAAAAACTGTATCTACATCAGATTCAGCCTAGTCGACACTAAAACCCACTTGTGAAAGAGCAGTTTTAAGAAGGTCTATTAAGTTTGTTTTGCTCTTTCATTACCAAAATATTTATCTTGGAATATTATTAGTACGGTGCTCTGATTAAACTTTATCTCTGTCCATTCGTGTTTTTTCGTGCGACGAAACGCACGAGGTGGGATAAGTTTTGTAGTGGCGGAATCGGTCGATAATAAATTAACAATAAGATAGGAAGATGGCATCCCTTATTCCAAGATGGCGAGTATTAAAGAATCCGGCCAAGTTCGGAGAGCTGTAGAAGCGAAAGAAATTAATGAAATTAAACAAATTTGTAGTGAAAGTTATTCTATGAAGAAGCCTCAAAAAAGAGGCCAAAAAAACGTGTCATACACTATGTTTTGTGTATTTCTCAGGATCGTCCAATTTTAAATACCGTGCAATTTGTAAGTGACGTGATCCAAACGTCATAATATCAACTACTTGATTTATCATCTTCTTTTTCTTGATGTGCCTATCCGTTACGAATGTTGACGATTATCATGGCAATCTTTATCTTATCTGCAGCAGCGCGGAAAAGCTGCACTGGAGCTGATTTATCATAGTCCAAGAAAACTCGATCAATACTTACTGGATGCTGGAGCGCAATGATAAATACTTCTTTACCAAACGCACGTAATTAATTGCATAGCTATCAGTAACTGTAAAACGTCTAGCCATCACAGTCTTAGATAGTCGGAGGATAGTAATAAGCAATACGCTTCCTTCTTCTTTGTTGTCATTTAAGCGTAAATCGCACAGTTCACATTTTCTACAAAAACAAAAGATACTGCAAAAGGTTACTACCTTCAAAAAAAAAATACGTAATGTCCGGAGCATCTGCTAATTGCCTTCATAAATGCAAGCACTTTCACAAATGATTTTAAATCGACCCCTTTGTTTATCATCAACATTATGTACTTTGCAATTTCGAATGAACAGCCCACATAGTCGACGGCTTCAGAAATTTTCTGAAGATAAGCAAGCACAACTCTTCTATCTGTATCTGTTACCTTGTGCTCTTCCGTTCGTTTAATAACCTTGTATTCTTTTTTATAAGTTTCTTCCGATTTTCAAGCAATATACAACCATTAATAACAATTAATCTTATGTGACGAATTGCAAATTAATTTGTATTTTTCTCATTTAAATAACAACCAAAATTGTACTGATGTATATTACAAATTCAACCATTTTACATTATTAGCTCTTATTTCAATTTTTTGTAGTAATAATACATGATTTCAAAGTGTACTAATAAAAAATAGCGTACAGATTTATGCGACCTTAATATTCACTTTACCATACTTTACTATACTATTTTCTGTAGAATGAACCGTTCTCTCATAAACAATGCTTAAAGTGACCGGCGTCAGTCAAGCGCGCTAAATAAATTTTTTAAATAAAATTGAATCAACTCGACAATACAAATTTGATATCTTTTCATCAGAGAGTCCTATCCACAAAAATCAAAACGTGGTTTGAGTGAAGATGCGTGAAAATGCATTAAATGTGACGAGTGTAGCTTTCGTATGCAATTTTTGCGATTTGTTGCAACTGAAGCCAGTTTCTCAAAAGCTGTTAAATAAATAAACGTTGCGCGATTTTTGCCAATTTTTTTACGATTCTCATAAGATCAATAAAATTTATCACTCCCATTGATCGGTTATAATAGAATTTTCATTGTTAAGAATCATATAAAATGGCAAAAATCTGATCTGATTAAATGATATCGAATTTTTACCGTTGAGTTAATACAAAATTTATTTAAAATATTGACTATGCGAGCATAACTGAAATAAAATCGCTGTATAATTTTTAGACGTCAAAGCTCTGACAACTGGGTTAGAGATATAATGCCAGTATGTATATAATACCAAGTATAATTATTACTATCCGATAAAATTTTTTAAACTGCCATCGTCTTGGAAAAATATTTTTAACAAAAACGTTTTTTGCAACATTGCCCGTCTTTATTTTATGTTAAGCTATTTTAATAGATATCTATAACTGTTACTACGTAGCTTAGACTTTTTGGGTAGGCATTTATATATCACGCACAATATTATCCACTTACATCAAAAACAAAGTGCAGTAATGTTAAATTAATCCAATGGGAAAGAAAAATATATAAAAGAAAAAAACAACAAAAAAAAATTAACTAGAAACTCAGTATACGTTAGCAACAAGTAATTTAATACAAAATATGTGTGAACATACCTAAGATAAAATTTGAATTCTTCTTTTAATGCCTCAAGGTACGTTGAATTATTTCTTTTGGCCTTCTTTCGGCAATAAAGTAGTGTTTCCAAAATTGCTACAAAAATAGCAAAAATTGTACCTCCTATTGTTACCCAGAAAACACCTTCAACGCCTTTTAAATTTAATGGTGTAGCATCTGAACTGCCGCCATCATCCTAAAAACCATAATACTTAAATATATGCAAAATATGAAATTAAAAACTATAAATAGCCTGATCATTTAAAATACAAATCCAAATATACTTCGTTATAGGTTGGAACAAATTTTATATCAAAATTTTGGTGAAAACAAAAGATATTTTCAAGAAGTAAATGATCTTTAAAAAACGGAGTCATTGTTTCATCATCATCCAGCCTTCTGTATCCAAAGTTGAACCTAGACCTTCCTTAATTTCTTCCAGTTCTGTCGCTCTTGAGCTTCCTGCAGCCAATTAACAGCGATTCTTTTAACGTCGTCTTTCCATCGTGTAGGTGGTCTTCCTCTGCTTCTTCTGTTAGCTCGTGGTCTCCACACTATAATTTTTGGGTCCATCACCCGTCATTAATTCTGGCAACGTGACTTTCCCAGTTGCCTGTCCTTCTTCTTATTTCTTCTTTTCTAACTCTATCTCTCAAAGTCAATCTAAGTAGTGATCGTTCAATTCGTCTTTGTGCTACTCTGAATTTGGTTGCTGTAGCCTAGGTAAAGGAAAGTATTTCGGCGCCGTAAGTCATGACTGGGAGCACACATCGGTCGAATGTCTTCTTTTTCAAAAAATTTAGCATGTTGCTATTGAAGATGTCTGATAGAGCTCCATATGCGGCCCATGCTAAAGTGATTCTGTTTTTGAAAATCGTATAAACCTTCAACACGAATTATCGCATCAGTTAAAAAACGTAATCTGGGAGTGACCAAAAAGGAGGAGGCATAGCTTTCTTATCGTCTACTCATGGAGCGATGGATTTTAATTTAATTTAATTGATTGGATTTATTTCGATTCGATTCGATTTGATTCCAATCGATGATCCACCTGATGAAATTAAACCACCTCGATGATCTTCCCTTGATAATCTCAAATAACTGTTTATCGCCAATTATTAATGAGTTTCTTACATTACTTATACTTTTCTGCTACCGTTCGGATGCTGTCAGTAGGATTTTATTTTAATATCATGTTTCTTTGTATTTGTTATGTTTACTTGCTAGAAGGACGAAGAGTTGGGATAATGAGACCAATAAAGTTCTTAGTTGATTCCACCTTAAATATCTTTGAGACCTTGACGATCTTGGAAGTCGTCAGGTAAATTTTTTTGCTCGTTGCAAATACGTTTTAACATGGCTTGTTCGTCTTAAATAAGATAGTGATCTTGACATTAAAAAGTCATTGTGATGTATATATCTTTGAGGTTTCGTACGTTCTAGGTGACCATAAAATAGCATTCTATGTCTTCTCACGTTGGTAACAAAGTCTTCTATTTGTTTATATATCTTAGGATTATATCTTCTCCAGAATTATTTATTTTCTTTGATTGATAACCATAAGATTTTTAATAAAACTTATACTTATACTATTAGATACTAATCGACATAAAATAGTATTAGGGGTAGAAATAGGTGTACCAAATCAAATAGGCATATTTGATAATATTTTGGCTCACAAGAGTACATAATCCAGAGTTTTTAGGCGGCGTAAATGCATATATTTTGAACGGAAAATATATCTGAGTTGGTCAGACTAGCGTCATCATCATCATTACGTAGCGCTAAAACCCTGGGTGGGTCTTGGCTGACTGTACAACTTTTTTCAACTTTGTTCGGTCCTCCATCAACCTAGGGTCAAATGGAATGTTCATTTTCCGGAGATCTGCTTGGATGTTATCTCTTCATCGCATTCTGGGACGTCCGAGTGGTCTTTTGCCTGTGGTAATCTCCTTCCATACCAGTTATATCTCCTCTCCTCCCATACGACTACCGTCGTATGCAAATAAATTTATTCGTCTTCTCAAAATGAGTAAAATATCTATTAAGTTGACTACTCATCACTGCCCTCTACAATATCATTCCAAAAAGGTAGTGTTAGCAATCGGCATAACATTTGTGATAATTAGGCGTTAGGGATATTGAGGGTTAGGTAAAAGAGTAGTTATGTGCCGCTATTATACAATGGTACACAAACTGAATCTAGTCCTACTCGTATAATATTATCTTGTATAAAAATTTATTAATAAAATTAATATGTGTATTTTTAATAAAACAGTAAAGCATAAAGGATGCAAATATTTACAATTTTATTTATTACTTACAGAACACTGACCGCCACCTCTTCTTTCTTCCCACCATTTCCTCTTAAATTTTTCAAGCTTCCCTGAATTTTGCATTAATAAAATTGCAGTACTTAAACTACTTCTATACGTTGAATCTAAAATAAACAAAAATAAATTAAACAAAAATATAGTAAGAAGGTATATATAATGTTACTGATGCTTTTGAAATAAAAAGGTAACTTCTTTGTAGCTTTTAGTACTAAGTTAGTTTTTTTAACTATGGTTACCTCTGACATTTGAGTAACGGAAAATGAGGTTTTACCATTCACATTCACCAATACTTGTGTCTGATGAAAAGGCTTTAGTAGTTTGTCTAGAGACTAATTATATATAAGATACCTAGTCCTTGAAATAGTACTAATATAGCCCGTAAAATTGACCAAAGTTCAAACATAGATTAGACATTTGTTAAGGGTTAATTAATCTGTCTATGAGATGAAAATTATCGTATGCAGATTTAGGATATCGTCAACTTATAACCATTTCTTGAATGCATCCTTGGAGAGAGGTGTCAAGTTTATGCATATTGCATATTTTTTCCTGTGAATCCTTAAGCAATGAAAGGCCCTGGTATTATAATTAACAGTGATACTTATTCAACGTTGAAAGCACAATTGAAAAAATGTTGCAATAAGGAGTTATCTGTATTTTTTTGGTAAAATGAATTATGTGTGATTTCTTATTGAGTGTAACAAGGATGTTTCTAACGTAACTATTACCATATTAGGAAACACATTTGTAATGAAGTGTAATGTACTGAAAAATGTGTAATGAAGCTGATGACCAGCAGACAACAACAACATAAATAAGCATTTCGTATGCGCCTTTGTACCTACATTTCTTGAACCGGTATGTAAGTATTAATTATATACTTTCTAAAAAAATGCATACATATTATTCATACTATAACATACCTTATACAACCCTATTAGATATATTTTGCATTTTTTAGCATTTTAAGTTAACCTTTCCGGAGACCTGACGATGAACAGCAAATTTTAGTGTTCCAAGCCGGTCATCCAAAACTGACGCAAAGCAGTCAATGGATCTTTTTCTAATTGGCCGGGTTTATGGACTACGTGACCTCCCATTCACTTGTGTTTGAAGTGTGAAGGTCACTTGGGCAATAAACGTCACCCATTAGAAAGAGTCAGACTGCTTTGAGTCAATTTTCTCTGTCGCACTTGGGGAACGGGTCTGTATTGTAGCTTTCAGTCTATTTGTATTATATGTCTGTATAATAAATAGACTGTAGCAAAGAAGAGGAACGAGAAAAAAAAAACAAAGATCAAAGGCAAAAGACAAAGAAATTATTTAAATCGAAAAAAAAAATCAAAAAGTCCAAGAAATTATGAATTATCAATAAGATAGAAACAAAAAATAAAAAAACACAACTCAAAACCATTGTAACAATACTTAAAACTACGTAAACGAAAACGGACAGCTAATATAGCTAAAGAAGCAGAAAAATGTCAAAAGTATTTCAAAGAAAAATATCAAGAAACGGGTAGAGAAGAAGAAAGATAAACAATAACGAACACAGAACAATATGATGAAGAAGAAGAATTTACCTATACAAAAATGGAAGAGAAAATATGCAAACTTAAAACCGAAAAACAACCGGGAAGACGAAATATGTACAGAACTTATAAAATACGGTGGGAAGGCATTATACAAACATATTTATGAAGTAATACAGCATATATAGAGAATCTACAAAACAGTAATTAGACCAGTTGTCACATATGGATGTAAAACGTGGACCCTCTCAACCACTGATGAAAATCAATTGAGAATATTTGAGCACAAAATACTAAGGAAGATATTTGGACCAACCCAATGCAGCGATGGTTCGTGGAGAATTAAAATGAACCACGAGCTGGATGAACTAATGCAGAGCGCAGATATTATCAGATTTGTAGAGTCACAAAGACTAAACTGGCTTGGCCACCTAGAAAGAATGCCAGATAATCGAGCTGTAAAAGTAGTCCATAGATGGAAGCCCCAAGAAAGCAGAACAAGATGAAGGCCCCGAAAAAGATGGATAGACGACGTAGAGAGGGACAGTTATTTCCAATGAAATAAACTACCTTCTTCTTGGACCATAAAAATCCCCAAATGTAATACAAATCTTCTACTGTATCCTAAATCTGATACTTCATCACACATAATTCTACCACGGTTTCAAGCGATTAAAGACAAGTAGAAAAGATATTACCAAATATATAGAGATTAAACAATTAAACATTAGTTCCAGCTACCTAAGGAGTACTCCATATATTCCGCCGAATTGTACGCCATATCTAAAGCCATAGAACATGATATATCAAACCAGCCCAAATTGGAAGCAGTCATTTTTACAGATTCTTTAAGCGCAGTACAAGGAATATTAAGGGTTTACCCAAACCACCCAATACTATGCCAAATTAAAATTGATCTAGAAGAACTTTACAGTAAGCATAAAAGGGTAGAATTTGTTTGGATTCTATCTCATGTAGGTATAATAGGTAATAAAAAAGCTGATCGGGAAGCTAAAGAAGCCTGCTATACGAATAGACCAGATAAAGAGCTCCTAGAAATTCCTCATTCCGATATTCAAAACATCATCAAAGAATTTTCAATGAGAATATGGCTCGAAAGATGGTTAACCCACCAGTACCTAATGAAGAAAGAACAACAAAAACTGTGCTATGTGTGTGATATTTCTTTGACAATCGAACACATTGTTGTTAGTTGCCCACTATATCACCAGGAACGACTTCAAAGTGATTTACCAAATGATCTGAAAAGTGCTCTGAACTATAGTAATTGTGATAAAGTGACTAAGTTTCTAAAACTGACTAAATTGTACAATGTAATATAAAATAGACTTAAGTTCTCAATATTGTAATTAGTTGTTATAAGCTAATATCTGATTTTATGTACAACTTTTCCCGCCAATAACCTTTCATGGTTGAAGCGGTTTACTTAATAATAAAAAAAAATTGATTGTATGTATAGTTTAAGTTTTTTGTTTAAATAAAAGTTTATTAGTTGTGTTGCATTTGATAATTCATATAACTTATTATTAGTTACTTAGTTATATTTCTATAAAAAGGTATAGTTTCAGTTATTTTTCTATAAAAAGAGGAATAAATTCATTATTTCATCATGCATCTAAATAAATGTGCTTGATGTAATTTAAATCTTAAGAGTTGTTATTTCCTTGTTGTTTTAGTCAATGAAAAGGTAAGAAACAATATTTTTAATAAATTAGGAGCATTATTTTATAAAACTACAATTTTAAAAAGTTTTAGATTAATTTCTAATTAGTAGATGTATTTTTTAAGAAAACATTTAAAAAAGATAGTCTTACATTTTTGAGATAATTCTTTTACTTTTAAGGCTGATCTTTAGCCAAATAGACGTATCTCATAAAAATAAATACCTACAAATAATTTTCAAACTATTACAATATAATTATAAAATATACACTGAACTTGATTATAACCACTTTTAAAAATGTAAATGAAAGGGGGGAAGTGAGTGGGGTTTGAGGATTTACTAAAATACTCATTCCCTAAAGTTGTCTTTCCTTTAGGTTTAAGGTTGGAAAGGCAGAGTAGTCTTGCAGACTACGCCGGACCAATTACGTTACTGCTACAGTGTCGGACCAGTTAAGGGTTAAAAGGCATTGATTTATATGTATAAGTTATTATAAAATTACTTGTATTATATTTTATGTAGCTTATAATACCTGTAATAAAATATTGTAATACTGATAAAATATAATGAAACAGTATATAGACACCTGCAGAGAAAAATAAAAAAGGAGATCCAATTAGCCAAAGAAAAATGGATGAGAGAAAGGTGCAACGAAATGGAGGATGTAATATCTAAACACGACTTATTTAATGTGCACAAAAAACTAAAAGAAATGAGTAACATATTTAAAAAACGAGTTCCCTATGTAGTCGTTGACAATAATAACAAAACTATTGTAAATGAGCACGAAATAAGAAAAGAATAGCAGCTGTATATATCAGAGTTGTTTGAAGATAACAGATATAATATTGACGAATTCTAAAAAAACTGTACTGACTGCCCAGAAATTATGAAATGCGAGGTAGAACACGCTATAAGTAATGCTAAAATTAGAAAAGGTTGTGGTCCAGATGATACACCAACTGAGTTGCTGAAACTAATAGAGGATGATAACATAAAAGTAGTAGTAAGACTTTTTAATTCAATATATAACACCGGAGTGATTCCCACAGATTGGCTCAAATCCATCTTTGTCGCAATACCTAAAAAATACAATGCGAGAAAATGCTCAGAATATCGATTAATTAGCCTAATGAGCCACACTCTTAAAATTTTCCAAAGAATACTTCACAACAGAATTAGACGCAAATGCGAAGAAGAACTAGAAGATACCCAATTTGGTTTTAGAAATGCTATGGGAACCAGGGAAACACTTTTTGCGCTTAACGTCCTATTAGAAAAATGCCGTGAGCAAAGAAAATATGTATTTGCATGTTTCGTGGACTTCGAAAAGACATTCGATAAAGTACAGCATGTAAAGTTATTGCAAATACTGAAAAATATCGGAATAGATGACAAGGATATCCGTGTCATTAAAAATTTGTACTGGAATTAAACTACTATCGTAAAAATTGGAGATAAATAAACCGATGGAATCTCCATACAACAAGGAGTCAGACAAGGTTGCATTTTGTCGCCAACATTGTTCAATGTTTACTTGGACCAGTTATTTAAAAAGGCACTTGAGAGACAACCATATGGAATAAAAATCAACGGGGAACTACTTAATGTGATTAGATATGCAGACGATACAGTAATTCTTTCAGAAAATATTGAAGGTCTCCAAATTCTGCTTGATCGTATTCACGAGGTAGGAGAGGAAATCACGGATTTCAAGTTAAGAAAGTCCACAAAATGACATATTTGAGAACTGTAATAACGGATCAACTAGATCCAGACATAGAAATGAAACGTAGAATAGTAATGACTAAAATTACTTTTATGAAAATGAAGTCATTTCTTTGCAATAATTATCTCAGTTTAGAACAAAGACAAAGAATGGGTAAGTGTCATGTTTGGTCCGTACTTTTGTATAGTGCAGAAGTGTGGACGTTAAAAGTATCGATTATGAATAAAATTGAAGCATTGGAAATGTGGGTTCATAGACGAATGCTGAAGATATCTTGGACAGCAAGAAAAACTAACATGGAATTACTAAGGAGCGTCAACATATAGTAAGGGCAAGTCGATATAAAATATTACAACTGATCCTTAAAGGTAAAATAGAGGGCCGTAGAGGTGTAGAAAGAAAACAAGTTTCTTAGTTACATAAAATCTTCAAAACGTCTTTTATTATTTCACACTTACTCTTTCTCATAGCTAATCCGTATCCTTTTTCATCCAGTTTTCCGTTTACTTGATAAAGGTCGCACTTTCTTTGTGTTTCGTACTGAATAGACTGATCTTCCATGAAAAATGCGTAGTATCCTTTCTGGGCCTGAGTCACTCCATCACTATTTTCGATAATTTTAATCTTATCTTTGTCTTTCAGTAATAACTGGTATGCTTTCCCAAAATCACTGTTTTCATCTGCTAACCACTTGTCCTAGAAATTATTGTTTAGTAAAATCAATTAAGAGATACATTGAACACAACAGTTGCTACTACTTGTGTCTAAGTAGAAGTTACCTGAGAAGGAAGCTTAAAAATATTAAAAAAGTTTTATATATTTATAGTTTATATTATAAGTATATAACATTATATTAACATAATACAATACTAAATTATACCAAACGAAATAAAAGAAATGGAAAGTAAAATTTCTATTTGCAGAAAAAGATATTAATAGTCCGGTAAAGATAGACATTAAAGATTACAAAAATTAACATAGAGCTAATAGGTGACACGAATGTTTGAGAAACTATTATAAATCGTCTTCTTCTTCTTCTTTTTATGTAGATATGACTCTTCCATGTTTTTCAATGTGCCTCCAGTAAGTTGTTGTTCCAACGTTTTCGTGGTATTCCTTTTGATTGGGGAACCATCTCTTGCCGTCTTTACTACTCTATTTGTTGCCGTTTGGCTTATATTATCGTTCCACTCTACTCTTTATTTCTTACACAGTGTTTTATCTCTGATATTTCTAACCACCATTTTGTCCTTTCTGTGTCAGGGCGTGTTTCTGTCGTGTATGTCATTATAGGTCTGATGTCTGTTTTGTAAATTCTGCCTTTCATTTCTTTCCTGATATTTTTGTTTCTCCATATTGTTCAATTCAGGCAACCTGTCACTCTGTTTGCTCTGTTCAACTGATCTTTCTATTTATTTCATCAGAGACATTTCTAGTCTGTTCTTTCTTTCGGCCAGATTGACCTATCGACAACAATTAAAATAGGTTAAGCAACTGGTCTAATCCCACGTAGCTTCAGTTCTCGTTTGTAGGTTCTGGTGTGTGTGTACGTATTTTTTGACCTGATTTTCGTTTTCTCGGATAATTAGGATTTGAATTGGTTTTGACCCCACGTTGTGGTAGACCTTATAATATTTTGCAGTAAGTTAAATTTATTATTTGCTCATAATGGTTTTAAGTGGTACTCGCAGCCATTAATTTCGAAGAGAATGAGGACCTCGGCGAAAAATTTAGTTGTACATTTACCTGGCCCAAAACAAAAATGTAAAAACACTAAAAGCCCGAAAGAAATATGCCAGCTATTTTTTAACGAATAAATTTTAGAAATATTTGTCAACAGCGCAAATAGAGAAATAGAAACTCAAAAATCAAAATTTACTTCGGAACAACGATACATACAAGAAAGACATAAAGCAGAACGTATGGCTTTGTTTGGGCTTTTATACTTTGGGACTTCTAAAAAAGCACATCTTTTCCTTGAAGACATCTGGTCAGAAAAATTTGGCTTAGCAATATTTCGCAATACACTGACAAAAAACCGGTTTGAATTTCTTTTAAACTGCTTGCGTTTTGATGACAAAACAACTCCAGCAGAAAGAAAAACTGTCGATAAATTCGCACCAATAATAGAAATATGAAATCTATTATAGAAAACTGCAAAAGCTTGTATGAATATGTAACTATAGATGAGCAGCTATTAAACTTTAGGGGTCGCTGCCCATTCAAAATGTACTTACCTAGCAAACCAGACAAATATGGTATTAAAATTATTATGATGTGCGATGCCAAAACTAATTATATGTGTTCTGCAATTCCTTATACAGGAAAAGATCCAAACAGAAGGCCTGAAGATGGTTCTATTCCAACGGAATATTATATGAAACTATCGAAAACAATAGCAGGAACAAATCGTAACATAAAAATGGAAAACTGGTATTCATCGATTGAGTTTGCAAAAAAACTTCTTGAAAATAAACTTACCATGGTAGGAAATCTCCGCAAAAATAAAAGGGAAATACCGGTACAATTTCTAGATGTCAAACGCAGTGAAATCCCCTCATCAGCGTTTGCTTTTTTAAAAGATGTAACTTTAGTATCCCATGTTTCAGAAAAGAAAAAATGCGTTCTATATAAGTTCTATGCATTTTGGAGACGAAATAAATGCAGACACAAACAAGCCACAAATTACAATGTTCTACAATTCGACTAAAGGTGGGGTCGATACGTTTGATCAACTCTGTCATTCGAAGACAGTTGCTTGAAAGACGAGAAGGTGGCCTTTAAGGATTCTGTATGGAATGTTAGATGCTGCTGGAATCAATTCTTTTGTGTTACATCAATTTCAAACATTGCCGAATTATAACCTCCGTTCTACTTTTCTCAACACCTTAGCTGATTCTTTGGTGGAAGATTATATGAAGTAAAAAGTAGAAAATAGACTACCAAGAAAGTTACGACAATCTCTGAGACAATACCTTGGATATCCTGACGAACTACCACCCCAAGAGCCACAAAAGCGTTCACGTCGTTGTGATTTTTGTCCAAGATCTCGTGATCGTAAAGGACGCCATATTTGTATTCATTGTGGAAAAAATATATGTGCAGAACATCAGTTTAGCATTTGTAAAATATGTCAATCTTAATCTTGATTTAAATATTTTGTATTGGTCAGATTTGTTTATCATGTTATTTTTACTACTAAAAAATGGTTATTTTTATTTTGTTGTTTCTTTGTTAATCATACTCTTATTTCGGTATTTACTGTAGAAACAATAAACTGTAATATAATAAACTATTTAAAAATGATACAGTACCAAATACATTTTTATATTTGTCATATTTGAGTAAGTTTTTATTAGGGTCAAAGGCGAACCCACGTTGTGGTTTATGTTCCAGTTCCCTCACGTTGTGGTTCTATGGTTAAAGGTGAAGAATGTAGTTTTCGTACGCAATTTTTGTATTTTGACAGAAATGAGGTCGGTTTTTATAAAGGTGTTAAATAAATAAAGTTTGGGCGATTTTTGCCATTTTTTACGATTCTCATAAGATCAATAAAATTTATCACTTCCATTAATCGGTCGCTATGGAATTTCCATTGTTTGAGTCGTCGTCAACTTTTTTTTTGAGTTTTGGCAACGATCTCACGTCACGGGAAATACGTCATGGGAAATACTTCCACAAAGGCAGCATGACGTGTAGTCTGTAGCTAAAGTTGTGTGGTTTTAAAAACTGTACTTGTGAAATCGAAAGAAGGAGTTTTAAATATTTCAGATTGTTTGTAATGTAAAATTTTAAATTCATTGTTTTTTAGGTTTACTTTAAATGCCTCATATTTGTTGCCAAAACTTAAAATCGAAATTGTGTGTTCAAAAATCGGGCAACGTGTATTTATTTAACAAATTTATAACAACTGACCCCCTTTTTTTACATGGACTTTCCAGCGCAGCCTCGCGTCTAGGGTGATGCCCAAGTATTTTGCCGATATTGCATAAGGATCTTGGGTATCATTTATTCTAACTGGGAAATTTTCTATTTTTTTATTTGTAAAGTTAATGTGTGCAGATTTAGTCTCATTTAATTTTATTCGCCATTTTCTGGTCCAGGTATGTAATGTATTTACTGATAGTTGCAACTTATCAGTCTCTTCTTCACTAGTGTTTCCTATCACTAGTATGGCTGTATTATCAGCAAAGGTGGCAATACTGTTTTCATCTAGCTTTTGAATGGGTGTACACTTCTTTTTGTTTTACCCTGAAATATCTATTCGCAATGTATGATTCTAAGATTTCTGAAAACTGTCTAGGCATGAACGTTCTTAGTTTATAGTTGAAACCCTCATGCTAAACTTTATCAAACGGCTGTGCTACGTCCAAGAAGATTGTAGAGCAGACTTTCTTTTCTTGAATGTTTATTTCTAAAGCCAAATTGATGATTTGGTATAAGATTTTTTCTTTCTATTATTGGTTTTAATGTTTTCAAGTTTTTCAAATAGTTTTGACATCACCGGAAGGAGTGATGTTGGTCGATAGGATGTCACTTCATTAGGAGGTTTACCTGGTTTGGCGATCATAATGACTTCAGCTAGTCTTCAGAGTCTGGGAACATATTCCAATCTGAAAGCAGCATTTATTGAATGTATCAACTTAACTATGGCTTTCTTGGTAGATTTTTTAATAGTTCTTCTAATATGATATCATATCCTGGAGCCTTCTTAGAATTAATATTCTCTTTTATATCTGTGGATACTTCTCTAAATGATGTCAACGTTATTCTTTCTTCGGTTTGGAATGTTTCTCCCCATCTCAATTCTTTACCATCATTGTCACTAAGTTGTTAAGTGCTTTCTAAATGATCTGCAAATTGCTCTGTTTTCTATTCGTTACTTCTAGCTAAGTTGTAGTTTTCCAACTTGATAGAAGGAGAATGAATAATTCATCTCTTCATTCTTTTTGTTGCCTTCCATAAAGAATAATCTGTGTTCTGGTCAGCTGTTAAATTACTTAAAAAAAATTAATTGTTGAATTTTTATATTCTGTATCTCCATTTTTAGTTTGTGTGTAGCATTATTTAGACTAGTTTTTGTCTGGTGTAGCCCTGTATTGCTCACACTGTTTTCCTAAATTTCTTTTTTCTACTATGAGTTCTCTGATTTCTTTTGGATAGGTGTTCCTTTTTGTTCTAGAAAGATTTTCTTTAGAAAGATTGTAGGAGTATTTTCCCAAGCTACCTGTTAGATATTTTTTATAAAAACTTCTAATTCGTCATCAAGTTCTCTCTCAACAGCACTTTGGAAACCTTCTACTACAACCAGAGGTGGTGGTTTTGGTTTTTTTATTGGTTTTTTAATTTGTATTTCTGCACATGATTTTTGCGGAGAGGGAGGAGATAATGAAATATCCATTTTAAATTTTTTGTTAGTTTTCCTGTTTTCGTTTCTTACCCAGCCCATTTCATACTCTAAGTCTTATTCATCGCTGCAGTATTTAAGTTTATCTGCTTTTAATTTCTTTTGTAATTCATGATCACTTGCAATTAACCCTGTACGTTGTTCAGCTTTTTCCAGCTGTGCTAATCTCTTTTCCATATTGGCGATTATTTGACTCAACCGTTGATTATCCATATTAAGTCTCTTAATATTTTCTTCTGACTGACACCATGCATTATAAAGCGACTGCTCCTTTTGTGAACATTGTGTATTCTGTATGTCGTTGTGTAATGCGCATCGCAATATTTTGTTGCACTAGTAGTGCGTCAGTTTCGGTATGAATAGGAAACATTATAAATATTTAAATATTTCGCACTCACGACTAATGATATCTTAATTCTTCTTCTTCAAGTTCCGCTCCTATCGGAGATTGATAATCATTCTGGCAATTATAAGTTTGTTGGTTACGCGCCTGAATAGTTCAATTGAACTGCATCCAAACCATTCACGGAGATTGCGTAGTCACGAGATTTTACGTCTTTCTACGCTTCTTCTGCCTTTGATTTTAACCTGCATTATATTCCTTATTAGTTCGTATTTTTCACCTCTTATGATGTGCACCAAGTATTCCAATTTCCTGATTTTTATGGAATATATAACTTTGCATTGTTTTCCTAGTTGTGCGAGAACTTGTTCGTTTGTTTTGCAATCCATCCATGATATTTTTAAAATACGTCGGTAACACCACATTTCGAATGCTTCTAGGTTTTTAATGTTGGATTTTTTAAGTGTCGAAGCTTCAACCCCATACAAAAGGGTAGAGAAAATATAACATCGAAACATTCTTATTCGGAGCGATATATTGATATCGCGATTACAAAAAAGTTTTCTCATTCTATTAAAAGTTGACCATGCAATTTCAATGCGACATCTTATTTCTTTTGTCTGATCAGTATCTTCTGTGATCCATGCTCCAAGGTATTTGTACGAAGGTGTTGCAGTTCTTCTAGTGTTCCTGCCAAAAGGACGGTGTCGTGAGCATATCTTATGTTATTAAGTGACTCACCGTTTATTATAAGGCCCTCACTGACCTCGGCAAGCGAAACTTCTGAGATGGCTTCACTATATAAATTGAATAACAAAGGTGATAAAATATACCCTTTGCGACCCCACGGCGAATCTGGATATCCTCGGTCAGTTCATTTTCAACTTTCACTTTTGCTGTTTAGTTCCAATAGAGGTTACATATAATTCTAATGTCTCTACTGTCTATGTTTTTATTTAATAAAATTTCTTTTAGCCGATTATGCTGCACTCTGTCAAATGCCTTCTCAAAATCAATGAAACATGCATATACTTCCTTAGTTATATCTAAGCACCTCTGCGAAAGAACACTAGGCTATAGTGCGATGTTCATTGCACTCCTTTGCATTGCTTTTTTGGGTAGCAGTATGAATGTTGATTGGAGCCATTCTTTAGGTATTGTACCTGTTCTATATATGGTATTGAATAGATCCAAAAGAAGATCAATACATTCAGTATTCATAATTTTGAGTAATTCGATAGGAACTTCATTAGGTACGGGAGATTTACTACCTTTAGCTTGTTTCATTGCATATTCAATTTCTTCTCGTATAATGTCAGACCCAGTATCATCTTTAAATTCTTTTGGTGCCTCTGTTCTCTCTTTTTTTTCAAAAAGTTGTGCTATATATTGTGTTCATCTCTGCATTTTTTGGTTTATATCTGTTATAAGTGGACCACTTTTATCTCTTAGTTGCCTAGTTTGAAGTGTTTTTCTCATTCCTGTTTATTCTTTAATTCTTTTATGCATCTTAAAAAGTCATATTTTTTCCCAATTTCTTCTTGTTCTTGGCACTGCTCATGTAACATTCTCTCCTTAGCTTCTTATATTCTCTTTTCAATAAATCGATTAGTAATAATTAAGATATCTTAATTATTAAGATATCTCAATTATTACTACTTAATTACCACTGATTAGATAGCGGAGCTCTTAATAGGTCTGTACACTTGAACAATCAAACTTGAGTTGCAAATATTGAGTTCAAAATCTGTACTCTTTACCCTTAAAATACATTTTTATTCTTATCGATAGGATACTCTGTTCAAAAGATATTAAATTTTTACTGTCGAATTGATACAAATTTTACATTTTACAAACATTCAAAATCGGCGGTCGCTTCAAGCGTTGATTCTAGGAGAATGGTTCATTTTACACAAAAAATGCTTATAAATATTAAATATTTTCATTCAAAATTATCTCAGCTATATTTCTTGTTTGAAATCTTCTTTTCTACGGCGAACAGATTATTGGTAAATCGATGTTTTTCGTTTTTCCCACCGAGAGGAAGTTTTAGAGAAAGCCCGAGAGTAGGAATGGTAAAATTTTTTTTTAGGTCCCAAAATTGGTATTCTTAGCAAAATTCATCTTGTGAGGCTCAGTGGCATTTTCGTCTTTAACAACTGGAGTATATTCTGATCACAGTTATCAATTTTTATCAATCTTCTCAAATATATTTGTTGCATGATAATTTTGCTACTACGGTTTTACCTACAGTCAGCTCTTCTGCAATTTTTGTCCGGTTTATCAACATAAATTTGATTTTCGTAAGGTTTATTTTAAGACCATAGCTGTTACAATAATAATTCAAGCGTTCGACTAATTGTTGCCAATCTTCAAAACTCTTCTTGACAAATGGACCTGATGTATAGGTTGAACAAAAGAGACAATATCCAGCTCTAACTATATCTATTTTTGATTATTAATAGGTTTACTGCCGTAGCGGTCAAATAGGCCGCTTGTGCGACTATCCCCACGCGCCATGGCGGTCATATAAGGCGCTGCGTCATTTGACAATAAATCTAGCAGAAACACTATTCTAACCACCGCTTCCATTTAAAATGCACATGATATGTGACTGCTTGGCGTGTACGACTATGTGAGTTTCCATAGTAAATTAATAATTTTACAACATTACTGGAAATCAGGCAAAACATAATAAATCAATGTTTACTTAAAATAACCTGCGTTACAAATATTATGGTCAATAAAAAAGTAAAAGTAAAAGAAAGTAAAAGAAACACTTAAATTTAAACAGAATGTAATGCATTAATTTTTTAAATGTTTTGCATTGAAGCAGGGAAGGCAAAAATGAGGATGACCTTCGCAGTCCGTACAGTACCTGGTAACCTTTTTTACTCTGGTTTTTGGTATCTCCCCTCTAACTTTCTTTTCGTAGTATCCTCTACAATATTTTCTTACAACAGCAGCTACTCCTTTCTTTTTCAATAATGTATGGTTTTTTATACTTTTTCTTGTAATCGGTTGCCGTGGGACACCAGCATGTCTATTAGCTTCTAAACCCCCTTTTAGTAAAGTTGTGACAACAATTGTTCTGAAGCTATTTTCTTGTGGCATTTTAAATTAATTACTATTTAACTGGGAATAAGCCACAATTAAAGGTTAAAATACGTTTATTGACGTTTCAATTTCCACTTCGGAAATCGTTCTCCTTTCGAAGTGGAAATTGAAACGTCAATAAACGTATTTTAACCTTTAATTGTGGCTTATTCCCAGTTAAATAGTAATTAATTGTGACAACAATTTCACGAAACTTGCTTATTGTAATGTTTGTATTAGATAGTTCTTTGAAAATTGTATGCGCATTTACAATAGTTGTACCCAGTATGATTTCCATTGCGATCTTGCCATACCACTTCAGTGAACGCCGCAAAGCAGAATTATAACTGGCCATCTGGTCAGACAAATCGATTGAAGCTTAGCCAGCATTGTAGTCTATTATAGGTTCTGGTTTACTTATAGGGCCCGTGAATCTTTCAATAATTTTAAAACTGTCAGTATGCTTAGTTGATAAAATCTGTACATCACGCTTATCATGCCACTTGATGATACAAATACCCCTATCATTTTCTTTAGCAAAAATTTCACCCTTTTTAACTTTTTTTACTTAGAACGTCTTTAGGGTTTCCTCTGCGGTTTGCCCTCAAAGTTCTCAGCAAATGCGTACGGTTATCTAGAAGGTTAGCCAATTCAAGGCTTGTATAAAAATTATCGGTAATAATTGTACGACCTGCATTTAGAAGATTTCTTGAAAGATTCATTACCACATTTGTAAGAACTGAAGCTCCCTTGTCCCTCTCTTTTCCAGCGTATATCTGAAAGTTCCAAGTGTAGCCTGTCCCGCTACACAGCTTGAATAGTTTCACCCCATATTTGTGTGTTTTATGGGGTATATATTGTTTTATGACGAGTCTGCCTTGAAACGGGATTATACTCTCGTCGATGCAAAATACTTCTCCCGGAGTATAAATTTCTTGATATTTTTTGATAAACAAGTTTGTCAACGGCCTAATTTTGTGTAAGCGGTCATCTTTTTCGCAATCGTTGTTATTAGAAAAGTGCCACATTCTAAGCAAAAGCTCAAAGCGATTTCGGCTCATGGAACTTGGTGCAATATCATTACGGAATAAAGATTTTTTACTCCAGTAATGTGACAATGAAGGCATTCGAACTAAGCCCATGTACCCAAGTAAGCCAATAAATTTCAACATTTCTTCCCTGTTCGTAGGTTGCCAGTCATGTAACCTTGATTTTGTGGAGATATTTATTGAAAGCACTTGTTGCGTTGCATATAAGTTTGTTTGGTCGACCATAAAATCGATAATATTAAAGTCAAGAAATGCATAAAAACAGGAAACCGGTGTTACTTCATCTAAAGAAATAGCTGCTGCATAATTTGGATTGAGACCGAAAGTATTATCAAATTTGAATCGTTGGTGATTCCTGACTGGGTTCGTCCTTTGTTGCTGATTGGTGATTTTATTATCTTGAGTGTGTACTGGGTCTTCCAACAAAACATTTTCAATATTCATCTTATTATCAGACATATGATTTTCGTGAACAACAACACTAGTTTCATTTTTTCGCGTAGTAGTATCTTCGTCTGATTGGTGATTGCCAAATGGTCAATTGCTGCTCATTAGTGACTTGATTGTATTGACTGTCTATTGGGTCTTCAAACAAAACATTTTCAATATCCGGCCCGTTATCCAGAAATCTGTTTTCATGTACAACAGCACGGGTTTCAATTTTTCGCAGCTTTTTTTTTGGAGTAGTATCTTCATCTGAAATAGACGATAAATCAATATCTTCTGAACTTGAAGGTACATACAAGTCTTTCTCAGAATCCAATGTGTCCAACTCGTTACCTTCCTCGTCAGGAACACTTTTTCTTGTAGTTTTTCCCTTGCTAATCGTAATAAATATGCACCACGTGAATTTGGCAGCATTTTCAATCAATAATCCTAAAAAACTATGAAAACCGTAATAAAGCCGAACACAACTTAAATAGAAGTGCGTAAGCTCAAGGTAACTGCTGAATCTGAGCCGTGACCGCTCGGCGTACGAGGCTATTATCCACTGCTGGCGCCGAGGCGGTTAGATCGGCCGATTTTGAGTTTTGAACGGTAACTTCTTAATTTTTTTTTGTGGAAATTATTTTGCTTTTGAAAAATAATATTTTATTGTCTCCCTATTACAATATTCACTTTGGCGCCAGAGAAAAATTTTATGAAAATCACCTTGGCAGTTAACTTGTTAATGTAATTGTACTATGTTCTCTGCAGTCCTTCGTAGCATCTTTTTTGATAATATTCCCGTCATATCTACTACATTAAAAAAAGAGTACAGTAATCGACAAACAACCAAATACATCCAAATAATAAAAATAGGCTATAAATTTTTTAAATAATTTATCAAAAACTCTCAACCTTACCCTTAAGAATGTTTCTGTTGCTCCACCAGCTTTTGCGCCGATAGTTATTTTTTTCACCTCTGCGTTTTCGACTAGTTCGTGCAAGTTATTAAAGTGTGGGTCCGGTTTTTCAGTTGTTAAAAACGCAGCCAAATTTGCAGTGTAAGATGATACCATTAACAATGTGAAAAACCACCACATGCCAGCAATCATTCTTGTAGAAATCGATCTAAAAAGTAAAGGCATTTTTTATATGTTTCTGATTACTTCCAATCATATCTATTAAATGGATCTTGTAGGAATTATAATTAAAATAAAAGCATGTGTATTATTTTACTGACTACTTATATAAACGCAAAAAAAATAATATAGTTGTAAAATTTTATTCAAAATGAGTTTAACAGGTTGAGGGACATGAGAAGCCAACACCAAGTCACACAAGAAAGTCATATACAAGCCGCGTGACGCCGACGTGGACTCACGCACAAGTCGTCATAAAATGTTGTGTAGCTCAACAGCGACTTCTCGAACTCATTTAAAATACACGGGGACATTTCGGGCCTGCCAAATGGTCTAGAAAGTATACTTGGCCTGTGCTTCTGGCATCACAAACCAAAACGTAATAACATTATACCAAAATTGTATCTAAACTAATAATTTAATTTTTTGTCACTGAATGTATGACAAAAAATCAGCCAAGGCAATAAAATTTTTTACAGCCAACACATGTCAATGAGGTGTTGATTGCTTTCCTCTGTGCTACTTGCCTTCCTTCCTCTTCTACAATTTTTGCTTAACACGTGTTTCGAATTATTCAACTCCTCATCAGAAACACTTGTGGAAGTTCAAACCGAAATGAAATGCAGTCTAGTATTTGGCCATTATAATTAAAATAACAGCCTGGTACGCTAGCAGCGGCATCTATACGAAGTAACAAGATGTCGAGCGACCTCTCTTTGATAGAAAATTAGGTGAACCGCAAATTCAAATCCTCTTACTAGAGACTTTTGAACGACTCTAGAATACTATAGAATCTATATTCGGGCGGTGCAATCTAGGCATTCAGGCTGATTGTCGAGTGTAAAGAGATACTTCTTCCGTTCTTACTCAACATATCGTTTCTGACATCAGGTATTCTCTACCAGTTTCTCATATCTCTGTACCACGAATGTTTCTTTTACCCAGCGTTTCTTCGAGCTTTCACTTTACCCATCAGAGTGACATTTAGGAGTTTATATTTGCTATTTGGTAGAATATGGAGCAAGTGTGAAACATTTTCGCTTTTAATCGCCATTAAATTTTCTGCCATTAAATCTCTGCCAGCAACCATTTCCAAACGGATAAGCTCATAATAGTCATAATAATGTAGGAAGTAGGAAGCAAAGATAAACGTTTATGTAGAAAGTGACATAAAAATAAGAGTGCAAATATTAGTATATTTCAGATCGAGTGAATAGTTACGTTATAGTAAATAAATTCCTTCTATGACTTGTACACGACAAATTTCTAGATTTGAACCCCTTGCCCTTTAGCGTAATGCCATCCTTTAGAAATAAAGTATAGCAAGGAGTCGACACAAAACTATATATTTCTATTTATTCGTCCTTTTATGTAAGTAACAACAGCATGTTACAACAGCTGACTCTCCGAAATAAATTATTTAACAGGAAGTCTCGAATAACATATCTTGTTATGACATCATAACCTGATCTAGTAAGAGAAATAATATTTCAATGGGTCAATGAATTTAAACAAATGAGCAATATGTGAGTATGTGAAATGTAAACAGAATATTATATTTACTTACTTTAACTCAATTTCTGAACCTTGCTGCATAATAGAGCCCGTAATGAACCATATACAATTCCTTAAATCTAGCTGATTTACTAAATATTCAGGTTCTTCAATGCAAGGGTAAGGGTTTTCCCATTCGTTAGGAGAAATTCTTCCAAGAACGAAGAGAATTAAAGCCACACCGATCCATGAAACCATTAGTAATTTCCAAACTTCGAAGGCAAATGGATCAGCAAATGAGAAAAAGCTAGGTGGCGCTTTCGTGGGCTTTGAATATAATATTGCTACACCTTTAAACAAAAAATTGCGTGTATGCTAAATTATACATGCGCTAACGCTCATGATGACAAAATGACTAATTATTAATATTTTATTTAATTTTAACATATTTCAATTTAGATTATAGACATACACAATCATGAATAAATTGATTTTTAACCACATTAAAACATATATTAAAGTATTATTAAAGTTTATGTTAATGTAAATACAAGTTTGTGAAAAAGCCTGGAAACAAGATGCTATCTTTAAAATGAAATACGAAATGTCATTGTCATTATTTTTTAGAGGATCCTTTAAGTTTTGGTACTTGACCATTTCCTGTATCGCCACCATCTTATTTTTGTGTAATGAAGCTTGAATGATATATCACAAAAAAGCTTATTTCGCCAATTTCAAAAATGCTCGTTACATGACATACGAAGAAATAGGGGAGAGTCGGCTAATGGTGCTCGTCGGTCGTCGGATATTTGTCCGCATCAATGTTTGTAATCTCCTATTTCATAAAATGGCAAAAACTATATTGTCACGCCATCTATTAGCAACTGCCAGACCTATCCCACACAAACGAACGCGGTAGATACTTTACCTGTTGGCAGTTATCGTTTAAATGTTTTCGCGGGGTATGTTATTGTTTGTGTGTCTGAGTAAATAAGCGGTTTTTATGTACCTAATAAGTTTTTTCTTAATAGAAATATAGTTATATAGTGTATATATAAACGTTATTTATTAGAAGTATATATAGAAAAAGTTGTGGAGAAATCTCGAATGACTAAAAACCGTCTCACTGTGTACCACTCTCCCCTACCTACCCACCTTATATTTATGCATCCAATATTTATTACGTAGGTAGATGACATTTACCCTTTAGCAACAATTTTATTTTGTTTATGTATATATTAAGCCATAACTATTTATATCCAAAATCATATAAAAAACGTGCTTGGTCAAAAATACCCATGATATGGATTCTAGGGTTAAGCGATTTTAAAGGTTTGAACACTAATTTGTTTGTTTGGTTATTGTTTTGTCTTGATATTATCATACCTACTTGTAAGTAATTAAAAAGGAACTCAATAAAGCAATGACATAAATAATAATAATAAATCAGAATTAAACTAATGATTTTTAAAACATGCTAGTATTTATTACAAACCTAACATCATAAATGGTCCTGTAAAATCAACTGCTTCTGCTCTTTCCTTAGTAATAGTCAAATCACATATTGCTAAATCTGCTACCTATAAAATTAAAACATTAAACATCATTCTTTTGTTAAAGTCGCAAGTAACATAATTTAAATTTCAGTTATAATGTTTAATTTGTTTCTTAAATCGATTTACTGGTTGCCTAACTAATAGACACAGCGACGAACACAATCGGCTTGTAGGAATACCAGAGACAGGTAAAAATAATTAGATAGGTTCACGGTTTTTAACATAATGTATTATTAAGTGAAAATTATTAAACATTTTTCTAGTTCTAGTAATATAGCTTGTATTTTTTTACCCCAATTTTAACATTACAATGGTATTGTGTATACCTCATACGTATTGCATTCTGCTCGAGTATCTTGTAGAATATCTAATCAAAGGTTTTCACCCGTATTTAAGTAATTTTTTGCAATTCCGTCCTATGCGGGGTATTTATTTTATATTAGTGGCCACTTAAATTTTCACATTTTTATTATTTTTTTTAAGGTGTGTTCAATACCTTTCTTTTTTTCCGTTTTATTTGCCTGGTATAAGCCAGTTAGATAATAAATTGAGCCACTCTTCAATGGATATTTTGTTTGTCCTAGTTAAATAGTTTATCTCTTTCTGTTGAGATTTTTCTCCGTATTTGTTTTTAAATGCCACAAAAATCAGTGCGTATTCTTTATAAGAAAGTTTTTAATATTAAAGTTTTACCTTCTGCGCTATCATTAGCGTACCATTTTTATTTATATTATACTCATTGCACGATGACGGTGTTCTTGTTCTACGATTTATAAAGTATGCTTATTTTTCTTTCTTTCTTCTTCTTTAAGTGCCATCTCCGCGACGAAGGTTGGCAATCATCATGGCTATTCTGACCTTCGAGGCAGCTGCTCTGAACAATTGCCTTGAGCTGCAACAAAACCACTCTCTCAGGTTCTTCAACCAGGAAACGCGTCTTCTTCCTACGCTTCTCCTACCCTCTGCTTTTCCTTGAATTATGGTCTCAAGATGTGGTATCTTTCGCCTCTCATCACATATCCGATATATTGCAATTTCCTTTCTTTTATTGTATTTTCCATTTCCCTCTCTCTGTCTATTCTCCTTAACACTTTTGTATTCCTGACTCTATCTACATATGGAATCTTTAACAATCTTTTAAATGTGCACATTTCAAATGCGTTAGGTCGATTGATTGTATTTCGGTTTAATGCGGTTTAATTTTCCTTCTTGCACATGTTTAACTTTTGGACAGAACTATGGGGTGTTCGTTCCGGTAATTTCGTTCCAAAAAGAGAGAGCATATGTTAAGATAATTACTCAATATGAACAATTGCTGATTGGCAAGTTCTTGGAAAGAGTAGGAGATAAAGACTAAAGAAGACCTTGAGGGAGTCACAAAAAGAATGAAACTTTTACGAGTAATGAATAATTCAGTGAGTATATTTCCAGCCCACTTTACCAGTTCTTTTGGAATTTCATTCGGACCTAGATTCTTTCGGTTTTTAAGTTTTCTTGCTTTGGTGACGATTACATTTTCGATAATTATTTTAGGGTATGATGGCATACTTTGCTTTTTTTCAAATTTGACTGTTAAAGTCTTAGTTTTGTTTTATTTGTTAAAATATTTCGTTAATACAAACAGAAAAGTGATACTAACTTTTTCACGGTAAAAAGAGTCTTTTATCTGTTTGATTAAGGATTTTACAGAGAATTTTTGTTAGGAGTGCCAACATAGACTGGTCTCCCCTACGTAGGTTATTTCATGTCTTTTTAGGTCGATGCTCATCTAAATACTTAACAGTATTGGTTATTTCCATCAACAAATAGACAAACACATTTTGCCCGATATTAAGGTACATTAAAAGGTAATTTTCTATAAAGTGGACAATAAAAATTTTAGATTATTTGGCCGCGTTCGTATTATAAAGTTCGTATATGGAAAAACTATATTGAAGAACTCTTTGCAGATGATAGACAACAATCTGAGCTAAGTAACATACAAGGAGACGAAGGTCCAGAAATAACGGAAGAAGAAGTAATGTACGCACTAAAAAGAATGAAAAATGGTAAAGCCCCAGGTCCAGATGAAATACCAACGGAAATCCTTAAACTAATAGAAAAAGACTCTATTCACATTTTAGTTAAACTTTTCAATAGCATTTATACATCAGGAAAAATACCACAAGAATGGCTTTTATCCACCTTTGTTACTATACCAAAAAAGATAAATGCCAAACAATGCAGTGATTACCGTACAATCAGTCTGATGAGCCATGTACTGAAAATATTTCTGAAAATTATACACTCTAGAGTACACAGAAAACTGGAAATGGACATCAATAATACCCAGTTTGGATTCCGAAATGGACTTGGAACAAGAGAGGCGTTGTTTGCACTGAACGTTATGTCTCAAAGATGTCTTGACATAAATCAAGATGTATTCATGTGTTTCATAGATTACAACAAGGCCTTTGATAAAGTGCGGCATGATCACCTAATCAGACTCCTGACAGAAAAGAATTTAGATAAACGAGACATCCGACTAATAGCAAATATGTACTACAATCAGAAAGCAGTAGTGAGAGTAGAGAATAATACCACTGAAGAAATTGAAATAAAGCGAGGTGTGAGACAAGGGTGTATACTGTCACCAACCCTGTTTAATCTCTATTCCGAAGACGTAATGAATAGAACACTCTCTGAGCAATCCGTAGGTATTAAAATAAATGGTGTTAGATTAAACAATCTGAAATTTGCCGACGACACCGTTCTGATCGCAGAAACACTTGAAGAGCTACAGACATTGGTAAATAAGATAGCAGACAGCAGCGAAGAATATGGACTATCTTTGAACATAAAGAAAACTAAATTTATGGTAATATCGAAATCAACACAAAATGTTCAAAATTTATATTTACACAATGAAATTATCGATCGAGTTAGCAAATATAAATATTTAGGCACCTTTATAAATGAAGACAACGATAGCTCAGCAGAAATCAAAATAAGAATAGAAAAAGCCAGATCCATATTCACTAAAATGAAGAGAGTGTTCTGCGGAAGAGATTTAAGCCTTGAAATGAAACTTCGCCTGATGAGATGTTACGTACTTTCTGTGCTGTTCTACGGAATGGAGTCATGGACGTTGAAAAAGATTGATACCAAAAAATTAGAGGCATTTGAACTGTGGATGTATCGCAGAATCCTGAGAATATCATGGACCGAGAGAGTCACAAATGTCGAGGTCTTGAGAAGAATGAATAAAGAAAAGGAAGTCATATTTACGATCAAAAAACGAAAACTGCAATACTTGGGACACATTACAAGAGGCGAAAGATATGAACTGCTTCGAATAATTATGCAAGGGAAAATAGCAGGAAAAAGGTCCATAGGAAGAAGACGAAACTCCTGGCTAAAGAATCTACGGGAATGGTATAGCTGTAGCAGCAACGAATTGTTTCGGTCAGCAGTTTCGAAAATACGTATAGCCCTGATGATCGCCAACCTTCGGAACGAAGATGGCACTTGAAGAAGAAGTATTATAAAGGTGGCTGTAAATACCAGGTCATAAATTAGGTAATCTACATATAATCGGTTAGGAACATTTTGAACCTGGCCGTTAGTACAGGTGGTCTGAACTACTAAATCCAATAACAGCTACTGTCTCTAACGGGAGTTTAGTTAGGTATAGAGTACTACATAATCTTTTACATAAACAAATTGTAAGCATACAAAAAATATTGGGTTTAAAATCATCATTCTGTAGTGTCATCGAGTGCCATAGTCTGTGGACTAGTGCACATTTCGATGCGCATCGCCCCGCCTCGAATTTTCCCGTTGGCTCTTGGTCTGGAAATCCCTATTTATCGCTCGAACGGCACATATAAATATTGGCGATTTTCAGGTCAGCCAGGTCAGTCTCTCACGGGCTCTCCGAGGGCTTAGTGCTCTTGGGGCGCTGCTTTCTGCTGTTCCAATTATACTTTGTGGCTGAGATATTATTCAACTACAATCTTATGTTTTATTTCCACCTATATTTTTGTCATGTAAGAAATATCTTGTCTTTTTCAAGACAAGCCTTCAGAAGACCACGACCTGATGCTTTATTTCGACTTGGTGTACCTTTGTCATGTAAGAAATATCTTGTCTTTTTCAAGACAACTCATCAGAAGATAAATATTTACAAGTCCATACCCAGTAAATGGACTTGGGTAGAGGAGCTCTCGACTGCGATATTCGAAGCCTTCTACAGAGCACCCGGAGATAACAGAAGGTGGTTAGACCCGTATTTGTTCCCCCGATGTGACATGGCGCCCGACAACGTGGATTATTCCGAACCTGCGACCCAGCTCGCTTTACAGAACGCAACACACCATTGACTTCAACATGGGTTGAAGTCAAGAGAACAATGGGGAGAGCTACGGAGTGTCTATACTCTAACACTCCGCCATCGAGCTCTGTAGCAGTCCTGATGCCTTCCGTGTGCCAGATGTCTCAACGAGTCAGCCTTCTTCGACGCTTGAAGTCTCGGAGACTACGGAGATCCTGAAGTAGCCACAGTCCCTGCCTGTCCTCCCCGAAATGTGGCGATACCACGGAGGCCCGGGCAAACTCGCCTACGAAACCCCAGGATAAAGTGGATGGGAATCTGATTGCAGAGAAGAAGACGAACCGCTGAGAGAAATGGTACACCGACCGTGGATGGAGCCTACCACAGAGAGAGATGCAGTAACATCCAGCCCCAGGTTCCAGATAAGTGTTGTGTGAGTTTTATAGACAATACTTTTACTTTACTTTGTATTTTTATACATTTATTTTCTTGTGTATTTTCACATGTATTTTCGTATTTTTATTCAATAAATATTTTTCCCAGCCGCAGAGTCTCCAGAAGAGGGGGGATGTCATCGAATGCCATAGTCTGTGGACTAGTGCGCATTTTGATGCGCATCGCCCCGCCTCGAATGTTCCCGTTGGCTCTTGACCTGGAAATTCCTATTTATCGCTCGAACGGCACATATAAATATTGGCGATTTTCAGGTCAGTCCCTCACCGGCTCTCCGAGAGCTTAGTGCTCTTGGGGCGCTGCTTCCTGCTGTTCCAATTATACTCTGTGGCTGAGATATTATTCAACTACAATCTGATGTTTTATTTCGACCTATATTTTTATCATGTAAGAAATATCTTGTCTTTTTCAAGACAAGCCTTCAGAAGACCACGACCTGATGCTTTATTTCGACTTGGTGTACCTTTGTCATGTAAGAAATATCTTATCTTTTTCAAGACAATTCATCAGAAGATAAATATTTACAAGTGCATACCCAGTAAATGGACTTGCTTAGAGGAGCTCTCGACTGCGATATTCGAAGCCCTCTACAGAGCACCCGGAGATAACAGAAGGTGGTTAGACCCGTATTTGTTCCCCCGAGGTGACAGTAGAAGCTGATGTTTCAGCGAAATATTCAAGCTAAATATATTTTATGAAACTTACGAACAATGGTGTTTTATGTTGTGTGTTAGATATCAAAACTCAAAAGACAGCAACACATGACAATTATTAATTAAATGACATTATACAAAATCAAAAAATTTATATGTTGGTCCTAAAAACGTAAACAAGAATTAAATATATGTAGATTATTTATTACTATTTAATTCTATTTATATTATTTTTAAACTTATTTAATATTTTGAATATTAATATTTACTTACTTCATCTATTAAGTCGCCTATAATCCCATTCCATTTTCCAGTTGTATTAATAAAGTTTCCGTTTGCCTTATCTTCTCGAATTAAAAATGTATAGTTGAATCCTCTCATAGCTGCTAATTCTTTAATAATGTCGACAGCAAACCCTTCGTATTGGTCGTTTCCATATAAAGGATCCATTGATTCAACCCTCATGCCGTATGGCTCAGTCTAAATTTCAAATACTTGTTAATCTATTGGCATAATTTAAAAGACATATCTTACACATGGCAACAACATGGTACAATTACTCAAAAAATTAGAGAAACACTTCTTTATGCCACTATAAAGTTTTGAGTGAGAAATTAAACATATAAAATACAGTAGAGCGGTGATGAGAACTCCCGACAAAAGACGAGCATAAGTAACTTTATGTCCCAGCTTGATTCTTCTGACTTTTGACGGATCCACAAGTCGTAAAACGATAAAACTTGCCTGAAACACCGATTCAGATGATGCTGTATGTATGCTGTTTATTCAAAAAAGATTCCCGGGAGAACCTATTTATGATCTGATTATGCAGTTCAATTCAACGTAAAACCCGGAGAGCTGTCAAAATTTCAAGCAAACACAAGCTGGTTAAAACGATTTAAGTCAAAACATGCATTCATGAGCTTCAAATACAAGGATAAACACTGCTGATTCATCACCAGCATTAATTCAAAATTAAATTAAGGGAGTTACTGAAGGAAGAAATTTACGCCATCTCCAACACGTTGGCAATGCAGACGAAATTGGGTCAATTGTAAAGCTTTGCCACAAAAGACTCATGCTTTACGTCGTGAATTAGTAGCACCTGGGACTAAAATAAGCAAGAATCGTACCACTGCCTTCTTTTTCTTTAAGTTTTGCTTCTATCTGAGATTGGAAATCATTCTGGCAATTATAATTTTGTTACGCGCTTGAATAGTTCAATTGAACTGCATTCATACCATTCACGGAGATCTTCTGTCTTTGATTTTGCCTTGCATTATAATCTTTAATAGTTGGTATTTTTCACCTCTAATGATGTGCCCCAAGTATTCTAACTTCCCGATTTTTATGGAATTTAAAACTTTGCATCGTATTCCTAGTTATTGTGCAGAAAGCGCAGAATGTAATAAACATGAAATTAAACATAAATTGTGCATAACACTACACTAGAACAAGGACAAACAGTTTAAAATTATTTGAAAAATATTCTACGCTACATTCTTGTCGGCAACAGGAGAGAGAATGGAGAGAGCATTCTCTCTCCTGTTGCCGACAAAAATGTAGCGTAGAATATTTTTCAAATAATTTTAAACTGTTTGTCCTTGCTCTAGTGTAGTGTTATGTACAATTTATGTTTAATTTCATGTTTATTACATTCTGCGCTTGTTGGATAGCCCAAATTTGACAAAATGCCACTGATGATGCTGTAGAAAGCGAAACTACTGAGGCAAGATTTGATTATTAAAATTGTGCTCGATATTTGCCTTTAATTTTTCAAAGTTCATTTATTCGAGCATTCAACCTTATATCAATTAATATATTATTAAAAAATTTACTTAAAAATTCTTTATAAAAGGTATATAATTAAAACACACGATCGGGCTACACCACAAAACGTTTTCAGAATCTATATTCCATCATCAGTGTGTCTAAGTGTACATGTTTTGAGCCACTAAATATTTGAGTAAAAACCCGTTAAATGTTATTAATTTAAATTTAAGTTACATTATTAGATCTTATAAAATATGATGATAAAGTTACAATTGGAATTGATAATATGGCAACGTAAGACTCGAAGGTTACTGGAGGTTGCTGGTCCTGAGACAAAGTGTCTACGAGGACTTGTTGATAGCATTCCGTTGAAATGAAACGGGAATGCTTTATCAAAAAAACTATTTTGTTCATGAACTGCAAATCTGCGTTCATTCCGTACATAATCATTTCACAGAATTCTTGCCTTCTATCAGGATCATCTTCATTTAACTCCTGAACCCACTGAACTTTGTAAAGGTGGTATTTTTCTTTATGCAAAACTCTCAAAATAGATGATTTACTTACATCATTGACGGGGACAAGTTCTCGAGTTGTCTTATGCGGATTTTCCTCAATCTCTACAAGTACATCTAATTTTTTTCAACAGTAAATTTAACATTTGTACCTGGTTTTTCAATATTTTTTACATGTCCAGTATAATGAAACTCCTTTTCTATTTTGCTATCTGTAGACTGCGAAACTTTTTGACCAGGGTATTTATTATTAAATATTTCACAAACCTCCTTTTGAGTTCTTGTTTTATTACCACAACCAATCACAATCAAAATGTCTATTCTTTGAGTCTCGGACAAATGAGCCATAATTAAATTTAATACGCGCACAAATATACTGACGTCTTTTAGTATCTTTAAATACCTAAATGGCAGCAGCCTACTAGATTCATATCAATTGTTTATTTGGCTTTTTGACTAATATTTTATTATCTTCAAAGTTGTTTTCCTAAGGTTTAGCAGAATAGATACGAAAATACCTGATTATTTCTAAGTATATTTTAATACATCAGGCAATATTACTGATTTAAACGTTAGAAAAACCGAATAAAATCAAAATGTTGTACGAGAATTCCAAAATTGCCTCGGTTATTGTCAAGAAGAGAATAATAGTGGTAAAGTTGAACACAAACTCAAAAAACTTTATATTGCTGAACAGAGGACTAAAATCCATTTCTAACAAGGTACCACACGACCCCCTTTGTTATTTAAAATTTTCGAGGGGGTGCTTATAATTCAAAGAGCGCGCTGGAGGTGGATAATATTTTCATACTGTAAATTGTCAATTTAAGAATAAAATCGACTTATTTCAGGTTTTTTTTTCACGTAGTACATAATAACGCTAAAAATGAATTTATTCCATACATATGGATCGCATGGTATAAAAATTTTTTAAACTCATTTACGATAATTATAGTATTCAAGTTAGTTATTTTACTTATAATTTATAACTGTTTATTTCTGTTTTCATATTTTTCACGTAAGTATTACATATCATCTACATTATACCTATTAATAAATAATTTTTTAATTTAGTTTATTAAGAAAATTTTTATTTCAAAAATAATTCCGGTTATTATTTTAGACTTACCAGTGTAATCATAACTTTAAACGTTTTATTTCTAATATCATATCCATCCAAATCACTTGGCGGATATAACCTAGAGATGTTCAAAGCTGGTATCTTGGAATTATTCCAGTGTCCTACAACGGTCTGTCCTCCCTCCATAAGTTCAAATACGTCCAAAGCAAAGTTGGTTCGAAAGCCTTTGATATCAAATTTGATAGGTCCTGTCAAACCAATATACTCTAGCTAAAACACAAAGAAAAAAGTATTTTACTAATGTGATTTTTTTTAAGATAAGGCCCTTTTCCATTTTTTAAAATAATAAACATTACGCTCATTGTTTATGGTGTGATGAGTAGCTCTATTAAGACACCTGACTCAGTAAATCGTAAGTTTAATTTAAATAAAAATACATTTAAATATTTAACGAACAAAATAAAATTTACTTTTATAGAGTATGTTTCAACTGTAGTGGCTGAAATTTCTAGGAACTTTATTCTTTTATTATTATTTTATTTATAGGAACTAGGAAGAATTAAGGAATCCTTAATTCTTCAATAATTACATCTATGCGACGTTCACTTTCCAAATACTTATCTTCAACCTTGACAACATGTTCACACACTTTCTTCCAGTTATCCACAGTTACTCTAGGAAATTCCTGTTTCACCAACACTTTTACGTCTTCTAACTTAAAATAAACGTTTTGTTTTACAACTTCATTTTTTATTTGCGCCCAAATCATTTCTATATAGTTCAAATGTGGATGATATGGCGGAAGTTTTAAAGAAACATGTTCACATTCTTGCGGCACTTTGTCAAATTTATATTGAATATGATCTTATTTGTGTCTTTGATGATTTCAAACAATTGCGGTTTTAACATTGACGTTACAAATGGTAAATTTTTTTCTGTCAACTAAGATATCATATCCATTTTTTTAGAATTACTGGTGGGTGCTTTATTAATTTGTACATTATGATATGACGAATTATAAGTAACAACAACAGATCCAACAGGCAAATTGGGGATTAACTGTTCTTTCATCCATTTTTCATAATTTTCTGAATTCATATCATCATGATAATCTCGTGTCTTAGCTCCAGACTTAAAAATCAAAAGGGAATTTTGCATGAAACCCATCTCCCCACCACCATGTATGATAACCAACCTACTTCCTTTTAAAATGTTTTTGAACAATCCTTTGCCATTGTCGGCTGTTCAGATATTTGGCGTAGTGTGTCCGGCATGTACATAGGTTTCATCAACATATACAACTGACTTACCTTTGCTTCTGTAATATTTAATTTTGTCCAAATATTTAATGCGTAGAGCACGAATATCATTCGGTTCAATTAATAAACGTCGATTATCTTTCGTTTTCTTCCATTTAAATCCCAAATCTTTCACAATTCTGTCGAGAGAACTCACACTTCCAGTCCACTCGTACACCTCATAAAAACAATGAATGGTATTTTTAATGAACTGTTTGTCGTACTTCCTTAAGTCTGTCACGGTTGCTTTTCTTTTCTTAAGTGTTGCAGCTGTAAATTTTAGTGTATTATTTTACTCTGCGTTTGTTAACATACTCGCTTGTTGAATGATTTTTTCTACTGTACGTAACGATACTCTAGTAGCTTCACTCACACGTTGTTTAATACTGGTTCGTTTATCTTTAGGAAATAGTATTTGTATATATTTGAATACATTGTAAACTATTTCTTTGGATTCTGGTATCAATCTGATCTATTTACTCGCACTACACTTAACCATCTCCATTCTACATTATTTATTTATCGTATGGCAATTACAACACATTTAGAACAAATACACAAACACTAGTAATATAGGTATTTGACAAACTTTAAATAGTTACAAACAAACATCAAGTGTATTTATATAATCAATTGACTCTGAAGTTGCAAACAGGAAGTCTTCAGGGCTACCATTGTAGGATCTTGAGGGACACTCTTGAATAATGTGGTCGATGGTTTGGTTCTCCCCACAGTCACATGGAGGAGACGGGTTCTTTCCCCATTTATGTAGCATGTATGCACATCTGCCGTGAGGAGACGGGTTCTTTCCCCATTTATGTAGCATGTATGCACATCTGCCGTGTCTGGTTCGGATCCTATTTTGAGTGGACCATGTTTTGCGTGGAAGATCAAAACCAGGTGGCTTGTGGGTAATGCAGGGCATGTTATTTTGCCATTCGTTCCATTGTTGGGACCATGCATTCGTGATGTTGAACTCCTCATGTATCATTCTTGCCGTTTTCATTGGTGGTTTTCTAGAACGGAGACGGGTATTTCGTGCATCCTCGGTATCTTGGTGGATCGGCAGGTTTATATTGTTCATGATCTTTTTGTATTCACGTGTAAGTGCGTCGACTCGTCGTAAATGTGGAGGTGGGATGTGACTTAATACTGGAAGACATTGGGTGGGAGTTGATTTAATTGTACCAGCTATTATCCTCATAGTGCTGTGCATTTGATTGTCGACCTTTTTTACGTGTGGACTGTGTAGCCAGACTGGAGCACAATATTCAGCGGTCGAGAAAACAAGGGCTAAGGCAGTAGAGCGGAGAGTGGAAACCGATGCTCCCCAGGTGGTACCGCAGAGCTTCTGTATAATGTTATTTCTTGTACTCAACTTTTGGGCAGTTTTTGTTAAATGCTCTTTAAATGATAGCGTTCTGTCTAGTGTTACGCCCGGTACTTCGGTGTTTTGTTGTGGGTAAGTGTGGTATTTTCAAACCGTATGTTGAGTTCCTTTCCAGCAAGTTTATTGTTCAGGTGAAAGCAACTAACTTCTGTTTTGGATGTATTTGGTTGAAGTCGCCACTTTGCGAAAATATATTAATATTTGCCAGAGATATAAATCTGCCGTCAGAACTTCTTCAGACGTTTCTAGTATTCTGCATCGTGTAGCGAGGGCCCAGTCATCGGCGTATCCGAACTTTCTTGACTGTGTTTTCGGCATATCTGCTAGGTATAAGCTAAATAGTAGTGGAGAGAGCACTGACCCCTGTGGTAGGCCATTCTTAAGTTTATTTGGTAGGCTGATATCTGTGCCCATCACTACTTGAAACATTTGGTCGTTGAGCATGCTATCTATTAGGCGTGCTATTGGTTTACAGGGGATTGCACGGAGAATTTTGTATATAAGGCCCTCTCTCCATACTGTATCATAAGCTGCCGAGAGATCAATAAATGCCGCTGAAGTTTTAAGTCTTCTTTGGAAACCCGCTTCGATGTAGGTGGTGAGTGACATTACCTGGTCTGCACAGCTTCGTTCTGGTCGAAAACCCGCTTGTTCGACTGGGATCGCCTGGAACAGTTCTGTACTGATTCTATTATATATAAGCCTCTCCAATAGTTTGTAGATGGCAGAGAGAAGCGCAATTGGTCTGTAGTTTTTTAGGTTGTCGGCGGGTTTGCCTGGCTTTAGTATGGCTATTATCTTAGAGCGCTTTAGTTCTTGTGGAATATTTCCAGTTACCATGATGTCTGTGTAAAATCGAGCCAGCCAAACTTTTGTATACTTGCCACAATTTATTAGGAATTCAGGGTGAATATTATCAAATCCTGGTACCTTTGCTGGCTTAACGTCTTTAAGAGCCTTTGATATGTCTTCGCTGGTGAAGGGGAGGGAATGCTCTGTTTCTGTGGCTACGTGTTTTAAAGTTTTAAGTTCTCTCTTTACGAAAATGATGTGTGCTTTATCCTTTGGTGCCCTGTATGTTTTTACTATATGTGATGCTACGGCATCTGGCTTTACGGCTGCCTCTTGGCGTTTCGTACGGACACCACTCCCTAATTTTCTCAGTAATGACCATGCTTGTCTGCTTGATTTCTGGAAGTTTAGATTTTCCACTGTTTCGGTCCACTTTTGGCTTCTAGCGGCGTCTAGGCTGTACAGTAGTTCATCCGCTATTTCTTGGTCGCCAGTTTCAAGAATGCTCTGATATAATTCCTCGCTATTTTCCGACCATTCTACAAAATAGTTCTAATACGCGTGGTAGCACCTTTCTTGTTGAGACTAGAAATGCAGTGACTAGAAGTTCTCAGAAATAATTCTTATCAGTTCTTTGTATGTCCTTAACGAGTCGTTAAGGAGTCATTAATAATGACTTTATAATTATAATTTTAAGGTAATTGATACTAAATTAGAAATAAACTTACCAAACTTTATAGAGTATCAATTATTAAAGATGGTATAACAAACAAAAAGTTGGTATCTATAAAACATTCTGTGTACAATCAAACTCCATTTATTATTTAAGTAAATAATAATTTTGTAATTAGTGCGATTTCAAATAATTTAATTTGTTTACTATTGCAACGCCACTGCATAGGTCTGATCATAGATATTCTATTGTCTGTGCGATTAACTATTTCGTGGAAGTGCTTGCCACTCGATTTGAAATAAGCTGTACAATACGGTAAATAAAAAGACCCATCCCCGTAAATAAAACAAACTTGTGACGGTCCTCGACGTTGATGTCGGTAAACGGAAAATAAAAGTAAGCGGCGTTCGGTTAGCACAGTCTTAAAACTGACCATTTTACTACATGTATTAGTTGCAGAATAATTTTCCATTGGTATAAAGAAGTTTGGAATAGGTTCTGATCCAGGAATAAATCAGGCTGGAATCTTTCTGCATCTATTGCACTATTCACAAACAGAAGTACTATAACACGAATGTGTAATTCGCATTGACCGGCTAAAGATAACTATTTACTGACTTAGTTTCCTCTTAACAAAACTAACGCGTTTTAAGTCCATTCATTCATTTATTAAGTATTCTCTCTTATCGGCTTGAAGGGATTAGCAGTATTAATCAGCCATAAGCTCAGCGTGTGGTCAATACTATTTATTCGATGCACAAAACTGGATCTGATTTAAATTATATTTAAATTTTTATAGAGAATCTAAAACGATGGCTACAGGTGCAAATATTCTCTTGACACTGTGGTATTTATAAGAATCACCATAATTATACCTACTAAATATAATAAAATTAAATTAAATTCGGAATTTTAGGTAAACAATCCTTACAATCATTTTTTGACGGCGTACTATGCACACTTTGTGAGTAAAGATCGGGTGTTTTTTAAGAAAAACCGAAAAGGCAGTGAATAAGCCGACTTTACGTAGTTCTCGAAAAGATACGACCACATGTGCGGGGGATTATTTGTGTTGGATTAAAAAATTTTAGAATTTATTTTGTTTGGACAAAAAAGTGTTTAAATAGACACATAATGCGTGTTTCTTTAAAAATGTGCAAAATTTAGTAAAGTCGTCAAATATGCGAAATATGCAAGCCAATATGCGATAAAATCCGCTCCCTAGTGAGAAGCAATTCAAGTTTTTGTTGATAAACATTCTTGATAAACAGTATAATATACTCAGGTATAAATTATAAAAACAATATCATAACTTACATTCTTCATCATGTTAACAATAGTCGTGCCAGATCTAAGTTTTTCCTTGTCATTATAGCAACTAATGCTATAAGGTTCTACCAACGGTTCTGCTGCCTTTAGAGCTTCTGCGAACATCATAACAGCATCAAAAATTAAGGCTTCTTCTAATCTTAATTTGTATCCAGTAAATACTTCTAGATTTTGTTTGTAGATCTTTTTTGCCTTTTCAGCAAGACCTTCATCATCTGGGTCTACGAATCGCATCTGAAATTTAATAAAGGTTTAAGCATTATATGCACACATAGAAGAAGAGCAGACACATGCGTGTGTGCTCTATCTTCTTTCTCTAACATAACTATTTTTAATTTCTTTGAGATAGAAATGTTTTTTAAATTTTTTCTGTAGCCTATTATAAATCAAAATAAGCAGTGAACATTTTCTTACCCCAGTGATGTTAGTTTCACTGTACTGATACGGCATTAATTCAATTGTATGCAGGTCGAGGTTAGTAATCATAAAGTTGTGCTTGTTGGTCATTAGACCTACTTGTTGAGCTTGTTTTAACACTTCCTCCAATATTTCGATACTGCAATCCAATACAAAATGTGTTGCTCCTGATCGCCATATTTCTTTAAGCACAGACCTAAATGAAAAAAATACTGTTACGAATTTATATATATATATATATATATATATATATATATATATATATATATATATATATATATATATATATATATATATATATATATATATATATATATATATATATATATTGTTATGATTCTAAAACAGATCGAAAATAAAATAAATTTTTATTTTTAAAATACCATGAGATGACAAATATTCAAGATCCTGTATAGGTTAAAAATGTATAAATATAATGTTTTATTTTTAATAAGTGTCTTCGGAGAACAGTGGATTTAAAACAGTGAATAGTTTCTAAGAACATTTGTATAGAAAAATAATTCCGGATTATTTAGAAAGTAAGAAAGTATTGTTTAAAATTACAAATAATTATACATGGTTTTGTAGCGGATAGTAATTCAAAATTAATGTTAGATATATAATGGGTAGTATATTATTTTCTTCGAAGGAAATACTATGAATAGATGTTATCTTTTGCAAAGAGGCATTTGTCTGTAGCAAAACAAAAGAAAGCTTAGTCGATATCATATTCGGTTAATTGGGGGAAAAATCAATTAAAGTAAACACGCTTGATTTCTTAAAATTTAAAATTGGGAAAATTTGAAGTTTGGTAGTGGGATGAATTTGTATGAATGAATGTTGATTGGCTAGAAAGTACTAGGGGAGGAGAATAGGACAGTCGACTTGAAAATTGAACAAGGAGATTTGAATCATTGTGTTTTTAAGATCGAGAAAGAGAAGTCTACTTTAAGAACAGTGTGTGGAATCATTATTGTGTTTTTACCAGCCAGAGCAATAAGTCCAGTTTGAAAACAGTGTGTGAAAAAGAAGTTTAAGTTTTTGTGTGTGAGTTTAAGTTGGTTAGCAAGACAGTTTTAGACCAATCGAGACCCAGGTCGAGAATCTCAAACTCCTTGTGTTCGAAGAGACTCCTAAATCTGTAAGAAAAGGAAAAAGGTTATATAAAGTCCCACTATTATTATTGTGAAACGAGTCGGAGGTGATTTTTTTTTAGTTTGGAGGGAAACTGAACCAGTGCTGTTTTTTGTGTAACAGTTTTTGGGGGGAAGAAGCAGAGCCACACATGTTTTGTAAAATTGGACCAGTATTTCGGGAACCTTTTCAAAATTTTTCTAAAGGTAGTACATGACTATATCTATAATAAATGCGAGAAATGCATACCTACTTAACTTGACTTAAATGCCTTTAAAAGTCAATAAAGTAACATTACATATTTACAGATATATCACGATATCTTCGAGCAAGTACGGTCATGCCAAACAATGCCTCTCCCGTTGCAAACCCGTTACGGAAACCAAACTGTGTGTCAAGTAAGCATTTCTCGCATTTATTATAGATACAATCATGTATTACCTTTGAAAAATTTTGAATAAATAGCTTAGCAAACTGATCGTTCTATAACCAGCGCAGGATTTTGCTGTTCTTTTCTTAGGTATAGCTATGAACAATGAATTGGACAAACCATTAGGTAGGTGTCTGCTGGTATAAATAGTATTAAAAAACTTAGTAATAGCCCCTAAAACATTGCTATCAATTATAAGCTTGTATACTTTACTTGGAATTTTATTAAAACCTGTCGCTTCGTCATTTTTTGATGATTTTATGGTTTGCGTTACCTTAGATCATGTTATTAGGGGTCAGTCGCAGTTAGCAATATCCGGAGGTGAACCAATGCTATCGTCTACGAATAGGTTCGTAATGCAATTTTTTCATTCTTTAAGTTTGTCCTCTATCTCATATTATATTACTTTACCTTGTTCATTATGCAGCAGTTTGTCTCTTATTGATATACCAGCTGATTCTTTCACTTTTTTATACATGTTTAACGTGTCGTATCTATTTTCGAGTTCTTCAATTTTATGACACTGATTGGCTAGATGTTGACTTTTTGCTTCTCGTATGTTACATTGAATTTTTTTGGCATACTTTTATTTGTTTGTTGTTTTTTGCTAGTAGCCGTGGCTTCATCAAATCCAATATATTTTCTGACATCTAAGCCTTCGTTTTTAGCTTTTAGCTGCTTTTTATATTCTTTTCACAGATTTCCTTTACTGTTGTTATAATTTTATTTAAGCCCTCTGATCCGTAATTGAGCAGTCAATATAATATTCTCTATTAATCTCTTAATTAAACTCTAATACTCAGCGTTAATTCAGTATTCCAGAATTACATTAATGCAGGCATTCTTATGAATAAATGTTTCAATAACATAACAAACATAACAAAGTGTATACTATATAGTACCTACGCAGAAGCAATAAAGACGAAACATGTTGCAGTATAAAAAAGAAACAAACTTTAACACATTCGCTGCCACTTGGCCACTTGTCGCCATAAGGCGTTTTGTGTGCATGAGCCAGGTGCCACTGTCTCCAAAAGGCGTTTTGCCTTACTTCAGTGAGCTGCCACTGTCGCCTTCTGGCATTTACAAATTGTGGAAATAAATATGTTTGTTTGTCAGATAGTTCTATGCATAATCACATCTTGTTTTGCAGGACCTAGGTAAAGGTTCAATTCATACATTTTTGAGTCTGATTTTTTATCTGTAATTTTTTAAGTACTTTATTTCCTATTCCAATATTTTTCCTAAAAATACACTTTGGCAGAACGTAACAGTGTTTTATTATGTCAGATATTACAAATTTATAGTTTTATAGTTAATTGCTACGTGGGCAGTATTGATATTTGTTTCCCCTACGAATAAATATGGATTTCCTCTACCTTCACTAATTGTGCGATTCACGTTTAGGCATCGGTGTGGGTAATCACGTCAGTGACGTCAGTTGGTATTGAGACGTAATAGTGTATGTCAGTTTTGTGCAAAAATTATAAGTGAAAAGAATGCGCAATCAGTAGACCCATCTTGGCCAAAAAAGGTAAAATATGATAATAAACGTAAATTAACACGCTTATTGTTTATTTCTATTGTAGATTTTTTGTAGAATTTAGATGACGACACTTAACTTGCATTGTATGCACTTAGAAATTAAATAGCAAATTCTGAATATGGAAAAAACCCAACAACTATCAAGAATATTGCCTTTACAAAAAATCAAGAGTTAGTGGTGTCTTTGCCTGGTGATAAACCCCCAGATTATTTGAGACTGTTACTGGCTGATGAATTTTTACAACAAGTTTGTAATCAATCCAACTGATATGCAATATCTATCTTTTTGCCGAACGGATGACAGGAATGTAAAATAAATAAATGAAAATAGATTTTTCTTGATTCTACGATGCTTGAATAATCTAGCGGACAATAAACCAACGTCTAGTAATAGAATCTTTAAAGTTACACCTATAATTAATATTTGTAACCAAAAATTGTGTGACATTTACTACCCTGGACGAGAATTAAATTTAGATTCTGGATGCTAAGACCCATTATACTGACACTCTGGGACTTAATACAAAAAATAATCCAAATGATGTTACACAAAAAATACTAGCCAAAGGCAAAACCATTGCAAATTACAAAGATGGTATGTTAATTGTAAAGTAAAAGGATACAAAAGACATTGGTTATATATCGACCAAAACTAGAAATATATGCAACGTGCTGTTTGAGAAAAAAAAGGGATCCATAAAATGAAACCAGAGCCGATTGTCAAATATAATCAGTATATGTCTGGAGTGGACCAACAAGATCAACTTATTGCTAATTATCCATGTCAGAGGAAAACGTAAGATGACCTACTAAAATTTATATTCTTTAGATGGTTTGGATACATGCACACTTGGGTACAAGCAATATTCCGGAAAACGAACAGCTTATTCACGAACAGCCATTCTTCTTCTTCTTAATGTGCCATCTACTCTAAGAAGGTTGGCAACCATCATGGCAATTCGCACTTTCGATACCGCTGCTCTAAAGAGGTCAGCAGAAGTGCAGTTAAACCAAGCTCTCAAATTGTTTAACCAGGAGATGCGTCTTCTTCCGTGACTTCTTTTACCCTGCAATCAGCCATTAGAGATATGCTAATTTCAGAATTAACGAAAGAGCCGTCAATTTTAAAGCAACATACTGTGAGAAAGCGTTAAGAAAAAAATAAAAAGAAAGAGTTATGCGAAAATGTTGTGCGAAATGTGCTGAGAAGGGATGACGTGTAGCAACAGTGTATGAATGTAAACTTTGTCCTAACGCTCCCGGCTTTTGTTTGGACTGTTGCACAATAGCTCATAAGTAAAGTTTTTTATGTTTCTTTGTGAAGGTCGTTGTGTAAGTTCAGTTTCCTAAGATTTTTGACTTTTTTTGGCGTCAGGTGGCATATAGGAATTATCACAGTAGTCAGGTGCCAGTGACGCCTTTGAGCGTTAATTTTTTTCCCCTAACCCAAGCCTGACTTTTATTTTTGAACTAACCTTAAAGATAATTAAGATAAAAGTACTATACTGTCTTCAAACTTCGTATTGGCTCCCTACTAATGTTACTGAATATACCTGAGAGAAAATATAGATATTCTCGCCTTCCAGTGCATAATACTCCATCTAATATGATACAATTAGTTTACTGCTGCCTCATTCTCTATTAATATTAACCAGTTTAGCAAAATTAAGTTAAATAAATCTATTTCCATACTAAATACAGATGTTTTCAATAATAATATTGATTATGATTAATCGAATGAAACCATAGATTTCGCAGTCACTATCCCAACCACACACACGCATTAATAATGTTTAGTGTACCATTTTTTTTATATATACCGTTTTTAAAACCACAAAGTAGTTACCTAAAGTTTCCTCCAGATTTCGGAACATTTAACTGCCTTACGACAATCCTGTGGGAAGAAGGATCAAATAATTTCAAAAGTTCGCCAACTCTCTGCAAACTTTCGTTATTTTCGTACAAAATTACAAAATCTTTCCAGCCCCATGATACGATAAGATCATAATATGTTCTAGTTAGTGTATCAGGATACGGATATAAGTTGATGAGCGTCCCGTTTGTAGGGTAGTCATCCCAGCGTACCTAAAACAAAACATTTTTAATTAAAACAATAATAACTTTAAATAAAAATTTTTGCTTAACTGAATATTTTGTAATGGTATGGAAAAAGATAATATGTCTGTATATAATAATTTTTTATTGTAGCAAACTTATGTTTGAAGTTGTCAAAAGATTGATGAAATACATTGGTAATTATTTATTCCAACGGTTTTTTATCAACAGGCACAAACTTTTGACAACTTGAAATATGTAACATGGCTACTTACATAATTAAAAAATAATACATTATTTCGTACCACATACATAGGGGAAGTGTGTCTATGTTTAACGCCTGTCTATGATGGACCCCCTGCTGTAATTTCAATTATGGCGCGGTTACATGCACATCGCCTGTTGCCGCTTGCGCACGAGGTTTGTAGTTAAGTATTTGCAAAGTTTCAGACCCGTGGCTGTTATAACAGTAAATTTGTGAAATGAAATTAAAATTTGGCGTTGCTGATCTAACAAAATTTTTTGGTAAGTAATATTTTACTGGTAGCATACGTTAAGCTAAGTGTTGCTTTTGTTGTGTATAAAATGACTACACTTTCTTTGTCAAATACTATACTTTATTTTAGGTTAGAATAGTCAAAACAAAAGTAACAGAATTAAATTTACTATCTTGTCTATTTGCTTTTGATGGACCCCTTTGTCGTTACCTATGACGGACTAGGGGTCCATCATAGGAAAAAGGAAATAAGTTGCTACTTAACGATTAACATAATACATTTTACAGGGATGGATCCTCATAAAAGGCAACAGTGGAATGAGAGTAATATGCAGCAAGCTTTAAAAAGCATACAAGAAAAAACTATGGGGTTTAAGCTGGCAGTAAAAACATTTAACGTTCCAAAAACGACTTTGAAAAGGCGCTTTAATAACCAACAAGGAAGTACTAAAAATAATTTGGGAGGACGAAGACCAATATTTTTCACTACTATTGAAAAGGAAATTGCTGACCATATTATCACCATGGAAGCTCGTTTTTTTTTGGCCTGGCCTGTAAAAATTTACGAAAACATGTATATGAAGTAGCTGAAAGTAACAATATTAGCCAAAGTTTTAATAAGGAAACCAAGATGGCAGGCTGGAAATGGGTCAGAGGCTTTTTAAAGCGAAATCCTCGAATATCATTACGAACTCCAGAAAATACTTCGTTGGAAAGGGCTCAAGCTTTTAAAAAACCAAATATATGTGCCTATTTTACAGCATTAGCACATATATTAGACGAGTTTTACTTTCCACCGGAAAAGATTTATAACATGGACGAGTCCGGTTTAAGAATTGTACAAAAGAGATCGCAGAAGATTTATGCTAGTAAAGGTCGCAAACAAGTTGATGCTTTAAGTAGTGCAGAGCGCGGTCTACATGTTACGGTCGTATGTGAAATGAATGCAATTGGAACATATGTTTCTCCTGCCTCGATTTTTCCTCGACAGAGAAAGAAAGACGAGCTTATGATCGATGCACCTACTGGAAGTGTAGCCTTCGCTCAAGAAAAAGGACGGATGACTTCCGATATTTTCTGTCTCTGGCTGCAACATTATTTAAGGTATTCAAAGACTTCTAAAACCAACCAAGTTTTGTTGTTACTCGATGGTCATGGTAGTCCTAAAAGTTTTGAAGCTCTCCAGTTTGCAAAAGAAAATGGTATTATTATGTTTTGTTTTCCTGCTCACTGCTCTCATCACGTTCAACCCTTGGACGTAGGATATTTTAAATTCAAATTCAAATTCAAATTCTTTATTTTCTTTCTGTTCTTTCTGACAAACATAGTTTGTATAGAATTATTCATAAATATACATTGCTAGCAGTTCCGCCAGTATTTTGTCCTCACCGGCCGCTTAATTTCTTTTCATGTCGTTTATGGATTTTCATGTCGTAACAAAGACAGTAGACGCGATAGAACAAGCAGCAAAACTGAAATGGAAATGGGCTGGACACAATGAACGTCTCCAAGACGGACGATGGAACAATGCCATCGGAAAGTGGCGTCCATACAATGCAAAGAGATCAAGAGGCAGACCACAGATGAGGTGGAAAGATGACACCAGGAAACAAGGAGGTCCCACATGGCAGAGAATAGCTCAAGATAGGGAAAGATGGAGAGAACTGGGGGAGACTTATATCCAACAATGGAAGGATAGAGAATCTCTCTCTTGTCGTTTCCTCATTGCTGAGGATCGTGATTTTCTACAATGCGGGCTGTCAATTCTCTCCATCTCTTGCGATTTTGGGCTGCTCTCATGGACTCGGAAAACGTCTCTCCAGTGGCTTTCTGTACTTGATCTGACCATCGGATAGGTGAGCGTCCTCTGCCTCTACGTCCTTCTACGTTTCCGCACACAATTAGTCTTTCTAAGTTGTCATTGTCTTTTCTCGCAATGTGGCCAAAAAACTTTAAAACATTTGCAAGACACTGAGAGGAGAGTCTGGTCTGAATGTTTAGCTCTTCGAGAATCGACTGATTGGATCTGTGCTCCGTCCACGAGACGCGTAGCATTCGTCTCCAGCACCACATTTCGAATGCGTCAATCCTTTTCCTATCCTCTGATTTTATTGTCCATGTTTCGGCACCGTAACTGAAAATTGAAAAAATGAGTGTTCGTACCAGTCTCATTTTGAGTTTTTTGGATAAAGAGCGGTCCTTCCATATTTTTGACAGTCGACTCATCGCGTTCTTAGCCATCCCTATTCTTCTGCGAATTTCCGTATGGGAGGAGGCTGCATTGCTTAAGGAAGATCCTAGATACGTGAACTCGTCTACTTTCTCGAATTGATTTAGGGCGCCTGTTGTTTGGAGGATATTCGCGTGGTCCACAATCATGATTTTTGTTTTCTGATTATTAATCTTGAGCCCACGCTTGTTGCTTTCGGTTTCTACTCTCTTTATCAGTCTCGACATCTCCTCTTCAGATGTTTCTATCAGTGTTGTATCGTCTGCGAATCTTAAGTTTGAGATCTTTTTTCCTGCAATGGAGATGCCGCCTCTCCATCCATCGAGTGCGTTCCTCATTATGTATTCTCCATATAAATTGAACAGGTCTGGAGATAGTATGCACCCTTGTCGTACACCTCTGCTGGTTTTGAAGGTATCAGATTGCTGGTTTTCAATTCTTATTTTAACTGAGTTATCTTCGTATAAGTTTTTAATTAATATTGCCAAATGATATGGAACTCCCACCTCATGAAGAACTGTCCAGAGAACTTCCTACTTCACACAATCAAATGCCTTTTGGTAGTCTAGAAAACAGATTATTATTGGAATTTTAAATTCGCGGGCCTTTTCTATGAGCTGCCGCATATTAAGGATTTGCTCTCTCGTACCCTTCCCTTTGACAAAGCCTGCTTGTTCTTGGGGAATTTGTTTGTCTAAGTATTGTTGCAAACGGCGTTTAATGATTCTTAGTAATATTTTGCTTGGATGGGAAATCAGTGAGATGGTACGATAATTACTACACTTTGTATTTGTTCCTTTTTTATGGATTGGTATGCACAATGATGTGCGCCATTCTCTGGGCCACTTTCCGCATCTCCAAATTTTATTACAAAGTTTCCACATTATGTAACATCCTTTGTCTCCCATGTTCTGAAGGAGCTCTCCCGTGATATCATCGCAGCCAGGGGATTTATTCTTCTTGAGGTGAGTTACAGCTTCTTCAATCTCGGACAGCAGAATTTCAGGTTCAGGGTTGTATGCGATGTTTTCGAGGGCTGAAGTGTGGCCTAGATTTACCTGTTCTTCCCTGTAGAGCTCTGAACAATAGTTTTTCTATGTTTTCAACACTCTGTCGATATCACTTATGATAATACCATGTTTGTGGATAGAGAATAGGTTAAAAAAAATCGGTTGCCTGTAAAGTCGGTTTTACGGGCGAAGATTTTACATGACAACGTCTTTTTCTCGGTAGAATATTTATTGATATGAATATTATTAAATTGCACAATAGGAACAAGGAATTGAATGAAAATAAGAATTGCACAAATTTTAACTATAGAAATATATTTTGTTTACTAAAACATTCTACATGTAAACTTAAACTTAACTAATTTCTATTTGAGTGATTTTGTTGAGTCAACTTTTGTGTCAATCTAACAATTAATCAATCAATCATAGTTTACGATAATGAAATATTAGTGTACAATTATTTACCTTTATTGTTGTAAATGACGAATCTAAGCACTCCACATTTTCACTACAGACACAGCTGACGATACTTTAACCACACGTGTGAACTTGTATTATGACGCTTTCTCGGTTTTCCAACGCCAAGAACGCTCGAGAAAGACAGAGACACAAGCACGCACCGATTCAACGCGCCTAATTCTCTAGTGCTGCGCGCGCAGCGGACCGATCATGTTTGAGTGGGAGAGAGACGCAAGGCATTCGCCGGTCCGGCGGGCCTCTCTCTTGTTCGGTGACTCATCGTAACAGAAATGAGCGGGCGTTACACTTTTTCATGAGTGACTCCGAGCCACAACCTAATTTAAGACGTTGTCACGTCAAAAAATACATTGCTAAAAACTAAACACTAAACTAGACTAAACAAGACATGAAATGAATTTAAAAGCTAAATGAAATACAGCTAATATCTAAGATCTAAAAAATTCTTCGACTGTATAAAACACTTTTTTACATAAAAATTGCCTAAGATTCCTCTTAAATACATTTATTGAACTGGTGGAGTTTACAATTGTGGGTATATGATTAAACACCTGTGGCCTGTATACCCTGGGCGATTTAAATTTAATGTTACCTTTTGAAAATGGTATAAAAAGTTTATTACAATATCTAGTATTTAAATTATGCATATATCACCACTCGTTTTAAACTGATGTAAGTTATTAAAAATAAAAAACACGTAATTCAAAAATGTATAGACACGCCAATGTTAAAATTTTATATTTTTTAAAATATTCTCTACAACTGGTTTGTCGGGAGACACCAGCGACACAACGCAATATTTTCTTTTGTATCACGAAAATACCATTTGCATAACCAGACATACCCCAAAAACATATCCCGTATCTTAATCTGTACTCCACGAGTGCATTATATATCATAATTAGCTGATTTTCCGTCAAAACATATTTTAAATTTCTAATTAGATAGTTAATGGAATTCAACTTCGAAACAACCGATCCACAATGCAACTTCCAATCAAAACTTTCGTCAATCGTTATTCCCAAAAACTTGCCTGACAACACTGTAGCTATTTGCATGTTGTTAAAAATAAACTAAAGATTTTCCAGGTATTTCTGGGATCTATGTTGTAGGATTACGTTGGATTTATTAGATAGAATAATTGACATATCATCCGCATATATAGTGAAATTTACCGCTCTGTCCACTTGTACGATGTCGTTAATGTAGACTACAAAGAGAATTGGTCCTATTATATATCCTTGGGGAACACCCATGTTTGTAGTAACAAGACTAGATCTACAACTGCAGGCTCACATATTGTTGTCTATTGTTTAGAAATGACATAATCCACTGTAAAGAATTTCCTGTAATACCTAACTGTTTTAGTTTTTTAAATAATATTTTATGGTTGACACAGTCAAATGTCCTACTAAGATCACAAAATATTCCAATAGGACATTCTCTATAACAACAGATAGAGAAAATTATGAACAAAACTCACTACCAGGATGTTCTGACGAGAACTTACTACCGGAACATCGGAACCAGAATGTTTCTTCTATTGAAGGTTTATCAAAAATCACTGATCAGAAATCAACATCATCGTCAGTCCTAAACATCTCGGTCAAAGATATTTGTCCTCCTTCTTTAGCTGGAGTTCTGAAGTAACTTAGAAAAGGGCTAGAAAACGGGTTAAAACAGAATATTTAAATTCAACGCCAGAAATTGATAATATAAAACAAAAAAAAAGCAGAAAAAGAAGCAAAAAAAAAGAAAACAGGACGCAAGAAAAGTAAAAAGGCAAGTTCGTGTTTCAACTACAAATAGTTCTGAAGACGATTGTGAATCTTCTTTTGATGAAAACGACGCGGACTGGCATTTACTGTAACAAACTATTTTCGCATTCACGATCCAAAGAAAAATGAATTCGTTGTCAATTGTGTAAGAATTGGTGTCACAATAAATGCAGATGTAAATCCTGGACGTAAACAATTTGTGAGTGAATTGTGCATGTAACTTTTTTCTTAAAAATACCTATTTCTAATATTAGGTATTTATCCTTTAGAATATCTTTTGGTTTAATAAAATAATTTGGTATTTACTTATTATACAAAATGCAACGGATCCATCACGGGCCTATCAAAGGGTCCAACATGAGCGCGTATATGCCCATGATGGACCCTTAACAGGATTTTAGTAAACTATGAATACTTTTGTCATCTTAATTTTTATCCAAATTTGAAACATTTGCATATTATAAAATAACAAGACGTTATGTGGTCATATTTAAAGCCTGCTAAGTAAATAATTAAAATTATTATGGAGCTTTTTCCTTAAGGGGTTCATCATAGGCACATTTCCCCTACAGTATTTATATATAAAAAAAATATTTTGCCCAAAATTCTAATATACTCTTTAGTATCGGGCTAGTTTAGAAATTCTAGGCAACTGTAAATACGTATTTCTGGCTAGTTAGTAATTACAGTACGGTGCAGCCATGTTAGAAAAGATCTTTTCTAACAGTGTTACAGAAATCGAAAAATGTAATATTAGAAAGGGTAATCTACTTAAAGCAACAAAGAAGTGATAATATCCCTTGCCTACAAGAAACATCTTGTATAATTGACTCAAAGAACTTAAGCTGATTTTCTTTCTGTTTGATCAGAATAATACGCGAAAACCAGTGCGAAACAACTAAGAAAAATGGTATAAAATCTATTTACCATTTGGACATTTAGCCTTAAGTCCACAAGCATAAGTCCACAAGTTTAGAGCATAAGTCCACAAAAGGCAATTCGTTTTTATAGTCTTTCGCAATTGAAATTCGAAATTATTGATAACCATCATTGTTCGTTCGCGTTTGCTCAGAACGTAATCAATGAGCAGTCCACCATCCTTGTTGAAGGAACAAGGACACATAAAGAGAAATTTTTTTTGCATAGATTTAGATAGTTATCAATAGAATTTTGAGGAATTCCTAAATAAAAACCAATGAATTGGATTTGCCTTTCATACATCTAGATTTGGATTATTCTGTTAAATTACCAAACCTTAACGGTTTGCAAGGGTTTTATGGTTTATACCTGCCACGGGGTGCAGGTAGGCTAGCGATGAGTTTTCAACTCTCCAGGTCTATTTTAAAATCCCTAGTTTTATAGCGGTGATTAGTTTGTACTATGTACCAGGGCATTTATGCTAATTGGTGATGACTAGTAGGTACCCGTTTTTCAACACCTTTGTACAGGTGGTCGTATCGACTTAGGTTTTCCGATCCTTGACTTTTTCGTTTAATTTTAATAATAACTGCTATATCTTTATTTATTTCTTTCAGTTTATTTATGCCTTCTTGAATTTTTTCAAAAATCATTTTCTTTTTCCGTAGCATTATTTCGTCGTTGTGTATAAGTGCTGTTGTCCAGGACTGGTTTTTAGACTTTGTACCCTTTCGGATTTTTTACAAGTATCGAAGAGTTATCCCAATTCCTTAACTCCCCGACTTGGAAGGTCAGTGTTTGATCTTGAATTATTTCTTCTCCTAAACGTTTGATTTCCCTGCAGCTTAAAAGTATCGACTACCCTCATATAAATATAATATACCTATATTAAGTCAATTGTAACTTTTTAGGTTTCCATTTGATATGTTTTGACGATTTAGTTTTTAGCGATTATTTGTTTTATAAATTTGTATAGGACATGATTTGGATATTTCTTTATACTGTAGATTGGGTTGCCTAACCTGAAGATGAGAAATTTAATGGTTAAATACTAACTGAATGATTTTTTATTACATTAAAATTCGTCATTTAAGTTGAATTAAATCTTATAATGTATATTAAATAAATTGTAAATTTTTAGAATTCTGTTTTATATTTTTTGACGATTTACTTTTTATCGGTTATTTGTTTTATAAATCCACAGGTTTTGGATAATACTCTATAATGTAGATTGGGTTGCATAACCTGAAGATGAGAAATTTAATGGTTGAATACACTGAATTATTTTTTATTGCATTAAACTTCGTCATTTAAGTTGAATTAAGTTTTATAATTAACTAATATTTATTTTTCTTTACATAAAGGGCATGTGCCCGGATCAACAATTAAAGAACACAATATTCATAATTGAGTAAGGAGATACATTTCTAGACAAATAAGTGGCACTTATTACAAACTGATTTTTATCATTTATAGATAAATGATATTTTATGATTTTAGAGGACAATGAGGCAGAGAAGAACGACAATAGATAGATACAAAAACTTAAGGAAAGAGGAAAAACCCATACACTGAAAAAAGAAACGAGACTCGGAAAATGACATACTAGAACGGCTCGAAAGCCATATGAGTTACGGAGCAACAAGAAAGTTCTATCATCAAATAAATATTATTAGAAAAGAATTCAAACCGAGAATGAACTATTGTAATGATAAGGAAGGTAACTTACCTACCAACAAAGAGTACCTATATCCATTAACCAGATCTTTACACTACGACAGATCCTCGAAAAAGCGCAAGAGTTTAACATAGATATGTATCATATTTTTGTCGATTTTAAAGCGGCATATGAGTGTCTTAAGACTAAGTATTTACAACGCTATGAATGAGTTAGGAATTCCATAAAAACTCATATGTTTGATAAAAGTGACAATGGTGCTATCAGCAATAAAAATTCAAAACGACTCGTCAACCCCATTTGAAATATATAGGGGGTTAAGGCAGGGAGATACGCTGGCGTGTCAGCTTTTTAATGTCGCCTTAGAAAAAGTTGTACGAGACGCTAATTTTGATAACAGGGGAACAAGATTTAATAGATCAGTCCAAATTCGAGCATATGCAAGATACAGGGCGATAACTGCGGAAATCCTAACCGAGCTAGTAGCAGTAGCAGAACGAATGGGGTTACATATAAATCAAAATAAAACCAAATCCATGGCGACTAACACAAACACTAGAGCTGGAAATGTTGACGCAGATTTAATCATCAATGACCAAAATTTGACTCACATATGGACATATGGACCGAAGAGAAAATGTAGCAGGCTTTAAATGCTGTTAGAAATGGAATGTCCGTCAACCAGGCTTAAAACGAATTCCGGATACCCAGGAGGACCCTTACGAAACCATTTGACAACAGGTATCTCAACTAAAACATTAGGTAGAAATCAATTTTATCATCTGGTCAAGAAATTGAACTTTGCTCAAGAATCTTTCGTCTTGCTAACGTTGGAATTCCTATTGCTAGCAAGATAATTGGAAGAAGTGTATTTTCCTTCTGCGAGGAAAACAATATTCCACATACTTTTAATCCAGTGAAACAAAAAGCTGGGCGTAAGTGGTTGAGATTATTTTTGGGTCTCCACCCTCATTTGGCTAGAGTTAAAATACAAAATTTAAACAAAGTGATTATCACTGATTATTTTGAGAAGTTGAAGGTAGTCACGGAGGAATTGGATGTTGCCGGAAAGCCTCAGAATATTTACAACATCGATGAAAAGGGCTGTCGTTTGACACTGCATCACCAACAGAAAGTTTTTGCCAAAAAAAGGGACAAAGAGAGTGCTTATAGTAGCACCAGAGCATGCTGAAAACTTGATAATCGTGTCAGTATTGTACTATTTAAGGGTCAGAGGCTCAAACCAGAATGGAAAGAAAATCTTCCTCCTGGAACCAAGGTAGTTATGACACCTAAAGGAAGTACGACACACGATGTTTTTGTGAAATGGATCGAACATTTTCAACAGTTTTGAGTTGGAGGTAAAAATACTTTGTTGATTTTTAATGGTGTTAAGTCTAATTTAGATGCAAACATCGTTAAAGCTGCTGAAAAGTACGACATTACTCTGTTTTGTCTGCCAAGCAATACAACCCATGAACTACAGGCTATGGATAAGTCTGTTTTCAAATATTTCGAATCGTTTTGGGATGATGAGATTCTTTTTTTTGGATGAATAATTCTGAACGCTCGATAAGACGCACAGTCTTTGGATGAATATTTTCTGAAGTTTGGGCTAAGGCTATGATCCCAGTAAATATTATCTCCGGTTGCAAAGCTACCGTAATTTACACTTTCAATCCATCAGTGATTCCAGAGAGCGCTTATGTACCTTCATACCCAACCGAGCTTAAAAATGATGAAAATGAGCAAGAACCAAACATTTTCACAAATCAGAAGAAATTTTCAGAAATTGAACAAAGTACTTCTGCAGAATCGATGAATCAATCTTCAGCTAAAAGAATCAAAACCATTTAAAGCTATTTTGTTATTTTCTAATTCAACTGTGTCCTTTAAAAAAAAATTCGTGGCCTTATTTCTACCTTACTAAAATTATAAAAGAATAATAAAAATAAAAATTTTAGATATAAAAATTGTTCACACACAAAATATTTACTTTATAATGATTATTCTTAAAAGGTCGCAGAATAAATCCCACCATGATATATTGTTGTGGGTCTTTAATGATTTGCTGATTGAGCAGAGTGTGGATGTTCGATGTTCATGTCTATATGTGTTAATAACATAGCTGCAGCTATGTCATGTTCTCAGTTAATTCGAGAATGTTTATTGGGTTGTATCTTTTTCATACCTATCCTATGCTCCTATATATTGATGAGTTTTTAACTGTTAGCTGTTGGGACGCGCCGTGTTGAGTATGAGAACTTTCTACCAAGTATGTCCTACGTATGTGCGTATTGTACGTGTATTTAGCCGGAGTGTGTCTCTTGTTTAATCAACGAATCTACAGTTAACGACAAAGCTTCAGATCATATTTCATGTTTTTATTTGATCTGCGAATGTTTGTTTGGTTGTGTCGTATTCTTGCCTATCTTATGTTCCTATATATCTATAGTGAAAACTTCTTCATTAAATGTTTCATACATAGTGCACTGGAAAGCTCAGATTCACTGTCTCAGATTGGCACAGACAAACATTGTTTGATTTGGAAGTAATATAATTTTAGAGGTAAAGACTACTAGATAAAGAGTACTAGTTCCAATGTTGTTTTCTGCTTATGATGCATCTGAATCTGATGATCTGAATATATTCTCTACGTAGACATTGAATAGCAGGGAAGATAAAATACAGCTTTGGAGTACACCTTGTCTTATCGCTTGCATGTCTTGAGTTAACAGTGAGCTGTTGGTCTGTAGCTTTGTCAATTTAATCCAATATATATTTTGAATAATCCAGATATCTTTTTATGTTATAGAAATATTTTTGATAGTCTATAAATGTTAAAAGACATTTTTGAGAGATCAATTATGTACAGCATATTGCTTCCCTCTTATTCATTACGCGTATAAAACCAGAGGTGTACCGCTAACTTTTTCACGTTTTCTGTATATTTTTTAACGAAGAACTTTTAGAAATATTGTTAAGCGATGACGCAATATGCATATAAGTCGTTATTCTTTACAGAGCGTTGGCCTTTTTTAGTAAAGCTGTAAACGTAGATTTGATCCACGCAAATGCCTCTAATAGCCCCTAACGTTCGGGCTCCATTAATTTTAACATCTCCACATAAACACTATCTTCCTCTTCGTTTTTTAACAATTTTGAGTGCATTCTACTTCAGATACCAGTTCTGGTAATTCTAAAAAGTTGCTGGAGTTATTTAAATTTAGAACAGCTTATCGGTCATCTAACTCGGCAATAAATACTCTTAATGGTTAGATTTTCTTTCATACAGAACTGTATCAAACCTTTTTCCCGTTTATATTCCTTTCATCTAGACAAAAGCAATTTGAGGCACCTATCAAAATTTATGTATTTTCTGTAATTATAAGTAATCGAAGTACTTTTTTAATTACTCCATAAAATCATCAAACCCTTGATCTGCTTTGTTTGCTGTGGAGTAGTGTTGCCCAAAATCGGTCTTGGTCTTGCAGTCTTGGTCTTGTTCTTGCGTTTTTGCAAGACCAAGACCAAGACCAAGACCGCCTAATTTTAGCAAGACCAAGACCAAAACTCACCGTGCAAGATTTAAGCAAGAACAAGACTAAGCCTGCGAGACTCTTGCGTCTTGCAGTTAGGACTGAGTGTGGTTTTAGCGAGTATAGTAGTTCGGATATATGCTTAAAGACTCTATGAGACGCAAAAAAATATGTAATAAAAATTTGAAAAATTGAACTTATGCGCATCATGAACAATACCATAGACATACATACCGAATCAAAATATTCATTAAAAAACACATTTGACACGTGGTCAGAGGTCATAATTACAATGTAAAAATAAAATATTTAAAATATTTTACCCTAGCTAATAAAAAATATAATTGTTACGGACACCCACTTAATAATTCAATTTAGTCAGGAGGAATCTAAATAAACAAATCTTATCGGCCCAAGACTAATTGTTTCTGCTGAGTGTGCGATGAGATCATTCGGTTAAACAAACTTTGCTGAAAAAGTGTGGCTAATATTCAAAAGTACCGAGACAAATTAATAACAGATAATGTTAGTAATGAAGTATTTAGAATAACGAGACAAATTAATAACAGATAATATTAGTAATGAAGTATTTAGAATAACGAAGTAACGATATATAATTCTCGGTTCGTTATTAGATACTTAGGGTATTGGATAGTAACGAACACAAAGTAACTAGTCGTATAGTAGTTACTTTTTCACTATCACTTAACTTTATTCCCAATTGAGCTTTCCATTGAGCTTTCCATTGAGTCTAATGTAATAATTGTTTTTCATCTAATCCTTGTTGTTCCCGGAGTGACAAGTTTACAATTTGACATGAATGAGGGACAAAGATTCAAATAGTTCTAGTCGGAGTAGTGAGCGTTGGAGTTATAGATCTAAAAGACCTAAAAGCAAATTTGATTAGTTTTTCGAAATAATGTATGCATCCCAAATTGCTTTGTGTAAATTGTACATACGTAGAAACGATGAAATGAAAATGTACAACAGAAACACGTCAGGTTTAAGGAAGCATCTAATATCTTTTCAAAAAAAGGAATTACAAATATTTCTTCCCGAAAAACCAAAATTCGGTGGAGATATCACAAGCTTTTTAATAACCTCTAGAAAAGGTGGACATATAAAAAAATATGGTTATTACCTTATTACCAATTACATATATCATGTACCTACTACTTTATTTTGGTAAATTAATGTATTTATTAAGTAGGATCTCCTTAATTTAAAATAACTTCCATTGCCATTGCTTTTTTAACTATTCTTTATTTTTTCAAGTTAGTTTTTTACATAAAAGTAGAGATAAGATTGGTAAAAACATTTATTTTGCTTTAATAAGTGGATTATAGTTTGTTATCTTACCACCCAAAAAATCTGTGCCCTTGATACATGTATGTGGATTTTTTGCCCATCATGTCCATCAATCCCTTTCTAGGCAGATAATGTTCTTTCAAACACAGGCATGCTTATGTCATTAATTTGTTTTTTTTTGTTTTAACCATGTTTTAGCACATGTAAGCTTAGTAAATGCAAACATTTATTAAGAAACAGATTGACTTCCGTGGGGCATGGTAGATAGTTAGAGATTTGAGTTAGTTAGAGCATAGGCACGGATCGCTTAGATCGTCGCTTCAAACCCCACCCGGTGTCAGTTGTTTAGACAGACATTTATTAATTTGGTTAGTCTTTATCATGGCTATGTTAATTCAAGCTTAAAATGTACTTACTCTGTTACGTTGCTCTAAGATCTAAAGTAACGTTTAATAAATAGCAATATGCTATTTAATGGTTAAATGCAAGACTTGCAAGACTCTTGCTGCAAGACCAAGACCAAGACCAAGACCGGGAGTGCAATACCAAGACCAAGACCAAGACCAAGTGTATTGGCGCAAGACCAAGACCAAGACTGTCTAAGTCTCGTCTTGTTCTTGCATTTGGGCAACACTACTGTGGAGGCATATATTTGAATGATGTTAACGTAAAATGGTTAACATATCAGTATCACGACGATTCGTTTTAAGGGAGTTATTAAGTTTATTACTAATTTCTATATTTTGTCTTTTATTATTATTCCGGCGTCTTTTCTGTGCTGTAGATCGTTGTTTGTAGATCGTGAATACTAGAACTTTGTGTCTTCTTGTGGACATATTCCGTTTCATTTCCTATATCTATTTTTACTTTACTTTACTTTCGTTTCGACATTTCTATTTCTTGATTATTTCGTTCCACTGATTTCTATAATATCAATATTTAGCTATTTCATTTCCTTGACTGTAATATCAAATACTTTTTGTTTTCCCAACTTACAAGTTTAGCAGCTCTTGACGTTGAGCTTGACCGCTATTTCAAGTCATCTTCTCTAGGTGAGATGACGCCGTGCTTCATTACTATGCCTAAAGGCCAGAGCCTTCACTTCCGCCATTGCCACCGAACCAAACATCTTCTTCTACTACGCCTAACCTAACCTAACCTAACCTAACCTAATTATGATCCTACCCTTATCTTATACTAATCATTTATTACTTACCTCAATATGAGGTATTTCCTTCATATCACAGATAGATTGCACCGTGTTTGAATTATCTTCAGACATTGGCCCAAAAATTCCAACCACTCCTTCTTGTAGAAGAGAACATGTGGCTCTGGCTGCAAGGTAAGGGTTATCCTTAGGAATGTGTTTGACTATTAAATCCAAATCGATATTCTCATCGTTTCTGTTAATTTCCTTGACGGCTTCTTTAAGAGCGGCTTCTTGGTTGGTGTTGACTTCATCAAATATTGCACCTAAGATCAAAAATAAATTTTTAGTGTCTTGTATATTGTAGATTCCGTAGAATTCGTTTGGTCTTATAGACCTTTCCACACTATGACCTGAAATATTTCTTTATGTAAACCCTACAAATAAGTTTTAATTAAAAAATATATAGAAGATTACACCGACTATAGAGTTTCTTTTGCTTTTTTTCTGTGAAACTTGGTCCTTTAGCCAGAACTAAGAAAAATCGTAGAGCACAAAACCTATAGAGGACTTATAGAGGAAAAAACTTGGTCACTTGCTTAACTACAAGGTTTAAAGGTTAAAGAATTTTATCTATGTATGAATAAAATTAGAAAAAAAAAATTTAGATCATATTCGCAAAGTTAACAAAAACCTAAAGCACTAAAAATATAAATAAAGTCCAATTAAGTAAGAAACTAATAAACGAGAAACTGTAACAAAGAGCAGGTAATAGTGTTAAAATGGGCATAAAGATATAATAGGATATTTCAAAAACATTGATGTTTTACAAGACTGCTATGGTATGGTTAGCTCTGACACTGATTACATGAAATTTGGGTCAGACATAAGTCTTACTATGTAAACAGTGAAAAATTTATATCAGCGATATAAGCAGCGTTTATTTGAAAAATAACACATGTCCTTTTTTGCAAATTTGACTTTATATATTGTTCGTATAGAATAGTAGTTTCTTTATCGATATCACACATTCAGTTGTGTAAAAATCCCAGATGTCCAGAGTAAACTACATAGAAAATTTGGATGGTTTTAGAAAAACAACAGATGTCCATGCGGTCTGTTGTAAAAGCAACACTTGTTTGACCTTAGTCAACGGTCATAGCTAAGCGTGAATGATTTTTCTATAAAATTATCAGTTGTGTGCGTTCTTTGTTAATAACAGCTGATGTTTGTTTCTTTTGTATTAGAAAAATAGTTCAGCATGGCGGAAACTGTTCAACACAATACCTCTAATATTATAGATCTTACATACATTTGTGAAATTCGAACTACAGATCAACCACGAAAACGGAAAAGAAAACTTTATCGGAGGGAAACCATAAAGCAAGCTAACATAGAGTTCACAAAACGCATAAACGTGATGAGCCCAAACAACAGAAATGACTGTAGATATGTTTTTCGATAATAACAAGTTGTTTTAATGCTTATGACTTCAATCTTGGTTGTAGGTGTAAACGTTACCGATGCTTCTATGTAAACGTATGTAAAATATAGGAACAACGTTCTGACTTACTGAATATTTTTAATAATATGAAGACCAAAGATAAGCAGGATTCATATTTATCAAGACTTATTAGCGTTACTCTTGTCCAGAGACGAGCAGTCGTATTTCACAAGCTACTTCTTCTTCTTCTAGTTCCATGACCGTTATCGATCGTTGGATATCATGTTGGCTACCATATTCGCTATCGTGACTTTATTGACAGCCCCTCTAAATAACGATGTAGTTGATTTTCCATACCATTGCCTTAGATTTTTCAGCCATGATGTTCTTCTTCTACCAGGACCACGATTACCTTGGATCTTTCCCTGAATGATCAGATGTACGAGTAAAAGATCATATTTTTCAGGGTGTCTCATAATGTGGCCGAAGTATTCCAGCTTGCGTTTCTTTATTATATTGACCAGTTGTGTTGTTTGGTTCAGCCGTCTAAGGACCTCCTCATTTCTAACTCTGTCGAGCTTATTTTCAATAGTCGTTTGTACACCCACATCTCAAAGGCTGTCAAGCGTCTAAGGATAGCCTCATTTAGAATCCACGCTTCCACTCTATACAGCAGGACAGGAAAGATGTAGCAAGATGTCATTCAAACTCTAAGGTCAATGCTAAGATCGTGACTGCAAAGTACGTTTCTCATTTTTACAAAGGCAGCTCGGGCTTGTTTTATTCGGCTTTTATTTTCTGCGGTTGGATCCCAGCTCTCATTGATATTACTGCCGAGATACACGAGTTTCTCTACTCTGTCCAGTGTGGCATCTCCGACTTTTATACCGTCATCCTGTATATAATTTTGTTTGGTAACTACCATATATTTAGTTTTCTTAACGTTGAATTTTAATCCATACTGATCACAAGTCTGTTTTATTTTGTTCATTAGATTTTGAAGGTCTTCTCCGCAATTGACATGCACTAAGGCATCGTCGGCATATCTAATATATTTGACGGTTACTCCATTCACAATAATACCTTCGGTTGTCTCCATTAAGGCTTCCTTAAATATTTCCTCCGAATATAAGTTAAAAAGTAAAGGCGACAATATACAGCCTTGTCTCACTCCTCTTTTTATATTTATCTCATCCGACAGTTCTTGTTCAACCTTTATTCTTGCCACTTGATGCCAGTATAGATTTGTAATTATTCGTAGATCTTTATCGTCCAATCCAGCTGTTTCCAATTTTTTTAGCATTTTGTTATGTCGGACTTTGTCAAAAGCCTTTTCAAAATCGATTGCACAAATGTACACTTTTGATTTATATCTCTGCATCTCTGTTCTAGCACCTGTATACTAAACAAGACTTCTCTTGTACCCAAGCCACTTCTAAACCCTAATTGAGTATTGCTAATTCTGTCCTCTAACAGCGTGTAAATTCTGCTGTGTATTATTCGCAGGAAGATCTTCAAAACGTGACTCATCAGACTTATTGTCCGATAATCACCGCATGTCTTTGGACGATGTTTCTTAGGTATTGTGACAAATCGTCACAACGACTTTAACCAATCAGTGGGTAATATCCCAGTGTCATAAATTCTGTTAAAGAGATTACACAGAGCTTTAATTTCATTTTCTCCCAAAAATTTTAGTATTTCAGCACTTACTTCATCGGGGTCAAGTGCTTTTTCATTTTTTGCCGTTTGTTTTTTGAACGTGTAACCTCACTTTCTGTTATAGATGGACCTCATATAGCAATCGGTGTAAAAATGTTCTACTCTCTCATCTTCAAATAATTTAGAAATGTAGTTTTCCCATTCTTTTAACTGTTCATTGATGTCCTATATTCTGTGTCCATTTCTTTCTTCTAAACTTTGGGATACTTGTTTCCGTTTCTTTCCAGCGACCTCTTTTAATTTCTTGTGCAGATGAAATGTATCGTGTTTCTTTTCATATTGTTCAATTTCATTACATTATTTACTATGAAATTGTGTTTTCGCGTGTCTTATCTTCTGCCTGAATATTGGGTTGATCCTCTTGTATTCGTTTTTATCTTTATTTCTGACTTCTCTTCTTTGATCCATAAGTCTCAGTATTTCTTCTGTCATCCACCCTTGTTTTTTTCTTGCTTTTAGCATACTCAATTTTGTTTCTTGAACAGTCTTTAAGATGTCTTTAATTCTCGTCCAGTTTTCCTCAATACTTTCCTCTTTGCTTGATGTTAACTTCATTTTTTGTTCTAATATACTAGTTATTTCTTGTTTTACAGTATCATTTAACATCTTTTCTCTATCAATAGTAACTGATTGCTTATTCGTCCTTGCAACTCTTTTTAATCTCAGACTTACTTTTCCTACTAAAATATTGTGATCTGTTGGTACATCTGCGCCTGGATATGTTTTTACTGCTAATACTGAATTTCTGTATCTCTTATTTATAAATATGAAGTCTATTTGGTTACGAACAACTCGTTCAGGTGTATCTGCTGGTGATTTCCACGTGTAAAGACGACGCTTTGGAAGTTTGAAAATTGTGTTTGTTATTACTAATTGCTTTTCTACGCAAAAAGATGCCAACATATCTCCTCTTTCATTTCGTATGCCCAGACCATATTTTCCTATGATATCTTCCTGTTCACCTTCACCAATCTTTTCATTAAAATCTCCCATGTTAATATTAAGATCGTGTTTCTTTGTAGGTGCTAATACTTTTTCTAAATCATGATAGAATTTTTCAATTTTCTCTTGTTAATAGTCTTGTGTAGGTGCATATACTTGTAATATGTTCACATTGATTGTTGTTGATTGTATTTGTATCATCAGTATCCTGCCTGAGAATAGGACGACGTTTTTTACAGCTTTATCTGTTTCCTTTGACACCTTTATTGCTACACCATTTTTGTGTTTTGAGCTGTCTTCTCCTGAATCGTATACAATGTGATCATCTTCAGTTACTTTTCCAGACCCTGGCCATCTCATTTCACTTATTCCAAGGATACTTATATTTAGACGCTTCATTTCTTTAATGGTGTTGTGAATTTTTCCTGGTTCGTACATGCTTCTTACATTCCATGTACCTATTTTTCTTTCTTTAGAAAATGTGTTCATGTTTCAAGCTTTTCGGGAGATTCTTAGCACCCCTGCTTCATTTAAGGAGCTCCCGTACTCGGGGCCGTTGTATTTATCAGCCATTTCCATGATTTTTTCTTGGGAAAATTAGGCTCTAGGTGGTTTCCCGTTGCCTTCCTAGAGTGTGTAATAGATCATAATAATAATAATTTCACAAGCTGCTTTACCTAACTACAGCACTACTAATGACAGTGGAAATGAAGATACCAACAAAGCTCGACATTAACAAGGTCCACCACATGTAGCTTCTTTTATATATAAAATTTGACTACCGGGAAAAGATGTAAGTATTTGTGCCAAAGCTCTTCGTAGTATTTTCGGTGTTACTAAAATGCAGATCCATCGAATTAGAAATAGTTTAGCAATGAGTGGATGCTCTCCAAAAGATACCCGGGGCAAGCATACAAATAGGCCTAAGAAGACAAACGCTGCTGATATAGAAAACATAATAGCTGACCTTTCTTCATTTAAAGACCGCCAAAGTCATTATACACGAAGACTGGACAAAAAGAAAATTTATCTACCATCAGAGTTAAATGTAAAAAATATGTACAGAGACTTTGAAGAACTTCACCCACAGTCCAAGGTTTCTTACTTTGTTTATTATAACTTATTTCAAACTCGATTTAACATATCTCTTTTTATCCCAGATATGACACTTGTACATTATGTGATGAAACTGAAGCCCAACTTAAATAATAATGTATCTGCAATAGCCTTTGACTTTATGCAAACTCTTCCGCTATCCAAATTGACTACAAATAAAGTTTTCTACAGTAAACAACTTTGATACTATATATTTGGTGTACAACATCGGAGGCAATGATGACCAATGACCATATGTATACCGATCACGAAGGAATGGCTAAACGTGGTCAAAATTAAGTAACTTCCATGATATTTCATTATCTAAAAGATTGGTAAAATGGATGAAATATGGTTTTTCTTTGATGGTTGCCCGAGTCAGAACAAAAACTACATCTTTATCCGCTCCATAGCACATTCATATTTACCTTGCGATAGTGACTTTAGTCTCATTTTTCGTGCAAAAAGTAGTTGTTGATTTTCCAGAAGAATGGGATAATCTTATTCGGTAGTCAAGGTCTAATTTTATCTTAATCTAGAAACAGACTCCGGGGAAACCAAGGATCACACTTCAGTCCTAGAACTATTTAGGCATAATAATAGCAGTGGTGGTAATATATATTTTGCTACCGATTTTTGTTTAAAATATCAATAAAAATATAAAAGCAACTTGTACATATAGTAAAAGTATAATTTAAAATAAATTGAAGCGGGGCAGTTTTTCTTGATTTGCCAAAATTTTAATTTTTGGACAAGCCCTGTTTTTTAAATAAACGATTCATATATTTCAACTATCACCAACTTTGTATCGACACATTTATAAAAATAGATTGATGTAATCACTTATTTAGACCGATCAAAAAACACAATGACTATAAAAAAATATATCAAGGATAAAAATTTGGGAATATGTAAATGAAAGTGTGTATTATCACAGAATACACTACCCAAAAAGAAGCGAAACGAAGGGCTTTTTCGCAATCCGAATTTCTGTGAGATCCGTCATGTTCTAAATAGTTTATCTGTCAACCTTTAAAAACTGAAGTTTGTTTACGTATTGAGAAGTGTTGTTTCGTGTGTGTTGTTTAATAGTAAAAAACAATACTGTTATACATATTTTTGTATATACATATCTTCTTCTTTTTCTAGTTCCATAACCGTTATCGATCTTGGGATATCATGTTGGCTACCATATTCGCTATCGTGACTTTATTGACAACAGCTCTAAATAACGGTTTAGTTGATTTTCCATACCATTGCATTAGATTTTTCAGCCATGATGTTCTTCTTCTACCAGGACCACGATTACCTTGGATCTTTTCCTGAATGATCAGATGTAAAAGATCATATTTTTCAGGGTGTCTCATAATGTGACCGAAGTATTCCAGCTTGCGTTTCTTTATTATATTGACCAGTTGTGTTGTTTGGTTCAGCCGTCTAAGGACCTCTTCATTTCTAACTCTGTCGACCCAGCTTATTTTCAGTAGTCGTCTGTATACCCACATCTCAAAGGCTGTCAAGCGTTTAAGGATAGCCTCAGTTAGAGTCCACGCTTCCACTCCATACAGCAGGACAGGAAAGATGTAGCAAGATGTCATTCGAACTCTAAGGTCAATGCTAAGATCGTGACTGCAAAGTACGTTTCTCATTTTTACAAAGGCAGCTCGGGCTTGTTCTATTCGGCTTTTAATTTCTGCGGTTGGATCCCAGCTCTCATTGATATTACTGCCGAGATACACGAGTTTCTCTACTCTGTCCAGTGTGGCATCTCCGACTTTTATACCGTCATCCTGTATATAATTTTGTTTGCTAACTATCATATATTTAGTTTTCTTAACGTTGATATACATATACATATCTTAATACCTTAAAAAAAGTATAATAATATAAAAAGTATAATATAATAGTAAAAAAATAATAATGCTGTAAGGGAGTTGTACGATGATATGACGAGTGTAATAAAGATTGGACAAAAAGTGACAAAAAAGATAAAAGTGACCAAAGGACTTCGCCAAGGCTGCTGCATTGCACCTACACTCTCTAAGATTTATATGGAGGGGGTTTTGGATATTTGGAAAAGAAAATGTGAACCTGTCCACCAAAAGAATGGGTGTTAAAATTGGAGACCATACACTGTACAGCTTGCATTTTGCTGATGACCAAGTAATACTTGCAGAAGATCAAGATGATATCCACTACATGTTACGAAAAATACATGAAGAATATACTAAGTGGGGCTTATCAATTAATCCATCAAAAACAGAGTACGTAGTAGTGGGAGGTGAAGGAAAGCACAGAACTAGGAAGCAAACAAATTCAAAATACTGATAACTATAAATATCTCGGTGTAAACATTACAAACAATGGTCGGAATGCAAAAGAAATAGCTACTAGAATTGGTCAAGGAAATTCAGCAATACGTCAACTGAATAGTATACTTTGAAATAACCACATCACCCGGAACACAAAAATTAGGATATACAAAAGTATCATAGAAAGCATTGCTACATATGGTTCAGAGCTTTGGGTAATAAATAAAAATGACGCATCCAAAATAAAAGCAATGGAAATGAATTATTGGAGAAGATGTTGCCAACTCACTAGAAGAGATAGAGTAAGGAATACTGAAATCAGAGAGCGTATGGGCATAGACATTGACGTCCTGGAAACTATAGAATGCAAAAGGCTGAAATGGTATGGCCATGTAGAAAGGATGAATGATCAACGATGGCCAAAGAGAATGTTACAGTGGATCCCCACCAACCGCAGGAAAAAGGGAAGACCAAGAAGATCGTGGAGACAAGAAGTAAAAGATGTAATGGAAGATAGGGGTCTACAAGTAGATGACTGGAACGAGCGCAAGCGTTGGAAGCTAGGTTGCGAGAAACGGCGGCAGCTGTAATAAACTCGTTATATATATATATATATATATATATATATATATATATATATATATATATATATATATATATATATATATATATATATATATAAAATAATAATACTGTTATACATATTTTGTATATACATATTATACATAGTTTAATACCTTAAAAAAATCGATAAAAAGTAATAGAAATGAATGATTTTCATCTCTATTTTGAAATTTACTCTCAATTGCAATTGCTTTTTATCGGGATTTTAACGTAGTAAAATACTTTTAGTGAGTTAATTTGTTTGTTAAAAAAAAAAACAAATCGATATTTTTGACTTAAGACCTTTTTACTTATCAGTACAGAAGTGATATATGGGTTATAATAAATTTTACAGAAAAACAAATTTTCAGAAAATTTTACAGATCTGTTTAAAAAACATTAGTTTTAATAATTACTTCGTTCCTCAGTGTAACTATAACTTTACCACTGTTTTGAACGACTTCCGTATTATTTTTCTTAGTGTACTAAGTAGTAGTATAGTACAATTGTCATTCTCCCTCCAAAATTTCTGTCCTACGAACATCAAAGATACCGACAAAGCTTTCGCTTCTTGTTGGGTGGTGTATTCTGTGGTATTATTAAATAAAAAGAGTTCACATTCCCCGTTTTTCAAAAATTTTAAAAATGTTACTATAATTATCTCTACTATCTGCAATACTCCTTGCAGATAGCAGAAAAGAGCTGAAAATTTTGGACATTATGGACAATATTGAAGATGGAACAATATACCTTAAAGAAAAAGATTTAGAGAAAGTACCCAGATATAATTACTTGAAATGTGAGCTAAATGAACAATGAGAACGCAGCCTTGAAATAAAACGACGCGACGCATTTAGAGAGCCAGAAGCGCCTTCAATCAGATGAAAGCAGGATTATTCATATTTCATTGAAAAAAATGGGAATTGAAATTAAAACTAGAGTATTGAGATGCTACGTATTCTCTACCTTTTCATATGGAGTTGAAGCCTGGACAATTACGAACACAACTGAAAAGTATCATGGACATAACACGTAACATACATGGAAACAATAAGAGAGATGAAAAAAGAAAAAGGAAGGAAAAGTGACCTACTTTGGTTATATACAAATAAATGAAAAATATAAGTTAATGCGATTGGTTATACAAGGGAAAGTGGAAGGAAAAAGAGATCGCCAATGTCCTTAAAGGATGAGGTACACGAAGAAGAAAATTGTTGTCATTGACAGTTTCTTTCACTCACTGAACTAATGAAAATTAAATATGCAGTCAACGGCACAAATTTAATAAATTATTTTAAAATACTAATAAATGTAATGAGCAAACATTTGTTTACTGTTTTGTTAATTTTTTTAAATCGTCAGAATACGAGCAAATTCTAATAGACCAACTGTTTTCATTGCGTTTATTACTTGTGTAGCATAATAAGCTTGTCACTATTCCAGAATCAGAATATCGTTGAAAAGGCCGTTGTACGAAGCTCACATTAAGATAAAATGAAAAATGAAATATTATGTGTGTATTTATAACCCAAATTTAAGTATGTACTCGAGAATGAACAGCTGTTGACCGTACACAACATGCAGGCAGGTAGTTTAAGTTTACGTTGGTTTGTAGTGTTTGTATCTCATTTGCATCTGCTAAAATTATTTTAATAAACGTTCAACACAATATTGCCAACATTTTAATATGTTTATGAATAAAGCGATATAATATAATGAACTTGAAACTACTTTTAAATAAACAGCTAATAATGATATGGAAACTTATTAAACTAATTAAAGAGAAGGAACAACGTTGACAAGCTATAAACAATATTCTAGAACACCCCTTCATACCTTAAAAAGTGAAAACCCCAATGTATGGAAAACAAAAAGCCAACGGATGAACACCAGGAATACTAGTTAAAAGTGACTTGGCTGTTCATATATTTAATTCACAAGGATCCAGTCATTCCTAGAAGATCAGAAGATATAAAGGGTAATGAAATTAAATATTTTCGTATATTGTAAAATGGAATCATCTGAATTGATAGATAGAAATAAACATTGATTCTTATATATACAACATATAAAATGGGATATAAATCGGTATAAGTGAAGTTAGGCGTCGAAAAGAAGATCAATTATACTTAAGTCTGGAAATATGTTCCATTTCAGAGGAAACAAAGATTCATCTGTTGGGGGAGTGGGTTTTTTAATCCATAAAAAATGGGTACCAAACATAATCACAATAAAAAGTATATGTACCAGAGTCATTTATCTTATTTTTAAATTAAACCCAAGATACAACCTTAAAATTATACAGGCCTACGCACCAACTACGAGCCACCCAGATGAGGAAGTTGATCAATTTTATGAAGATATCAGAGCAGCTATACAAACCTTAAAAACACATTACACATTGATAATTGGAGATTTTAACGCCAAATTGGGATTCAAACAAGATGATGCAGAATCTGCTATGGGAAACTTTGGATTTGGTGAGAGAAATGAGAGAGGTAACAGGCTTCTTGACTTCTTACATCAGGAAAATCTCTTTGTGATGAACTCATTCTTTGGAAAGAAACCCCAACGTAAGTGGACATGGAAGAGTCCGAACCAAAAAACAAAAAATGAGATTAATTTCATAATATCAAATCGGAAAGATATTGTTCAGGATGTAACAGTATTGAATAAATTTTCAACAGGGAGCGACCATAGACTAATTAGAGCAAAAACCACTTTTAACACTAAAGTTAAAAGAACAAAAATGATCCTCAAAAAGAAAAGTGGAAGGTGGCTGTTCCCAGAAGATATAACGCTTTACGAAGAAAATATTAAGACTAGTTTGGATACACACGACTTAGAGCATATCAGCATCAATGAAATGAACAATAATATTACTCAAATATTGAAAGAAGCTGAAAAGAAATATTGTCCTCGTCCTGAAAATAATAACAAAAACTTAAGCCACAACACAAAACATCTTCTAGACGAAAGAAGAAAACTTAGGGAAAATCAGGATCATAACCAAAATGAACTAAGAATTTTGAATAAGAAAATTAAAAAGGAAGTTAGAAAAGATCTGAGACGATACAATACGATGGAAATAACTAGAGTAATAGAAGAAAACAAAAGCTTGAAAGTACTCAGACAGAGCATGTTCATTGGAAGAAAAAACGTCCACAAATTAAGAAATGAACAGGGGCAAATCATTGAGGATAGTTCAAATTATGAACACGATAGAGAGTTTTTATAGACAACTATACAAAGAAGAACAATGTAACCGGGGTGGATCATTACCAAAGATAATCAATCAGGGATCTGAAATTTTATCAGACGTAACACCCAATGAAGTTCGAAGGTCAGGAGGCGATGAAATAGTGGCAGATGCCTTGAAAGTGGCTGGAAAAAGATTATGGCAGGTCCTTGCCAAACTATTCACTAGATGTTTGCAGGAAGCAATAACACCAACCCAGTGGTATAACGCAGAAATTATCATACTTCATAAAAAAGGGGATTCTACCGACCTCAGGAATTACAGGCCCATAAGTCTACATTCACATATTTATAAACTATTTACAAAAATAATTACGAAACGACTAGAAAATAAATTGGAATTTTATCAGCCCATAGAACAGGCGGGTTTTAGAAAAGGCTATGGAACGAACGATCACCTACTGGTAGTAATAAAAAATCTTATAGAAAATGCACTGAATATAATAAACCACTAGCTTTAATATTTGTCGACTATGAAAAGGCATTCGACACCGTAAATCAACAAAAAATGTTGGAAGCCTTGACAGAATGCCGAATTGACTATCGGTATATAAATATAATTAAACACATATACCAAAACGCAACAGCCAGTGTTAGAGTGGGTGATCGTCAAACCCAGAAATTCCCGATACAACGTGGAGTACGCCAGGGGGACACCATATCGCCGAAACTGTTCACTACGCTTTTGGAATATATATGTAAAAGGGCAAAACTGACCGACCAAGGCATAAACATAACTGGAGAAAAGCTTAGCCATCTAAGGTTTGCAGATGATATTGTACTAATAGCTGATAGGATAGATGAGGCCAAAGAACTTTTAAATCAGCTCTACCTTTCCTCGCTAGAAGGGGGATTGAAAATAAATATATCTAAAACCCAGATGATGATAAATCTTGTAGTCAGCGAAGATATATGCGTAGGAACAAGATCCATAGACCAGGTAATGGCCTATAAATACCTAGGTCATGGGATTCGCATAGGAAAAGATAACCAAACCGTTGAGCTTCTCCGTCGTATAAGACTGACTTGGGCAGCCTTCGGCAAGCTGAACTATATTTTCAAATTGTCTGATATACCAATATGACTTAAAAGAAAAACGTTTAATCAGTGTGTTTTGCCAGTGTTAACTTACGGTGCGGAAACGTTGACCATGACAAGGAGAACAGTTCAAAAGATCCGTGTGTGTCAAAGGGCGATGGAGCGTGCTATGTTAGGTGTTTCACTACGAGACAAGATCCCAAATCGCCAGCTACGACAAAGAACAGGAGTAGCTGATGCAGTAGAGAGAGTAGCAACACTGAAATGGAACTAGGCAGGTCACGTGGCTCGAATGACAGATAATAGATGGACAAAACGGATACTGGAATGGAGACCAAGAGATGATGCCTACCGAAGCAGAGGTCGTCCACCAACACGTTGGACTGACGATCTAAAACGTTGTTATAGGAATTAGATGCAAGAGGCACAAGATCGAAATAGATGGAAAATTATGAGGGAGATCTATGTCCAGCAGTAGATAAGCGAAGATTGAATGATGATGATGACTTATATATCTAGTAACACACGACATCCCTGGACGTACAAAATACGTGAAGTTTTGGTCCTAACGTCCATGGATTTGAAACGGATATACTTTAGACGTACGACGTGGGACGTGCTTCGGGTGGACTACATATGGACAATCTCTGGATGTCCGTACTAGGACGTTGTCTGGACGTCCGCATTAGTACGTTCTCTGGACGTCCGTACTCGGACGTTTTCTGGATATCCGACATTGGACGCCAGGATGTTTTATTAAGAATGCAAAAAGGAAAAGAGTTTTTAACCACAATAAAAACAGCCAAAATCGAATACCTCGGTTACATCATGAGGAGCAGCGAAATATATGGGTTGCTGCAATTAATTCTACACGGAAAAGTAGAAGGAACACGAATACCAGGAAGGCGAAGGATTTCCTGGCTCAAAAATCTACGTACGTAGTTCAACACATCAACCACAAATCTTTTCAGAGCAGCAGTTTGCAAAATACAGATTACCATGCTGGTCGCCAGCATTCAAAACAGATAGGCGCTACAGGATGAAGATGACATACCTATTTAAACAAATGGCACAGTTTAATTAATGCTTAAAGAAATAAAAGAACCCTTCAAAAAAAAAGAAAATATTCTGTACCATTTGCAACGTTACTTTCGAGTTTGGTTTAAGGATTTTTAGTTTATTAAAAATAAAGTTAAGTGTAAAATTAGTTATGTTTAAAATAGAACATTTTTTTTCTAAGCATCATCAACAGAGGACGGCTAAGATGGCTAAGCTAAACGTAGGGAATATTATGAAGAAGACAGAAAAGATTTGATTTCACGTACAAAGCGTCTATGTATCTGTTGATACGTATTTCGACTTAATAAGTCTCATCAGAACAGTTATTCATAGCCGTTCTTAACGTGAAAAATAATCTTCTCTGTCTTATTAGGAAGCAACAATAAAATGGCTTCGTTATGGACGCAATAGCGACATCTGATAGAAAAATCGGTAAGATAGTTTCGAAACAAATTCAGATTTCTGCTTTAATCTGGAGCCTTCTAAAAATTGCAAGGCACAGCCAGACGTTGATAAAGATGTTAATAGAGACATGGGGAATCTAAAATTTGCATTCCACGACATGTCTCCTCATGTCGAAACTATCTTACCGATTTTTCTATCAGATGTCGCTATTGCGTCCATAACGAAGCCATTTTATTGTTGCTTCCTAATAAGACAGAGAAGATTATTTTTCACGTTAAGAACGGCTATGAATAACTGTTCTGATGAGACTTATTAAGTCGAAATACGTATTAACAGATACATAGACGCTTTGTACGTGAAATCAAATCTTTTCTGTCTTCTTCATTTTATTCGGATCTACTCTGTATGAGTACAAGAAACACATTCGTTAAAGATTTCTGCTTAGTTGAGGAGACATGTAGCGGAATGCAAATTTTAGATTCCCCATGTCTCTATTAACATCTTTATCAACGTCTGGCTATGCCTTGCAATTTTTAGAAGGCTCCAGATTAAAGCAGAAATCTGAATTTGTTTCGAAACTATCTTACCGGTAGAGAATATTGTTGAAAATATTAACGAATCTAAACGTTACATCTCCTTCAAACCTTTACTGGACCACTCTCATTTAAAAGCTTTACAAAGCTTCTCTTTCAGTGAAACTGAAAAAGGGTCTAAACATGGTTGTAACCAGAATTCTGAAGAACTTTCTCGAGATGTTTTTCATATTTCTAATAAATAACGCAACTTTGCTTTGTCCTTTTAAAATACCACAAAATACATTAAATAAGTTATTAAAAATTTTTAACAAAGTTCCTGATCTTTCTCATTATTTTCCATCAGATGCCAGAACCCTTCTTGATTCACCAAGTTAAAGATGTTTTCCCTGGAAAATATTTCGGTTTTAAAATACTCTGATCCATATGACTCAAATTTTAATTTTTTTTTTTTTTTTTCACAAAAAAGCAATAGAAGTTTATATAAATTTTAATGAAATTTCACTGACAAAGAGTTCTAGTAGCCAGTTTTATCCTATTTTGTGTAATTTGTTTATAGATCCAAAAATTGTAGGTCATAAAGGCATTTACCATGGTTATGATAAACCACAAGATACAAATGAATGTCTGATTGATTTTTTAATAGACTCTGTTGTAGAATTTATAAATGTTGGTTTAATTTTTTATTTAAGCTCACAATAATAACTTAATTCTATTAAATAGTTTAAGCCAAAATAATTAGGCATGGATAATCAAGTTTGTGGGGTAGTTAGATTATATTGTTACATCTTGATTTATATTTTAGGTTAATGAGCTTCTGAAGAAACACATATAGCCACAATTTTTAAATATTTGTAACTTGTAAACATAAATGAATTTAGGATACATTTAAGAATTTATACTATCACTTAAGTGGCCACATACAGATGATGAATTATATCATTAACTGTGTCCTATATGTAATTTAGATGGCAAAATTTACCAACTTTACAAATGTTTATGTCTGGCTATGAGGTGGCTTTAAGAACTACCGCTAGAGATACGAGATGAATATTTGTCGTATTAGACATGGCCGTTTATTTTATTTATACACTGTTATTTTTGTTTTTTCATTCATTAAGAGAGATTCATTAAGACTATGGCACTTTGCACCTTGAAATTCCCGTATTTAAATTTATGCTTTTGAATGGTCAATTGTTCACAATAAGCAAAGTATAATTAAGTAACTCTAAAATTAATTTGTTCAATTTATGAATGTACATTTATTTTGCTTTTAGATGTTGTTTGGAAAAACTCCAAAACCAGTGCTGCCATGGGGACGGAAATTAAAAACTGGATAATGAAATGTCTGAAGAGAGCTAAAGAGAGGGCAGATTCTTTTATGAATGTTATGATTCTGAATAGTTAAATTGTGTGGTCGGCGGACAGAAAGTATTGATCATATCAAGTATTGGTATTTTTCATACTTACGATTTTAACTTTAAAACTCAAAAATTGACTGGTATGCATTTGTTCACCGACCACACAATTGTAAGAGAAATAATGTTGATATTTCAACTTGCCTGAAGTTTAATGATTCTGTTTTTAGTAAGCCGAAGTGATTGTTGATACTTTTGCCAATTTCTTTAGCAGTGTCCACAATCCTTCTTTCTTCTGTCCAGACAAGTGGAGTCAAATACCTGATATCATTTACAGCCACATTCACTTCTTACTTATTAAAATTTGTGATATTCTAGCATGCTTACACGATCTTAATATCAATAAAGGTCTTGCTCCAGATAGAATATCCTAACTTATTTTTAAGGAATTATGCATTCTCTTTATGTAGACCAGTATGGCTTATTTTTAATAAATCTCAGACCGAGGGTCACTTTTCATCACAATTTATTGATTGATTGCATCATTAAATGATTGATTTCTAATTAACATTACAATTCTTTTTGCTAGTCCTAAAATTTTTGAGGCTTTACTGACTAATTTTTTGACAGTTAATCTGAAGAATAAGCTTCATATTGGTTATAGTTTATTTTTATGAACGAGAGAGTAATTAGCATAATTTTAACTGGTAGCTCCGACCACTCCATGGGCGTGCTCAAGATTAATTGAAAAATTACTTTGAATAATTGTAAAAAATAAATGAATTATTTCAGTGTTATAAAGTGTTATGTGTATGTAAACAAAAGTGACCTCTTTTATCACACACTATATTAGAACTGACTGGCCTACATTAAAAAGGGTTTTAAAAAATTCACATTTTTTTTAATTTTTAAAAATTACAAAAGAGAAAAAGAGTTTTTAAAACCGTCTAAGGTATGTTAAATAGATGAATAAAAATATTAATATAAAACTTACAGCTACTTGTTACAAATCCAAATCAGATTCAGAAGATGAACTTTCAGAACCAAGATTGATAATAACTGGCTCGATTATTTTATCAGTAATATTGTCCAGCTTCCACATTTTTTCCTCTTCTTTAATAGTGTGATTTACTGCCTTTTCCCAGTTTTCAGGTTTTACATTATTTACGGCCTCCAAAAACAACTGTTTAACATCATGAATTTTAAAAGTGGTATTTTTTCTTGAAACTTCACTCTTTATCTGTGTCCATACCAGTTCAATCGGGTTTAATTCACAATGATATGGTGGGGATCTAAGTACTGTCATTCCACGATTTTTGGCAATTTCATCAATTTCGTATTTTTTAAAGTTTTCTTTATGAAGGGCACACAACGAATAAAGTTCCTTTCTTATAGATCCGGGATGATACGTAATATTTTTTGAACTCAGCCAATTCTGCAAGTCTTTTTTTAACTACTTGGTTGTGGGCAGTCCTTCTATAAGTCTGGAGTGATAACTTGCATTATCCATTACTATTACACAGTTCTTAGGAAGAAGATCTATCATTTGTTCGAACCATTCTTGAAAGACATCAGCGTTCATGTCTTCATGGTAGTCACCGGTACGAGTTGATTCAAAAGTTAATAAACCACCTTCAACAAAACCGTCTGAACTGCCAATGTGTACTATTATCAGCCTGCGTCCCTTTCCTGATGGTGGGTTTAAACCAGTAGATAAGTTATTTACAAAAGCGTGCCTTTGACTTGTAACAGTTTCATCCTGCCAAAATTTATTTGGTGTATGACCCTCGTTGATCCCTGTTTCATCAAGATAAAATATTTTTCTTTTTTGGTTTCTCATTTCCTTTATGGTTCTTAGAAAATGTCTTCTTCATATGACAATATCGCTTCTTTCTAATAAAATAGACTTTCTGGGATTCTTTTTCAAGCGGAAGCCTATTTCTTTTAAAAGTTTCCATAACGTACTTCGACTCATTTCTGGGTAATCCTTATCATCTCGAACTGAGACAAGAACTTTATCCAATGTTGGAAATTCTTGTCTAAAGAAGAATTCATGCACTTTCCGTCGAAGTCCTTCTTTAAAATGATATTCTATTTGAAATTTTGGTTTCCCTGGAGCATTACGTGGCATTTGAAAACTACCACATTTCTCTTCTTTAATAACTCTGTAAATCGTAGATTTCCCAACACCAAGTGTACTGCTAACTAACTTAACGGTCTCATCAACACTTTCACATAAACGTTTGTCTGTAAATGATTTAAAACAATTAAATATTAATGTTTTTTCATTAACTGTTAGAGGACCAATTTTTCGGCGTTTACACGGCACTTCCAAATTTTCCATAACACTAGTATACACAATAAACTGCACCTTGCAACTGAAGTACCTACTTTTAGTGAACTGTTAAGAATTTTGAATACGCCACTTGGACCTTCCTACAAAATGGAAAAACCCACTATCACATTTTCTGTGGAATAAGTTTAGAAGGTAATTATCTAGTCAATTACTGTCGTAGATTCCTGGAATTTAAGAATTAAATGTTTGATTGTTGAAACCCTTACTTCGTGGAATGCACTCATTTCAGATAAAATAAAACGTTTTATTTTATCTAAAGAATTAAACTTTATTTTGCAAATAGGTAGGTACTTATTAAACTTTTATTGGTTATATATAACCAATAAAATAAACATCTTACATTTCTTGCAAATTCATTAGTACCTGTTAACCTCCATCACTCCGACACTGGCAACCTTATTTAGGGATTAGCAACACTCACAACTATTGTATTCTATTCTGCTCCAACCTTTATACCTGGTGGTCATACTCAAATTTAAAATTGTTTTCCTATATACTTCTGTAAACTTGTTGACAAATATCTGTTTTTCATTGAGTCACCCATATCAACAGTTTAGGGATTTGCATACATAATTTATTGTTTTATTACTCTCTCATACATAAAAATACACTATAGCATGGTTTCTTGCCTGGTCATTCAACTTTTAATAATCTACTAGTTTACCCAAATTACATTATAAGTACAATAAAAATCATTTCTCATGTTGATTCCATTTATATTGACTAAAGTGTATTTGACAAGGTAGAATTTTCTTTAACTGAATACTTTTCTAGCTCTGTAGGACCCATTTGGGACCTATTCTCTTCACAGTTTTTGTTGATAATGCTATCAGATCCTTGACTGACTGTGAAATCTTTACATATGCAGATGATAAAACAAATTTTTTTCATATTATTCTAGATCTAGGTGTGGTTTTTAAGGAAAATATGTCCTTTAAGATCTCATATGCAACAAGTCTACGAAACAGCTTGATTTCATTAAGGGTCATACCAGAAATTTTCGTAGGATTGTATGTCTAAGAACTATAATTTTCTCTTGTCCGTTCCCAACTTAAAAATTCAACTATGATCTGGTTTCGCTACTCAAGCATGTATTGAAAAGTTAGAGAGAGTTCTTCAATCTAGATTCTCTCCTTACCGGAAGAGTTATCTTTGAATTAATTTTTTTTAAGCTTGTTAATGAAATAATCCAATCTCCTGAATTGCTTTAACTAATTTGTTTTCATATTCCTCCTCGTTCACTACGTCAGCATTCACATTTCCATGTTCCTCATCGTAAAACTAATTGAGGTTCAAATATAGGTATGGTCTGATTTTTTATGCATACGTCAGTTACCTTATGAGATAGATTTGTTTAACTTATGTATCAATAATTTTAGATAGTATTTGAAGTACTGAATCAAAATGCAAATTGATACTTTGTATAAATAAATGCGTACAATCGTATAATGTTGCATTTTTGCATAATTTTCACAGTGGGTTTTTTTATTTATGGAAACGAATATAAATAAATAAATGTGTAATATCTAATGGAATATATAATAATAAATGTAAATTTCTTTAAATATTAATTTTTTATTTATTTAACAAAGACCGTTATATTCCGTTTTAGTGACAAGACATCTGTATCTTTTGTATTATCATAGAAAGTGACGTCAAATAAAAGTGCCGGAGAGAAAATATTATGTTTAGGGATAGCAACTGAAGTGGCCTCTTGTATGGTAACTTTAGTTAGCCTAACTCAGACAGATTTTATGTTATAAAATATTAAAAAAAGTTAGGCACCAGGTGGACGTAGCCTGGAGCAAAGACTTGAGGCTCGAGCAAGCAATTCAGATTTGCGGATACGTCACAAGAATTTAGCAGGAATAAAACGCCTAATGCTAGCCTGCATTAATCGGTTAGGAAACCATGTTGGAGTTTTTGTACCCAGGACTCCTACATGAAGAGCATTTGGCCGATAGCGTTCCCCTATCGCGCGTCAGATTGCTTTAGGGGGAAAGAGATTGTCGGGAACATTGGAGCGCAATGAAGTAATTCCTGTTTTAACACGAATTAATACACCTCGCCTCAATGAATAAAACACCAAACGTCATTTCAAGGGGTGTACCAGTCCTTTAGGCTGGGTTCAATTAAATTGCTTGCTTATTTACCATAAACACTATCAACATAAATGCATTTAAAAGTCAGTACGCAAAAGAACTACACGACCTGACTTGAATATCTCAAACAAATACCTAAAATCCATGGACCAGAAATAAATGTTAAAGATGACCTAATTGTCAAGCTTATGAAAACCATTAAAGATAACAGAGCCTATGAACCAGAAGCAATCCCTGCTGAACTTTTCAAAAATGCAACACCAACGTTTGTTTATAAGCTAACAGAACTTTTTAATAGATACCTAAACTGAAAAAATATACCTAAAAGGTGAAAAGAAGGATGGATTACACCGATCCATATAAAAAGGGATAAGGCGGACTGCATGAACTACCGCTGCTTCTTAGTTACCAGCACTATCAGAGACTGTAGGAAAAAGTTATGAAAACCCTAGTTAAAAACGAATATGAACAACCACTTGAGCTGGAACAGCAAGCAAGATTTTAAGTTAGACGATCTTGTATCAACCACATCTACACTTTAGCCTAACTAATTAAAAAAAAATGGCTAGGGATAGACCACCTCATCTATTATGTGTGGACTTGATGAAAGCTTATAATACAATACCCATATTATGTAGACTACGAAAAGTACTGGAAAGCTCATCTATTAATATTGCACTTGTAAAAGCAATACAACTATTCTACAGTGATCTTCGATAAAAAAAATTAAGAATAACAACCAGTTCTCCGAGAAATTTAGGGTAAATAAGGGACTAATGCAAGGCTGCAGTCTATCTATAACACTCTTTAAAATCTACCTGAGTGAGGCACTAAAGAAATGGAGGAGGTCATGTTCTGACGAATTGTTCGATGATGAAAGAGGGGATCTGGAGCACATAGAACTTACGTCAGAAGAAATAGGTCCATATATTACAAAAGAAGAAATATTACACGCATTAAAAACAATGAAGAGTGGGAAAAGCCCTAAACCTGACATGCTTCCAATAGAAATCCTAAAAATTCTGATGAGAAGCACATTGATGTTTTAGTGACACTCTTGAACCAAATTTATAGTTCAGGCGTATTACCCAAAGAGTGGTTAACGTCGATTTTTATTTTTCTCCCAAAAAGAAAAACGCAAGAGAATGCAGCGATTACCGCACCATTAGCTTGATGTCTCATGTGCTAAAGTTACTACTAAAAGTCATCCATAACCGAATATATCACAAACTGGACATAGACGTTAATGATACACAATTTGGTTTTCACAAAGGCCTATGAACTCGTAAAGCTCTTTTTTCACTTAATATACTGATACAAAGATGCCTGGATGTCAATCAAGATATATACGTATGTTTTATTGACTATAATAAAGCATTCGATAAAGTACGACATAAACAATTAATGAATGTCTTGAAATCAAAAAAGATTGACTATAACGAGCTCAGGATTATATCAAATTTATACTATAAACAGCGAACAAAAGTACGTGTTAACGATCAGCTGTCAGAAGAAATTGAAATAAGATGTGGAGTGAGACAGGGATGCGTATTGTCGCCAATTTCTTTTAATGCCTACTCCGAAGAGATTCTGAAAAATCCTCTTGAGGGTGAAACAGCTGGAATAAAGGTAAATGGAGTTCTCATTAACAATATTAGATATGCGGACGACACTGTGATCTTAGCCGAAAATATTGAAGATCTTCAGAGACTGGTGACCAGAATAGCGGAGTATGGAAAAGATAATGGTCTAACAATGAATGTCAAGAAGACGAAATTTATGAGAATATCGAAAAAGAAATAACTAGAATCTTCTAATAAACGGAACCAATGTCGAACAAGTGGACAAATATGCATATCTGGGAACAATGATTAACTTCACAAATGATTACATTCAGATCAAAATCAGAATAGAAAAGGCTAGAGCAAATTTCAACAAAATGAGAAGAGTGCTATGTACAAGAGATTTAAAATTGGAACTAACAGTTAGGTTGACAAGGTGCTATGTTTTTTCGCCTTTATTTTATGGAATATAATCTTGGACCTTGAATGCAACGTAAATGAAAAAACTAGAATCATTCGAGCTGTGGGTGTATAGAAGAATTCTGAAAATAGTAATTCTGTCTGACGTGGACAGAACACTTCACAAATAAAGAGGTTCTGAGAAGGATGAATAAAAAAATAGAAATTTTAAATATAATTAAAACAAGAAAATTGGAATATCTCGGACATATTACACGTGGAGAGAAATACACCTTGCTACAACTGATTATGTAAGGAAAGATCCAAGGAAAGAGAAGCATAGGGAGGCGTAGAATGTCATGGCTGCGCAACCTGAGAGAGTGGTACGGATGTACATAAAATGAACTTTTCAGAGCAGCCGTCTCAAAAGTCCGAATAGCTATGATGATTACCGACCTTCGCCGCGGAGATGGCACTTAAAGAAGATGATTTGAAATAAGTATACCGGTATACGACGAAACTACCCTATCTACGCTTCATTTCGCAGACGACCAAGTAATCATCGCACAAGATCAGGAAGATCTGTAATTTATAACAAAGTGATTAATACAGGAATATGAGCATTAGGACTAAATGTGAACTCAACAAAAACGAAATACATGTGCATATAGGAGAGTTAAAAACGATGAACTAAACTTAGAAGAAAGAAATATAATTTCGTCATATTCCGAATATACCTATTTGGGGACACAGAGAAGAATAAATGGACGCACTATAACAGAGATCGAGGAACGAATCACAAAAGGGAAAAAATAATAGGCACAATAAAATCATCACTTTGCTTAAAAACTATGTATGTCTAAATAGAAAAAGATACAGCTATATAAAGCATTTTTAAAAGCGTTGTTAGGAATTCGAAACCTGGAAATGAAATTTTAGCACGGAAAATGGAAAAGCATAAAACAAATCATAGACAGAACAACCAGCATCACAGAAGGAGTGTTGAAAAAACAACTTATTTGGTATGAACATCTACAGACAATGGCAGATCATCGCTTACGAAGGTAATATTTTATTGGCAGCGAAAAAAACGAGGAAAACCGAAAACAACATGGCTTGATGGAGTCCAAAAGGCAATGTCAGAGAGAGATCTACGACCAGAAAACTGGGCCGTTAGACGTGAATGGAACTGAAAGGCGCAAGATGCTATAAACCGGATATTACATATATTAAAACTACAACTACCTAGTTATAAATATTAACGAGTAACATCAAAAGATAATATGAATTAGAATAAGACTAATGCTCTAAAGAGAAAGGAGTAACCCGAAACTATGTTTCACAACATGAAACAAATACTCTAAAACTATTGTGGATACTAAAATGTCACATTCATTAACAATTCGGTCTGGTTTTATATTATTGAGCTGTGGAAGCTAAACAAGCAATGTATGACCAAGAAAGAGAAATTTGAGATGAGGTACTTAGCTGATGCTTAAAACACAAATTAATATAGCGCTGGCAAATAAACCGAGGAAACTACAGCATCCGGGTCAAAGTACACGTTGAGAATACCAATGTATTCAGTTAATTATTTAAGAAAATATTCGCACCAAACGCACCATAAAGAGGAAAAGGATGTCTTACCTAAGAATTATAAGAGAATAGATCGTTTGCAGTTCTACGCAACAATACCGAGCAACGAGAATTAAAATTGCCGTGATGTTGCGGGCATTTAAGAAGTGTATAGAATTTTTTTTTATTCGATTAATAACAAGTATTACTACGTACGTACTTCTTCACAAAACGGCTTACCGTTTTCCGGATTTCTTTTTATAAGAATCCTGGTAGTGACTTTATTTTTGTAGTTTAAAAAGTACATAAAGCCTTGTCTATTGCATAAAGAGTATGTCAACAAAACATTAACTATTTTTCTCTATTTATTTTCTTTATCATACTCCTTTTGAAATCGTAATTTATTATAAATTTTGATCTCTCGCAATATTCAAAATTTCGACAAAAAATTAAGGGAATAAATAACATCAGAGTAAGAATAGATTCTACTAAAAAAATTTTGGCGACTAGTTGCGGAAAAGACCTATTTTATATTGGTTCAGACAGTGCTGTCTGCCGTCGACATAGACTACACAATGTTTCACACATGTATAATTTAAGATTTGTTTTCATCGAAATGTTCAAAATAAATATTTTGCATCAGTTAATAATTTTTAATTTTTTAAACATTTGAACAGAAGAATTGCATTATGCTGTTTTTATTTGTATCACCGTTCACATTCCTAATATTTTGTAGAATTCCTCATTATTTTTTTTTCTTTTTTTGTTATTTTTCGTATACAATATCATAACAGAGACAAGTTTGCCGGCAATATTTTCGACTGGTATGAAAGTTTGTTGCCTGGCAATTTTCGCGACTTAAATTTTGACATTTAAATCACGAGACGTCAGTCGAGTGATTTTGTATAAAAAATATTAATTTGAGTAAAACCAGAAGAAAATTTTTCCGGTAAATAATTTTCTCTCGAATGATATTCGACAAGATGCAAATATTGCACCATATCAATGAAACATAATCTTTATTTATTTGTTAACGATATTAAATGTACAATTATAATAAGCTATAGTAGTTTGTCAACAAATGAAGGTCCAGCTTCATTTGTTGTTCTGAGATTTTCGATCAACTTCTGGTGATGACTCGAATCAAACTGCAAATATGGTTTTAAAAAGCTTGCATTTGAGTGACCCATTAATTAAATTAACTCCTGTTCAGAAACACCTTGCTTAAACAAGGCTGACACAGCTTGAAGATTCATCCTTCTAGTTGGGGTGAACGGTAAGAAGGAGTCTGTCTGATAAAATCTTTGGTCACCTTTTTTCCATTAATTTCAATAATAATCCAACTGGGCATAAATTTTTGTTTGATCAATTTCTTACCAGCTATTTGCTGCCTGCCAAACTTCGAAAAATGCTGTTGTATTCAATTAGGCTCGTTAATTTTTCCATAACATCAAATTTCTTCTGGAAAAAGTGAATCTTGCTCTTTACGGCCTCATTGCCTCTCCATGCAAGTTCAAATGAGCAAAGGTGAAAAAACTTTTTTTGTGCTTCATCGGGGGTTTCCTCGTCGTAGCTTTACTCTGTTTGCAACTCGGCTTTAAAATGGCATTTCCTTCGAGGTGGTGACATATGAAATTTTTATGAAAGTAAATCGATGTTATTCGTCTGCCCCTCTATGAGTGAGATTTTAGGGTAAAACCAGGGGGTAGGAAAGCCAAAATTTTTTGCATCCTTTTTGGGGTCCCAAAAATGACATTTTTGGCAAAATTTAGCTTCTTCGTATTATTTTTAGAGGTCAAATCTCTGACGACTGTTACTATACAGATTAATTCCATAATTTGTATTTATAAATATACAAACTTTATAACAATTAATTTATATAAAATATATTTGTAATATTTTTTAGATAAAGTAATTGTAAAAATAATAAGTATAATGCAAGAAAAATTAACTCGTAAAAATTTGATTTTTACATAAAAAATAAATTTATTATTAAAAGATAATATTTATATTTATAATATATAAATATTTAAGTTGCTTACTAAATCATAACCTTGTCTACTAATAATAAGAAGAGAAAAGTGGAATTTTGCAAAATAAATATTTATTTTAAATTGTTTAAACAAATTATTCAGTTTAATAAACAATTCCCAAATTAACTAAATAAATTTTTATGACCTATGCCACGAGATACACCAAACTAAAAAAACACATCAATTTTTGTTGATTAGAAGCAGAGATATTGCAACTTTTATAAATTTGAATTTATAAATTCAGTTTATGAAGGAGTAAAATCGCTTAGCTTTGAAGCCCTTTATCTTAATCTTTCAAATCATCATCATCATCATGCAACCTCTTCTGTCCACTGCTGGACATAGGTCTCTCTCATTTTTCGCCACTCTTCACGGTTCTGTGCTTCTTGTTGCCATTTCTTGGATATTCGTCTAATGTCGTCCATTCAGTGTGTTAGTGGTCATCCTCTGCTGCATTTGTCTTCTCGTGGGAATTAGTTTTCTGGTCCATCTTGTGTCTTTCAGTCTCTCTATGTAACCTGCCCAATTCCATTTCAGTTTGGCTATACGTTCGACGATATCACTGATACCTGTTCTTTTCCTTAAGTCTTGATTCCTTATTTTGTCTTTTTTTGTCACGCCGAGAATTGATCTTTCCATGCGCCTTTGTGCCACTAGCATTTTTAGTGCTGTTGTTTTAGTGAGCGTAAGCGTTTCTGCTCCGTATGTCATAATAGGAAGAACGCATTGGTCAAATGTCTTCCGTTTCATAGCTATCGGAATGTTGCTCTTAAAGATGTCTCTTAGTGAACCATACGCTGCCCAAGCAAGTGTTATTCGTCGTTGAAATTCGCAGGTCTGGTTGTCCTTGCCTATTCTGATTTTATGACCAAGATATATTATGTACTTTTCTATCAATTATACCACTTGATTTTGGATGATTAGGTGTTCGCTGGGAACTAAATTTGTCATAAATTTGGTCTTACTGATGTTCATTTTTAGACCTATTGTTGAAGATACGTTTTCTAATTCTTATACCATTTGTTGTGCTTCACCCAGATCTTCGGTAATAGGTACTTTCAAATCTTTCAAATGGTTCTTTTTAAATAGTTTATTGTTTATAAACAAAGCCCTGGTAAGATCTAACCCAGGGTTTAAGGGTAGTAGGACATTATGTTTATTATTAATTCGCGTAGAAATGTCAGCATGACGAATAAATAAAATTAACTTTCTACATGTTATTGCTTATGAGTTATTTTAATTGTTTATAAACTTAAAATTAGAATACTTTTGCAAACCTATTTTACAATATTTAACATAAAATTTTTATTCATTAAATTATTTAATTTAATAAAATGAACGTTTTTCATCAATTTGGTGCTTTTAAAATTCATGTAGGCTAAATAGTTTACGCATAATACCGTTGCAGATAAAAGCTTTTTGGGAAAATCAATTTCAATATTGCAATAACTATTAAGTGAATCTTCTTAAAAGTTTTAAAGCTGAATATTTGTAATATTGTCGTAATTCTCATATCAAAAATTTTTTGTGCATTTTTAGAAAAGTTATTAATCATTTTCAAAAAATTTACTTTTGAAGCTCTTTTGCAATAATTAAGCAACAAATTAACAAAAATAACTTTATAAACCCTCATTTTAAAGGATTTTTTATGCTTTTTGAATAAAATCGTGTCACTGTTGCATATAATTTACCGGTCTTATCTTTATTTTTTAAAATCAAAGAGTGATCTTAAATTTTGTTTATTACATATTGTTATTACCAAATTTATTAAAAGCAGTTGTTAGATACGTGCATCAATGAGTGTACAGAAGAGTCTTTTTATTTGCTAATTTCTCTGGTCTATATAGTCGGCCGTTTCTTAACTCATTTCATGTGTAAATATTATGAACATCAAGCGATTTAAACCTCTTCCTTACCTCACTCCCTCTTTGGTGATATCATATCTGTGGTATCATGAAAGATTTTGTAAGTGAATTTAATGTTATAACAAAAGATGAAGACAAATTAGGATATCAATAATTATTGTTTTATTAGATTCTATGTCTTCTGAATGTTTAATTAAGTCGATAAGAATTGAATTTTACCCTATATCCCATATTCTACAAAAACAAAACATACAAAAATGAGTGTGGCTAGAAAAATTTATTATTTAAAGTAAACAAAAATTGAGAATGGTCACCAATAAAAACTAAAAACTGCAAAAACGGAATCAAAGCTATTTAAAAATTATCACTAAAACCTTTACGGAAGGAGACGAGAATAAGGAGAGAAGAAGGAGAATATAGTTGGAATGAAAGAATAAAATCTATAAGCAAGCTAAAAAATAGGATCAGAATAAATAAGTGACCTACATAATGCAAGACAATCGCTGCAATAGCCACACACTCATGAAATCTAACAAGAACGTAAACTGGTACAGACCACAATAAACATAAAATCTATTAAAGGTTGACAGTGCCTAATAATGCTTTTAAAAAAACGTGAAGGAAGATGATAATAACATTTAACTTTAATAATTAGTAAGCGCTAATAACTTCATGAAAACAAATATTTATATTTTGGTATAATTAATTAATTAAGTTTAATTAATATATTGTTCCATGTTCCAATTATTCCATATTGTAGAAGATCGAGAAGCCTTCGCAATGGTGATCGCCAACGTCAGATAATTCTGATATGGCACGCGAAGATGAAAATTGTTCCATCATTAAATCATTTTAATCTTTTTGAACAATCGAAAATCATACTCAATTATAAAAAATTAAAATTTCTTAAATTCTTTACATTTAAACCAGAAATTGTGTATTTAAAATTCGTACAATTATATTTTTAGCAATTTCGAAAATGACAAATGATTTAATGGAAACCTGACGAGTTGAACCAAAAATATTTTGTTTTCATAGAACACAATTTCTGGAACTTTGCAATTGTTTTTAAATGTGTTTCAGTAACTCAAAAACAGAAATGTTTTTTAATTTACTTTGTATTAAGTATAGGAAAACTGACATTGATCGAAATGTGACTTTGATTTGAACTGGTATTTTCAAGCTATTCTGTTTCCTTTTATAAACCTATAATACGTACCTATTTTGTATTCATCTGCACGGTTAAAACCAAAACTAGCATAAACAATTAATATCCTCACGAGAAATACACGTTTATTTGCGAAAAACATCACGGAAATACCAAAAAACTTCCATGCATCTTATGCGCTCAATAAAACCGATACTTTTGTCGCTAGATCCGTATCAACAGTGCAGCCAGATTTCTCTTCGAAGTTTCTCGAAATTTTATTTACCAACATGACTGTCTTTTACGACAATAGACTGTAATTATGAAATAAATTCTTTAGTTCATGCTTCGGTTTCCAAATTCGAAGCTGGTTTTGGGTATTTGATAACAGATAACAGATATAGATGCTAAAAGGAACGTTTTAGAACAACAAATCTATACAAATCAATAAAAATATGATATAGGATTATCAGAAATAAAAAGAAAATTTAAACGCGATTAAGATTGCAATTTGCAATTTATGATTAAGATCACAAAAAAAGTAGTTAAAGAGAACGAATCCCAAACGAAGAAATATGTCGTAGAACAAAAACAACAGACGCTATCAAAAAAATCGCGAATTGGGCAGGATACGTCCAGATTATCAGACAACCGATACGGAGAGACCGGTACGAAGCAGAGGACGCCCACCAACTAGACGGACTGACGACCTGAAGCGTGTTAGCAATAACTGGATGCAAGCCGCACAAGACAGGAAGATGGAAAGAGCTAAAACAGAGCTATGTCCAGCAGTGGACGCATACAGGTTGATGATGATAATGATGATGATTGCAAGAGTTTTATAAGAGAAGTTTGTGATTCGAAATGTGTAGTCCATAATACAACATAAAGCAACTTTCAAATATGTCTGTCTATATATGTAAATAGTACCAAACTTGAGCAAGTTAATCAAATTGTTTACCTTGGATATCAGTTAAACTGTAACATATAAAGTCACGGTGAAATTAGATCCAGAATTGAGCAGGCCAGAGTCGCCTTTAGAAAGATGCCCAAGGTATTATGTAACACTATGAGACCTAAAATTGGTATTGCGAATCTGCCTACTTAGCTGCCACGTATTCTTGGTCTTACTTTATGGTGTCGTCTTGGACTGTGAATAAAAGGGATCTAAATCGCTTTGACGCTTTCGAAATGTGGTGCTATAGAAGAATTTTAATAGTTTGATAGGTGAAGAAGATTCGAAACTCCACAATACTAGAACGTCTCAACAAGACTACTGAAATTACTTAAAGCATCACGAAGAAAAATCTGGAGTACTTAGGATATGTCACGAGAGGTCCTAAATATAGATTGCTACAAAATATTATGCAAGGAAAGATAGAAGGCAAACACAGTACAGGACAAAGAAAGACTTCATGGTTAAAGAACTTGCGAGATTGGTACGGTATTGATACAAGCATGCTATTTAGAGTGGCAGTAAATAAAATTAAAGGACATGGTACATTAACAAGATTGTAACGATATGCATTGCCTCGGTACCGTCAGCCTTTCGTCCACACGCATTCCCTCCTCTTCCATCGATGTGCGCTAGAGGAAATGGAAGGCCTTCGACTGTATCAAAGAGCAGCCGCCGCAAAAGAAAGGAGAGTCCCGTTGGTGTATTGATCTGACAACAATTCCACTTGCCTAGGGTATTGACTGAAGGCTAACCGCTTCTGCTAGAGTATTGATCTAGTGGTAGTTCAGTACCTGGTCTTGGAGTATTGATCTGAGACGGACCCATTCTCTCCTGTTACCAAGTACTGATTGGTCACCGTTCGTTCCTCGCTGTGTCGAATGTTGATTGGACCGTTTCATCTCTATTCCTTAGACCTATTCCTTTCCAACTGTGTGTATTAACGCACCGTTATTGCCGTTTAGATTTTATCTATTTAAGCTACCCATCATAAGAAGAACGCAATTTTATAAGCATTCTTAATAATTATCACTACTGGAAGTAAACAATTTTGTATAGACGCATTTTTTGACGTAAATTATAAATTCGTTATCAAAATTGGTCTAGTTGTTATTGTTTACCAGTAAATGTATTTAGGTATATCTTCCATTCTTGGATTTATATTTTATATAATTTCTACCCAATTCTGTCTTTGAACAAGATGATTGACTAAGCCCATTACTATTTAACCTTCCTAACATGAATAGGGCGACTTTTCACTCCAGCTTGTCTATTTTCGTTAATATTTTTGTTTTCAGTGTACTTACAAGGTTGTCCTCTGTAAAAGGAGATAAAAGCACTGCATTGGGTGGGGGAGGGGGGAGGCGAAAATCGCTTTACTTGGTAATTGGTGTCGGCGGTTTATACTAAATTATTTATTGATGAAAACTATTTCAAAATTTAAAGTATTTATTGATGAAATTTATTTCAAAATGTCTTAAATTAATTACTTAGCCTAAAAGCAATTCCAAATATAAGGTAGATTTTCATAACACTAAATAAAGCAGTTAAAACTATGGGGAACTATAAAGTGTGTCTCTTTGTTGTTTTTTAGTTATTGGTTTTTTGTATCGGCCTGAGGACGGAATGTAAATTTTTTACGCCCGAAACAAGTCACAGAATAAATATTTGAAATTAATTGTGAGTTTTGGACCATTAGTCTATAAGTCTATAGACTCGATACGTTCGAAAGGAAAGTAAATACTAGGACCTGTGAGGGAAAACGGAATCTTCAGAAATCGATACAACAACGAGCTTTATCAACTTTATAAGGAAGCACCACTGTCACCTTCATTAGAATACAAAGATTGCAATGGGCCAGACATATGACAAGAATGGGAGAGGACAGGCTATCAAAAAGAGCACTGAATGCTAGAATGCAGAAAAAGAGACCAATTCTAAAAACAACCTATAATATTTTAATCGTATTATAGTTATTTTATCAACTTATGCGCTCAGATTAGAGCGAATAAGTAAGGACCGGGTGTGTTGTCTAAAAGTGCGTGAGTCACAGATGCGCTAACGGGAACCGATGTTTTGTGTTAAACCGTAAACAGTTTTTTTTCCTCAATACTCTGTATATATGTTACTGCCTCTTAGCACTGTAAAGCTAATGATATTTGTATAACTCTTTTTAGTATTATCAGAACTGCGATAATTATCAATATAGAATCAGCCTTTAAGTTCACTATAAATAAATCGAAGGAAAAATATGTCTTAAGTGTTTTATTGTTTCAGTGGTCCTTAATAAATATTTTGAAGCAATTAGGTATTCAACTACGACTCTCTAAAATGTGGAGAGTTTGGTAATAAATTTATCCTATCCAACTGGTACCAAGGCATAGAGAGATTGCTGGTAACGATCATGCTAATAAAGGAGTTGGTACTTATTTTATCGAAACAAAATCACTTTGCGGTATCCCAAAAGTCGTATGGTTAAAAATATTCCATAATGAAAAAGTATACTTTATGTAACTTATTTGTAAAATACTTCAGGTCTCAAGCAAGCAAAAATGTTATTAAAACGTTCTTCTAGATACGAAAAAAGACTCTTTAAACTTATAACTTACCGCTGCTTACTCACATATCATTTCTGTAACATGGCAAAGTGTAGACAAGAACATGAGAATTATGCAAAACTGCAGAGTTAGCAGCCCAATTTATTAATTGCAACTGCAAGTAATTGTTCTTAAACGATGTAAATACCTTAAACAGATATATTATTAAACTATTCAGTTATTGGGTAACAAACATAACTGTGAAACAAATAAATGGTTTTCTTCGAAGTATAGATATTTTTATTAAAAAATATTATATTACGTCACTGTGCTGATCCGGCCAGTCATCTTACACGTTTGGTCAAGAAACGCATAATCGCCCAATACTCCACAAGGAGAGATGGAACTAGAAAGAGATATATATATATATATATATATATATATATATATATATATATATAAGAAAAAAGAAGTACTTGTGACTCGTTTGGAACAAATATATAACTGTTTTGGATGGGTTGGAGTCAATAATAGGGCTATTGGTTAACTATTTTTTTTATTCTCGAGCTTTCAATTGTGTTTACAATTATTATCAAGAGCTAAAAAAGACAAAATACTTACAAGGTTGAACTAAAAAGAAAAAACAATTTTTGTTAACTTACCAAATAAAAATTAGTTTGGTAAGTAAAAATCACTGCTTACATGTTCAAAATATTTAATATAAAAATGTTTTGATCTAACAAATGTTTCTCCGAAAATTTCTATAATTTTGAAAACATTTTTTTAATATAAAAATAATTGAATTTATAAATAAGTTCAAATAGCAACCAATTACAAATAGCCTCAATGTCATAAATGCCAACATAAAATTTTTATTTTTGACAATTATATTGCCAAAAGTAAAACTTCGTTTAAACATTCTTTTTTGTTTAGTAACAAAAAGAAGAAGATTTATTCACCCTTGACAGATGTCTGAAAGAATGTGATAGATATATGGAGAATTAAATATGACATTTTACAAGTTTTATATATAAATCATAAAGAAAGAATATAATTATAAATTTTACTTAAATTTTGAATTTCAGATCTTTTGTTTAAACTCTTATCATTTTTGCTAATACAAACCATTTCCAAAAAAGTCCTTTTAAATTTATTACTTTCACTACATAAAATTTTAATGTTATCAAAATCCATAATATGGTCTTTATCGATTACATGTTCTGCCAAAGCACAAGATGGTTTTTTAATTCTGCAATCACTTTTGTGAGAAATAATGCGATTTGAAAGATTTCTTCCGGTCTCACCAACATATTCAGCCTCACACTGAGTACAACTAATGCTGTATACTAAATTCGTTTTTTCAAATTTGTCTATAGGATATTTAGTTTTAGAATATAAAGATGAAATAGTTTTGATGTTCTTTGTTGCTATTTTTATATTGTCAATAACCTTTAGTGTTTGTATTAATTTAGGTGTTAATGATGGTATAAAAGGTAGTGAATGATAATAGATGTTCTGATTGTTAGATACAATGTTTTGAGATTGAGCAAAAAATGGTGTTAAATTATTTATATTACCAATATTAGAAAAAATCATCCTATGTAGCATATCTGGAGGATAAGAGTTTTCAATTAGAATATTTTTTAATAACTGAAGATCTTCCTGTAGATAATCTGGATGAGAAAGTTTTAAAACACGTTCTTTTAATCCTGTTATAAGGTTCATTTTCATCTTATTTGGATATATATCTATCACATTCTTTCAGACATCTGTCAAGGGTGAATAAATCTTCTTCTTTTTGTTACTAAACAAAAAAGAATGTTTAAACGAAGTTTTACTTTTGGCAATATAATTGTCAAAAATAAAAATTTTATGTTGGCATTTATGACATTGAGGCTATTTGTAATTGGTTGCTATTTGAACTTATTTATAAATTCAATTATTTTTATATTAAAAAAATGTTTTCAAAATTATAGAAATTTTCGGAGAAACATTTGTTAGATCAAAACATTTTTATATTAAATATTTTGAACATGTAAGCAGTGATTTTTACTTACCAAACTAATTTTTATTTGGTAAGTTAACAAAAATTGTTTTTTCTTTTTAGTTCAACCTTGTAAGTATTTTGTCTTTTTTAGCTCTTGATAATAATTGTAAACACAATTGAAAGCTCGAGAATAAAAAAAATAGTTAACCAATAGCCCTATTATTGACTCCAACCCATCCAAAACAGTTATATATATATATATATATATATATATATATATATATATATATATATATATATATATATATATATATATATATATATATCACGTCACAAAATTGGGCGAGTAAAAGTCTTTCTTCCAAGTCTAGATATTTTGGTAGGCAAGTAAGTTCCTGTAAACTCCTAGCTAAGATCTAGTGTTCGGTTTTCAGGTCGCGATAGACCCCTAACATGCCTTAACGACAAGTTATGCAGCCGCGACTGACGGCTTTACGTGCCCTACGAAGCACGACGGCGGCTCAGTTAAATTAGAAATTTAAAGATTTCTGGTGTCAGTGCCAGGATCGAACCTAGAATCTTCAACTTGTTAAGCCAGTAACATGGTCACGGAGCTACAACTACCACAGTGGAGCTTTTGGTCTAGAACACAGATGTAAAGTATACAAAAAGGATCGTCCAGTTTGAGTTGTAAAGAAATATACAAAGCTAAACAATTCTTTGAAATCTAGAATGTAGAATCTAAAATATCAAAGAAAAAGAAAAAAATATTTTAAGATGTAAAACATAAACATCAAAGACTTGTTAAACAAAAAAAAATTAAAGAATGATTTTCTCTATGTTTTAGTGAGCTCTGACCAAAGCGTACTCAGCAACTTTTAGCACTTTGTTGCATGGCAAAGACTCTGTTAGATACTCAGAAATCTTTGTTAAGTTTGATACTTAAAACTTTATATGCCCTTGTGTCACCTATAATCATTAAAATGTAAAGCATAAATCATAAATAAAATGAATTAACAAGATGTTTAATTTAACAATAACACAAAGACTAATGCATACATACATATACCTAGACTACAATACAATATATTAAAGATAAAGAGACAGTGAGGAAAATATATCGAAAATTAATAATAAACTTTATAAACTGGGCTTTATTTATCAAAAACTTGCTAATATTTCATTCCTTTTTCGCCATTTATACTCAATTTGGCTACGACACTTCTAACCTTCGATTAAATACCAGTAAATATTGTTTTTTTTTAGAAGTAACTATAACAAAGATAGTTATTTAGCTAGTACTAAATAAGCATTAGATTTTCTGTTTCGAAATTATCTACTAAAAGTTTTTTCTTATTTAATAATAGTATATGATTGCTAAATATCCTTAGGATGTGATTGGCTAGTAAGGAAATGTATTTGAAGATGATTAATAAATTAACGATTCAATAAAATTAACTAGGAGAAGATTTATGTTTGATTGAATAATTTCTTAATCTCAAAAATTCATTTCACCAATGTTTTGCAATAATTTACTATATCATTTAACCAAATTACACAAAGTGGCAACACCGCTATACGCTAATATGACCGTGTTGGAGAGGTTCTATTTCTGGGACAAAAAGCGTCGACTCCCTTTATACTCCAGAAATATTTTAAGCATCAACTGAACTAAAATCACAGGATTCCAGATTTTCTATCTCTATATCTTTTTCTCACTCAACACTAGCATATGGAGTCATAATATATTGCTCTACACGGTTTATTTTTCTATTATAATGATTTGTTTTTTTAACACTACTTTTGAGTGGATTGGGCGTAAGTCACAATTATAAGATAATTAATATTTGAATGTAAATAATTATACCTGTAGAAATTTATAAACACCGTTTACAGTTTTTTAAATAATTTATTTAACGGAAAATACCTATATAATATCTTTCAATAGAATATTGAATTCCGATACAAAATTAATAAGATGGCTATTATTAAAAATAAAATTAAGTGCAATAGGAAAATACAGAAAATTTGATTTTGATATAACTAGTGCTAATTTTTTTATGAAAATTATTTGTTTAAAATACTATACAGATGCTTTGCATAAGATGGTACAGGAATAGTTCTTGAAAATTTGCCACGATAAGGGCGGAAAATTAACGTTATACTGAAGCATTTTTTAAACATCTTTAATCAGAGAATAGGAAGTAACAGTTATACGAAAGTTGGTATATCCAACAGCACATCGGCAATACTGAAATCCCATTTCCAACTAGATCTTGAGATATATACCCTAGATAAACTCAGAAATCACAAAAATCACAAAAATCGCTTGATTTGGTATCAACACGTTTTCAAAACAATCTATGTCGTGAAAAAATGGGAATCTGTCATGCAAATTTTCGTGCATGATTTTATACGACTTTGAAGTTATGCGACGATCGATTTCGTCCTTCGTTTTTCTTTTCTTGCTCATTCGAGTAGCATTGGGCAGAGCCACGGTTTAAATACAAATAATTTTACATATCCATTTAAGAGTGAGAAAGAGCCCAAAACTAGAAACCAATCAACGGTTTAAGCCTACTTCACAAAGCCAACAAAAGTACTTTACGGTTGCAGCATTAATCATTATCCAGAATCGATAATGTGAGTCGATACACAAATATTTTCTATGTATTACCGATACATTCCACAACTATACCTTCTGTCGATGCCAATTTTTTTTAAGTACAAAGGGATAATATAAACAAGTAACACATGCACAAGACAGCTTATTGTGGAGTCTATTTTCGCGGGCGCCTTTAATTGTTCCATTTCTGATATATAACTGTGTTTAGCTTTTCTATATATAAAATTATTGTTGGAATATTTATCAAATTCAATTAATCATACACACCACTTCAATTAAACTTATCCTTTAAATGTCCAAGGCCGGGAAAACCCAACCCTAACCTGGTAAGAGCTAAACTGTTATAATAATTATTAGGATAATTTTAAGTTCGTTTAGCAATTGTCGTCAAAGAGAATGTATTTATTGGATTTTTGTAGTTGTTTTTATAAATCGAAACATTGAATCTAAAATCTGAAATGTACTGTGATCCTGATAAAGTAACTCATATCCTTAAAACAGTAAGAGTCAAAACAAAAGGTAAATTTCTAAGCTATTCAATTAAGTATCTGTGTTTACTATTTTTGTTTTTACTTTGTGTTACAAGAAAGTTACATTAAATCAAAAATATAATAATTTAAATACTACCTGAAGGAATGTTTGTTTGGAATGGACGATATAGCACCACATTAGTCTTTATTTGTGTCTTGTTCATTTTGATCTTTAGTCTGACCCCAACTTAAGTGTTATATAATTTTTCGTTATTCTTGCTTTACCCTCACGACTCGCTATAAAAACAATGCTATTTGTGAGTCTCAAATGATGCTTCTTGCCCCTTATATTGATATTGTACTTGTTGAAATCTGCCTCCTTACAACTATTTTCTAGAAGTGTGGTGATGATCTTTGGAGATACGGTATATTCTTACCATACTCCATACTCCTATGAAAGAAATAATAATAAGACTTACTCACAATCTATTTAATTCTACCACCAACGACCGGTTTCGCATACTACAATTTGCTATGCATCTTCAGGTCTTACGGTACATGGTAAATTAAATACTAAAATTACAAAAACCCACATTAGGGTGCTGTCTAGTAAAGAAATACAGCAATCATGCCAATATTGTAAGTCTGTGATTATTAATATGACTTAAATTGATTAAAGCAGACAAAGTAAAACAACAAATACTACTTACATGCCTGTACAAGAATAATTATATAGTAATTTACAAAATATAGTTCAAACTATCCTGGATTAGCTGGTGATGGGTGATCATCGGTTTTATTATAACTGTTTGACAATTAGAGAGGAAGTTCTTGACGGGAGAGATACTAACAAATAAACTAGGAAGTAGGTGTTGTGTAACTGTTTGTTGAAAAGAATGTGTTATTTACATTTATTCAATAGGTATATTTTGGAAATGTGTGTTAATTTATTGAATTATTTATTAAAAACAGACAGCTATATGATAATACATGAAGGTAGATGTATAATTTGTGGGTGTGCAATAACTCCAACTTGTAATTATCAAATTATGATAAATATTATGATAATTTATGTGATGTAGCCTGATTGGTTGTTTTAAATATATACCTTTTATAAACGATTTTAAATAAAAAACTTTTATTCAACAAATGTTATTTTATGTTTTTGTAAGGACGGTCTATTCGACATTCTGTTGGATTTTCTTCTTGCTTTTAGTATCTAATACATTCTAGTAGTTCACGAACATCAGTGCTAATAGTTTGTTGTATTTTACAGACTTCTGTATCAGGTTTATTACCACTAGTACATGGTCGTTAGTCCTCTATCCCGATCTAAAAATCCACCTGGTACACCTCATTTATAGAAGTCTAACTTGACCTAAGGTCCTTTTTCTTGAAAATTTTTGGAAATTTTTTACATATGTGAGATAGCAAACTTATGGGACAGTAGCTTTTTAGGTCTGTTATGTCTCCTTCTTGTGTAATAAATCAATGATTGCATTGTTCCATTGAGAAGAGATTTTTCCTTAGTAGATGCATTCGGTGAAAAGTTTGGCCAAAGCCTGTATTATTTTATTTCCATATAGTTTCGATGATAATATTGATCGCCTCAATTACTACTTTATTATCGCCAAGGGATTTGTTGACTACGTGATATTCTGTTATTTCTCGCATTTCACAATCCGTTTCGGTTTCTTTTAGGTCTTTTGTTATACAACTATTTACTTGTTTAATATCTTCTATTTCGTTTGTTAAGTCTTCGTTTTTAACTAACTAACTAACTTTTTAAGTTTCGTTTATATCTGGTTATTGTATCTTCTAACAGGTTTTTGTTTTCTATAGGAACACATGTCTACTTTCGTGATTATAAAATCATATTGGTCCTTTGCAATTTCACATTTAATCGAAAAATTATCAAAAATTTGTTGAGTAATTCGATATTTTTGATTATTTCTTTTGTGTTCGTGATGATACAATCTATCCCATTTTTAACCAGCTATCTCTGCTTATCTTCATGTCTGTTGAGGCATTTTATCGACAAAAGTGTTCATCGTGGATAAATTTTTGTAAGGCGACTGAAGGCCATTTAGTAGTTTCGTCATTCATGGTTTTCAGCCATTAAAATCAAAACGCCACGCGCGGTTAGTGCATGTTGGCGAGTTGATTTAAATATGGGAGTAGGGAGGATGGGAGGATATATATTTTGGGAGCAAAGGGTGGGGCGTGAAAATGCTTTGAGTTTGGACCTTGTTTCTTTGAGGATGGGTAGCTGGTAAAATCTATAAGGTTGCATCGACAGATTTGCTACACCTGAAGTAAATCTACTCCCTGCCAGGATCGCAAAGAATTATCCACCCGCAACCCGGTATGTATGTTTATACCTTTTATAAATTAATGCACATACTTTTCATTTTCTTATACCTATTTTTATTATTCTATACGTCTTCTTACAAGTCCAAACCATATACGGAGTGGCGGTCCTCGTCTCAACGTCCCAACGATAGGTTATAAACAACATAACATTGTAAAAAGTGTATATTATGTAAGTTTTATTTCTGTTATGTGGCACCGACTAAAATCCCAACAAAATGAATTTTTAGTACATATTCTACCATTATAGTAACTTTTTTTAGATAATAGCGCAAGCCTTCCAAGAAAAAGGTATTCTATGAGAAAGAGATGGATGAACGCAGGGACTCAACTGACTGATTTTTAAACGTAGTTTACAAGTCGAGTTTACTTCTCATAATAAAATAATTTCCATTAATTTTGCTGTGCATCAAGTGAGCGTGTCGATTATATAATTTTTGTAGTCATTCCTAGTATTGAGATCCTGTAGGTACCTATACCTATATAGATTTGTTAAAATTGGTAGTTTTACCTTCAACCAGTAAGACGGTCCATCCGTATAGGATAACGACGTCAAAGCATGACTTATGGAATATAAAGAAATTTAATAATCTTCATGATGTGCCTATCCGTTACGAATGTTGGCGATCATCATGGCAATCTTTATCTTATCTGCAGCAGCGCGGAAAAGCTGCACAGGTGTTGTATTGAACCAGATTCTGAGGTTCTTTAACCAAGATTTTCTTCTTCTTCCTGGATCTCGTTTTCCAAATATTTTTCCTTGCAGGATGGCTTGAAGAAGAGTATATCTGGATTCATTTCGCATAATATGTCAGAAGAACTGTAACTTTCAAGATTTGATGGTGGTCAGCACTTCTCGATTCTTATTCATTCTTCTGAGGACCTCCTCATTTGCGACTCGGTCAGTCCACGGGATCTTAAGCATTCTTCGATATAGCCACATCTCAAATGCTTCCAGTTTTCTGCACATATCTTCGATCAAGGTCCACGATTTAACACCATAAAAAAGGACAGAGAAAACGTAGCATCGCAGCATTCTTACTTTTGTTTGTACAAGAGAGAGGTTGTGACTCTTGAAGAAGGCCCCCATTCGATTGAAGGTGGATCTAGCTTTTCCGATGCGTGCTCTAATCTCCTGGTTGTGTCCATTCTTCATTTATTATGGTGCCGAGATAGTTGTAGTGCGTCACTGTTTCTACAGGGGATTGGTTGACGTAGAGTTGACCTTCTGTTATTCTTTTCTTGCTAATTATCATAAGCTTTGTCTGCTTAACGTTTATATTGAGTCCATATTGTTGACTGTAATACGTGATTTTGTTCATAAGAACTTGTAGGTCTTCTAAGTTGTCCGCAAATACTATGGTGTCATCTGCATATCTGATGTTGTTTAGCCGGTAAACATTTAGTAGAATACCTTTTTCAGTTTCGTGCAAAGCTTCGATAAAATAGAGTGCATAAAAAATAGGTTTCTATTTCATATATCAACAATATTAACATACATATTATAATTAACTTGCCATTATTAGTACGTTTTCTAGAAAATCCCAAAAAAATTATAAGTAAAATCAAATGGGATTGGCGATTTTCATCAGATTTTTAAAAGCTAAAACAGGAATTCACACTACAGAAGTTTAAGACGAGTACATACATAATTTTGAGATTAATTCTAACAGTCAAGATGGTAAAAAAGTCATATACCTCTACTGTACAGATTACTGTCGGTATTTTCTCATACAAAAGTAATTTTGTAGATAAAATGAAAAAAAAAACAAAGTATAACATTATTAAAATAGGTTTTTAATACTGTAAACCTTATTAAATAAACAAAATACTTCCTAGAACTACTCGTTCCTTTAAATATATGAACAGCAATAATAATTTCGTTAATTTATGATCTTGATGATCAGACGTCCGGAACGCCTGCTGCGAATGTGACCATGTGGTCTTTCGAGTAGTCATATGGTTAGAAACTTTTTCCTCATAAATCCATAATTTAACGATCCATTAACATTAAAGTAACCTAAATATTCTGCAACAATACAATTCTCCCTCTCGCTACATTGGTGCAAAATAAAAACATTAATGATACCATTCAGTGCATTTTTTATACAGGTATGTACTTAATTACTACTTTATAAATAATATAGATAATTAGCTAATAAGATAATACGCATCTTAAAGTTTTTAATTTAATATTAAAAGTTATAAAAATTCATTAAAATATAAAAATTGTTAATTCATACCACGTTAATGATTAAGTTATATTAATTACAAATTATTGTTCTGAAAATATACTCTTTAGAAACTCTTTAAAGTATTCTTTCAATCTGTTTAGTATTTCCTCATCACTTACCACATTCCTTCCATTTTAGTTTTGTTAGTGTGCAGGTTTTCTTTTTTTTTTGTTCTTCTTCTGGCAGTAGTCTAATAGGTTTACTTGCTTTATACTTTTTCCTCTGGTTTTTAAGAACTGGATAGTTAATAAGATAATAGGCATCTTAAAATAGGGATGGGAAAAACCTGCCGGTTTTAACCGAAAACCGGTTTTTTTACTTCGCAATAACCGGTTTTATCGGTTGTTTTTTTGTCCCGGTTATAACCGGTTTTTTATTTTTAAAGTAAAAACCGGTTATTAGGTTTTTACGGTGATTAGGATTAGATTAGGTATTATTTTGGATCCCAATCATAATTATTATTCTCAAGTAATTATTCCAAACAAAACCATAATTCAAATTTTATTTTATTTTATAAATACAGAAGCAAGCTGAAAGTGCAAACTTGTAATCTATTGGATTAAAAAAACCGAAAACCGGTTTTTGGAAAAACCGGTTTTTTTTTGCCGGTTATAACCGCCAGGTTAAACCATAAGCAAAAAAAACCGGTATAAATAAAACCGGTGTTTTGTCAAAAAGCGCCATCCCTATCTTAAAGTTTTTAATTTAATATTAACAGTTATAAAAATTCATTAAAATATAAAATTGGTAATTCATACCACGTTAATGATTAAGTTATATTAATTACAATTATTGTTCTGAAAATATACTCTTTTAACTAACTTTAAATAGCTCTTATATTTTTATCCGCACTAATAATCAATATCGGTTTATCTATACCTGTTATCCTAATTGGTTATTTCGTAAAACATAAACAAACTGCAGAAAAATCAACCAATATTTCTTTCCTTTGTTCTGCTTTACCCTTTCAATTTGGGATTTCAAGTTCTTTTATATCTCGTTCAACGTCCTTTTTTCACCTGGTTTTCGGCCTACCTTTCCTTTCTTTCCTCACATTCCTCCCGTTACTATTCTTTTGGGTAGTCTCGTGTTTGGTGTCCTTTGAGTATGTTCCAGCCGTCTCAGTCTTTGTGATTTTATGATCTCTACCATATCCGTCTCTTCATACATCGTCTCTAGTTCTATATTTGTTTTTTTTTATCCACATTACATTCCATAGCTTTCCTCCAAATTTTTTCTGAGAACTTTTCTTTTCCACACTTTGGGCATGACTTGTTTTGATTTATTCATTGTCCATATATCACTGCTATCTAATACTCTACGTCTGATCACTATCTTAAATATTCTTATCTTCAGATTTATCGAAAATTCATGCCTTCCCTATAAACAAAATTTTGTGGGTAATAAGTGTTGTTTACAAATAATATTGACTGTAAAGGTCGTGGCATATTATCATGCACGTATCGTTTTCAGCACGTAGCGTTTAGTTTCCGAAAAATATAATTTAAATGGTTTTGAATATGAACAATTCACACTGTCCAGAACGTATCGTATCAGACACCTAACGTTTCCGTTCAGTATATTCGAAAACAATATTTTACGGATGCCGATGGCTACGAAACGAGTCGAAAGGAGTCCGTCGTTTTTTCCTCGTTGTCTATTTAGGTATTTGTTTGATTTTGATACAGGGTATGGCAAAAATAGTGACGGAGGCATTTTTCATAATTCCTATTTAAAAAAATATTTAGAAAATGAAATTAAGTTAGAGGATAAACAAAAAGAGAAATCTTACGATTTCTACCTGGTAAAACCGAATTCAAATTTTGACCGCTGTGCCTTCTAAAACTTCTAGTTGCGTTCGTAAATAGTTATTTTGATAACTATTGGTCTACGGCTATATAGATTTTGTTTCGATTCAGAGCAGTGGCTATACCGCTCTGAGGAGACCTAAAGAGGTTGAAATACGTATAAGCGGCTTGCCGTTGCCTTGTATCGAAACAAAAATCTAATACCGTCATTATGTTTTAGAGGATAAACCTTTACCAGGAATGATATTGAAGATACCACATGTTATTGTAGGTGATGAGTTTTTCCCCTTAAAGCTCTACTTAATGAGGCCATATCCTGCAGCTAAATGTGATGACATAGAAAAACAACAATTCAATTACCGATTATCAAGAGCTAGGAGGGTGGTAGAAAATGCCTTTGGAAACTTGTCCCAAAGATTTCGAATAGAAGAATCCAATTGAAACCAGAATTTGTAGATAAGGTGGTACTAACTACGTGCATATTACATAATTTTATTGGAGCACATTCAGAACATTTATTACCTAATGAAAAAAAAATGACGAGAAATTCACTAGTCTGCCTAGACAGGGTGGAAATAATTCATTATTAGCATTCACAGTAAGGGAGAACTTTAAAACATTTTTTCAATCTGCTGCTGGAAAACTTGACTGGCAACAATAATTTCTATGTATTTCGTGTAATTATTACATTTTAGACGTATTAAATATTTGTGGTATTATTTGATACCTACTTACCATATCACTTCTGTGCAAAAGTCCTAATTGTTTATCACTTCCGTGTTTAATTGTCAGAAAGCAATGAAAGCACACTCATAAATGACAAAATAGCTTCGAAAATTATTTTTTTAAATACCCTGTATCAAAATCAAACAAATATCTAAATAGACAACGAGGAGAAAACGACGGACTCCTAATTCACATTATCCGTACCAACACGATTCGACTTGTTCCGTAGCCGTCGGCATCCGTAAAATATTGTTTTCGAATATACTGAACTGAAACGTTGTGTGTCTGATACGATACGTTCCGGACAGTGTGAGTTGTTCATATTTAAAACCATTTAAATTATATTTTTCAGAAACTAAACGCTACGTGCTGGAAACGCAACGTGCATGATAATATGCCACGACCTTTACAGTCAATATTATTTATAAACAACACTAATTACCCACAAAATTTTATTTATAGGGAAGGCGTCTATATTGCAAGGTAAAGTCAAAGGTAAGCGAGGACCCGGTAGAAGGAGAATATCATGGCTGCGGAATTTAAGAACATGGTTTAAGAAAACCTCAACGGAGCTGTTTCGAGCCGCAGCGAGCAAGGTCATGATTGCCAATATGATTTCCAACATCCGAAACGGATAGGAACCAGAAGAAGAAGGGAAGGCGTGAAATTTCGATAAATCTGAATCGATGCGTAATGGGCGAAAGACCGGGCACAACTAAAAAAATATAAATAGGGTGATTCTTCTAGAATCAAAATTACATACAATCTAAGCATCGAAATGAGGATTTATTAAAGAATACTTTGAATACACAGCACGAATAAAATATTAAATTTAGAAATAATCAAAGAAGAAGGGAAGAAAATAACTATTAACCATCAAAAGTCATAAACAACAATATCTTACAATAAAATAAGTAAAAAAACAAGCAGTCCTACTCTGCACCAATATATCATTAAGAGAAAAAAGTGCATGTTGTATAATTCGAGGAATTAACAGCCAACGTGCATGTTTTGCTAATAAAAGTCTTCGTATTTCACGTTGGACATTCACCAGTGGATATGTATGTATACATTCGCAAGCGTAAAACTAATTATCAGACAGTTGAGGATTTTTACGATTAATTTTTATATGTTCCACTTAGCCAGCGATCACCTACTTTTGTTGAACACTGCCCTCGGCCTAACTGATTTTCGCTCATAATTTGCGAATTTGAAATCTATTTCACTTTTTTGTTCCTCGAAAGATCCAAAGAATAAATTTAGCAGATTATAATAATATGGTCGCATTATATCAATTTTAGTAAGGAAAGGATATAGGATACCAACTACATTTGTTTAATTGAACACGTTTACACGTGATAGGTTAAAAGTAAAATTAAAATTAAATTTATCTTAAACAAAAGTAAACATTAAATTAAAATTAATAATAAAATTAAATTAAAAACAAAAAAAAAACAACCATAATACTAACGAAATCTTGACAGTAGAAGGCCAGCAGATCGAAAGAGTAAAAAAGTACACTTAACAAGGAACACTTATAACAGAAAATAATGACTACACTGCAGAAATCAAAGTCAGAATCGAAAAAACACGTTCTAATTTTATGAAAATGAAAAAGGTCCTATGTGGCAAAGATTTAACATTAGCTCTTAAAGTACGCCTAACAAAATGTTACGTATACAGTGTACTATACTATGGAGTGGAATCATGGACGTTAAATCTAGGCACAATGAGACGACTTAACGCCTTTGAAATGTAGACCTATAGAAGAATTATGAGGGTTTCCTGGTTAGATAGAGTTACGAACAATAAAGTACTGAGAAGAATAGGAAAAGAGAAGGAAGTTGAACGTACAATTAAAGGAAGAAAGCTACAGTATCTCGGACATGTGATGCGGGGCGAGAAGTATGGCATCCTGCGACTCATAATGTAAGGAAAGATAGATGGTAGAAGAAGCATCGGAAGAAAAGGAATTTCATGGCTCAAGAACCTGAGAGAATGGTTTGAATGCAGCTCAAAACAACTTTTTAGAGCTACTGCCTCAAAAATTAAAATAGCTATGATGATTGCCAACCTTCGTAGCGGAGATGGTACCTGAAGAAGAAGAAACATTAAATATTATGTTTATATGGGATTAAACTACAATTTCTTGTAATGATAAGTAAGTTATAATTATTATTTTGACCTTTTGACTTGCACTCCGGAAATTGTTTTCAAAAAAGGTTACTTTAACATGGTAAGCTATTAAAACCAATAGTAGTTGGACGGTTATTGTTTCCTAAATTGACAGGTGACTTACTTTTTCTCAATCTTGTAGGCAAATAGCCATGCTTTTAGTTGAAAATTCTTTGGGTGCCGTTTGTACCCTCTTTTGATGTATGTTTTATGCTCGTTTATCCTAACAGTGGTCTTAAGGTTTCTCCCTCCTCAAAATTGTTACTATTACAGTGCATTTTATAGATGCAGTTCTATGATCTCTCTTGTGTATTGTTAGGTTTGGTTTTGGACAGAATAGATCTCAGTGTATTACTTGTTTTAAATGATGTTGTGATGTGCGTATTACCTATATTTTTAAATATTTCCAGCAAGCCGTTTATATACCTATGGTATTGCTGTTATCTGTAAATCCCTTCTTTTAAGCGCTTCTGGATTGCTTGATGTGTTTTGTTGTTTGTCTTTTCCTTCAATTTGATGAAACTACTCCATTATAAATGACAATGGATAATCATTTTTTGTTAAAACCTTGGTTAGCAGGTTTTTTTCTTCTGAAATGTATTTTCATTAGAGCAGGTGTATTAGGCTCTACCATATTATGATTTGATAATTTTTTTGTGAGGTTTATGTTGTGGTTTGAGTCGTAATTTAAATATATGTTGGTGTAGGTTGAATATTCTGTAACTTTGGTTAAATATTCTGTATTTTCTTTTGTGATTAACTCATGCAAAAAGGGAAGTGAGTTGTTGTTTTCTGTTTCCATGTTGAATTTGATTGATTCTTCCTTACTGTTGATGTCCATTAGAAATTTATTTAATACTTCTGGTTCGTGAGACCAAATGAAGGACATCTGGTACATACCCTCGTACTCCTCGTACACACAAATATTTTGTTCGCATTTCTTAATGAAATTATCTGCTGATAATGGAGATAAGAACGAGTCCGTGTCTAGTCCAAAATCTTCTTTGCAAAAATCGTTATACAGTTTAAAAGAAGTAAAGTCTGTGTAAAATGTTGGTAGCTCCATTATAGCCGATATATTCAGTTTGTTTTTTGTTGTCAATGTATCATCCCTGTCTTATTTGACACCTATTATTTTTAAAGTTTATTCAGTGGCACATTGGTGCTATCGAAACTGACTAGCATATTGTTGGGAATATTTCTACTTATTTTTGCAGGAAATCTGAGATTTTTATAAATATTTTTGTTTGTGTGCTAAAGGCTGTATTACGTCTAGGCGAAAATTTGACAGTTTGCTGCAAGGAGAACCCATGCTGCTGCAATTTAGACTTAGAGGTACATTTTCTTGGTGTATTTTTTGGGACTCCGTATAGGTTTAGTGTTCTGCTCTAGTGTAGTGGTAGCGTTTTTATACGGTAGTCTGTCAGGTATTCCTTAAACTTGTGTCAAATAAAGCTAAAATATTTAGAATTTATAGCTGGAGAACACTAGTTTATACTTCATCTACCAAAGAAATAAGAGATGACCATACGCAATTCGGTAGAGATGACCATATTATAAATTTATTTTTTTACTTTTAATTAAATATTTCTCTATTTAATTGCAGATGCCGACTATCTACAAGACAAGAACAGTTACAGGGCTCGGTAATTGGAGAAAAGGATCACTTAAGGCCCCTATTCATTGTGTTAAAAATGGAAAAATGACCATGAGCTCTGCATCTAAAACCTGGCAGTCCATGTAAAGCATTGGAACAAAGATACACAAATGAAAATGATAAAAGGAACCATGGGGCCATCCTCTATGCTTTTAAAAAGAAATGATCAAAAACTTGTTACTCATATAAAAACCATGCAAAGTAAAAGTTGACTATTGATGATGTCAGAATAATAACATTTTATTTTGCAAAGCGAATCAATATGCTTCACAGATTCAACAAAACAATTGAAAAAGCTGGTTACTGCCTATTTTTTAATTATTGCGGCAAGTTTTTATAGATAAGGATCTGATGTACAGAGAATGATTTGCACTAACAAATTAATACTACCTGGTTCTTGCAAACAAAATACTCCTAAGTGTCAAAGACTGATAACAAGCTACAAATTGAATAAAATAACTCTAAATATTTTTAATGACGATGTTGTGGAAAAAGTTGAAAAAGAATTTTAACCGTCTCAAATTCTCAAAAAAATTTCACCGTCTCAAATTCTCAAAAAAATTTCACCAATATTACATAAAGTCGCTGAAGCTAGTAAACAAGCAAAGCTGGTGGGCATTATTTTAACTTCTGAATGTCATTATAGAGTAAAAAAAGCCAAAGAACAGAAAAAAACGTCTACAAAGAGAAATAAAAACTAAAAACAAAAAATTACATGCAAAAAAAATTGAATAAGTCTTTAAATATTATGGTAGCTAGAAGCGGAAGTTTGTTTTAAAAATTTCAGGAAGCAGTGAGGACGAAGGAGAACCAATACTCTGCGATTCAGACATTGATACCGAAAATGAACGAGACAACTGTGCGTGGTGTGAGGAAAATTATTTCGCTATCCAACTTATTGAAGACAATGTGCCAATTGGTCATTTTTAATTTATGAAAACTGTAATGAATTTGACAAAATGTGTTCTAAATGTGGTCAGAAAAAGAGAAGAGCAATAAAGCAGAAAACTAAAAAAAGTGTGGAGTATAAACAACAGGCTATCATCTTCTAACTACCGTGGCCATCTCTCCTGGGCATCATGAACAATGGAAAGTTTTTCGATTAAAATTGGTCAATTACTTTGTGTTCTCCTAATATTCAAATAATAAAAATTTCAAAAAATTACCCATAGTTAGATTTTTTTAGTGTCTGCTGAAAGCTATGGCAATGTCCTTCTGACTTCACCTATACTATAAAACTAACCATCATTGTCTTGATAAAAAGTTTTGACAACTTAAATTTATAAAACCAAAAGTACTTCAATACTGCTGTTCTGAGCTACAACTTGTGTTCTTCAAACAACCCTGTCCTGAATTTAAGAAATTCTGTTACTGACGAAGGTTTTCCATTTATATGGCTGTGAATTAATCCAATGAAGAACAACAGTCGAATCTGACCATGCGTAAATTTTACTAAACGGAATAGTAAGAGTTTGCAGTAAATATGATAACAATTTACTAAGAAATACTGCCGCATTGAGTTCAAGATGAGGATAGTGTGCACTCTTGTATGAGACACCTTTGTTGCAGCTAAATGAAAATAGGTTTTAATGATTTCTGTATCATAACAAACACAAAGGTATGTAACAGCAGAAAAACAGCCTCTTTACATCTGCGTAAAGAGGCGTTGCAAAACCTATGAAGCTCACAAAAAACACTTCCTTTTAAAATAATATGACGAGATACAGAAAACTTAGAAAGTATAGGCAATTCAATTTTAAATTGTTTCCACCTTAAAGTAATTTCCAAAAGTGGAGCGATGCGTATCCATCTAAATCAAGTAGTCAACGGCGCTGAATAATAATCTTCAATATCGAAGAGACAGGAATAAAAACACCATAAGGATCGAATATTTGGCATAAAAGATTTTGCTTTATACAAGAAGTTCGGAAAGGTAAAATTTTTTAAAAGAAATGATTCGTTGATGAATTTCATCCAAGTCATAATACTTTCAATGAAGGTTGATCTAAGTCCAATAAAAAAAACTGTTGCAAAATATGATCCAAAGAAATATTAGCTAAAGAAAATAATTGAGTGACAATACTTGTCCATTTTTGTAAATCCAATCCCACACTTTTTAATAAAAATAGTAATTCTTTTATAGCAAGAACACTATTTCGTAAAAAATATTTTCCTATCACCACATCATCTACATAATATCATTCAGAAATATAAATGAGGCAACAGGTAAGTCCGGTTCATCGAGTGCTAGCTGCTATAGAATACAAATTGCAGGATACGGTGAGCTAAATACTTTAAAAGTAACCCGAGTTAGTTCGTTTTCAGCAAAAGATTCCTGTTTCGAAGAAGACCAATTAGTTTCAAACACCTTTCGCCCTAGTCAAAGTCTTCGCCTTCTGAATATTGTTTGAAATCTTTGTTGCTCACAAGCGATAAGGATCTACGTAAGCATGAATTTAATATCTCTAGTGATGACATATTTATGAAATCTTAATTTAAGTAATAATTTTACAAGATTATGTAATTTTGGACCTGCATATAAGGTATCATTTAAAGACGGAATGTTAGGGACGTGTGCGGAAGCATCAATCACAACGCACAATGAATTAGTACTGGACTCCTGGTAGATACAATGATGTGGTAGATAATAAGCATTATTTATTGCTTTACTTGGCTGAATAGGATGTAGATAAATATTATCAATGAAACCTTTAATGAAGTTTAAATATTGAGTCTTAAGTGATTAATTTTTGGAAAATCTACGCTTTAAGGAACTAAATCTTTGTTAGGCTCAACGTTTTGTGTCGCCAAACGAAGGTATATATTTCGATTTTGAAAAGTAGGTTTACTATAAACCTGTCTTTGGCATTTGTATAAGTACTATTAGAATAGAGTTTCTTATGTGTGTGTGTCTTTGGCTTGAAATATAGACCCGATACTTCGCGCCTTATAAAACGCCGTTTTGGTCAGCGTTACCACCTTCTTGAAACAAATTTCTGACTTCTTCTTTATTTGTTAGCAATATGGTCACTAGAATTTTGCCGACTTTAAATTTCTCGGCCAACATCCTGGTACTTATGCGACTTTTTTCACTTTCGTTAATTATATCCATTTTTTCTTTGATAGAGAGGCATTTCTCTTTTCCCGTCATAGTCATTGGTTCCAAAACAACACTAATACCATAGTAAAAATACTGCTGACTATTATGCGCCAAGCAGAAAAAATCAACAAGCAATAGGTAACACTAGTTAACACATAAAAGTTAAAAATTGAACTGTATGTAAAAACTAAATCTTAAAAGCTCGAGGAATAAATTTGGATGGATCCTCCTATTACTAAAAAAATTTGTACCCTTATATTTATATTTTTTAAGAATGGTCAAATTCTATTGCCCTTTGTTAAGGGCGTTTTTATCATTGTCGGATACTAGGAAATCTAGGAAATTTCGATGATGGGTGCCCACGTTCTTTTAAGAGAATGCTCAGTATAAAGAGGTATAAAAGAACGGGGATTTTCATTTTTAATGACCGGAAATTCAGAATCGGTCGTTATACGTAGGTGGTCACTTTATAGGAGTGGTCACTTAAAGAGGTTTTACTGTAGAACATTACAAATTAGTTGTGAACTTATATTTAATAATCACTGTACGCTTTGTACAATTTGGTTTTTTTTTTAAGTAAAATTATTTTGTTTTTGATTTACAAATGCTTGTAAACTTTCCACGAAAGTTGGGTTTGAGGAGTGCAGACAAATTATTACTCTCGCACCTGGATGGCAGATACGCTAGGAACGGCTCTGCAGTTTACCCTAATTATAGCTATGTAATTAATCCCTGCTTTAGAGTATCAATGAAAAATAAATTGGATTAAAACTTTGCACAGAACACAACTTATATTATTTAAAGATAGGCATCAAATGTTGAAGTGAAAATGGTAATAAAGTTTAATTACAAACACACTTCGTTTTAATCCGAGTAGATCGTAATAAAATGTATTTTATAAATAGATAAATACGTTCTAATTGTTCGCAGCAAAACAAAAAGAAAACAGAACAATCCAGCATATCGCCGGCTGAATAATAACTGTTTATACAAATCACAAATCGTTAATTAGGAACTTGTGGCATTTTAGTTAAGGAATTAGCAACATAATATAGCTCATGAATGCATAGGCGTACTGATGCAGTTTACTAGGGCGTAATTTTCTGTATTTAATACAAATTTAAAACAATTTTAAAATATTGCATTCTTATTCAACTTGATCGCTAGTTAACATTTTGTTTTTGAAAGGTGTAAATACTTATCGTAGGTAATATATTTATAGTGAATGCAAAACACATCGGAGAGAATTTATAAGTCACTTTAAATTTATAACTCAGTTTTATTTACCTCATATTAGAAGTGTTACATCCAGAAGGAATAATTTCTTGAACTTGATGTTTTGACAACATGGTAGATTTACATCAAGAATGAAACGTTGTCAAGAATTTTTATTAACAAGTAATCAAACAAAATTAATAATGTGTTTGGCGACCCCGTAGCTGAATAGAGATTGAACGAATTTAAAATGGAACATACGAAATCAATGTATTTCTGCTCAACTCCGCTCTAGGTGGTTGGCCAACAAAAGGTTGTCAAATAATTATATTATAAAAATCCAATACTTCAGCGGGCTGCTGGATTCGGAACTCATTCAAGAACAAGTCAAAACTCCACCCAAATAGGTTGCCTAGAATCACTGAAAAAACTAGACTAAACAAGCAGTTATTATGCTGTCAAACCACTTATCGCTTCCTTATAGTCCAAGAGATAGAGCCGAAATTTTGAATTGATCAGTAATATGACATTTCTCTATTGGAATATATTCATTGTAACTGGGTTAAGACTTTGCCTTACAGGCGGACGCCCCCCGTGGTACAGGGGGTGGCTATACAGTGATGAAGTTGTCATTTTTTTCGGAAAAATTAACGATCAATAATATGGCTGAAAATTTGCCCAGAATAAGATCTTGGTATAACTAGACGAAATCCCAAGGGGCGGACGCGAGAGTGGATACATAAGGTGTGGCGGACAGGGGTGAAATTGCAATTTTTTGGGGAAAAATTAACGATAAGTAATATGTCCACCATTTTCATGGCTCATTATTTAGCCCCTAAAAACTTTAAATCCAAAAGGGAGGATAGCTGGGTTGGTACAGAGAGCCACAAAACGGAGTCAAATGTACCACTTGCCTGCGCATTTTAGGTCTCGGTAACAATTTTCAAACTGATTTTATTATGATATTTTTATACCGATTGATTTGAAAATTTGTATGCTCACTTCTGTTACTATTCTGAGAAGCGTCAAGTAGAGTTTTCCTCAAAATTTTCCAAAAAAATTTCCATAAATGAAAATTTTCGTAATTTTTTGAGGTAAAATCTAATTTGTAGAATCCTTTCGATTTTCTGTAAGTTATACCATGATTAGTTTTTCAAAAATATTCAAACGATTTTTCCAATAAGAAAAAAAAATTTAGAAAAACTTTTCTAAAACATTTGATAAAACTCTACGTCATCGTCTGAATCTTTTATAGAATATTTTGTAGTTTTAAAATGATATTATGATAATGTTTTTTTTTTCAAACTAAAGTCATATTTACTTTACAAATCTGTTTGGACATTAATTTTGCATCATTATTATTTTAAAATATTAAAATAATAATGATGCGCGTTCATTTAGATAAGTAATTCTAGACGCATGCGCTAAATGTAATAAGTATCAAGATGCTTTTATTCAACTTGGTGAGACTGACTTCGATTGTAATGAAGTTTTTGAAACCTTAGAAACTTTCATATGTCACTTATATGGAACAGGACTGACGAGAACAATTCCAAAAAGAAAAGTAAAAGATGTCAGAGTTTCACTATTTAACCGGCAGTATAAGTTGCATGATGTGAACGAGCCTTAAAAAAAACTAAAAAAATTTCGTTGCTTCAAGCTTACCACCATATCAAGATGAATTACACCAACATCTACTGCGAGCTCATTATATTTCAAGTATTTGGACAAATGCTCATAAAAAAGTACCAACAGAATTGATTGTTGAAGAACATGGTTGGGAGTTTGAAGATGAAACATATAAATTCAAATGATTTAGTGGACCTCAGATGCCAGAATCAGTTCGAGAAGTAGTGATTGAAAATGAAGCAGATAATGAATGTGATATTATTGAAAGTGACGAAGATGATGAATGTGATGACATCCATGAGAGTGAGAAAAATGAATAAAAGATTCAGACGATGACGTAGAGTTTTATCAAATGTTTTAGAAAAGTTTTTCTAAATTTTTTTTTCTTATCGGAAAAATCGTTTGAAAATTTTTGGAAAAAAATCATGGTATAACTGACAGAAAATCGAAAGGATTCTACAAATTAGATTTTACCTCAAAAAATTACGAAAATTTTCATTTACGGAAATTTTTTTGGAAAATTTTGAGGAAAACTCTACTTGACGCTTTTCAGAATAGTAACAGAAGTGAGCATACACATTTTCAAATCAATCGGTATAAAAATATCATAATAAAATCGGTTTGAAAATTGTTACCGAGACCTAAAATGCGCAGGCAAGTGGTACATTTGACCCCGTTTTATGGCCCTCTGTACCAACCCAGCTGTCCGCCCTTTTATATTAAGAGTTTTTAGGGGCTAAATAATGAGCCATGAAAATGGCGGACATATTACTTATCGTTAATTTTTCCCCAAAAAATTGCAACCTCACCCCTGTCCGCCACCCCTTATGTATCCACTCTCGCGTCCGCCCTTTGGGATTTCGTCTAGTTATACCAAGATCTTATTCTGGGTAAATTTTCAGCCATATTATTGATCGTTAATTTTTCCGAAAAAAATGACAACTTCATCACTGTATAGCCACCCCCTGTACCACGAGGGGCGTCCGCCTGTAAGGCAAACTCTTAACCCAGTTACAATGAATATATTCCAATAGAGAAATGTCATATTACTGATCAGTTCAAAATTTCGGCTCTATCTCTCCGACTATTAGGCAAGCTCCTCTTTCCTTTAAAGGAGACAGATAGTTGAACGATATTTTATACAATGTCTATCACCGGGTATGGATTTATTTTTGTCCAAGTTTTATATTGGTCCACTATTTCAAATGCAGTTCAAACAGACATATATTAACTTGTATGTTCCGTTTTAAATTGGTTCAATCTGTATACTCTTGTATACGTCTAGAAATTAACAAAATGAGATGATCGATGTCTGCTTGTGGCACTTTGTTTCAAGCAACTTGAAGTTCATATATTAACTGTGACAGAGTCTGTGGAGGATGGTGCTGTCACCTCGGAGGAACAATTAAGGGTCTAACCACCTTCTGATATCCCCGGGTGCTCTGTAAAGGGCTTCAAATATACTGTCGAGAGCTCCTCTACTTAAGTCCATTTTCGGGTTATGGAATTGGAAAATATTTATCTTCGGTGTCTTGCCTTGAAAAAGGCAAGATATTTCTTACATGACAATTTCTTCGTCGAAATAAAAACACCAAGTTAAGTTGAAACAATTCTCAGCCACAGAGTATGGAAAATAAATACAGGAAGTAGAGCCCCGAGAGCACTAAGCTCTCGGAGAGCCCGTGAGGGACTGACCTGGCTGACCTGAAAATCGCCAATATTTATATGCGCTGTTCGAGCGATAAATAGGGATTTCCAGGTCAAGAGCCAATGGGAAAATTTGAGGCGGGGCGATGCGCATCGAAATGTGTACTAGTCCACAGACTATCGCATTCGATGACAGTGAAAAGTGGGCATACATGTTCGATAGGATTTAAATTCGGAACACGGGGCGGCCACGGCAAAACATTAACGCCAGCTTTTTGGAGAAAGTCCATAGTTTGACGAGCAATATGGGGACGCGCGTTGTCTTGCTAAAAAAGGACGTTTATTACTCACTTAAAGGTATGCATGTTTTGTGCTTTCTTTATATCACTGTGCTCCGGTCAAACTTTGACATGTCTTGCCCTATATTGTAGCCCAACAGAAAGGGAAATAAGCAAAGAAAGTACCCTGTTTGTGACACTCCGTCCGGCCAGGAAACCGACAGTTGTTTTGAGTAGTATGGACCTCTAAGACAAGAACCTATATGTCTCCTGTAGTCGATTTTTTGGACTTAATTAATTATTAACAAATTAAGGTCATAAAATGGTAAATTTCGTCTATCAGCAAAAAATAAAGCATTTGAAACAAATTTGAGAAGAGAAGAAACTTATAAGTCATATAAAAACCTTTAAAATGGCGTTTTCTAAACGTTCCTATCCTTATTTGTTGCTTAGAAAGTTACAAAATAAGTCAAAAATTGTGGTTTCTATTATAAATATTAATAACTTCTTTTAAAATAAACTTATAACATTTATATTACACATAATGTTGGGTCTTCTTGTGCTTAAAATAAGATAAAAAAGTCGCTCGGTAAAAGAGTTTAACAGGTATTTAATTTGTTTATCCCAAATTAATTTTTTTTGTACCAATATAAGTGAGAATTAAATAGGTATATTAAATATACGAATTGATTCTAAGAGAAGAAGATTTATTCTGTTAATATTACTTAAAAAAAAAATGAGGAAAAATAATTTTAAATTTTGCAAATTATTTTGGCAAAAACATGTTAATTTATTGCTTATAAACAATTAAAATAACTTTTTAACCGTTAACTGCAAAAAAACTGATTTTTTTCATATTTACAGCCAAAATTTTTTTACAAATTTAAAAGAAAAAAAAGCTTATTTCCCTGGGCTATAGTGTTTGGTTCTGGATCTGTTTAGCATAGACCGTGTGTTGTGTAGCGTACTGGCAGTTTTGGGAGATACGAGGCATGCTGCTATTTTGTTGTTCAGTACAATCTGGGTTCCATTCCGTCATGAAGTTAAACTCTTCGTGACCTCTGGATCTAAGCCCGCTATGGTTAGCCGACAGTAGGGTAGTATCTGTGTCTTGATGAAGTTGATGAATTGATAGGTTACCGTTGTTAATATATTTTTTAAACTCATTCGTGAGAACGTGTATGCGTAAGAGTTTGGCTGGTTAAATGTGTCTTATCTAAAGAGTATTCTCATTTGATATGTTAAACCAGACTGCGAAGGAGTATTCAGTGGCCGAAAAGACAAGGCTGTAGGCAGATGTAGATGCTCTTATGTTACACAACTTTTGGATGTTTTGTGGATTTCAGTTTTCCGCTGTTTTTATCAAATGCTTTTTAAAGTTTCTATCTGGGGTCAACCCTAGGTACATTGGTGTTTTTTTGTAAGTGAGTGTGATATTTTTTGATTGTGTGTAATTATTTGAAGAGCTAGTTTGCACTTCTAGTGGTACACCCTGAATAACGCTAAATAAAATAAAATGTGCTGGCGATTATATAATTTTAAGAATTTCTGACCATCGACTCATTATAAAACATGTCATTAGGGATTATCAGAAAACAATAAGGTAAAAACATAATATTAGGCAGTGTAGTTGATAAAACCTGTAGCACATATTAATTATTAGTCATAAGAAATGCATTTGAAAGGAGTAGTACTCATGCAGATAATTGTACGGATTATTACAAGTTTTATGTGATACGCCCATGTCCTGTTAATAACCCGCTCGTCGGCTAGTCTCGTGTATATTTTACGTAGTCTATTTACCTAATGGTATATCATTTAGTGGATAGGCACTTTTTCTATCTTGTCGACTAGAATTATTCATTGGCGACTTTCGCTGATTTAGGAATACCTACTAAATTTTTATTAAATGGTATAGTATTATTTATTAATTTCACTGCATTTTATGTTACTAGTTACGATCCTCTTCTTCTCAGTTACTTTTGTGAAAGTTCTAATTGCATTATTTCTGTTTCAATTGAAGCACTAAATGAGTACCTCTGTTTATTTATTGGATAGGTAGGTAACTGCTCGGCTAATAAATCATTTTTGTGATATGAATCGATATTTGTTGGATGGATGACGATGCTTAAGATTTTAATTTATTAGCCGTAGTAACCTTTTGTGTTCTATATATCGAAGTTGTAATTATCAATCATAAATTTAAATCAATTGTAATTTTTTAATAATTGTTCTTGTGTGATGCTAAAAAAGTTGTTAAATTTAATAAACTTAATAGACTAAACTCAAAATTAAATCGATTGCAAGAGGAGTTAACGAATTGATCCGTCACCAGCGGTTTTCAATGAATATTATTAAAATGTTATTAATATGTGTTTGTTTAAAAAAAAAGGATAACAAATTGCAACGAAACCATAAACACCAACACATTACCCTTTAAAATTGTACCGTGCTAAGGTGATCTATATTATGAAGAATTAATATTAGGACACAATATGCTCGAAGGTTCCGTTGCTCAGTACCTGTGGCGCACCCAGGGGGGGGTTTTGGGGGTTAAACCCCCCCCAGGGCATATAAAGTAAACAATATATAAAGAATAGTAGAAAAATGTAACTTGTCTTTCACACACAATACAAAAAATCCAAAACGCTGATTGAATAATTAAATTACCACTTTAAATATGTAGAACACAATAATTATTGTATAAATACGCAATAATTAATAATATTTTTCATTATATTTAGATATAGATACCTAATATTAGGCTTATAAAAAATTAGACAGAACAAGTCTGTTGCGAGTAGCATGCGCCTACAGGACTGTATCTGCGGCGGCCTTGTGGACTATCACGGGTTGTGTTCCTCTGCATGTGTTAGAGCAGTAGAAAAGAAAAGAGACATCTCTATGGGAGAAGAAATCATTTGACAACAGCTATAAAAAAAAGAAAGGGAAAGATCAATGGAAACATGGCAAGAAGAGTGGAACAACAAGGAAGATGTTGCTCAGTGGACAAAGATGCTGATCCCGAGCCTAAGGGACTGGGTAGATTGTCTGTTTTAGGGCGTATCTTCATAGGTTCAGAAAGACAGATGCAGATAAATGCCTATACTGCGAATATTCCGACACTGTTACTCACACAATGCTGGAGTGTAATAGATGTACAGTGGAGAGAAACAGAATGTATAAAGAAATAGGTATGAACCCTGTGACTGTAAGAGATGATCGTAAAGATGACGGGAAATACGGAGGGATGGAATATTGTTCACAATTACATCCAAGCAGTCATTAAAAAGAAAGAAGAAGAAGAGAAATACCAACCGGGCTAATGACAGAGATAAGATCTAATTACTATTTTAATGGGAATAAGTCGCAATTGAAGGTTAAAATAAGTTTATTGACGTTTGAATTTTTGATTTTTGATCTTGCACTGATAACTTGTTTATACTCCAACAATTAATATAAAAAAGAATAGCGGTTGGTACAGAAGTACATCTAGCCTTCATCGACCTAGAAAAGGTGTATAATACACTTCCAAGACTTAAATTGTGGCAAGCTTAACAACAACTCGACATTAGTCCATACCTTTTAGGAATAATCACAGAAGTATACAGGGATAACACTACTTACCTAAAAATCGGATATAGACTATCAGAGCCAATAGAAGAAACTAAAGGACTAAAACAAGGATGCAGTATGTCACCCTTACTGTTTAATTTATATATTGAGGCAGCCCTCCAAAATTGGAAAAACCACTGCCAGGGAATGGGAATCCCCATAGGAAATGACGTACTGTTCTCCCTAAACTTTAAGTCATCCTAGCTCAAGATTCTTATGACCTAGAATTTATGATAAAGTGTCTATAGAGAGAATATTTAAAATGGGGGTTACAAGTCAGCATGAAGAAAACAGAATATTTACTTAATTATCAGTTCAGATGCAAGGTTTGAAATGTTGATAGACGAGGACGTGGAAATCAAACAAGTGAAAAAATTTAAATATTTAGATCCACTCATTGCTAAGAACGGCTTGGGAGAAACCGAAATTAAACACGAAGTAATCAGGGACGTAAAATTGTAGGATGTCTGAACTCCTTATGGTGGGATCACCACATTTCCAAAAGGAACAAAAAAAGAATAGGGCAAACCATGGTTAAATCAGTTCTTTGTTCTATGGCTCTGAAGTATGGACAATTAATGCAGACCTGAAGAGAAGATTGTTGACAGTTGAAATGGATTATTTGAGAAGAAGTGCTAGAATATCAAGGCAGGAAAGAAAGACTAACGAATCTATAAGAAATAACATGAATGCTACAGAAACGGTCATTGACAGAATAGAAAGAAGAGGTTCAAAATGGTTTGGACATCAATTGAGAATGTCTGACAAACGTTGGCCCCAAAAACTTCACAAATCGAAGCCCCCTGGAAGAAAAAAAGAGGTAGACCTCGACGCTCTTGAAATGAAGGAATTAGAAGAGCGATGGAATCGACAGGTTTGGAGGAGGAGCATGCCTTGCACCGGGAGGATTCCCGGAGGAGAACGGGAATACGGCGATAGCCGTCTTCAAAATGTATTGTATTTACAAGTTCGATTAATGTCAAACGTCAATAACCTTATTTTAACCTTCAATTTTGGCTTATTCCCATTAAAATAGTAATTACTTTAAAATGCCACAAGAAAATAGCTTCAGAACAATAGATAAGATCTAGATAAGAGAAGGGAATGTTCCAAAAATGTCGTCAGCCTTACAGTGGCCATCCCACTTTCGGAGTACGGTATGTGCGACAGTCAACTGCGCATAAGTAAGAGAGGGTGGTTTTAGTTGGAAGGTAGGATAATAGATACCTGAATCTTTGGAACTGCTATCTTTAGTACTTTAAATTAAACTAAAACCCAAATTGTAGGGACTCAACATGGAGGTAGCATAAAAAAATTTCAAAACCCCCCCCTAAGACAAATTCTGGGTGCGCCACTGCTCAGTACTCATACACTGTGAGTGGGGTCGTAGAGGTGAGTAATACAAGAAAGAATAGATATAAAAGAACAAAAAGAAAACAGGGAAGCCACTGTTATCAATATATATATATATATATATATATATATATATATATATATATATATATATATATATATATATATGTATATATATATATATATATATATATATATATATATATATTGTTATATATTATATCATTTAAATAATTTTAATTAATCAAAAATTAATTAGCTAATTATTGCTTGGCGCACCAAGACTTTAAATATCGCAATAATATATATATATATATATATATATATATATATATATATATATATATATATATATATATATATATATATATATATATATATATATATAGAAAGAGAGAGAGAGAGAGAGAGAGCGTGGTATGGTTGACGTGGAGGCCACCGTGGCCATTTCATCAAACTTCTTTAACAATACCCTATCTCACCTCCAGACATTCTAGTAAGTTTCTATATCGCTTCACTCTTTACAAACAATTCTACAGACGAAACTTTAAACATTTCGAAAACTAAATACAGTATCCAGCAATACTACTTATCTCTCATTAAACATTTTATGTCCAATACTTATTTCGTCTTCCATAATCAATTTTACAGACAAATAAATGGTACCCAATGGGCTCCCTCCTATCAAAAGTAATTGCCAATATCTTTATGGAAGACTTCGAGGCTCGAGCACTATCTACATCAATGCTTAAACCCACATGTTGGCTACGATATTGTCACCAAGACCCTTACGCTAGCTATTCATCCTCCTCCTTTTTCATCCGGGCTTGTGACCGACAATGGCGGAGTTAGTCAGTTTTTGTTTTTTGTTCTAAAAACACAAACTATAAGTTAAATTGTATCTTTTGATAAAACTACTGAGTAGCTTAAATGGGATTATTTAACGCCTGACAATCGAAGAGCTTTAATTCAGCAGACCAGTATTGCCATTACATAGGTTTTAGAGCAGAATTGTTGCATGCGACAGAGAAAAATGTTTTTAATGAAATTTGTGTAACTTGTATAACACAAGTATTATATGAAGTATATGAAGTAATGTAACAAAAAACAATTAAATTAAAGCTGGCTAGCAGAATGTGCTGGATAGTGACTACTTGACACTCAACAGGGGATTCGGCCAATTTGCATGCCCTACAGAGACCGTACAATGAGAAAATGAATGACAAAGTAATAACAAATATATGAATAATTTAAATGAAAGTGATAAACTACGGAAGTTGCTCTAGGATGTGATTGGGCGCCAGGAAAGTACTAACTTATACCTTCCAAGGTATTTTGTAAAACTGTTTGCTGAAATAAAAAGGAAAACAGGTATTAATTGAAATATATCTTCACCACAAATTTAATATCTATCCAAATATATACAGTCTAATCCTTTATAGCTACCCACCACCAATTATGTACAGTCAACCTAGTTACTTATATGCTAAAAAAGATTTCCCTGGGTATACACAATTGATTCTTGATCTGAATTTACAAATAATAAAATATAAAAAATTTTTAATGATTCGACCTAAAAAGGAAATTTACTTGCCTACTAGAGATGTAACTCTGAACTTTGGCTTTCAATTTAATGTCCTAACAAAAAAAGTAATAAGGACACTATCCTGACGGGATAGATGTCCAAGGTTTAAATATAGAATAATAAAATATCAATAAAGAACTCTCTGATTAAATGTGTACACATAAAACCGTACAACAGAGTTGAAAGGGACGATTTTTTCCTCAACCTGTAGTTGACAATTAGTCCTTAAATATTATTTAGAATTATTTTAGAAAAAATGACTGGTCTTTATTATTATGTAAAATAGTACAAATTAAAGTTAAAAAAAATATATAAAAAATTATTAAAATTTATAAACAAAACTTAATACAAATTGGCAGCGTTCAGGGCGGTCTTTCCGGCTGGTTCCTTGAAGTTGTCCTTGAAGTCTTATATGAGGTCTGAACCTCTGATGGAACAGCTAAGAGTGACGGTAAAGGTGCAAACCCAGTAGGGAACAACTCAATTCCTTTTCTTTCAATTCATTTGTGTTAAAGTTCCTTCTTACTCTTAATAAGAAGTAGGGAAACACAAGGTTTATTAACCTTGAAAGATACTATAAAAAGTTACTGGGAAGCTTGTATGAAAGCAAAAAGCTTTAATGATTTTGTAAATAGTGTGACCCTCGCATGGTTTGACAATATTTTAAGTAAAATGGATTGGTTAAATAGATAATTTTAACGAAAAACATACTACGGATCTATTTTATAATATAAAAGAACGGTATAAAACAGAATATTTTTATAGATAGTCTCAATAGATATATAATTATATGTTTGTTTAAGGAGGGAAAGTAAAATAGAAATTTGACATATGATTTTATCTTATAAATTTCGATATTTTATAGATAGATATATCGACTATCAAAGGAAACATGACAATATAGGAATCAAAATGGCTGATGGTTTTTATACTTTTTATTGATAATTGAATCCACTTACCGGCTAAGAGTGGCTATAAATCAAATGGTATACACTAAAAACAAACTTTTTCATCTTCTTCCCCAAAAAAATACTTTCCTTCAAACAAATTTAGCACAGCTCCTGCCGCCTAGTTTTTTTAGTTAACCGAACTTCCTTTGCATAAAGTTGAAATCGCAATGCGCGCTAATTGTTAATTCTTAGTCGAATAAACATGCCTGCCTAAAACGGCCGCTGGAGTCGCTGTTTAATACCAACTTAGAAATTAAAAATTAAAAAATATTAATGGGATATGGATTTAATAGTGAATAAAGAAATATTAAAGTGACGGACTCGTTACAATAGCTACAAGAATTAAGAAAGCTGTTTACATCAAGTTATTTTTTACAAAAAAAATAATTCCTGTTCTTCCAAAGAATATTGCAGTTACTCGAGAATTATTTTATTTTTCAGAACTCAACAATTTTAATATCCGTGTAATGAGTCTTCTCAGAATATTACAATCATCTGCTAGTTTGCGAAAAAGTTTTATGTTCTGCGACTTATGATAATATTTATGCTTATAACATGATTCTTTGTTTGTGCAATTGTTTGTGGTTTTCTCATTTCCGTTGCACCTCCTTGTCTAATTATCTTCTTACTCATTTTTATGCGAGTCTTCAGAGTACCAAGTCTGGGCAAACATTATTAGAATTTAATTATTGCTTGGTTTTTATTTTAAAAGCTTATTTTAACTACTCAACAATTATTAAAAAAATGCCGGATATTCTAATATTCACAGTTACCATTGGGTAAACAGAACATTTAAGATTGAAGACCTATTGAAAGTTTGGAAATAAATCGAAACATTTGTCCTAAATTTTTTGAATTTATATATCAGGTTAAATTGATATAACATATAGGTTGTTTAAAAACTGCGACAACAGCAAAGTAATATTTAAACCATGATTATCAGAATTACAAGAATTGTTTTATTGATTAGTATCAATATCAATTGCTGTTGTCGTAGTTTCTAAACAACCTGTATGTTTCCGTGAGTTTAAAAACATCTTTTATCCAATGTATACCTTGGTGAAAAAAACTTAAAAAGTTAAATAATTGCTAACAAAACTATTGTATGTTATGTAGCACTTATGTAGCACTACATGTGTTAGAACAGATATGAGGTTTATCTAATCACTATAGGTACTACTTATCACAAAGCTGGTAGACCATCTTCTTTGACCAGTACGAAAGTTCCGATCTCCAAGTATTTTTTAACATGTTGACTGCCAGAGCTAATACAAAAAACTTTTTACTGACTAATTTTTACTGACTAGTTTCTGAAAACACTTCCTCATGTGTTTATAAGGTGAATTTGGAAATTTGAATATTTTTTATTTTATTGACATATTTAGCGTCTGTATTAAAGGCTACAATGGCCTCTGAAATAGTTTTTCCAAAAAAAGGTGTAGGGGCCAATGTGTCCTATATATATATATATATATATATATATATATATATATATATATATATATATATATATATATCATATGTCCTATATATAGGACACATGATATTATTATGGACTAACTTTGTTTTTGTTTCAGATGGCGAAACATATTGAAAATCCTTATAGAAAAAACATTTTTTATCATTTCACTTTAAAAATAGTCTTCATTGTTAAGAGAGTCATTTTCAAAATGGGCTTTAAAAATATTTGTTCTTATTTCAGATTCAAAGTGAAGATTATTTACAACGTATGCTGCACCAATTTAATATAACCACCAGAAAATTTACGAAGTTAATTTCCCCAAAAACGACAAAATGCATGGTTACAACAGCAAATTTACCAATATGTAAATTGGAGCTGGAAGGTCAGATAATAGAACAAATGATGGAGTTTAAATATCTAGGCATCACATTATCTAGCTACGGAAAGCTCGAAACGGCAGTGGAAGATTAAGTGAATAGAGAAAACAGAGCCGCAGGCTACCTGAATAAAACAATATGGAGAAATCAAAATATCGGTAAAGAAACGAAGGGCAGAATTTACAAAACAGTTATTAGACCAACAATGACATACTGAACAGTATGTCAGAACTGTAAGACACTAAAAAACAGAGCTAAATGTACAGATATACAACGTAGATGCAAAGTGGAGAACATCAAGAACTGGGTAAGGAATAGAAGAGTAGAATGGAGCGATCATATAAGCCGAATGAAAACAAATAGAGTAGTAAAGATTGCAAGAGACGGTTCCCCAATAGGAAGACGATCAATAGGAAGACCACGAAAACGATGGAACGACAACTTACTGGAGGCACATTGAAAAACAGACAGAGTCGTGTCTATATAAAAAAAGAAGAGAAGAAGTTTGAATTTATTGCAGAACACAAAAGTAGCGTGAAAGTAATATACAAAGCAATTTTAGCAAATGCTGCACTATGAAATATTTTGAACAATTCTTAACTGACGATATAATTAGTGTAATAGTTGAGGAAACAAATCTTTACGCCACTCAAATACTTACGACTTTTCAAGATATCTCTTAGCGATCCAGACTTCATCAATGGCGACCAGTTGATAAAGCGAAAATATATCGATAATAAACGCCACAAATGTGGCATAAAGTTTTTTAAGTTGTGTTGTGACAAAAGATACACCTAGAATATGTCAATATACTGTGAAAGATCAAATTGGGAGGTTGGCTTGCTAAGAGTGTAGTAATGGATAAAGATAGTGTAGTAAAGATTTTGCATTACAGACTGTAGAAAAGACTACACCTTCTGGAAGTAACATCACCAAACCCAAGTGTATAATTGAATATAACACAGGAAAGTCTTCTATCGATTTGACCGACCAAATGGCGTCATATAGTATAGCATTGAGACGCTATACCAAGTGGTACAGATAGAAACAATTTTTATACAACAATAATGATTTGAGAATGCAAAAGTGGCTTAAAATTACTGATTTTAAATAACAGGTAATCCGCTCTATGTTGCAAAAATACGCAACTAATGTACTATCACCGCCAAATCCGCGTAAGCGTGAACACAAATTAATTCAAAAAATGAAAGATCCACCACGAAAAACCAAAGGAAGGTGTTCGAAATGCTACGAAAATTATGGCAAAAAAGGAACTGTGGTTGACAGAAAAATCAATCAACACAATGTGCACCAAATGCAATAAAATGTTTATTTTAAATTGTTTTAATAAAATCGTTATTTTTTGAAAATAATATGTTTTTTCAGTTATTATTTTATTTTTCTAATATTTACCAAACAACCCATAATATCTAAAACCTCGCGTGAAAATCCCTTGGGGCCACTACTACACGTCTCCAATATAAAATGCATTAAACTGTGTTCAATAGTAAACACTGGCTCACACTATATGGTCGACTGTTGTGTATTATAAGAAACACTGGGCTTTCGCAGAAGTCTAGCGTGTGTCCTATAGAAAACACTGGCAGACAACCTGTTAAAGTTCTCATTCCACTTCACTCGTAGTTGTTAAGTGGAGATTGTACTCTTTGGACCACGTGGTCCAAAAATGTCGCTGTAGTTGCTGATTTTAGGCACCAGACAGCACCCTAATACATAACATTAGGGTGCTGTCTGGTACAAAATATATAGCGAGTATGACAACATTATATGTGTGTAATTATTTAGTTGTAAATTCCAATTAATTAAATAAAAAAATGTGAAACGTTTAAAAATAATTAAACGAAAAATGGAAATTAAATAATCTTACTTACATGCCGATACAAGGATTATTTTTATATGTTTAAAAAACGCAATTTAAAATTCCGTGACGTTATATTATTTAAAAATTATTTATATTTATTGAAGGGATATGTTTTGAAATTTTTGTTAGTTATTAAATTATTATTCTTGAACAGGCAACACGGTAAGAAGGTAGAATAAGTTAGATGCTTTCTTTTTGATGTTAGCTTGGGTGTGGAAATAATCCAACGTATATTTATCAAGTATTATATTCAATCAAATAGACTCACATAGGCAACATATTTAAGATTTAAATTTTACATCGATTATTCCACACGATGTTTTGGGGTTTTTAGCATGGAATATAAATTTAGTGTTAAACCTAAATTAGGAAAATATCTGTTCCAGAAATGAACATATCATTTTAAAATAAAAAATAAAAATATAGTTCTTTACACTTTTCTTAGTGTAGAATAAGTAAAATATTCACTAATATCAAGTTTGCTCGGGATAGCCGACTCATTGGCGCCACAGCCTCTTAAATAGTTTTCACACCTAAATACAAGTGGCGTAATCTTCACTTTTACGCATCAAGTAGTATTTTATTAGTTCATTCTCACACGCCCTTGAGGTATGTGCATTTTAAAACACTCTCGGGCATTTTTCTCATAAATACGGTTTCCTCTTTTACGTGTGATAAAGAAAAAATTATTTGATATTGTACTGTCAGCTACGTCCGTATTGAGGCTTCTTTACTCTAAAAATAGTTAATTATAAGTCGATAAACTAAAGCTGATTTTATTTCTCTGGAGTTATATTTGCTCACATTAACAATCCTTATCCTTCAACGGTCACTGAAGAATCAAACCTATGGAGATACATCCACTCACAAGTCCTTTGAAGTAAGGCTTGGAATCAAAAGATTTCCAACCCTCGAAAGTAGGGAGCCAGTTACAAGGCCCCCACAATATCTTTAAATTAAATAATTTCTTATCATTAGTTTATTACCATCTGAATAAGAACAACACCGAGTTTATCCAAGATCTACTAAAATCATTCCTTACCATATTTTAAAAACTCTCATAGCTTTTTGAATAGCTTGACAAAACAACAAATGGAAGTCAGAATAGATAAAAAAATTACGGAACCTATAGACATATGCAGTTGAATAAGACAGGGAAACTCATTGAGCACTATGCTTTTCAATTTAATTGATTAGCAAAGAACCAATGAGATGTAAAATAGAAATCGATGGAATCAGGATTGAACAAGTAATAAAAATAAAATACCTTGAAATTACACGTCCAGCTATGGAGACACAGACAAAGAAATGAGAGATCAAGTTTAAAAAGCAAATAGACTGGCATAATGTCTCAATAACAAAATATGGCGAAATCGATATATTAACACTGAGATGAAGTCAAAAATTTATTAACCCAGTGTAAGACCAATAATTACACATGAATCAGAAACAAGACCCGACAAGGCTAGTGAAGGTTAGTGAAAATGGCAGAGATAAGAGTACCCAGAAGAATTATAGGAAATACTCTGAGAGATCGAAAGAGAAGTGAAAACGTTAGAAAATGTAAAGTACAGTGTATAATCGAATGAACACTAAACAGAAAAAAATATTGTAATAACCACATAAGCAAAATGGGGAGACCCGTGTGGTTAAATTAGCAAAGAGATAAATTACCAATCGATAAAAGAAGAATCGAACGACCACGCAAGAGAAGGAGTGACAACCTTCCATAGAGGTACCAATTGGCCAATAAGCAAGCAGAATTACTTATAAAAAGAAAAAAGAAGAAAAGACCAAAAAACATATCGAGTATAGTGGGAGGTGAAAATCTGAAGCTGGCACTTCTCGTTCAAGCTATTTGATGACTTTTTTGTTTTCTACCGGTGAAAATTTTAATATTTTCGTTTAAATGTCATCATCATCATCATATAACGGGGGTCCTACGGCGATTGCCGCTTCCCGCATTTCAGCCTCCATCTTTTCCTATCTCTCCAATCTCCCTCTTCTAAGCCTCTAGATTGCATTGTTTTTGTAATTTCTCTTCTCCAGGAATTTGGTGGTCTTCCCCTTTTCCTTCTTTCTGGCGAAACATACATTAAGGCTTTCTTTGGCCACCGCTCCTCCTCCATTCTCATCACGTGACCATACCATTGTAATTGCTTTCCTTGTATTCTATCTGAAAGAGTATCTCTAATTCCTGTACGGTTTCGTATTTCCTCATTCCTGATTCTTTCCATTCTCGATACTCGACATGACCTTCTAAGATAATCCATTTCCACAACGTCTACTTTATCTCGTTCATTCTTTGTCATCGTCCAACATTCGGCACCATATGTGGTAATTGGTTCTACAATTGCTCTGTATACGCGAAGTTTGGTATGCATCTTTATTTTATTAGACCACAGTAATGAATTTAGTATTCGGATGCATTTTTTCCCTTGGGTTATTCGGTTTTGTACATCTATCTTAACTCTGCCATCTGCTGATAGGATGCTTCCTAGATATTTATACTGGTTGCAGCCTTTTATGACTGCGTTTTCAAGCCTCAGATCTGTGGTATTTCCTCCAATTTTTAAATATTCTGTTTTGCTTTTGTTTACAGTAAGCCCCCATTTGGCATATTCCTCAAATAATTTTCGATTCATATAATTTATATCTTCCTCATCGGTTGCAACCACCACCTGATCATCTGCAAACAACAATGTATACAGAGTTTCTTGTCCCACTTCGATGCCCATAAATCTACATTTATTTCTCCAATTCCTCAATGCTTCTTGGACGTATATTTTAATGAGTGTCGGTGACAAACAGCATCCTTGCTTTAGGCCTTTAATGACTTTAAATTCATTTGAGGTTCTGGTTCCAATTTTTACACAACTAACTGCATTTTCGTACAATTTATATATCGCTAGGATATACGTCGAATCCAATACGGACCTTTCGAGGACCTCAAACATTTTCTTTAACGGGACACTATCATATGCTTTCTCAAGGTCTATAAATACCAAATGGGTCTCTCTAGTTCTTTCGACACGCTTTTCAATTATTTGTCGTAGGATAAATATATTATCAAGGCAGGATCTCCCGGTACGAAAGCCGCTTTGTTCTTCAATATCTTGTATCTGTCTTTCAACCCTCTTCTTTAATATTCTGCCGTACAACCGGCCCACAGAGATCGTCACACTAATACCTCTATAATTGGAACAGTCTCTTTTATTCCCTCTCTTATATATGGAGCTTATATAAGATTTATTCCAATCTTTAGGAATTTCCTGGTCTCCACACATACATTTATTGAAAAGGTCTACTATTAATTCTAAAAGTGCAGTCGGCCCATATTTAACCAGCTCTATGGGACTGTCTCCAGGCCCTGCGGCTTTTCCGTTTTTAACCTCTTTTAAGGTTTCCGTCAATTCAGATAATGTTATTATAGGGATTTCCTGCCGTTCGTCTCTGTTGTCTATTAATTCCCTTATCTTTTCCCATCTGTACTCTACTCTATCCTCTTTCAGCAGTTTCGTATAATATTCTTCCCATTCATTTAACTTTATGAGAGAAATGTTGTCTTCATTTTTCTCATTTTTCCTAAACTGTTTTAATGTTTTCCAAGCTTGCGCCACTTTTGTTCCACCCATAAATCTGTCCAGTTCATCACACTTAGCCTCCCAGTTTATATTTTTCGCCTTATCCACGTCTTTTTTAACTTCTCTATTCCATTTAGCGTATATTTCTCTGTCTTGAGGATCTTTGGATTGAAGCCATATGTGATATGCTTGTTTTTTCTTGAGAACTTTCTCTTCTAGTTCCGTTGACAACCATTCAGGTTTTCCTTTTTTCCGATTTCCAACTTTTCCCGGCAAATGAAGCGTTTAAATGTTATTATTTAAATATGATTTTTAATTTAATAATTCACGTCAATTCATATTGTACTGTTTTAAATTATTTTTTAAATCGATTATTAATTGTTTTTAATCTTTATTCAATTTTTAAAACTTGTTGGGATTAAAACCATTATAGTTTGCTTTTTCCAAGCAGTGTATATCGATTACTAATCCTTTGTAAGTACATATTGTATCAATGCCAATGTGTCGTATTTTCCATTGCACATTTTTTTATAAATATTTACATGTGTTAAAATGCAACTTTCATTTAAAGAATACCGCTTTTTACCGTTACCTTATGAGGAATCACGGCCTTGAAAATGATAAGAAAAAAGAAAAGGACTCATACGGCACACACAGGGTGTCTGGAATCAACCAGAGAGAGTTTTTCCATTGACCCAGTTGTCTAGCGATGGTGATGCTCTTCGACTCGATTCAAGCAAGACCAGTCTGCTGCGAGCGATCTGTGCCATTCTCTCATCCTCACAAGCGGCATTACCTCAAGTACGCCAGTTAGTCGGTAGCGGATTGTCGATTGTAAAAGACTAGCAAGAACAACAGCGTACTGTTGGAAGTTGGTGGCGGACACCGCTGGTTGTAGAGATAGTGCAAGCACTCCTGACCACGGCGCAGTAGACGAAATTTGGTTTAGTCCCCACTTCCATGCAAAACGCATTGTACTGTGCACTGTATAATTCCACTTACAATAGAACCTTTCTGCCTTTACGTGAATTTGACTCCGCCTTCGCGCAGCTCCATGGTCAGGAGTGTTTGTTTTACCTATAATTTGCGAGTGATTTTTGGACGATCTTCTGCTTCTTCTTCTGGTTTCGTGGTCGGTGGACTTCTCGCCGTTATATTTTTTGTGTTATTTCCGCATCAAGTGCAATCTTAGTGACGATTTAAGTATAGGATTTTAGTGGTTTTTACTGTGGTTAAAATACAAAGTAAGCAAATATAAATATATTGAAAAATTTCAAATACAAATAAATTTTATATAAAGAAAAATAATAAATGTAGAAAAAATATCACAGAAAATTCATATATTATCACTACCTTAAAAACGTATTTGTGTAAAATTTTGCAATTTTTTGGATTTATATATACCTAATTTAAATTGAATTATAGTGAAAATTAGAAAATAATAGATAATAATAAATATATTTTATTTAAATTAAAGATACTTCATTTGTACTTTCAACTAGTACAAACTAAATACCAAAAATAACATAAAGTGTATATATAGCATCCATAAACAACAGATCCCAGTGAAGCCATCGGTCAAAATAAAATCACCCAAAAATTAAATTAACGAAAATTTAGTGCCCTCATTCAATTTTCACTTTTGTTTTTTTTTCTCGTTGAGTTTTTTGTATTTTAATGTTAAAATCGTATACTTTTCATACCATCAAAAAAATTCTAAAAATGGTTTTGTAAGTATAAACCCTTTTAGTTTTTTACTTATATTCTTACTTTATTACTTTTTGTAGAGAACTGAGGATTCTTTTAAAGAATAAGAAAAGCAAAATGCATTCTGTTAACGAAGTAGTTGACGTTTTTCATTTTCCAATAATTGACCAATCAAGCCTCTGCATTTCACCAGTTGAATTGAACTTTGAAATTTGAGAACACACTCTTGGAAACAATTTTATTTGTTCTTTAAAGGAAAAATAGTACCCATAACGATACTAATAGTGTATTTATTGCAAAATTTTATTTCTTGCAAAAGTTGAACGAACGAAATACTAGTGACGTTGGAGTGTAAAAATGTCGCGAATTAAATTTATTGTAGAATCCATTCAAAAGCACTTACAAACCTTTTCAAAATCAAAATAAACGCTTTTTTTATATCTTTAAAATAATACTTTTGCTTTTCTTTTCATTCTTAATCTACAGAGTGAGTTTTAAGTATGTTACGCCACAATTATCTCGGAAATGGCTTGCAAGATTTTTATAAATTTTGGTGTGTAAGGGTCTCGTGATGGGACGGATATTATGGTGGTATTTACATAGCGGTCAGATTTTTCTTTTTTTTTTTGTAAATCTAATAAACTTATTTATGCTATGTTTGTTTCTAGATTTAAAGGATGCATATTATATTCAAAAATGGTGGCGTGTGGTACTGATAAAATATTATCTGTAAATATATTAAATTTGTATGTGAACCACAAAATGTACTTACGGGTCCATAGAAATATATTACACGGTCCAAGAATATTATTTAACGGTCTCCCACAAGGCTGAATTCCAAGTCCTTTATTACTTAATGTTTAAACTGCAGATCTGCATGGTTTGATGGATGACAAATGCAAAATAATTTAATATACAGACGATATATGTTTATATACTCGCCATAAATCCTATGAAGATTGCATGTTGAATTTAAAATCTCAGCTTAAGTAACATAGATAAGTAGATAAAACAAATGGGTTTTAGTATATCACAAAAAAATCTTTTTATGTTTCATTAGACGTAGACAAAAAGTGACAGGCAAATGCCAGATAGGTGATCATATTTTCCCCTTAGCAGAAGAGTATAAGTATCTAGGCATGATTCTAGATAAAATACTCTTGTGGTCCAAAGTATGTAAAAGTATGTAAAAAGTGCGAGCGTGGAATTAACCTTCTACGTTTAGTTTCCAAAAAAAGATTAGGTGCAAATAAACATATCTCTTTAATGTTTTATAGATCCTACATACGATTCATTCTGGATTATGGTTGTATTCTATTCGGTTCAAAATGCAAAACAAATCTATTAACACTTGACAGAATAAACTTTACATCAATAAAAATCTGTCTAGGAGCTATGATGTCTTCACCAAACCAAGCAGTTCTAGCAGAAACCCAAGAACTTAGGCAAATGTTAGCCAATAAACGTTTAATAACATAAAAATCGTTTAATACAACTATGGTTCACAAAATAGGTTTACTTTTGACAGAATATTTAACAAATTCTTGTTGGAGAATAACAGTTTCTCTCGTCTCTTCTTTCAATCTTATGTATTACAGCTACCAAAATTTCCTTTTTACGAATGAGACTTTGAAGTTCTCATAGACAAACCAACCATTATATTGCCATCTTATTCAGACTTGCCAATTTTAACTAATTTTATATTTAAATCCAGACTAAGCAAATTAGGGAAAGATTTAACAATAAATTATATAGATGGATCAAAAACTGTTGAAAGTGCTGGTTTCGCATTTTTTGTTTGAAACAGAAATTATGTTATAAAAATATCGAATTCCTGAATGTTGTTCTATTTTTACAGCCGATGCTGCTGCTACACAGAAAGCACTAACTTGGTGTGTCACTAATTATTGTGAGAACATCGTAATAGTATCAGATCCTCAGGCAGTATTAGAAGCTATTCGTAGCCACCCATTGGATAGTTGTCAAAACTCCATTATACTTGATATCAAAAAATTATTACATAAACTAAAATTCACAAAAAAAAAACAGTTATTTTACTCTGGGTTAAAGGACACAATGGAGTAATTGGAAACGAGTTAATGGATAGTATGGCTAAAAATACATCTAAGATATCCGAAATTACAAACGTTTACTACTTTAAAGATCTTTTTTCTATTATCAGGAGTATTGGCAGGGAAGAATGGATGTCAAAATATAAAGTAGTACAGAATACTTTAAGAAAACATTGCTTTCCTATTCATCCATGCCTACCGTAAAATATTCCCCATTTTAATTTTAACTATAATAAAGTATATTCCTCGTTGATAACCCTGCTAAAACTTAAACATGACTTGTTTCCAGAGCATCTGCATAGGATTGGAATCTATGAAACTCCCGTCTGTCGGAGATTTTTACCACTTATTTTTCGATTGTCTTAATCATAGGGAACAGATTCGGAGCCTATATTTAGGTTTAATCGATCTCAACATTAGCCTATCAGTGAACATCAGCAATCTGTTATCTTACTCTAATAAATTTATATATAATATTCTAACTAAGTTTAATTTAGTTTAATTAAGTTTAATTAAACGATTCTAAGAAAAAAATTTAAACATCGTTATAAAAATTTTCTGTGGCAAAAAAATTATTTGTCTAATGCCATCTCTCTCTCTCTCTCTCTCTCTCTCTCTCTCTCCACACACACACACAATAAGCTTTCTAATTTTAACACCCAAACAGGCATATTGCATGACTGGTGGTTAAAGTGGTTAAGTTAAAAAATTTATTTAAAAATCCTTTATAAAAGGTATATAATTAAAACACCCAATCGGGGTTCATCACAAAACGTTTTCGGAATCTATATTCCATCATCAGTGTGTCTAAGTGCACATGTTTTGAGCCACTAAATATTTGGGTAAAAATGTTATTCATTTGAATTTATGTTACAATATTTTATCTTATATGTTATGATGTTAAAGTTACAATTGGAATTGACAAAATGACAACGTAGGACTCTGCAGGAGGTTGCTGGTCCTGAGACAAAGTGTCTACGAGGACTTGTTGATAGCAAATGATTGAAATGACAATATTGAAATTATCCTGAGACAAAGTGTCTATGAGGACTTGTTGATAGCAACTGATTGAATTAATTGGTTGCTATCAACAAGTCCTCGTAGACACTTTGTCTCAGGACCAGCAACCTCCTGCAGAGTCTTACTTTGCCATGTTATCAATTCCAATTGTAACTTCAAATTGTAACTTTAACATCATAACATATAAGATTCAATAATGTAACATAAATTCAAATTAAGAACATTTAACGGGCGTTTACCCAAATATTTATAGGCTCAAAACATGTACACTTAGGCACACTGATGATGGATTATAGATTTCGAAAACGTTTAGTGATGTAGCTCGATTAGGTGTTTTAATTATATACCTTTCATAAAGGATTTTTAAATAAATTTTTTAACTTAACCACTTTAACCACCAGTCATGCAATATGCCTGTTGGGTGTTAAGTTTAAGTACCTTTCTGTCAGCTTTTTCCTCGTCTGTTCAATATTTGCTCCCCTGTTTTTTATTTCTGACCTGCAAAAATTTCTTCTGCACTGTATCCAAACCATCTTATTTGCTGTCTTTCTACTTGTTTTTGAAGCAGATCCATTTCATTTCTGATTGTCCTATTGCTAACATGGTCTCTTCGGGTTACAACTTTTATGATTTTCGAGTATCTTGTTTCCAATATGTGTACTTTGTAACCATTCAACGACCCATCAGTAATAGTGGGTGCCAATGGATAACAATTTAACTACCTGCGATAGTTGGGAGCCAATGCGTAACCTTCAAGGTCTAGGTTTTTACAAACTTAAATTAAACTCATACTTATTTTGGGAGCCAATTGTTAGACCTCGTCTAGTTTAGTCTCTCAGGTGTGCGAACGTCTTATCTTAGAAGTAAATCTGAACAACGAGTTTGGCTAGGACAAATAAACTAAGATCTGAATTAATTATATTTATTATACATACAAAATACAAAAATTGAAATTTTAATATTAAATTAAAATTAAACAAAACAAATTTTGCCTTATAGCTTTACATAATAAGATTTTTAAATGATACTTATGGCATCTGATGTTGTCTTTAAGTAGCTGGACAGGATGCTTTATGTTTATATCTTTAGTTGGCAATCGAGTTGTAAATAACAGCTGCAGTGATAATTACATGATCGACCATGTGCTGTGGAATTCTTCACCCAAAAAAGTGGACAAAACTTAGACCCAAAAAACTAGCATATATTTAAAATATTTTCTTGCCATGTGAAGATTAAAAATAATTACAATTTTAAACAGCAAATACTAAATTGGCGAGGATAAGATGAACATAATTATTAATAAACAAATTAGTTAAAGTATATTAAACTAACGGCATATGAGATGAATTATAAGTTTAAAAGAGACATGTGAAGAGGAGGTTATGTATGAATAGAAATGGTCAAATTATAAAAAAGACAGATATAAAAAAAATTATTAACTAAAAATATAAAAACTTATCCCAGGAAAAGATATATAAAAAGAAAAAATATATAAAGATAAAGAAAAAATATATAAAATCAATTTTGAGTAAGAGATCCAGCTTAGATAAGCAAAAGACATTATATAAACTAATCTCCCTTTCTATTGAATTATCTTTACTTCAACATTGACATATATTATGGTAGATTTGTCAACTAATAGATATACTGTCTATTGAAGTTAGGCGAAGAAATTTATATGCTATAAATAGTGTTTTTGGCCTGTAATTTTTTTCTTCTTAACAATTTTGTTGCTTCCTTTTCATTTTGAAAAAACATTATTTATAAATTTTATTGAAGATATTCTGGTTATTTCTTTATCTCATATAGAAACATATTTTTATGCTTAGAATAATCAAATTCTCGTAATAAAGTTCAAATGACAATTTTTATTTATTGTTTAACAATATTTCTTATGCAGTTGAAAATAAAAATATGATTTATATTTCAATTATAACATTTCATTTATAATTATTTCGCAGCTCGTAAAGTGCAAACTGGTAGTATTTGAGAAATTGTTACCATTTAATTATGCATATCTAATCCGTTTGCATAATCTACTGTCAGGTTTACAAAGCTGAATAATAAATCTTAAATCAATAATTCAAATATATTTGAATACTTAATCAAGACAATCTGTGAGACTACAATTTTATTGTACCATTTATTTCTTCTTTTTCGTCCTCGTTCTTGGTTTAGAAAAAATGTTTGTTTTATTATACATATGTTCCTCTTAGTTTAAGTTATTCCTACCATTCGGTTTCTTTCTGGTATAATCTTTTCTATGATGCCCCACTGTTCATTTATTTACATACATTACATCCAACTTACTCATCCACTGTGCCGATAATACATAATCATCAACATTGTGTTAACATTGTAAGTTTAATTTATATATGTATACAAAAACTCCATGTTTTCATGGAGTAATAATGCTTTTCAATTTCTAATAGCAACTCCTTTATATTTTGACAGCCTTCTTTCCTAAGGTTTCCTTCAGATATCAGTCCCTATACCTTAATCGGTTTTGGAGCCCTCTTTATACCAACTGAAGTTTGCCTTTACATGCGGACCCGTTTCCCAGTCTTCCCTCTTTGCTACGATAATAATAAAATGTTTATCAAAGATATACCTTTGGTCCATTCGATCTACAGTCATGCCCAGAACGGGGTCAGATTTAATTTCCTGATATAGCCTCCCTATTTAATTTGCTCTTTGCGTTATGCTTGTAGGAACTGTATTGTCCTGTGTACTCTCGATCTGGCCTCCCTCTGTATAAATATGGGTCTCTATATTAAGTTTAGCAACACCTGTATCAAGTCTGCCAAATCGCTCACACCTGTTGATTCTTTGTCTACCATGCCACTAAACCGTACATCATCATGGGCAACCCTCATGTATAAACAAAGAGACATGTTTAAACTTACCCGTTTGTTTTCATACAATAGTCTACATCTGCCAAGGGCCATTGTAGCTTTTGTCAAGTGAAATTTTTAATGTGTGGCTTCCATGTCAGCTTCTGGTCAAATATTATACCTAAGTCGTTGGTCTGACTAGCAAATGTAATCTCCACTCCCCTGAGCAACTGTGAATGCAATCCTTATAGTGTTCTTTTTCTGTTAAAGTCAACCACTGGTGTTAATCAGACCGGGTGTCTAAAGTTGAGGCTTGGCGGTAATCCCAAATCGGAATAAATCTTTATAAACCTCACTAATAGGGCAAGGACAATGAGTTTATGATCTGTTTCCAGCCCCTAAAGGGCAGCACTAGTAAAAAACTTGTGTTTTTTGTAAATTAACCCCTAGGTACTCAACCTAGGCTTTACAACAGATATCCATCTCTCTGAGAGAAATTTGCGTTTGGTCTGGTTTGTCTGGGCAAAACGCCTTTTGACTACTACTGCCAGGTCTGCATAGCTCATACACTAAAACTTATATTTAGACAGTTTCGTTAAGAAATCGTCTACTAGTGTTGCCCACAGCAGTGGAGGTAGTACACTTCACTGTCAACAACCACTTCCTCCCCTTGCCCGGACAATAGTTTTGCCTAACGTATACACAATGGTCCTATTTGTTAAGACTGCATAGGGATACCTTTTCTTGTACTTCTAAAAAAATCGTAACCGCTATTTCTTTGTCCTCCAATGATGTTGAGAACAGTCTACTAAGGTCATCCAGCGGAAAGTCTGTTAAATATCCTTACTGATACGCATATTGATGATCGCTGAGTGGTTTATTCTTCAGTACCCCATCTCTGATGTATCTAAGGAGCCTTTCTAGCGTTTTTACTAGAAATAAACATTGGTTTGTATGAATTTCGCGTTTGGCCCATTACTCCACTGAGTTTTGGTATATAGATAACTTTCACCTTTTAGCATGCCACTAGAAATGTCTCCATGCAAAACTAGCTTTAAAGATTTTACCTCTAATTGTTATTATAACGTTCTGTTCATGCAGCAGAAAGACTGGATATATTTTATCCATTCCGGAGGACGTGTATAGTGTATGTTGGTAACTCTCTGAGGCCTTAAAATTTTGATAGCCAGCTGCCAGTCCACCGCAGAAGGTCTTTTTAAAAGAACCGGCTTTACCAAAGGGTTAATGTTGGTAAATTAACTGAGAAAATGCGCCTTGATGAGCATTAATAAGGTTTTCTCAAGCGTTTTTTTATAATTTTTGTCGTCCTTTTTCAGGAAATTGATTTAACTTGCTACACCGTGCTTCGCTAAGACTTCATTGATTCTGGAGCATACGAAAGTCTCCTTAAATTTTTCACAGAACCTTCTCCGCGAGCCACTTTTGGCTTTATGAATTTTTTTGTTGTATTGCGTCTTTCTCTGTAATTATCCCACTCTTGGCTGTATTTGGCCCTATTAAATGGCTTTCTTACCTTTGTCTTAAGCTTTTGTAAATGTTTATCCTTGCATATTGTTCAACATTTAAGAATGAAAGTTGGTTCGTAATATTTATGTACCAACTTGTATTGAAGTAACTATTAAAAATATGATGATGTCCACCTACTAAATGGTATTTAATTTCGTAATCGTAAAATAAAATGTCTTTATAGACATCCTGTATACAAATATCTGTCTAACTAACAGATGTCCAAAATTTGTTTCAATATAAAAAATATTCTCTCTAATAATTACATGATCATATCTTAGATGAGCCATTATATTACAAATATCTTCATAACTTTATTAAATTACTTAAAGAATACCTTTACCATTGTCCAATAATTGGATTATTAACCTAGTGTTTACTGCGGTCTAAAATTCTTACCATCAATAATTGAGTTATGATCATCATTAGCCTTTGCAGCTAGTATATTATTTCCTAGTCAGCAGGTGGCCACTAACACTTAAGCCGTTTCTAATTCCAATTTGCTTCTTTGATTTTGTGCTTAGCAAAGTTCAATACATATTTAAGCGTATAAAGTGCCAGGCATTTTGTTTGAGTAACGAGTTATTTGTTATGTACTTATTGCAAAATTTTAAATTAAATAATTTATTCTCATTTTTGTGCAAAACTAATTTTATTGAAGAAACTATCTTATTTAAATTGCTGTGCTATTTAATGAGCTGTACATTTTTTTCCTAATCTTATTTTTACTTAACTCTTCCTTTTACCTAAATAAGAGTGTTCATACTACACATACAGGCAAATTTAAAGAGAGGTACAAAATGTAATAATTATTTTTTTCATCAATATCCAAGTTTTACAAAAGTTGTAGTTATACGATGAGTAACCTTTTACAAAAAAAAAGAAGTCGAAGAGGTTAGAATGAAAATCAACATACTGGTTTTAAACAGGACTTTATTGTACATTTTGAACTTAAATGCATTTTTGTTTCCTTGATCTCGTGCGTATTCCCCACGAGCAGTCATTAGTTTTCTCATACTTATATTTAAGTTTATCCATCTGTTGTTGAGGCAGTCTATCCAATTCCTCGATCAAAGCAATTCTTACTACGTCTCTGTTCTAAAAAAAAAAGAATTCGTGACCAAATTTTCTGCCTAGCATGTCCCACACATGTTCTATCGGGTTCAGATCTAGAGAACATGCTGGCCAGTTCATTTTTGTTATATTTACTTGTAATAAAAAGTAACTTACAGGGTGGGCGAAGTGTAGGTGCACATTATCCTGCATTATAATTAAATTGTCTTCAATGTATGAGGCAAAAAGTTATACATCACCAATAACTCTGTTTATGTCCCCAAAAAATACCACTCCAAACCATAACTGAACCTCCAGCAAAAAGGAGCATCCCTCCTTGGTGCCAATATAATCTTTTCCTACTGCATATCAATGGAATTTTCACAGAAATAGTTTTTGACTAAATTCTAGTCTCGCTACGTGATGGTATCTCTGGAGACTTGGAACTTTTACTGACACGTATGACTTAATACTAGCTTATTTACCACTTTAACGACCAGGTCGATTTGGAAAGCCTTTATTCACAAACCTGATACATTTTATTTCTGCAATTGTTCTACTGGCATGTATAGGTCTTATAAAACAACTTTTTTAAAAACGCTAAAACTTTTTACTGTCAAAATATTGCATATTAAATTTTGGTACAAGCAGTCTGGTAAAACTATAACTTGTATAGGTATATTATAGACATATTCTTTTTGGTGGCATTTGTAAAAAGGTGATGGGCATTTCCAACTGCCATATGTGTTAACAATTCAAAGATAATTTTGCAATACCACTTCACCCATAAAAAAATAAACAAAATTACCCTTATTTATAACAATATTAGTATTACAAACTTTTTCGAACTGTTGTTGCCTATGGTGATTTCTGATTAAACAGCAAGTCTTGTGTCAACTAAATCTTGCATTTCTGCTGGTACGGCTTTAGGTGTCAGAAACAAACGTCCCCTTTATCCCTCCACTTTACTATGGTTACATTTTAATGTTTTGCCGTGTTACCATTTCTTTCTTATTTGGTTTCACAGAAACCACAGATGTTGGATTCGCAAATGAGCACAAAAACACGCAAATTTGGTTAGACGTGAGTGGGCCTCTATTTTGTTCACAAATGAGTCCTTATTTGAATTTGAACCAGATATAAGATAAATGAGAATTTGAAGACGATCTGACAATACTAAACGATTGGCCACCACGCAGGAGGTTCATAGATAGTAATGCGGCAGTACAATAATACAACTCTTCTTGGAAGAACCAATGTTGTTTATTTGAAACGGTGTCTAAATGCAACAGACTACCGCGATATTAATCTTGAAACTATTGTTGTACTCTTTGCACAACAAGCTACTCCCCAATTTTAATCATTGCACGACAATACGCGTCCGCATACTGCTAGGGTCGTACGAACATTTTAAGTTTTACCATGGCCTGCACAATCACCAGATTTAAACCCAATTGAGCATCTGTTGGAAATATTGGGCAAACGCATTTTACAACAAAATATTGCGTTCAATACAAGACAGCAAATGTTTGAGAACTTTTCAATGGGTGGAACAGAATACCGCAGCAAGACATTGACCATCTGATCATGTAACGAAATATTTTGCCTACCACATAGGGTACAACTATGGGGGTTGAAAATTGGAACAGAAGTTACTGGGGTGGAGATAGGGTAAGCAAAATAAACGGTACTTATGCGAACGGCACTCAGGGTTTATTCGGAGTAGCTGGGTCGTGGATAAGTGAACGAAACTATGGGATTATATAGGGGCAACTCCAAAAAAATGAAACAAATGTGTACCTACATGGATCTCCTAGAAAAATGGGTAACAAAACAGGAACAAAAAGGACCTCTAGTTATTTAAAATAAAGACGCCGCTTCGAAGAATTCTTGTCTTGCTGGATGAAGGAAAAAAGGTTCTTTCTTCCTAGAAAAGAAACACAAAAGAAGACTTTTCTTAATAAATAGACAAAATGGTTCAGAGAAATAAATTAAACATTTATTACTGTCTCACCACAAACATTTACAGATATTAAATGGTACAAAAATACTTACTATATAAATAGTTGCAAAGATTTATACCCAAAATAACAAAGAATGACTTACATGTAATTTTTGTTTACAAAATCCGTTTACAAGATGTTACAAAACTTGCAGAAAAAAAAAATATTACAGATAAAGATATCTTTTTAGATAAAACTATTCATTAAGGTTAACCTTTTTCTAAAAACTAAACAAATTAATGTCAAAAATAGTAAACCAAGCTGTCATATGTCGATATTTAAAAACTGGACAAATAAAATGACAGCTAAGACCACGCCCTAAGATGTATAACTTTAATTATTACAAATTTTTAATGAAAGAAAATGTTTATTCTTATTTTAAAAATAAAATACAAAAATGTTACCTAGATTGCACTAAAGTTACTTTTCTTAACATTTCTGAGGTTGGAAACTGGACCTACTAAAATTTCTGGGGGTAGAACTAAGACGACGAAAATGAGGGTGGAAGCTAGCACTGGCTGGAACACAAACCTTGAAAAACTCGTCTCCTTTGAAGACTGGAACAGGTACAACACAATGGCAACTTAAGGTTATCTTCAAAACTGTTGTAAAAACGCCATTTTAAATGTCTCATATGAAATATTCAGAGTTGACACATTACTTTGAGTAAAAGTCACTTTTTCTTCGACAAATTTGCCGGCTTCTGTAAAGTACATAACGACGTGTGTCTCGTTTGACCAAATCTTCCAACCTAAACTTGAATTCATTCCCCCTCGATGTTGTATACCGACTTACCGGCTACCTATGCCGCCCTTTTCCCCGCGCATCAAAAAGGGACTAGCGAACCCTAAATTGTTGTTAGACTGCTTCAAAACTATCGTAAAATAACCTTGAATCACTTCCAGTTTTTACACGTATTATATTGATTATTTTAGTTTCGTAACCCGATTCTTTCTTTGGGGGATTTGAATGTAAACAAAGACACCAAAATTTATATATAGCCCAGGAGTATACTACAAAATTTTTATATTTGCATTTTAAAGGAAATTATTATGCTACAATTATGAGATTGCATTACAGATGTAGGATAGTAATCAACAACCGTGGCGGTCATACACTATACAAACTTAACCTAAATACTACTTTGTTGGGAGTTGAGGGGCAACAAATTGGTTTTTTATCTTTTTGTTGTTACCATTTTTTGACTCATGAAGTTTTCTTTTAATTTTATTAAGAGCTATTGCGATAATTCTAAGAAAAAATGTTTATTTCATATTCGAGACTCTCGTTTATAACTTTTTATTAAAAATACTTTAAATAAATTATTTAAAATTCTTCGGTAATCTCGCATTTTTGTCCCCTAGATTATTTTGATGTGTGTATGTTAAAAATTTTCTTCTTCTCATTGCGCCGTCTCCTTTCGAAGGTTGGCGATCCAAATGGCAATTGTAGTTTTGGAAACTGCTGCGCGAAAGATCTCTGCGGATGAGCGGTCGAACCATCTCCTCAGGTCTTTCAGCCACGAGTTCTGGCGCCTTCCTACTGATCTTTTGCCCTGTACTTTTCCTTCTAGTATAACTTGAAATAATTCATATCTTTCGCCTCTCAGCACATAACCCAAGTATTGCATTTTCCTCTCTTTGATTATTCTTAGTAATTCTTTTTGTTTATACATGCGACGAAGTACCTCAATATTAGTAACTCTTTGTACCCATGGAATCATCAACATTCGTCTGTATATATACATCTCAAAGGCATCTATTCTTTTTTCTATTTCAGAGTCCATTGTCCAACTTTCACAGCCATACAGTAAGACAGAAAAAACGTAACATCTGATCATTCGAATTCTAAGCTGTAGACTAAGGTCTGATCTTGTAAAAAATGTTTTAATGCTCATGAATGTTTTCCTTGCTTGTTCGATTCTTGATAGGGTTTCCTATTTGGATTACACTGACTATTGATATTTGTTCCCAAATATTTTATGGAATTTACCTGTTCTATTATTTGACCCTTGGCATACACCTGTACGTTTATTGGTGTCTTTAAAAATACTAAAGTTTTAGTTTTGGAAACGTTTAGACGTAAACCGAACATTTCGCTGTGGTGAACTACCGCATTTATTATATTTTGTAGTGCTTGTGCTTTGCTTGCTATTAAGACGGTATCATCATGTTAAAAATGACAAGAGCCAAAAGAAAGAGCACTTACATAGTGGAGTATACAAACTTAAATGCAATATAATAAATTTTGTGGAAGTTTTGAAAATAAAAGTTTAAATTGTTTTATTTTTAAATAATTTGCCGTTTTTACATTTGAAACTTCAATTGTGGCGTGGAGCATTCAAAGTGATCTGAGTATATTCTATTAAGTTGTAACATAAAGAAATAAATGACATGTATAGTTATAACCTGTTCTTTTAAATTGGCAGGTGTATTTATTAAACACAAAATTTTAAAATATTTGATGGTTATGTTCATAACTAAATTATTCACGAATATTTTACAACACGATGTTAACTAATCGCTGGTAATTCGAAAGAAATAAATCTAAGCATAAAATTTGTCACTTAACATAATATTTAACACTTCGAAAACAGTTATTAGTTCACACCTGTACATTTATCGGCTTAATTTCGAACTTTGCAATTTAACAAATTATATGTTTAAATATATTGGCTTTCTTTACAATTTCTGTGTCGCGTTATTAGCAAAAATTATTTTCGTTGCCTGCGGCTGTAGATCAAATATTTGTGGTGTTCTTGGATTAGTTCTATGGATCATGTCCATAATAATATAATAAAATAGAAATAAAATAAAAAACATAGCGTTAGATAATTCAACTTAAAATTACTGGTAGAAATAATAATAGTTGAATTTTAGCACTGTTGTACTGTTCTGGTCTATTTGACCCTAATATAATTCCATTTCGCTGGAACATGAATATTGATTAAACTCCTATAAGCAAACAAATAGTCTCCCATAAGAGATTATATAAATAATGAAATAATTAAATGTAAAAACACATATACATATTTAGGTGGAACAATAACCCCTAGATAAGATCATTATTTGGAAATCAGTTGTAGAATAAAAAAAAATAAGACTGCCCTTTTCATTTCCTTCTTATGACCTGCTCGATTATCGTGCATTGGCTATCAATTTGGTATACTAATTTCGTTTGACGGCAGCTTGGAAGAGGGAAAAGTATCGCCCCATCTGTCTTTTTCCATGCATCAGTAAGCTGTATGAAAGGATGCTGCGAGTACGCATAGACGACATGATTGAGAGGTCAGGTGGTTTATCTCGAAGGCAATTTGGTTTTTGTAAAGGGAAAAGCCCGATTGATGCAATCATGAGGGTACTCGAAGCATTGCGCAACAGAGGGGATGAACATCGCTGGGCGGCCCTGCTGTTGTTTGATGTTAAGAATGCATTCAATACGTTGCAGTGGAACGAGGTAATGAAGGCAATGGAGGAGAGAGAATGTCCTGGTTGCCTGATGAATGTGGTGGCGGAGTATCTGTCCGAGAGAAGAATTATGGTGGAAAAGGGCACGATCGTGGACGTGACGGCCGGGGTACCCCAGGGATCTATCTTGGGCCCGACGCTATGGAATCTGGCATATGACGGGGTTATGCACTGTGAATACGGAGAGGGTACAACCCCCTTCGCATTCGCGGATGACTTCGCTGTACTGGTAGTGGCCCGGGATGAGCCAGATCTCAAAAACCGGGTTCGAAACGCAAGCGGCGTCGTAAAGAAATTAATGCCCAGCACGGACTGAAACTTGAGACAGAGAAATCGGAAGCCATTATTCTGAAGGCGACAAGGAACAGGCAAAATGTTGAATTAAAATGTGCGGGAGCATGTCTAACACCCAAGAAACAAGTAAAGTATCTAGTAGTGACATTGCACCAGAATGGAAAATGGGGGGAGCATGTGCGGGAGTTTGGTCCGGAAGGCGAAGAATAGTGCGGCTGCGTTGGGAAGGGTGAAACCGCACATTGGAGGACCCAAGTCCGAAAGGAGGAGGGTCTTACACGGTGTTGTACAGTTGATCGTCCTCTACGCGGCACTAGTCTGGAGCAAGGCGGTAGAGATAACGGCCTATAGGAGTCTCATGACACGAGTGGATAGAACAAGTCTGTTGCGAGTGGCATGCGCCTACAGGACTGTGTCTGTGGCAGCCTTATGGACCATCACTGGATGTGTCGGTTGCATGTTTTGGCGGTGAAAAGAAAAGAGCTTTATGAAGAGGCCCAAACCTTACTGTAGCCGAGAAAAGACAGGAAAGGGAAAGGTCAGTTGAAAGATGGCAAGAAGAATGGAACAACACGGAAGATGTAGCACAGTGGACGAAAATGCTGATCCCGAACATAAGAGATTGGGTGGACTGTGGCCACAGGCGACTGGATTATTTCCTGACGCAGGTGCTCACAGGACACAGGTGTTTTAGGGCCTACCTCTATAGGATCGGAAAGGCTAATATAGATGAATGCCTATACTGTGGATACTCGGACACTGTGACACATACTATGTTAGATTGCAGCAGATGGATAGTGGAAAGAAACAGAATGGAGAGAGAGACAGGTGTGAATTTTGTTACAGTGAGAGAAATGATTGAGAGAATGATTGAAAATAAATTAGGTTGGAATAACATACACAGCTATATCCATGCAGTGACCAAGAAAAAGGAAAAGGAAGGAAGACATCTGCACCAACGCTAAAGGTAAGAGTGAATGATGCTAGAAAAGTGGGTAACACTGTATGAGTTAGAATGTTGTAAAGATAAGACTACTAAAGAGAATTGAAGTATTATTGTAAAAATAATACCCTAATTAACCATGGGAGCTTATCGTCAATACCTTGCCTAGCTCAGTATCTCAAGGGCGAGTTCGTCTTGTCTTAAACTAGGGATTGAACCTGAGTTCTCAGTTGATAGCAAATAAGACAAATTTTAACCAAACATATTTATTTAAATGAATAAAAAAACAATAATTAACCCTGCCAAAGCTTAACAGTTAATAAGTGTTACTTATTGCTTCGATGGGCTGCTTGTGTGTTCTAGCTGTTGGGTCCTCCAATTAGAATTTGTGGCTTCTGGAGAGCTGCAGTCACATATGGCTGTATGTCCTGGCCAACTGTTGAAATCCAAATAAGGTGGTTGATATAAAGCCAATAAAACCAATAAAATTTTCGATCTGTCCAATAAACCAATAACATGTCCAATAAACCAATAAACTAAAAGGATAAGGAACAACTTGCATTAGAAACACATCAAAAAGAAAGGTTTAACTTCCTTGCCATCTTACAAAATTACACTTAAACAAATAGCGTATGGCAAGGATAAAATGAAATATGAATGTTACTACTTAGTTAAATTCTGTTAAAGAGTCCTAATGCATATATCAGAAAAAAAATGTGCTTTCGAAAGAAAGTAAGGTTACAAATATTGGAAATGTGGTCAGAATTATAGAATAAATATCACAATGAAAGAACTTACCCCAACAGAATTTGTAGACCATAAAAATGAGTCTTATAATAATTTTTGCCTTCTTTTATAAATTTCAAAAAGAGGCAAAAAATAATCCCACTACAGAAAAGTTGTTTTGACAGAAAGTGGGAGACTGAATGAAGTTAGCACAGATGTCATAGGATGTTGCTATAGATATCATGAAACTAGCTTGTCTGTCAACACGGAACAGAATAGTCTGCCGAACAAAAAGAGAGAGGGCGAATATTTATTCTACGGGACAGAAAGAGAGAGAAAATAAAGACAGAGGAAAAAAAGAAAAAACATAGGGCGCCAACTATTTTGTGAAAAATAGTAAAAATTAAACTGGAGATAAAGAAATTAATAAATTAATAAAGAAATTAAAATAAAATATTTATTTAAATATAAATTAATAAAGATGTGACGTTTACAACGTTACAATGTGTGAGTCAAACTGTGGGGAAGGAGGAAATGCCCATCTGGGAATTATGCCGAACTAGGAGCGATGAGTGTCTTCTACGCGCTGCCTGGAACGAGACAGGGGGCCTTCTTGCTGATGAATAGAGTGTGGATATGTATGAATGGAGAATGAATGAATAAAGGTAGTGCTTCGGAAGTGATGCCGGCCTTACAGCGGCCATTCCGCTTCCGGATCGCTGGATGACAGAGAAGTGTCTGGTTTAGCAGGTAGGCGTTCGACGTAGACTCGGCGACGAGAGGGCATTTTAAAGTACCTCGGGAACTATCGCCGGGAGTACGAAGAACGAATCCTGCACTAAAGTTAGTCACGCGGCGTCCTGGACTGAAATGTCGTTTGAAGATTCCAGACCCCCCTCTATAAAGACGAAAAAAAAAAAGATTCTTAATCTTTTTGCGTCTCTGAGAATGGTAATGTAAACATTTTAAGTCTGTTTATAATAAAGCAAATTACTCTTTCTTTTGATCTTTGTTCCGCCTAGATATTACGCAGGGAATAAACAGGAATCCTACACTAAAGTTAGTCACGCGGCGTCCTGGACTGAGATGTCGTTTGAAGATTCCAGACCCCCCCTCTATAAAGGCGAAAAAAAAAAAGATTCTTAATCTTTTTGCGTCTCTGAGAATGGTAATGTAAACATTTTAAGTCTGTTTATAATAAAGCAAATTACTCTTTCTTTTGATCTTTGTTCCGCCTAGATATTACGCAGGGAATAAACAGGAATCTTAGTTGTAACAGGAAGTTACAACACACATCTCACCATATGATAAGTCAGTTGTGGTGTTTATATGTATGTGTATTTTAGGTAAGTTTGCGTCATGTTTAATCAAAAAATCTATAAAAAATTGTTTGTGTTTATAGTTTATTCACATCTGTCTTCTTCTTCTTCAGATGCCATCTCCGCTACGGAGGTTGGCAATCATCTTAGCTATTTTAATTTTTAAGGTAGTTGTTTTGAGCTGCATCCAAACCATTCTCTCAGGTTCTTAAGCCATGAAATTCGTCTTCTTTCGATGCTTCTTCTGCCATCTATCTTTCCTTGTATTATGAGTCGCAGGATGCCATGCTTTCTTTCTTTGGTTGTAAGTTCAACTTCCTTTTCTTTACCTATTCTTCTCAGTACTTCATTGTTCGTAACTCTATCTACCCAGGAAACCCACATAATCCTTCTATAGGTCCACATTTCAAAGGCATTAAGTCGTCTCATTGTGTCTAGATTTAACGTCCATGATTCGACATAACGACATCTGTCTTACAGCCGTAATGATAACTTTCTTACCCACTATGTCCTGCGTAGTGCACTGGCAAGCTCGGACTTACAGTTCAAGATACGCGCGGATCACAGTTGTTGTTGATTTTCTTTTCTTGTGATATTTAATTCTTTAAAGGACTTTATTTTTTTTTCATTTGTCTACTCTAATAATGTGGTCCCTTTAGTTTTTATATTTAATTTGCTTACTTCGGTTTTTACGCATTTGTAAAGTATTATCTGACTCTTGTTCTTCGTGTATAATATCAGAGTTATTTAAAATAGTTTCGGAAAAACCAAAGCTTTTAAGAATAAACTTGGAAAATGGAAAATAAACACTCGCTTAAAAATGAAAAACTCTTTTGTCACTTCATAAGTGGGTAATGTCCATAGAGTATACGGACGCGTAATCTAAATTGATGATTTAATAACCTTGAAATAACATAAAATAAAATCACTAACGCTGCCGATACATGCTTGAAAGTTTTTTACGTTTTTGACTGACAATATTTCCAGGTTGGTAATAACTAGCACTTTCAGAAATTTCTTGGTAGACTAAGCAGTGTAATAGTATATAAATCGTTAGTTTTAACGGCCTTTATTATAGATAATTTCTCCTTTCAATCAGTTATTGGTAGCAGAAAATCGATGAAATTTATTACGTACTCTTATAAAACTATTTAACGGGTAATCTTGACTGTACTAGTGATAAACGGTTCTGAAATCGAAGCTATTGATTTTCTGCAGAAAACTATTAGACATTCATTATCGAATTACAGCATGCAGCAACAGTATATAGTAGCAATAGCTGTTATCCTCTGCGTTTAGTGTTAAAAATAGGAGCAATTCGCAACAAATTTATGGTGAATCAAGGATGATTATCTAAAACTACGTGATAGAAAAAAACTGCATACGTAAAAAATTACTATGAAAAACACTTAAGCCAGAGCGTAAGATTAAAGTGAAAATAATTAATTAGCTCAATAACAGAAATAAAGAAAAAATTAGAATTTATGAGATAGATTCAAATCATTCAGATTATTAAAAGACAGTAAAAAATACAATAAGGTTTATTAATTTCCACAGAATATAGCTAACTATATGTTTCGCCTTTTTTACAGACTATTGGAGAAATATATACGGTATTTAATTTTGGGGCCTTAAAAAGAAAGAAGGTTAACAAATGCAAAGCAAGCAATCTGGTTAACCCAGTCTGGGAGACTTGCACACCCATTCGGATGTTACAATTCATTGAAGCGAGGTGTATTGATTCATGTTATCAGGAACCACTCCACCGCGCTCCAATGATCCAGGCCATTTCTTTCCCCCTTATAGCTTTCTGTCGCGCGATAGGGGCACAACAACTATCAACCAAATGCTTCTCGTGTGGAAGTCCTGGGTACAAAAACTCCAACACGATATCCTAACCCGATCAATGCAGGCTAGCGTGAGGCACTCTTTTCCTGCTTTCTCTAGTGACGTATCATCAAACTAAAATTGCTTGCTTGGACCTCGAGTCCCTGCTCAGGGCTGCGCCCAGTTCGGTGACTCAGTGCCCGAGGATGTGTCCCTTTTGTGCCCAAGTTTTGGGGTTTTGTTAATTTTTTTGGATGGCTGTCGCCTTTTTGTTAGTATTTTTTTATTTTTTTGGTGGCTTGAAAATAAACATCAATTATTAAAATTTCCAATGTTGCGTGCTGAGGTTTCTTCTGGTGGTAGAGCTACGAATTATCTAGACTTTAGGTTTGCAAGGATTTGCTGTTTTGATCTTTTTTGCTTCCATTGATGGAACGCATCATATCTTATTAGCCCCCGCAGGATCAGGCTTGGATGATTCTTTAATTCTGCAAACCTAATTCTGGCTTTTTTGCCATTTTATCTATCACCCTTACTTGTTGCAGTTCTCTAAACAGAAAGCGTTCAACGACGGATCTGGGTATATTTGCCGCTTCTATGAGGATGTTATTGTGGGTTGCTTGTATTTTCAGCATCGGTAGCGTTGCAATGAAGAATTTCTGAGTTGCAAGATCCTAGAATAAGTAGAAGAAGGCCAAAAAAGGTTGAATGTAAGACGTGTCAGCATGGTATGTCTGTAAAGTAGATTGATATTGTTATGACCCAAAATAAAAACTTATGATGAGAATTGTAATTAGGAAAGGAAACGTTCTTGTTCTGTCTCATAGGCATACATTATAAAATTCACAATAATTGACAAACATTTAAAATTTCAAAACAACACGGCTGTGTTGTGTCGTTTTTTGATATTCAAGGCTAAAAAACGCAAGTAAAAAACATTATTTTTGAATTAACCAACAACCTAAATTTAAGTTTGAGCCTTGTTCTATCATTACCAATATATTTTTTGGACCTATTTCATTTTAAAACATTGTTTTTTAACCGTTAATCACGCGCTCATGACAGAATGGGCGCTCGTGCTGCGGCTTGTATGAGAGAGAGAGAATCAAGATCTAACAATTAAAATTAAATTAAAATTGTAACAATAAGTGCCATGATTCATTATAATTCAAAAACGCAAAAACAATGGTTTAATAGTTATTAATGCGCCAAGGGTGTTATAATAAAAGAAAGAGAAACATTTATTAGACAAAGGATTTTTTTAAAATGGTGTTTTTTAAGTATGTGTAGCAGCAACATTTTATTAACTTACCTAAAGTTATTTGGTTTGTTACTACATTTTTTGCAATTATTACTTCCACTTTATAAAATATTTTGTATCATTTTAGCTCTTGAAAATAATTCTAAACACAATTGAAACCTTAAATATAAAGAATAGTTTTCTAATATCCTCTTTTTATTGACTCCAAACCATCCAAACATATATGTATATATATATATATATATATATATATATATATATATATATATATATATATATATATGTTCGGATACGTTTCCGCGGTCAGATAAATGAAAATTACTGAGTTCTCGGGGAAAACCGCGTTGAGAATTTTTTTTTTTTTTTCAACCGGTTCTTCCCGAGAACTCAGTAATTTTCATAATTTTCATATATATATATATATATATATATATATATATATATATATATATATATATATATATATATATATAAATATACTGGAGTTTTATTTTAATTTTGTTAAGAGGCAAACGTAAAATTAGCACTTCTTATGCTAATTTGACGAGTCCATTTGCAAATTTTATTTTTCAGAATAATGCTCTAGTTGGCATCGTTTCTATTAGAATAATAATACTAAGGTTAATGAATATAATTATGCATGGTGGCTGGGCAATGAACCAATCGTATAAAAGAAATAATGAGATAATAATAACGATATACAATGCTTATTATTTATGGTTATATATATATATATATATATATATATATATATATATATATATATATATATATATATATATGTATATGTATTTATAAATCGTGATAGGAATGGGATTTTGTGCAAGACTAGAGAAATTTAAGAAAAATAGCAATTGGTAATACTGACAGGCAAGCTACAAATATTTAAAAAAAAATCACAGAAAATTGTGTGAGGCTCAATCCATTAATTCAACTGCATCCTGAGAAACGTCTACAGCTGGTCTAAGAGGTCTTTGTTCTGCTGTAAACTCACCCAAATTTGCAATATAATGTTAACGGAAATGACAACAACAAAGACAAATAGTGATAGCAGCTAAAGTTCAGATGACACAAATGACGCAGAATTTTTTTTGCCGTATTTGATTGTTAAGCAAAAGAAAGATAATACAGTCGACAGGAAAAAAGACTTAAACTTTCTCAGACTTCTAATGCTTACGATTTGATAGATGTGTCTAATAGAACTGCTGCAAAAATTGCAAATGCTGTGTTAGAAGATCAAAACATAATTTCCAAAGATAAAAAAAAATAAAATTCAAAGAGAACTTAGTATAAGAACAAAAATTTAAACAAGTCAACTGAAGGTCTATACTTCGATGGAAAAAAAGATCGAACCATGGTCTTCGAAAACGCAAGGCGACTTATGAAAACTGAAGAGAATATAGCTTTAATTGAAGAACCAGGTAGTTTATATTTTGGGCGCTTAACTCTATAAAGTCTCGTGCCGTAGATATTGCCGAGGGAATATTAAACTAATTACGAAGCTATATTATAGATCTAAGCAAATTACATGTTATGGGATGTGACGGTACAAATACGGGGTGGAAAGGTGAAATTACTCGGATCTATTATGTTATTATATTATATTAACTATAAAATTATTCAAGACAATGCTTATTTTGCGCACCCGGAAAATATTGAAGCTGACATAAAAAATCGCATTTTGAAAGTACCCCAAATTTTGATGCAGAAGATGACATAGATCTCACGGACTGGATAAATAGTATTATAACAGAATCTCCTCTAGCACAGCATTTGGGCGACGATAAATTGTGATAATCTAAGCACAATAATCTAAAGATGGTTGCATACGAGCTAAACGCTTCAAAGAATTTGCCGATATTTAAACGTAAATATCCATACTATGCTTCAAGAAGTCAGTAAGTAAAAATGTTGAGCATAGGAGGGTTGGTGGGTGAAACTCGACGTGCAGGTACCTCCTCGTAGTAAGTCCTGAGTTAAATGAATATAAGGAATAATGTTAAATATTTACATAGTATTTGCAATGTAAAGAACCTTTCGTGCCAAATATTGATTCAAGCAACGATTTTGGATTTCTCGGTCTTCCAGGAATTTATTATGTTGACGTAAAACTGTTGCTTATCTTCTGGTACTCACTGGTTAGGGCTTTGCAAATGGCCTGTTTTTGTTTCCAAAATTGGTACCATATTTTCAGGATATGCTGGTATTTTGGGCCATTCGATATGAAATTGGCTATTGTGTTTCGGTAAAAGAATTTGACTAGTTTAAACTTATTTTACAGTAACATACATAACAATAATTTATGTGTCCTTATAAATTTCAAATATTCTGTCTATTTTTTTAAGTTTTTTTTATAACACCGAAATCTCTGTCACAGGGCAAGAAGGAGTGCCCTCTAATGGGAAAATATTGTTCAGTTTTATCGAAGCACCTTATATCTGTAAGAGCCAAACATAATCTTATAATAGTGTGGTTCTTATTTTGTCCAGAGAAGTTTTCGCAAAAAAGTTTTAAATCTTTTATGTTGGGTGGTATGTAATTTTTTATATAATCAATCAAAAAGGTGCATACCTTATTATGGCCTTTATTGGCATGTTCTTCTTAATAATTATAGAAAAAAGAATTCAAACAAATTTAAATATTTATTTGTTAAAGGAACTTATGTTATTTAGGTCCTTTTTGCTCTAAACCATTATTTTCTCACACAGAAATGCAAGTAAGGAATAATCGATTTTAGTTCATTTTGCACCAAACGTAGGTTTTGGGTCAATAATTAATTTCGCATATTAAAAGAATAATGGCCAAAATAGCACTTAAGCCCCTACAGAAATTATGGAATTTTTAGTCCTGGGGGTCGGTTAAATTTTTTTAGGGCATAATGAAAATTGTTTAGCTTATTGAGAATTTTTTTTTATATTGTTATGTTATTATTAATCTAATTTATTGTTTTTTATTTATTGTCGAAGGTTCTACACTTATAACACTTAAATGTTTATTTAAAGCCTTTATTTGTACAATATAACATTTATTTTACACTTAATAATTATATAATTTATCTACGTGCGTTACATTTTAAAAACTCGACGCGATGTTCAAAAACTAACTGTTTCTCAAATACTAAAACGTCTCATATATATATATATATATATATATATATATATATATATATATATATATATATATATATATATATATATATATATATATATATATATAATACAGTTATTCTCGAATTACGGCGAAGAATCGATGAACTTCATCGATCCAAAGCAGGTTTTTTTTATATCGGACGGGGACCCATACGTCTAGAAACTCTTCGGCCTTCCTGAACCTTGGCGAAAAGACTGGAAGGTCACGCCATACTGGTTTTTTATAGCGGCTTCTGCCGCCTGGTATATGATCTAGAAAAGACTTAAATGAGAAGGATATTAGTAATAAATATGTTTACAGTTTTGAGTCATATGACACGTCATTATCTATCGCAACAATATCGAGCATCGATATTAATATTTTAGACACTAGCCACCCCCAAAAATAAAGCAAAAAAAAATTTTTTAGGCCTAAGGGGCCTGATAACAACTGTCAAAACCATCTAACCGTTTTGTCAATTAAAAAACTTTTTTAATTGACCTACCAGGGAGAGTTCAAAATCCGATTTATATTTAATTAGATGATTTGTCCTCGTATATGTTATTACTTACTCAGTACAACTAAGTTAAATAAGTCCATGGTGTTATGGGGACATTCTGAGTAACATAATTTTTTTGCAAATAACGTTGATAGAGAAGAAATGCCATTAAACTTTTTATTGCCTTAAGTCTAATTAATTTTATCAGATTTAACAAAACAATATTGTTTAGTATGCACTTCGTATCTAGCACTACATCAACTACTAATAATTGTTTTGTGTCACTGTGAAATTATGCACCATTTTGATTTAATCTGCATTTGTTCCACCTACCTTGATAATGAATTAGGTTCAGACATGAAATAAATGGACGATTTAATGTATTTAAAGTAGTTTTTACAGATACATCCATAGATAATTACCGACATTTTTCGATATAAGTATTCACATATATGCGAGTGTTCAGTTCATTAAAAAGCTTTCTCCGAGAGCGACACCGAACCGGTATTTTTACCAATTATCTTGTAATCTGTATCTGTAACAAATTTTTATTATCCTTTTACCAGTCTTATCTTCTCTTTTTGCTCGACAAAAACCAGATTTCATCAGTCATTTGTGAAAAATGACCGTTTAACTTCATTATAAATGAATTATATTGAGACTAATGTATCAATAAAGGCGAGTTTTATAAGTATCGTTAATAATATTAATTATTATAAACGAAATTAAAAACTATTTGTATCACTCTCTATTCCAGTGAAATTTTATCTCGATGAGAAATGGATAAGTAAAACAATGAAATCGTTTGAGCTCTATTAATATGTATAATCAATTATAATTAATTTTGCTAAAAAATTTAAATTTATACCATAACCTCGATTAAGTAGATAGAAAAAAATGTATATATATATATATATATATATATATATATATATATATATATATATATATATATATTGTTATGATTGTTTATTTTGAGTTCAAACTTAGTTTATTGAGCCAATAAAAAAATTATAACTTATCTGTTATCAAAAGTAAAATAATCCTTATATTACCTGTGTTCGATGGATTTAAAAGATTTTCTAGTTGTCTTTTATTGGGAGAGAAGAAAGGATAATAATACAAATATATTATATTACAAAGATTTACGTTTCTTTATTTTATATGAACGAATAAAACAATTATTAAATTCTGTCGTTATCTTATCAATCAGCATACAAGAAAATAAATCAAATTATTATGATAATAAGATTATAAAGCTACATACATTTATATTACGTGAAAAACCAATTTTACTTAAAATTTTCTTTATTTGAAAAAAGAATCCACAAAACTTTAAACTTTTGATTAGCCTAACAAAACCTCAGTTCTTAAATTTGAATGCTAATGACCATGATGTCGAAACGATCCTTCACAGATATAAAGTTCAATTGTACAAACACTTACAGTTTATTTTCTTCTTGAGTTGTATGTTGGAACATACCCAGAAAAGTCCAGTCTCCTCAAAGATGTGATCTCCCCTCTTTGGCACCTCGACTCCTTCTTTACGTCTCTGCCAACCTCCTTCAGACTACACAAAAAACACCTGATTCACTTCTCCAAACTCCGCTACTTATTTATGACACCAGGACCTCCTTTTGTCAACTTGATGCCGTAAGAATACTTTCACATATACTTTATAAAATGCCCACGGTAGATACAAGGACCTCTTTTAATCTACTTGTTATCTCCTTCTTCAAACTATTCACTTCTTTTCGTTACGCCGGTATCCAAACTCACGAACCACACCCTGTCTTGAGACACACGACTGTTTCCTTTCGATGACCAAAATATGACTAACTTCTCCTCTCTCATGATCGACTCACCAAATTCCCATTTTAAAAACGACCGTCCAATCAAAAAGCTTTAATTGTGTTTACCATGATTTTGGAAAAGCCTAATTTCGGTTTCAGAGAAAACTAAATAGCTTACTTTAAAATTGGTTTTTTTTCAATACATCATTTATACATATTTCAAAAGATTAAAATATGGTCATTTAATACTCGACTATACAAACAATGAAAAGATTATTAACTTGCAGGTAAAATGTCTTCTAATTCTAAACAAAGGTTTTTTGATAATTTTGTTTGCAACGGAAACAGGTCGTTTGCCAAACAAATTTCTATTCTTATCTACACTAAATCTTATCTTAAATTAATATATACATTTTTGTTTATAATGATTTCTTAAAATTTTATTCCGATGGATATTTTATTTATTTTTCTTTGGTTGGGAAAGAAAAAGTATGACAATATATATATATATATATATATATATATATATATATATATATATATATATATATATATATATATATATTTATATATATATATATATATATATATATATATATATATATATTTATATATATATATATATATATATATATATATATATATATATATATATATATATATATATATATATATATTATTTCAATTTATTATTTGGGAATTGAAGACAAAACTGGGACTAAAATCAAGTACAGTATTATTTGAAGATTCAAGCTTTCGGAAAATATTATTTCCTTTTTTAAAAACTTCTACAATGCAAAAAGGAAAAAATTACAAAATGTTTAAATGTAATCGGTCTTTGTAAGAAAATACCAAAATTTAGATTAAAAATACGTTATGCTTCTTTTGTACAAAACTAGAGTATACAGCAGACGGTTGTGAGAAATGTTGAATGGAAAAACAAATTAAAATACTTAAAATAAATAATAATGTGGTTATTTTGAATAACTGCTAGAACACATGAATGTTTAAGAAGTCTACAATCACGTTTGTGAGATATGGACAAATCGCAGTTTGTGCATGATATGAAATATATAAATTTATTATAATGTCTAGTCTAATCAAATTGTTCTCACTACAGCTGTTTGGGCAGAGTCTCAAGTGATTTATTTTTGGTATGTGTGTAAACTTTATAGTCATTAACTGCATAGGTTGAGGAGGGGAGAACTGTTTGTGTCAAGTTTGTGATCCAGAATTTTTATGTTTGTATTTTTTAATTTATTAATTTCCATAGATTCTAATAAAGATAGCTTAAGGCCTTTGTTTGTGATGTGAAGGATTTGAAATTTGTCATTAAAAGGATGATTAGAATCTAGAAGGTTAAGTACGTTGGTAGAATCTGTTTTTTTATTATTGAAATCCCTTTTATGTTTTGCTATACGTTTGATAAAGGTTCTACCAGTTTGACCGATGTAAGTTTTTGGGCAGTCACCACATTTAAGTTTGTATACACCGCTGTGTAAGAACTATTTATTTTGGTATATACGCACTTCACCTTCTAGATCATTCTTTTAATGATGAATTTCAAGTTTTTCACATCTAAGCTATCTTTATTAGAATCTATGAAAATTAATAAATTAAAATAAACAGACATAATTCGGAATGACCAACTTGAGACAAACAGTTCTCCCCTCGTCAACCTAGTGTAAGCACTAAAAAGTTGTAGTAATAAGATATTATAATAAATTTTGTATTAAGTTTTGAAAACAAAGTTTTCAGTATTTTATTGTTATATAAAATGAATTTCCATCAAGTAACGATCGAATCCGTCACGTAGTATTGCATTTTTCAAGAGTTTTTAATTTTTGTTTAGTTTAGGTATATATTAAGACATAGTGTTAATGTTTTTAGTTGGTATATTGACTCTTTTAAATTCGCTGAAAATTCCTTTTAATTTAGGAGTATATTAGGTATAAATGTAAAAAACTTATAAAGACTTGCTGTGGGAGTGCTAGCAATGGTATTAACATTGGGTTGAGAAGCTTAGAGGCAGTTGACTATGTTCGAAATGTGCAATGAAGAATGATTAAATAAACAGTTGTTTACCAACTTCAGTGGCTATACATTTTTAACCAAAATGTTACGTAAAATAAGTGGATGTTTTTGAACAAACTATTCTTTGTTTTGTTTGGTTAGCAAGAATAATAGCATATATTTTATATATATATATATATATATATATATATATATATATATATATATATATATCGATTGATACACATTGGTTTTCTGTACAATTTGGTTTTAAGAATATTGTTATTACATTTCACAATTAACATATCAAGGCATGGCAGAGTTTTATCTACCACTTCCTCGCAAGTGAATTGTAGCAGTTCATTATAACTATAGAAAATTTGTAGAGTATACCTAATTGATTTATTTGGAGGAGGTGCTAAGTACATATTAGCAAGAGTTCTAATACAATGAGCAAAAAGTCAAAAATTGATCATCTTCAATTATATTCTTTCTTGTGAAAACTAGAAATATTAGTAGATTTTTCAAATCTCCCACGCGTTCTGAGTTGGAAGCAAAATTTAACAAAATTAAATGTCATGTCGTCAACAAATCATAGGCGGTTTAACTTGTTACCATTGACGTTGATACCATATTATGTTGACCAATTTATAGTTTTAAAGACATCTTCTAAGGCTAAATTAAACAACTTTGGCGATATTACGTCGCATTGTCGAACTCCTCTCATATTGAGAATAGAATTTGTATTTTTGTCTATTTATACTGACATAGTTGCGTTTTCATATGACTATGTATTACTTGCATACATCTCGAATCATTTTCAAAACTATTAATAGCTTGTTATATGTCACACGTGTCGATACTGTCAAATGCCTTTTAGTAGTCTATGAAGGTAAGAAATATGGGTAGTTGGTACTCATTTACAGTCTCTATCCATGTTCTTATTGTTAGCAGATGCTCTGATGTACTGTATCCTTTGCGGAAGCCAATCTGTTCTACCGGTTGGTAATTATCCATTTTGTAATTTAACCTACACTTTGGAAGTCGCCTCAGCAGATTTTGCGTTTTCTTTAAATCCAACATATTCTTTCCCTTTTAGTCTTTTTGCCTTTATGTTAGTTTTTTATTTCTTCTTGTTCTGTATTTTCATCATTTACTGCTCCGTCATATTTATCTTCAATTTTTTCTGTCTTTTCTTCACTGTCTTTGTCTGCATCAATGGCTAAATATATGGTTGGGTCATAACTTAGATCAGACATATCTCCTAAGTCATTAGTGTCAGCTAGAATAGTTTAGTATAGTTCTTTAGTGCGTAGGTACTTTTTACAAAATTTACTAAGCTCGTCTTATCTTAAGAACCTCGCAAGGAGTTCACATCTCCATCATTACTTGCATGAGAAACCTGCAGTCTATGGATTCGCTTGCATGAACCATGTCATAACCAGCATACGTATTAATAGTGATATGAGTTATATTGTTTGTAACTAAAATAACCCAAATGTATAAGTTTTAAATGGATTTACAAAATTAAAATGTAAACTTTACCATTACTTGGTACCTCTTGTTTTTGATCGTCTAAAAAAATTTCAGCATTATTTGCAGAATAAACAACCTCACTGATATTCTCTAAAATTATATGGTTTTTCAAGGAAAATCAATTTAAAAACTGAATCTGACCTATGGGAGTTCCACCTGACAGTTGTACTATAACATTAAGAGCAATAAAAAAATTATTAACCTTACATACTAGTTGTATGTTTTCATTATTTGCTACAAGGAATTTGTAATAGTACATAATTACTAGTGGACCCATAGCTAATGGTTGGTTCAATTCATTATTCATAGCTCTACCTACGAAGACGTTTGTTAAGCCATTTATTGAAAATTTTTCCAAAGGCAGAGTGAGGCATGTTTTGGTATGAACATACTTGCTCAAAGATGTGACTTATCTGTAGACATGTGCTGGTGTTTTATTGATTTCCAAAAGGAATTTCATCGTGTTAAGCACTATATATTGATCAAAGTTCTAAGAGACATTGGCTTGGATGGCAGATACGTTTGCATAAATGCAAATTTGTATTTAAATCAAACAACATCAGTCTTAGTAGACGGTTTTTAATCACAAGCTCTTAATATTAAAAGAGAAGCATGGCAGGGATACCTCTAGTCGTTCCTGCGTTTCAACATTTACTCCTACAGAATTATAAGAAATGAACTTTCTGAAAAGCAAGAAGGAATAATTGTAAACGGTGAAGTCATCAATAATTTGCAATATGCGGACGACAGAGTACTCCTAGCATCTACTCAAACTCCTAGATCTGCAAAAATTACTTTACAGTGTCGTTGAGAGCTGTAAGGAAGCAGGTCTGGATCTGCACATACGAAAAACCAAAATACTCGTAATAAGTAAACAACAAAATATAAGATCGTCTATATATGTAAATAATACCAAACTTGAGCAAGTTTATCAAATTGTTTACCTTGGATATCAGTTAGACTGTAACGCAGATAGTCACGGTGAACTTAAATCCAAATTGAGCAGGTCAGAGCCGCTTTTAAAAGGATGTCGAAAGTATTATGTAACAGAGACCTAAAATTGGCATTGCGGATCCGCCTCCTTCGCTGCTACGTGTTCTCGATCTTACTTTGTGGTGTCGAGTCTTGGACTGTGAATAAAAATGACCTAAATCGCCTTGAGGATCTCAAAATGTGGTGCTGTAGAAGAATTTTAAAATTTTCTTGGGTGAAGAGGATTCAAAACTAAAGAAAAATACGACTACGTCTCAGCCAAACTACTGAGATTATAAAAAGCATTAAGAAGAAAAAGCTGGAGTACTTTGGACATGTATTCAGAGGTCCCAAACATGGATTGTTACAAAATATTATGTAAGTGAAAATAGCAGGCAAATGCAGTCTTGTAGTTTGGATACAAGCATGCTATTTAGGGTGACAGTGAATAAAACTAAGGTAGCCATGATGGTAACCAACGTATTGAAATTACATGGTACATGAAGAAGAAAAATAACATTTGCATTTACATTAATTTAAATGTTTATGCAAAAAAATGTAGCAATTAACAAACCAATTCTTTCATATTATTTGAGTATCTTCAATAATACAGGTACTTACAAAGATAAGGTAAATTTTCTTTATCATCTTCTTAATTAGTGCACTAATGGTTTTATTAATAGTAATATTGTCTTTTCCCTATTTATCTGTATAAACAAGTAATTTACACTAAAGGTTACCCTAAAAAACAAAAAAGAATCAACACACAACTGATATTTTGATAGATTAGTTTTGGAGAATACTGTCAGTTGCACTACAGCCTTTTTCAAACTGCACGTGCAAAAACATAATAAGCTTCATGTTTATTATAGTACAAGAACGGTCAAGTGTCCCACATAAGCCCTTTTAACGTAAATTGAAGAATTTATTTACTCTCTTTGGTTTTGCCAAAGTTAGAAACGTAAAAGGTATGAACTTCTGACATTTTTTCATGTGCTTACTCTAGAAATAATAATAATCTGAAGTACAGAAAAATGGACATCCGCCCTTTTCATTCCAAGCCACAGATTTATAAATATCCTAATTCAGAATGAATCCATTCAATATCCGTCTATCTTTGTATCCGCTTAAAATAATAATTATTCTTCTTATATATTTGTTTATGGTATTTTTTCGAACTGTCCCAGAATTTTATAAACATTATTAACAAGACCAAAATAAATGATCTTGAAATAATCTTCACCTTTCAAAGAGAATGTATCTTAAACCGGTATTTAATTTTAACGCCACTAGTCGCTTTGCACAGTTGTTAATGTAAACAAATGATTGGTAATTTAGTGGAATCGCGTCTTAGACCTACCATTCGATATTTTGGACTCTATTATTATGGATCATTTAAAAAGTTCACAGTTACTTATTTGCTAATGCTAATTCGCAACGTTTCATTATTTAAGTACCTAGTTAAAATTTTATGGTGATAGCCTAATTGGTACTTTAGTTTGGTTGTTACATAGGTATTTTGTTTTAGAAGAGAAATCAGTTCTCCGGGGAAACTGTGTGTAAGAATGTTTTTGCCCAAAGAAATATAAGAAAAAAATGTTTCATTACTTTATTTTGTTCTCGTTTTGGATAGAGAGCACAACAATATAAGTTTACAACCTTTCACCTCTATATTACATACAACATGCTTTTGTATTTCTGTTGATGTGAGTGTAATTTATATATGTATAAAAGCTATCTCGCAATTTTTTTAAGATGTAGCGCTTGTTTAATGAATTACACAGGGTGTTGCAAAATATGATGAAAAAACACAACTTTATTTTAACATCCCGTATGTGGATAAAACGTTGACTCAGAAAACATTAATATAGTTATTACTTAAAAATAGACCTACAAAGACGAAAAAAAATCCATTCGAATGTGCGGATGAAAATTAGCTTCAAAATTATGGCACATTTGAGGTGGTGGGTTAATTTTGAAGAGTAGAGAAAAACGTTATGCTTTGAACGTACTTCTGTTTTTTTTTTTTTAATAATAGAGATATCGGGATAATTTTTTTACGAAAATGTTGCGAAAAAATAAAGCCGCCTTGCAATATTAATAAGATATAGCATTTCTTTCTAATAAATTCCACAGAGTGTTGCAAAATAAGATGAAAAAACACAATTTTATTTTTACACCCCATATATGGGTGAAACGTTAACATTTCTCAGAAGACAATAATACAGTAATTACTTAGAAATAGACCTACAATGTGACACAAAATCATCGAAGTTCAATCAAGAGTTCAAAAGAAAAATAGCTTCAAACTTCTGGTTCATTAAAGGTGGTGCGTTAATTTTGCACACAATATTTGCAAACTGTCTCGGACGTATCAATTACTAGTATAAAATCCGGGGGCTATCTAGAGGTAAAAGTTTGTAACTATAAAAGGTTAATTTTACTGATTTTTCTACTAATGTGAAAATACACCACTAGCAAGTAAGGATCATGAAGATGAACATTACGTTAAGCACACATGCGAATTGTATGTTTGTGACAAACTCGGCAGCTTCCTCTTGCTTTCGATGGATGATTTGCAGGTCTTCTTCATGTGCCGAGCTCGATTATCGAGCGTTGGCTATCAAATTGGCTATAGTAATTTTGTTGACGGCAGCTCGGAAAAGAGATGCAGAGGATATGTTAAACCAATCTCTCAGGTTTCCAAGCCATGACGTTCTTCTTTGACCTGGCCCACTTCTTTCGTCTACCTTGCCTTGTATTATTAAATAGAGTATATTATATCTCTCTGGGTGGCGCATAACATGGCCAAAATATTCAAGTTTGCGATTTTTAACTGTTTTGAGGACTTCCGTAACTTTTCCCATCCGATGCAAAACAGCTTCGTTACGAACGCTATCCATCCAACTTATTCGTACAATTCTCCGATACACCCAGATTTCAAAGGCTTCCAGTTTCTTGAGAAGTGTATCCGTCAAAGTCCAACCGTCGACACCACGATTTGCAGGTACATGTTAGAAATTATCTAATCGAACATCTTGCAAACTTATTCTCAAAAAGAATAACCGAAAAAAGCAGAAACACATATATCACAGAAAGTGATGAAATCGAAGAAAGCTGGGCAAAAATTAAGTCTAATATCTTAGCCTCGGCCAAGGAAGTTCTTGGTGAAGGAAATATAAATAAAAAAAAAATAATTTCCAAGGCGAAGAACTACATGATTTTGTAGAGAAGTGAAGAAAAAATGTAAAGAAAAGAAAAAACCTTACCTGAAATACATGTCAACCAAAATACAAGAGGCATACCATAATTACAAGACAATTAAAAATGAAGCGCATGCAGTTGTAAGAAAAATGATCACTGGGAACGCTTTTCGAAATAAACGGAATATGATTTTTACGATCTGCAAAAGGAAATATGGCGCTTCATAAGAGGTCAAAGAACGAAAGTAAAGAAACTAACTGAACCAAAACATATAGAAAAGGATACGTGGATAGACTACCTAAAAAAGTTCTATGCAGAGGAAGAACAAACGACACTAGAACCGGAAACACCAGAAATTACCACAGATGAAGCAGTCGGTAAAGACCGGATACCAAACGAATTAGTAAAATATTGTGGAGCAGCCATAATGACACAACAACTAACAACATTAATTAATAAAATTAAACACAATAAAATACCGGAAAAATGGAGAACGGGCGAACTGATTCTACTATTGAAAGAGATAAAACACAGCCAGAAAACTACAGAGGTATAAACTTGTTAAATACTACGCTAAAACTTACAACTAATATTTTATAAAAGCTAATAAATCAGAGGATAAGTTTAGCTAGCAGATGAACAACAGGGTTTTCGTAGTGGAAGATCGTCTACAGATGCAATATTAGTTGGCAAATTACTGAGTATAATAGACCAGAATTTCTGCATCTGATTGACCTAAAGAAAGCGTTTGACAGAGTAAAACTCAAAGATGTAATCCATCTTCTGTATAATAAAGAAGTTCCTCCAAATATTATAAAAACTATCAAAAACATCTACCAAAATAACAAAATGGAAGTCAGAAATGTAATGGTCAACTTACAGAACCTATAAAAATAGGTAGCGGAATAAGACTAGAAGATTCATTGAGCCTTATGCTCTTCAATTTGATCATGGATGAAATTATCAAAAGCGTTAATAAAGAAAAAGGATACAGAATGGGAAGCAAAGAAATACAAATACTCTGTTACGTAAACGACGAAATATTAATAGCCCAAGATAAAGATAGTCTATAAAGACTGGTCCATAGATTTAACATAGGAGCAAAAGAATTTATTATGACAATCTTATCTCAGAAAACTAAAACAATGGTAGTCAGCACAGAACCAACCAGATATAAAATAGAAATTGATGGCATCAGTATTGAACAAGTAATGGAAATAAAATAACTGATGATTACACTGTCTAGCTATGAAGACTTGGAAAAAGAGGTGAGAGATCAAGTACAAAAAGCAATTAGACTGGCAGGATGCCTCAATAACACTATATGGCGAAACAGACTCATTAACACTGAGATGAAGTCAAGAATTTATAAAGCCAGTGTAAGACCAATAATGACATATACCTCAGAAATAAGACCCGATACAGCCACAATGCAAAAGCTACTGGAAACGGTAGAGATAAGAGTACTGAGAAGAATTACAGAAAATACGCTAAGAGATCGAAAGAGAAGTGAAGACATTAGAAGAAAATGTTACGTACAGTGTATAAATGAATGGACACAAAATACAAAAAAAAGAATGGAATAACATCATAAGCAGAATGGAGGGGACCGGTGCCGTCAAGATATCAAGAAATAAGTCACCAATCGGCAGAAGAAGTATCGGACGACCGCGCAAAAGATAGAGTGGCAACCTTCCATAGAGGTATTAATCCGCCAATGAAAAAGCAGATTTGCTTATAAAGAGGAAGAAGAAGAAGAACATCTTGCAGCACTCCCGGAATATTTCGCTCAACTGGTTTACTTTCAGTTTGGATCAGACGGTAGGCAATAAATGATTTAAATTCTAATTGCGACATTTAAGATTTGCTGGCTTCGTGATAAATTTTTCAACAATTAACAATAATACTATCCAAAGAATCCACACATATTGGTGGACCACCATTGTTTCCAAAAACTCTTGTCCTTTAATTTGCAAGGCCGTCGTCGAGTAAAAGTAAGTCAACACCACCCATATAACGACTATATTGTGCAATAATGGTCCGCTTCCTAAATTGAATATTTTTCTTTTTCTTTCTGTTATAATGTTTAAAAAAACTTAAAGGCTCGACGTTGAAAACGTTACTGCAAACCCCTGTTATAAAATTTTCATATCATGGTACTAATAACATTTTTAATTTTATATCATAAACTGCGTCATATGTACCTAGTTCTTTTTTATCGATACTTTTACGTACTATTTTCAAGTGGACAATGATTTCTTCTGTTTTCGCGAATTGTAACAGTAGCAAAAAATTCTTTAGATTTTAGATGTATAAACAAACCTACAGAAGAAAAAAATATGTCAAAACAATATTATAATTGCTTCATTTTTCTATTTTTTATATCAGCTCTAACACTGTATCATCAGTGAGACCGTATTTAAATTTCTTTAATCCATAAAATTATCATAGGAGGAGGAATAATTAACAATATACGGTGCGCCGACGATACTGTAATTCTAGCTGAAAACATCGACGATCTGCAGGAGCTAATCAATAGAGTTAACATGGAATGCACAAATTGGGGACTGTCGATAAATATCGATAAAACTAAATACATGGTGACCAGTAAAGTGGATATCGGCGCAACCCAACTGATATTAAACCAACAACCGCTGCTGAGAGTTCAGAGATTCAAATACCTTGGATGTTGGATTACCCAAAATCTGGATCCATCCTTCGAAATTCGATGTAGAATTGAACAGGCAAGAAACTCATTTCAAAAATTTAAGCCTCTATTATCCAATAACTCATTAAATTTGGAAATCCGTGAAAAGTTTACAAGATGTTACGTGTGGTCTGTACTTTTGTATGGATGTGAAACTTGGACGAACGAACTCTATTAAATATTATTAAGAGGCGTAAACTAGAATATCTTGGACATATAATCAGAGGACCAAGATATGAGTTCCTTCGGCTAATGCTCAACGGTAAAATCGACGGAAAGAAATGGATAGGACGGAAGAAACTGTCTTGGTTGAGGAATTTGCGGCAGTGGACAGGTTTGACAGTGAACCAATTGCTACACGTAGCGCAAGACCGAGATCAGTATAACAATATTATAAGCATGGTAGTCGCCGACATTCCGTAGGGATATGGCACTCTAAGAAGAATCCATAAAATAAATAGCCATTTGAAGACACAAAAGTTTGAAGCAAAAGCTGAGATTTTCTTTTATAAAACTCTTGCTGGAATGATTTTCAAAGCAGGGAACCCTTTCTTTATCAACTAATAAATTGTGTGCAAAAACTCCCCACTGCATATTTCGTTCGTTTATTATATTTATAAAAGGTCTGATTTTGGCCTGTTGATCATTTTTATATATGAATTATATTTTAGATATGAATTATCAGAAAGATGTACATTTTGTTTGGTTTTGTAAAACTTGTCAAATGGAATGGTCAAAGTGATGACATTTTAAAAGTCAAAAAGTTAGGAATAAAAATGTCCAATTCCATTTCTAAACGAGCCGATTATTACTGCAATTCAAAGAACGTATTTACGCCCAACGATTGGGTGCATTCAAATCTATATACAATGTTGCCATTATTTGTTTCACTATATCTATGTGAGACTGTTATCTGTTTGATAACACTCTGATAAAAAATTTATATATACATATATATATATATATATATATATATATATATATATATATATATATCAGACAATAAGAACAATAATAATGTAAGTCAATAATTCTTTGTCCAGCTTTTTTTTTGTAGAGAAAAAGAACGTTTACCTTAACAGTGGTGCGATGTATCTGAGCAATTAATTCCGGCCAAACTTAACAATTTAAGTAATACTTAAATAATTATTCTTTGTGATTGAAAGCTCTATAATTTGATATTTGAGCCTAAGCTATTTTTATTTATTTATTAGTTGCCTTTGGTGTAACTCTTTATAGTTTAAGTTTAAATCAAAGTAAATTATTTAAATAATCGATTCCACAGTATTTTCCAATTTTTAATTTTTTTATATTCATTACATTACATTAATATAATATCTACAGAACATAATAATGATCTCAAAATGGTACGCAATGTTCTTACTAAAAGTGACCACTGTGAAAGGCGGGCGCTTGTGGTAAATTACAGGTTCCTTTTATTTTCGTGAATGGTTAAGTTGTCTGTATAACAAGCCACTTTGTAATTATTATAATTTCGAGTAATTGGATGTAAACAGTGTAGTGACGTTGTTGCAGCTGTGTCGAAAATAATATTTAAATTAGAAAATTACTTACGGCTATTTTGGTTAAAACTTTTAAAAAATATTGAGAATAAAATTATAACTAGATTACAATATATATATATATATATATATATATATATATATATATATATATATATATATATATATATATATACACATCAAAGGTATTCAACTAGTGAATTCAGAGGTTTAATCGGTCATTCAGGTTGGCAAATAAAAAAAAGAAGTCGACTACTTCATTAGTTCAATTGAAAATGTTTCGCCTTATATTTCTAAGGCTTCATCAGTTGTCTAAAATAACAATAGATGAAAAATAGTTAAAAAATAGAAAAAAAGATATACAGGTGTTAATAGTTCATAACTTACAACTCAATATGTAGTATATTCTCGATGTTATATATGTACTGTATAATTTATTCAATATTTGAAACTAACTTAACAAAACAAAAAAAAGAAAAACAAAAAACAAACAAACTCTGCAGTTAATACTGTTCATATTCGACGAAGAATGTTATTATATTTAAATAGGACGTTTGGCTTCATTTAGAGATGTTGCTCCAATGAAGAAAAACAAAGCACTGATTTATTCACGATTCAAACTGAACGTAGAGTCAATTAGACATAACAGTCTAATGTTTACCATTGCTTTTGCATGTTTAGTTTGGTTTAAGACGAGTTATTTTTATCAGGTCAAAATGGAAATTAGCCTAATAATATTTTTGAGTATTGTGGTGAAGCAAAGAGACCATTGGTGGAAGGAGAAGAAGTTTTCAAGTGAAGAATTCTTAAATTTTAACTTTAATGCTTGGAACTGGCTTGTGTATTGATGAATCCTATTTTGTGTATACCTGGGAACCCACAGTATAATGTTCTGTGTAATGTTTGTCTTACTAATATATGCATTATTTTATATTATGCCTTATGTTTTTAATATGTTTAGATATTAAATTTATTTTATATTATGCTTTTGAGATCACCTGTCAGAAAAGATCATAACACATGATTTGTCTTTAAAATATTCCATAATAAATCATGAAAAAACCTCGTGATACTATCCCAACATGGTAAGTATTTGTATTTCTGTTATTTTTTTATTTATATCTGAAAATAAATTATGTATTCTCAATATGTTATTGACTTAATGATATTGGTATTTTCTTTTTATTGATTTCCTCAAGTTTGCATTGAGGAACAGAACAATATCGAATTGATTTAAAATACTTTAACGTAGTCATAATGCTGAAATTTACTAAAAAAATTTAATAATTTTATTGAAATCAACAGCTGTCTGGTTTGTTTATACCACTTTTAGTAGTTTAAATTTATTCCGCCAGAGGTCAGATAGATACTTTGTTTTCAATCGCGAATTGCAATCTATGCAAACGACGCGACGCAGTACCGAAAATTTAAGGGCCATATTATGTCAACAAAATTCCAATCCCTGTGAAGGTTTGAGACACAATTATTAACGTCTACGGTGGTCGTTGAATAATTTAGTTGGGCAGGTGGATTTGTATGGCGGAAATATTTGATTTTTTTAACTTGGAAATATGGGGTGATTGTGTTATTATTTTAAATGGAAAATAGCCAGATTTTAACTTTAGAGATAACTGGTATTATTTATTCCTTAAGATGAGAGAGTGGTAAACCTGGCTCAACTTGTCGATGTCGGTTCTTTTGTTTATTGCAGATGGGTTCTTGAGGATCTCAGATATTTCAATAAAGAAGCGTGAAGTAAATGTGATGTTTGGTGGAAATGGCATGTTGTGCAAGGGCACAAGAGGGTTTGGAAAGTCTAATGTCACTTTTATGTGAAGTTATACGCTCTAAAAGCCACCAGCTGGTCTGGCCAATGTAGCAGGAACTGCATTCAGAACGGAGTATCTGATAGACAACATTCGTGTGCTCTAACGAGCTTAGTGGAGTTTTAGACTTAGAGAATAACTTTCCAACGGTTTTGGTATATTTTAGGGATATTTAGACGGGTAAGTTTTTGAATAGCTTAGTAAGCTTGTTCGTAATGTATGGGAAATAGGGAAAAAAAGCATATTTTGTGGATTGTTCTGAGGTTAACAGGGAATTGGTCGTCTGTATGCTATTGGATATGGAGGCTAGTATTACACCGTTAGGTGTTTCCGAAATAGAGTGACCGTAGATTTTAGAAAAAAGATATCTGTTGATGATGGATATGGGGTAAGAGTTATAAATGAGAATTAATTTGAGTGCGTATTGGTCAACGTGTGTACTCTAAAGCTAAGAGCTTGTACAATGTTATGTTTGTATCCCATTGGGTGTGTAGAGTGGTAATTTAAGAACCGGTTGCTCGCCATTTCTTTCCTGTGCCACGTAGTGATATAGATGTCAGTTAGTGGTTAAGAACAACCCCATAGTACAGGTGATGCAATTAAGATATCTGGGCATAAATATATCAAGCACACACGACCCAGTAAAGGACCTAAGAAGTCAGATCAACAAAGCATCCGCATTGTCAGGATTTCTGAGGGAGATGGTCTGGTCAAATCCGTATATGCGCACAGATAGTAAAATTAGAATCTAGAAGACTTGCATACGATCAATCATGACATATGGCATAGAAGTGAGCGAAGGTACCAAGAATACGAAACAGATGCTAATGGCTGCCAAAATAAAATCCCTAAGAACAATAGTTGGCAAAACAAGAAGAGACAGGGTGAGAAATACAAACGTCAAAGAGCAATGCAAAATTCAAGATAATGTAAGATGGGGAAGGCAGCGTAAAAGGATGTAGTACAATCATGTAAGACGAATGGATGAGAATAGACTCACAAAAATTGCCCTAAAAAACAACCCGCCCGGTTTAAGACCTCCCGGAAGACCACCTAAAAAATGAAGGGATAGTTGGCAATCGTAACCAGAGGCAGCTTCAGAATTAAACAGATCGAAAGATCTCCAAGAAGTAGAAGAAGAAGAAAAAGACCACGTAGTGCCCAATGTGTTATTCTGTGTGCGTATGATTTGCATATCTAAAAACGGTATGCTATTTATCAACCTCCAATTCACATGTAAATTGAAGATGAAGATCAACGCTATTGAAGTCTGATACGGTGCTTAAATCTTATCAGGTGGTGTTGCTAGGACCAAGTCGTCGACATAACGCTTTACAAAGGGAACCTGGAAATATAACTTACTGATACTCTTATTAATAAGGTCGTTAAAATTAACTAAAATGGGGGAAATGGACGATAACATGGGAGTTCCAAAAATTTGACGATAGTATTTGTCATTAAATATTAGATAATTGGTGTCAAACGTCAGTTTTAATAATTCCGAGATTCTTTCCCATGATACTGGACTGTGTGGTTGGATTTTAAACACTTTAGCCTTTCTTTTATGCAAATCGTTCATAACAATTAATTGTCCAAGTTCATCAGTATCAGTCAAACTTTTAAGCTTAATTTTAAATTCATCACAGGTTGCGCATGTGTCACTTTTGAGGTATCCAAACGCAATATTAAATTTCTTTTTAAAAATTATTGTGTACGTTGCATATGAGACTTAAGCATTTAGATGCTTTTCCTAAAGAGGTTAAACATTTTTTTGATTGTGAGCTCTTCTGGTAAATAAGTCTTTTTTGTATCTTTCAGACTATAGTGGTTTTAAAGACCCTTAAAACTTTTGATGTGGTCACACACCAAACCTGTTGTTAAGTCGTCCAGCTTCCTATTTTCTTTATATAATTTATTTTATTTTTTGCAACACCATAAATGAAACAAAAAGCTTTAGCATACACCGGAATATCACAGTCGCGAACTCGAACTCGATATGCATAACTTGCATCATAGAAACTGGAAGTATTCTCATTTCGATGAGATCTTAGATTGATGAGAAGCCAAATTATAATTTAGCTTTTCGTGAGAGTGCATTAAAATTTCTCAATATTGCTTTTCTTTGCGCCTTATTAATTACCTTAAAGCACTTCAACCATAAGCAGTTACAAGACTGTCCAGCTTCAAGAGTCGCTAACTTCAATTTTTAGAGACCTCTGTCTTCCAGCTAGTAGCCTTTCTTTTTTTAGGAAGGCATAATAATTTTGTTCTTAACGGACCCCTCTGAATCACTATTAACCATAAACGTTTATTAATAATCACACAAATAAACAAAAATTTACACTTTTGCGGTAACAGTAATAATTGCACGTTTCTTAAAACTAATTATTGCATAAGCCGGTTGGTTACATGACATCGCTAGATTTTTCCCCTGGACATTTGGAGTAAGCTGGTTTTTATTCGGTACGCTATATTTTACGCCATATTAGGGTAGTTTCTTCTCAGTTTTAGTACTCTAAACTATCGGTCATCACTCAAAGAATTTCATGGAGCCTCTGCTGATAAAGTGATATCTGGTTTTTCCGTGCACCCGTCATATTTACTGTTTTTATTTGAAAAGGACCCACCCTCAATATTTCAGAGATGCGACATACTAGAAAGCAATGCCAAGGCAGGTCGATCTTTAAATTTAGTTTTTATTTTATTTTTGAGAAAAGCAACTGTAATGATGTCATCCATTTGTTTTTTTTTTAATTAATTTTTAATATGTTGTCTACAATTTAAGGATAGAGTTCTTTTTATTTGTTGTGAATTTCCGTGTTATCGGCGACAAGGAGTTTATATGGGTTAGATGTTAAGACATCAAATTCTTGTGAGTGAATTAAAGATTTAAGAGTGGAATAAACCCCGTTTATATGAAGAAGTCTTATTTGATACTAATGTAAAATCTGCTTCTGGGATATACCTACTTATTTTGGCGCGTTTTAATTCGCTGGTGTAGGAATCCTTGTTAATCACACTCGAAGAAGACAGTGAGTTCTAGTTGCTAATATCATTGTAATTGGTAACACGCTAACCACCAATGCAGGAAAATGGGTTTTGCTCTAATATACGGAAAATTGCACGTCTACGTCAACAGATATGTGTCGTCAGCTTTTGAGTTATTGTCAGTTCTATTAGCTATCATTGTTCCGGTAAAGGTGTTTAATCAGTGAACTCAGTAGTGTATTCAAAGGTTTTTTAAAACTTTTAATTATAGTAATTTCTCTCGGTATATTAACTTTTCTTAAAATATTATCTTTATTATTTATTTCTAGGAATATAACAATGAACATCATTTTGTGCTTGGAGTGTAACACCTGACAAAGATCGTCAACGATGGGGCGAGAACATATTTTGTAAACGGGAGAACAAACTTCTACTGGCTGAATATGGGCTCTTCTACAAGGCTACCCGTCAATAGGATATTTAAAAACGTTTTAAAAGGTAAGTAACTTACTTATTGCTATAAATGTTAATATTGCCTTAACAAAGTTAGTAAAGACAGAAAAGTAATTATAAGGTGTAAATGTTCCACAAAATTAAATATTTATTAGTAAATGTTGGCAACGATCTCGAATAACCGAGATATAGCTAGATACACCAAACAAAACTTTAGTATATACCACTACAGTTTTAAGGTAGTAAACCAGTTTAATTACCTAAATTTCCTCATTCTTCTTCTTCTAGTGCCGACTTCACTAATGAAGGTTGGCTATAACCACTGTAAATTCATCTATATTTTCTGCTTTTCTTAAAATGTCTGTGTGTTTAACCCGGTCCAGTCGCGAATAGTTTTCAGCCAGGATATAATTTGTCATCTACCAGGACCCTTTTTTCCTTTGATTTTGCTCTTCATAAATAACTGCAATAACTCGTACTGATAATTTTTAAGTATGTGTCCCAAATATGCTGTCTTTCACCTTTTATTGGTGGTCAAAAATTCTCTGTCTCTTCCCACTCTGTGCAACATGACTTCTATCGTAATATGATTGGTCTATGGTATTTTTAAAATTCTACAAAGCCACACCTCAAAAGCTTCCAGTTTTCTCATAAAGTCAACATTAGTAGTCCAAGCTTTGGCACCATAAAGAAAAATAGAATGGATATAACATTTTACCATCCGATATCGGATTTACAGATTGAGTCTTTGGCTACTCAGAAATGTCCTCATCTTTAAAAAAGGCTAGTTTGAACGCACTATTCTTGATTAAATTTCTGATTTCAAACTAAGATCTTTAGTCATCCAGACTTCTATGTATTTCATTTTGTCCACTTGTTCATCTTCATTTTTTATCTGGGTCCTTGTTATGACTTAAGCTCTTTTACTGATAACTATGGCTTTTTGAATTGCCTTATAACTTATAACAAGTAATCACACATCTGAAGGAGTAAAATAAAGGAGACCGTTAGAAAAAAATGATATGATGACCTAAAAAAGCAGCTAAAAAAGAAATTTAAACCACAAAACCAAACTAACAATATAAGTACACAATGCTCATCGTACCAGTGCTGACATACATAACATAGACCGTATCCAAAACAGGCGGATATAGTCTGCTCGTCTTAAAGAGAAAAGAACTAAGAAGAATATTGGAAGTAATCTGTGAAAATAGTATTTAAAGAAACCGATATAATTTCGAGCTGTACGAGAAGTATAAGCAAATAGGTAATGGTATGGATATATTATATTTTATAAAAATAGTTAGGCTGAGATGGGCAGGATATGTGTCAAGATTAAATGAAAATTACCAGACGTTCGTTATTAGCGGCGGTAGTAGGAAATAGGAGTAGGGATAGACTAAAATTGGATAAAGGGACTATCAAGGTAGGCACAACTGAGTAACAAATATTTAAGCCAATTAGAGTTGTAGTACCAAGTCTAAGAGATGCCGAGTAACACAGTAGGGGAACAATCTTTAATAAATCATCTCAGGGCTTATGATGACGATTTGAGTTTGGTCGCACATACCACATTATCATCATCATTTTGACTTTAGTGTAAATCTTAGCCTCCTCAAGAATTTCTCTCCAATCGTATCCACCCATCGTCTTCCTCCGCCAAATACGTATTCCCATATTTCTCATGTCTTTATCGATGTAATCAAGGAACCTTGTTCTGGGTCTTTCTCTTCTTTCCTGATCAATGGATCTATCAAGAAGCATTTTTCCAGCCGTGCCATTTTGTTTTATCCGCAATACATGCCCTATCCACCTCAGATGACCCATCTTAATGTATTATATGATATCTGGTTTCTGGCATATCCTATAAAATTCGAAGTTGTATCGTCTTCTCCACACTCCGTCGTCATTCGTCATAATCAAAATTTCCATCCAGCCATTATCGGATGTTAGCCTCCCTTAGGTATGTTCATTCATTTCTGTTTGTTGTTTTTTGCATCCATTCGTGATTAACCATTCGCTTGATGTCATTAGTCCATCTGGTTTAAGGTCTTGCCTCTACTTTTCTTGTTATATTTTGGTCGCCATTCAATAATTCGCTTCATCTAGTAATTATCTTCCATTCTTCATATGTGTTCAATGGTTGGAAGAAATCCATTGTCGAGACATCATAATATATTTTTATTACCTTTTGTTCGAGTACAGATCTCTGAGCCATATGTTAGGACTTATAACTCTCGATATAATTGAGAATTTAGGAAGAAGATTGAGCCCAAAATAGCATCTATTGGCCATCTAAATTCTGAGCGTACCACATAAGGACTTAAAGATGTGGTTTTTACCGTCTTAGGGGCAGCACAAAATATGATAGTTAATATAAATGAGAAAAAAAAACAAAGTATTTGCATCGATCCCGAATAACAGAGATATAATTAGACACGCCAAAGAAGAGGAGAGGGGTGGCGTGGACGAGGACGCAAGGTAGATCGACGCAGCAAACTGGCAACGGTCGGATATACAAAGAAATTACAGCGGACGAAATAGAGTGAGAAAGGTCAAAGCTAATTAGACCTGAAGTACCACTGACGATGATGATTTCTAATATCTGCTATATTGTCCAATTTTCCTATCTTTGTAACTAGATTTTTTATAACACAACGGAATTTATTTTCAGTTTATCTAGATATACTTTGGATCCATTTAATTTTAGTTGGCATAAGATACTATGCCAACTAAAGTCCATATTTGTTGAGTAATTACTCAGTCCATATTTGTTTAATTAGTTATAAGCTATGAAATACTGTCAAAAATTGGTAGTAATTCATAATCATTACAAAAAAATTATGCATTTGCATCAAAAATAGACTTTATGATAAGATCATTCATCATCATTAATCAGAATTGATTTTACCATTGTTGAACATAGGCCTCCACCTATTGCCATATATTCTTTTTATGTGCCTTTGCTATCCAATTGGTCATAATTTTTTTGAGGACGTCGGTCCATCGCGTTGGGGGTCTTCCCTGGCTTTTCTTGTCTGTCCGTTTCACTTAAGTAATTTTTTTGTCCACATGTCGTGTTTCGGCACATCTCCATTTTTGCATAAATTAATGTCTTTTATTCCGGTTTGTCTATTAGCTTTCTCGTTTCTTAGTCTATTTCTCAAGCTTATTTCAAGCATTAATCTCTCCATTTTACGTTACACCCATCTCAATTTTTTCGATAATGATTTTGTGAGAGTTAAGATTTATGCTTCATATTTGAGGACTGGTATAACGCACTGCTTTAAAGCTTTCCTTTTTAAATGGATTGGGATATTTGTTTTAAACAGATCTCGCATTTTTTCGAATGCAGTCCAACATAACCTTAGTCTTCTGAGTAGCTCACATGTTTAGTTGTATCACGTGAATGTTATTTCGTCGCCCAAATACACTTATCTTTACACAACTTCTGTGGCCGATTTTTTTTATTTTTATTAGCTCATTGTAGATGAGATTAGTCATCACTTGCTTTTCCTTAGTCTATCTATAAAGTAACTCTGCATTACTTGCTGCAGTCTTTGTAGCATAAATATGGCTTCTCCCATGTCGTCTCTTATGAGAGCAATGCCATCGGCATATCGGAGATGATTTTGTTTCTATCCATCGATGTTAATACTCTTTAAGTCACACTCTAATTGTTTAAATGCGTACTTCATGACTGTTATGAATAGTTTTCGCGACAAAGTATCCTCCTGTCGCACTCCTCTGCCAATTTTTTATCTTCTCAGTCATGCAATGCAGGTGTATAGTTATTGCATTTTCGTATATATTTCGAATAATCTTTGCATATCTGTGGTCTATTCTAGACTCTGATAGTACTTTTAAGATAGCAACTGTTTCAACGGAGTCGTCAAATGCTTTGTGAAAGTCAACAAAAATAAGGACCAGGTGTCTATTATATTCCATTGACTTTTGGATTAGAGTTTTAAGTCAGTGCAGATGGTCTTTTTGTTCCGTGGCCTGACTAAAATCCTGCTTGTTCTTCTGAATAATAAAAAATGAATGGAATTTTACGTTCAATCTGTTTGCCAGTTTTCTAGTAAAAAGTTTGCATATGTGGTTTAGTAAGCTAATAGACCTATAGTTTTAAGGATCTAATATATCTGCTTTTTTATGAAGGAGGATTTTAACCGAAAAAAATCGGTTGCAACAATTAGATCATTTTTAATAAATATAAATACTGGTGCTCTAATTATTTTTTGTCATTTTTTTGCATTTTTGGTTCATGTCTATATTTATTGTTAAAACAGTTTCTAAAGAAAAGTTCAGTACTTAATATTTCCTGTATTTTTAGTCAGTTGGTACATATTACTTTAATTTCCGAGAGTATTCCAAACCATATGGTGTCACTAACGGAGTAAAAGCGGCAGTGAACTCAAACCGATTGTAATACAAACATCTTTACGGCAAAAATAAAGCAAAACATCCCATTATAAACGCACGTAATTAGTACACATGTCAGATAATGAAAAATTACACGCCGCATTCGTCTTAATGGTCCAAAAATGGAGTGCAAATTAATACTAAACAATTTTTCATTACTTTTTGTTTATTTCTCACTTATGCATCACGCTAGCGTGGATTTGTAGAGCACCACAGAATACCATTTGATAACTCTTCACAAAAAACTCATTTAGTCCATTCCAAGTTGGTTTATAGACACAAATATGGATGGCGATTGCTTAGAGACCGGAAAATTATAATGTAACAGCCGTGACGTCATTTTCGGAACACTTTAAAGATGGGTATATTGGGAAAGGTTATTAAGATTAAATGGAAATAGGTTTATCGTTCATCAGATAGTTTCAAATTAAAAAAGTAATATTGCTTATATCTAACAACTTGAAATGTTGTGATAATATTAAAGTAAAATTAATATAATTAAAATGGTATGGAATCAATGCGAATTATCTAAAAATTATATGAGTGATGGATTCGACCCTTACTTAAAGGAAATTTATTTTATCTAATAATAAAACACTGAAAACTTTAGTTTTCAACTATTTCATAAAATTTATTATTAATTATTATCACTAGAGCTGTTTCAGCAGAGTGTCTTTCTCAAGTGATCTACTTTTGGTATGCGTTTACACTTTATAGTCTTCAACTAAATAAGTTGAAACGGGGAGAACTATAAACTGGTGATAGAAAATTCAAAATCAATATTAAATTTAATAGAAGATAAATGCCTTAATATCAGTTCGAATTCGTTAGTCAAGGTGGGTGGACGTATTCGAGTTTTGAGAATTAGCTAGCGATTGAACTTTTGTAAAATATAAGTATAATTAGTTGTTGGTTTAGATATTTGTATTTACAGAGAGTATAGTTGAGTTTTTTAGGGCGTAAGTGATGTCAGAAAAAACGGGCGGCGATAAGCCGCCCGAAAGTGATACCTAGTAACAACATGTATGTTCAACTAATAGATTTAAATAATAGTTATAGACCAAGTGATAATGGACGATTTTATGTGTTTATTGAACACAAAAATAAAAATTTAGAGAGACTTTTTCCAATTAAAATAGGGCACTTTCTTCTTAAGGATGAAACTTAAAAATATGTATTAGATATAAAACCGGTAGAAGTTAATAGGGTAAATGTTATTTTTAATACCTTAGAAATAGCCAATAGCTTAGTTAACCACGATGTAATATTAAAAAACGATTTAATAGCATTTATACCAAAATTCTATACTCACAAAAAAGGAGTTGTCAGGATGGTAGATACTTTCTTTTCTGAAGAATATTTATTAACTGCTATAAAATCAAACAAACAGGTATTAACTGTCTATCGTATGAAAAGGAAAACTATAGACTCTAATGGAAACGTATTTTTAGTAAACAGACAACTGATAATAGTCGAATTTTTAGGAAATGAAATTCCAAAATGTATACAAATAAATTTATGCCATTTTTATGTTGAACCTTACATACAACCCGTTGTACAGTGTTTCAAATGTCTGAGATATGGCCCCTCAGCTAGACAATGTAAATCAAAAACTGAGACATGTCAAAAGTGTACAGATACAAGTCATACAAAAGAGGATTGTAAAGAAAATAATTTGTGTATTTATTGTAATAATAACAACCAGCCCTCGTATTTCTCGTATTTGTCCTGTATATGCAAAGCAAAAGGGGATAAAACAAATTATGTCAGTTGAAAACATTTCTTTTAAAGAAGCCGAATATATATATATTAATCCATCATATGCGAAAGTGGCTACGAATAACCGATTCTCTATTTTAAACAACGATAACAATTTTCCAACTTTACCGAATACTTCTGGCCACAGTCCATCTTCTAATATTACTTTTAAAAAACCAAAACCAGCTTTTAAAGCCAATACTATTAAAACAATTAAACGAAGACACCCAACCTCTCCTACACCTAATATGATGCCTGTAAAAAAATCTTATAAACCTAGTCAAAAACTTAAACCCATTATACCTAACCCCTACAGAGAAGAATTTATGGACTATAAAGAGAAAACTATAATGTTAATTACCTCCTTCATAACCTCTTTGTAGAAAGTGCCTTTGTTCCAAGTGATCCAAATGATGCTATAGAAACATATAGTGAATCAGATTCAAGTGAAAAACTATTTTACTAATTAAACTTGGCTAATAAACAAACAATTAAAAACCAATTAGTAATTTTGCAGTGGAATAGTAGATCAATAACATCTAATAAAAATAATTTGTTAAATTACCTTAATAAAAACCATGTTAATATTATCATAGTTTCCGAAACTTTTCTTAAGTCTAATAGTAATTTTAATATAAAGGGATATAATTTCATTAAAAGATGCTTTAATGACGGATATGGCGAAGTTGGTATATTTATTTTACAAACAATTAACTATCAAGAAAGTGTAATAATTAAAAAATTTCAAGGGGCATTGAAGTATGTGCAGTATTTATTCCAGATATAAATATTTCTTTCGTTTCAGTATACAAACCTTCAGACATAGCAGCCACAAAAGAAGATTGGTTAAATTTATTGGTACAGTTTGATATCTCTCGTACATTTTTTTACGGGAAAGGTTTTAACAGAACCTTTAGATTTTTGAAACTAATTACTTTAAATGATGGATCGCCCACTAGAGTTAATCCCAATGGTAATCACTCTGCAGTTGATTTAACTCTTATTTCCCCTTTCATGGCAGATTCGGTAAACTGGTCCGTTTATCAAGACACCTTAGGTTCTGATCACTACCCTATTTAAATTCAGCTCCAAATTGCTCCCATATCTTTCGAAATCAATCAGTTAACCAAGTGGAATGACGTTCGTGCCGATTTGTCAGCCTTTCGAACATTTATTGAAAATGAAATCAGTACAAATTTATCTCTAAATGATTCAGATAACTGTCGAATAACAAAAAAATTATTTGAAGTTATATCTTAAGCAGCAACTGCATCCATGCCCGTTAAAAAACCTTTGTTCCGAGGAAGAACCTTTGAAGAATGTTCCGTTAAATTGTTCAGAAGACAAGGAAATATTACAAATTTTCTGAATTATCAAAATACTGCAGCAAAGGCTAAACTCCGGCATATAAAGCAAGTTCAATTCTCGGTATTGACAACGAAATTTTGAATGTTTAAGATTAAACGAGCCGTCACCGTGTTCCGGAGGACACGAAACGCTGTCGGACTAGTGCGCATCTACAGTAGTCACCTAAAAGTGGGTTAAAGACAAAATTGACGCCGTCGCGCAGGAGCCTGTCCGAAAAAATGCCATTTTCTTCATTCATAATCCCTCAAGGGGATGTGGTGACATCATTAAATTTTTTTAATTTTCTTAAAATTCCCTTTCATCCTTCTCTTTATTGGGCTAGTTGTTCCGTGCCTTACAATAATATTACTATTATAAATGTTTAAATTTTCTGCTCCGTTTAAATTGTAAAAATTCTCTCGGGTGGTTCTTAAAGAATATTAACATACTATTTCGAAAGTAATTTGTATAATAATATAATAGATGTTTTTTGTATCCATTTTTGTATAAATTTGGCAGCTAGTTGTGTTTTTTAAACTTATATTAGCATAAAACAATAGAACGTTTTTGGCAAAATTAAATTAATTCATTAATTATTATAAAAGACAAATATGTGTCTATAATGTTGGAAAGAATTGTATTAACACCAAAACCCCAAAAACGAAAAACGTTAGAACTTGCTTGGAGGTGTTAGAATTCCCACGGTTTAGCAAAGGTTAACATCTGATTTTTCGAGGATAATATATTAGCAATTTTTATTATAGAAAGCGAAATTCGCACGTTGTTAGTTGATATCTGCAGCAATTAGAGAATGATTTAGCGTATTTTGATATCTATCATTAAGGATGTAGGCGATTAAGTATAAATTTAATTCAGTTTCTCTACCTTTGCTTTTACTGATATTAATGATCATAACAAGAAATAAATAATAATACTAAGCCTATTCTAATAACAATAATGTTGATATTAGACAGTTGCTTTGAGCGAAGGTAGAGGCAATGCGATTTTTCCTCTGGTTACCGTTATGGAATATTATGCTCCAATATCAGCTAATACAGAAGATCCAGCTAATTTTCTAAGATTCTAATAAAGGCAGCCAATAATAGTTTTTTATATATTTGCTTTGTTATTGAGAACAAGAGCCAAAAGAAAAAGCATTTACACAGTGGGTTATACAGAATTACATGTGGTGACGGCATAGAGAAGTTGAAAAATCGCTGGAATTTTTAGAATGTTTTATTAAGCTGTATTATAATTCCACTATTTGGAAGAGTGATTTCATCGTTTGAAGGCAGAGAAGTGGGGAAAGACGTATGAAAATCCAGTGGCGTACACTCACTTTTATTTCAACGTTAATTATATTATATTTTTTAAATATTATTTGTTCGAAATAGGCCACAATATAAATTGATTTACAGGTTTTTACTGACGTTTCGATCTCTATATCCGAAGACCCTTTTCAAAGATATACACGATAGTTACATTTATTTTATTTGTTTATTATTATATATTTATATAATATTATGAAAAAGACAGTAAAGATTTAATTTCACGCACAAAGCGTATATGTATCTGTTGATACGTATTTCGACTTAATAACTTTGTTTCGAAACTATTTTACCAATTTTTATATAATATTATTTATTTATTCTTATATTATTTATTTTCTTTTTTTTCTAACTTTAAAAACGGTCTCTGGAATAGAGATCGAAACGTCAGTAAATTACCCATGTAAATAAATATATTGTGGCTTATTTTTAAAATTCTCGCTAAAAATACAGAATTTTACAAGCAAAAAGCTATAAAAAATAAATATATCTATCATTTATAGATTTATAAATGGTCTCTTTATAGAGATCGAAACGTCAGTAAATTAAACATTTGAATATATTTTGTGACTTATTCCCTACATTTCCCTAAAAATACAGAATGCCATAAGCAAAAAGCTGTAATTGATGGATTCGACCGTTACTTGATGGAAATTCATTTTATGTAACAATAAAACACTGAAAATTTTGTTTTCGAAACTTCCACAAAATTTATTATAAAATCTTATCACTACAGCTATTTCGGCAGAGTACCTTTCTCAAGTGATCTATTTTTGGTATACATTTACACTTTATAGTCTTTAACGAAACCACATTATAGTCTTTAACCAACTTGAGACAAACAGTTCTCCCCCCTCAACCTATTTCGTTAAAGACTATAATGTGTAAATGCATACCAAAAATAGATCACTTGAGAAAGGTACTCTGCCGAAACAGCTGTAGTGAAAATATTTTATACTAAATTTTGTGGAAGTTTCGAAAACAAAGTTTTCAGTGTTTTATTGTTACAAAAAGCTATAAAAAAAAACAAATAAATTTGCAGAAAGCTTATTAATGCTACCCGGCTGTCGCGGATGTTACGCTAAAACGTCTATTAACGTGACCTGACCAGGTTCTAATTTTGTTAAGATTCTCTTAAACCAGCACTCAAATACTTCGGAAGTCATTTCTTCATGATAATCTCCTGTTTTTCTTGACTTATATTGAAGCAAACCATCATCAAGGAACCCTGTATCCTTCCTATATGGATAATAATTAAACATCGTTCCTTTCCTGATGGAGCTTTTAATCCTGTAAAGCGGCCTTCTATAAATGCTTTGTGTTTACCTTTGACATTTAAATCTTGCCAATCTTTTCCAACTTTATGACCTTCGTTAATCCAGGTTTCATCCAAATAATATGTATTCCGTTCAATGCTGCGAAGTGTGCGTATTTCTTTAAAATATTTTCTTCTCCACACAATAATTTCTTTTTTGTTTCTAATAACACACTTTTTCTAGTTCTGATTAATACTATACGAGATATCTTAGGTAAAAAGTAATTGTTTTCGAGCCCTTGAGAAATTTTTTCAGTGTTAGAATTTTACTCCGAAAATAAAATGTCTTGGCTTGTCATCCAAAACAATGTTTTTTCTACCTCTAGTTTTACGTTTTACTTGCTTTTTATTTTCCGATGTATTTTTAGGCACATGATAAATACAGATAATGGATACTTTAGTTAAACTGCTACAAATATTGACTGCTTGGCTAATATTTGATGCCATTTTTCTACATCATGCAATTCAATTCCTTCATATCGTATCACTACCTTCTCTGCTGACGTTAACATTTTGCTGTCTTCTGTTGGAACAACTCGGTTGTTCGTCCATTATATTTTAATAATCACAGAATATAATTAAAAATTTACTATAAAACGACAAACTCCAATAACACTAGGATTATCACCACAAACTTTAACCGCAAAAAATATAATCACAAAAGGCAACAGAAGCACTCCCGCCAGCACCACCTATGTAAATGAACGTTTCTTGGTTCGGCAGGTGCGGTGGTATTACCGCTACGATGCTTTACAAATTCCCAAGTTGCCAAGTTTTTGAAACGGAATGGGAATGAAAAATGTAACATATCAATTTTTATTTTATAAACTTAAATATGTAACAAAACTAAACATGTAAATAAAATTTATTTCAATACAATGTTGTGCTCAATTTTTATTATTGAAAAAACTCATTTTTTTTTTGGAATTTTTATGTCGGTAATAATCGCTGCGTCAAAGAAATCAGGTTTGTATGACCATAACTGCTACTTGTGAACAAGAATTAGCTACACTGTACGGTATCTTATGGTTACGTCTACTATAGAGAAGCACAAATAAATGTACCTAGTAATTATACATTCTATGATTTCTGATCAGAAAACGCAAATTAAACGGGTAGTTTTCGGGGGCCGCTAAGTACATTTAAATTTAAGGACATTCGGCGTTTAAACGATGAAATCACTCTTACAAATAGTGGAATTTTACTATATATTAAACACAAAAAAAAGATTTTTTGGAAAAATGGAAAAACTTGTTTTTTGTTTTAAATAATCAGACCACTAGTTCATTACGGATCTGTTTTGAAGTAGATTCTGAAAGGTTGCATTCGAATTTTTGCAGACATAGTTGAGTGATAAATTCGGTTAAAATAATTGACTTAGACTTCCTCTCAAATAGTTCGGGAACATTAGTAAAAAAATTTAAATATTTAACAAATACTAAAAACATTGATTTTTTTCTACTTTCCTTGCTTATAACTTAAAACATTTTGGAGCAGAGTTGTAATGAAATAAAATGATTTTTTATCACTTAGATTGCTCTTATGACCTTTATAATTCATCTGAAACATCTTTATGACATAATAATGATCAAATTTCACTGAAATCAAGTTTATAGATTTCGTATAATAATTTTGCAATCTAAATTTTGTTAAAAAATTCAAATTTTTAAAATCCTGCACAACAAAAACTAGACAATATAGAAGTTTGTCAATTTTTTACTTATAAAATCTCATTTAACCTAGTTAACGTACTTTATGGAATTAAAATCGGATTATTTAAACGGCCCTGGATTTTTTTTAAATTACAATTTTTTGGCTTATAAACAAATAGAAGCCCTCGGTAACTATTAGCTTAAATTAAATTTAAGAAACGGCGTTGAAAAATGCTTTAAAGAACAAAGAAAGAGTCAAATTAACTAAAACAACTTGTTAAACACAGACAAACTTCTTTTAAAAACGAAAATTTTTAATATTCTTAGAAAATTTATTATTAAAAATAAGATTATTTTGGTAAATGGAAAGGACTAAAACCTGGGTCTCCGAATAAATGAAGAAAATACGAAACACATGGTAGTAACCAAAAATCCAAGACCAAGAGTTGGCAGAACATCAGTATTAATGATCACAACTTCGAAGATGTAAAGGAGTTTAAATACCTGGGGGCGATAATCACAGCTGACAACCATATAGAAAAAGAGGTCTCAGCAAGGATAGCTGCGGGAAATAGAGCATTATACTCCCTTTCGACATTATTAAGATCGAATCTGCTAAAAAGAAAATTTAAATTAACACTGTACAAGTTGATTATTCGTCCAAATATTCCATATGGCAGTGCAACACGGATTCTCAACCAGCGGGAAGTCAATAAGCTTCTAGTATTTGAAAGAAAGGTTCTCAGAATAACATTTGGCCCTCAAAGTGATGAATTCACAGGGGATTGGAGAAGACGTCGCAATGCTAAATTGGTGACTCTATATGAAACTAAAAACATAGTTAGACATATCAAGATAAATCGAATAAGATGAGCAGGTCACGTGGTACGATCAGAGGATGACAGAGTGTTAGAGACAGTGATTTTTGAAAGACCAGATGGCAGAAGATCAGTAGGCCGACCGAGAAGAAGATAGAAAGATGATGTTGAAGCTGATTTATCTAGAAGTGGGGTACAACAATGGGAAATAGAAGCGCAAGATCGTAGAGGATGGAGGGCGATAGTGGATGCGGCGAAGACTAACCCTAAGAGTGAAGAAGGTGAAGAAGAAGAAATTTATTAAATAGATTTTAACAAAATTTGGATAGGCTGTTTTATTATATTATAAATGAAGACTTTAGACAACTTATGAAGGTCTTAGGTGTAATCTAAGTGGTTGAAAAACATTAAATAATAAAAGGCTTGTTTGCCTTTCTTTTTTTTTGTATTTATTGCTATTTGGCAGCAAGGATAATAAATTAAAACACTATTAACTAGCCGTATCTTATAAACAATTTAATGGGACTATTTTATTTCATTACAACTTTGCTCCAAATTGTATTATTGATTTAAACTTATAAGCAAGAAAGTATAAAAAATAGTAATTTTTTAACATTTTAATTTTTTTATTATTGTTGACTTCCTATTTGATAGGAAAGTCAATTATGATTACTAAAGTTATCACCTAACTATTTATGGAAAAATCCGAATGCCACCTCTCATCCAAATTTAGACGTTTTTTCATAAATCCGCCCTGATCTATAAGTAAAATATACTCGTATTATAATGATGAAATCCATGAAAGAATCTGCATGAACAAATATAATTTCTATAGACTGATAAAGCATTTTATATTTTAAAAGAATATTTTTAGATAGGATAAAGATATACAAAAAAAATAGAACAAAAAGACGGTACTAGATTTAATTTCAATGCAGGGCTTCTGCCAATCGCTTTTACGTATTTCAACCTCATTAGGTATCATCAAAACGACATATGCAGAGGCTTTTAGTTTCGCCACGTAGGAAATCTTAGGATTTCTAAAGTTATTAAAAAAATATACTTGATCCCTCTCTCCATTTTTATTACAATGATTGCTTAGTATCACATAAAGTTAACATTTATATTTATTTTATTTAATGTGTTTTGGGCATAATTTTCTTATGCGTTATATCTACCAACATTATAACTCTTTGGTGCTTTTATTTGATACAAAGTGTCTATAATTTTAAGTTACGTTTTATAGATCGTAATAAAATCTATTTAGTTTTATTGTCAGTAAAGTAAAGTAACTTTATGTATCCCCTAATTTTATTGTCATTTTTATACAAAACTAGTTTTGTATGAGTCTTTTTATATAACTACGTTTAAATAAAAAAGATACTTCCGATATTCCCAGAATGTAGGTTTTATAGATATTGTCGAGACAAAAACATTTGAACAATAAATAAGTTCAATTAAAACAAATAGTTAACTAAACTAGAAAAAACAATAAATTTGAAGCAATGAAAATTAAAATTCAAATAAAAGAGATAAAATAAATTGCAGATGTGATATATACCTAACCATTTTATGATATTATTTATTCGTATTGTTTTGATATATTTTATGTTATACAATTATTTATTTACACGATTTATTTATTTTTAACGGGCTGCTGCCCAATAGGATTAACAATGTTTGCAAAAGCTATATTAAAATAAACTCATTTAAAACAAAATTTCAATGTACACCCATCCAAAAAATTGTCAATGTATATGTGCGCTAATTAAAAATACAATAAAACAAAATAAAATATAAACATCACAAACTGATTCACGTAATTTAGTTTTACGTATCAAAATGACCATTAATAAGTTGGAGGCCTTCGAAATGTGGACGTTGCAAAGAATGTTCGGCATAATACCATGGGCAGATAGGGTGAGAAACGAGGAAGTCTTAAGAGAGGCAAATACTGAGAGAGAACTACTCAATTTGATCAAGGTACGAAAAATTGGATACCTCGGCCATATTCTGAGAGAAAAAAAATACGCAATCCCTTAACTAATCATCCAGGGAAAGATTGAAGGCAAGAGAGGAGTAGGTCGCAAAAAAATGTCGTGGCTACGGAAAATAAAGAACTGGATAGGCCTAAATAACACTGGCGATCTTTTGCATGCCGCAAAAGACAGACGTCTGGCCTTAAAATAATTCGCCAACGCACTATAGGTGCACGGCACTATAAGAAGAAGAAGATCAAAATGATGGCCAGCTATTCCACGGCCACTCAAATAAACACATGCCTGAGACCAGAAATGAATTCGGCTTTTGGTGCAAAAAATCTAGATCTGGGTGAATATTTGCCCATCTTAGTACTCGAGATAAAAAATTATTATATGCATAGTTAGTTCTCTAAAGAGGAATATAAAAAGTTTGGTTTAATTGTGTCCTACGGAGAGGTACATGAAGACCAACCTGCTTAAGGACATAAGACTGTAGAATTGATTATACCAAAAATCTTTTTTGCTTCTTTAATTAACCGTCGGTCGGCCATACAATGAGAAAATACCAAGTTGAGTTTCAATTTGATCATAATTTACTTTGAGTTTTAAATTGAACTTTTGAATTTGAGTAAAAGGTATACAATATTTATATAATGCATATTTCAAAAACTTGTGTTGAGCTGTCTTGATTTTTGAGATGAAAATATTATAAAATGAAGACCACACATAATAACAATACTCTAGATGAGGTCTAACTAAAGAAAAATATAGTAGTTTAATCCCTTTAGTATTCTGAAAGTTCTAGTGCATCTTTTTATAAAACCAAGCATTGGTAAAAACTTAAAAATTATTGACATATAATGAGATTCCAATAAAAGTTTGGGTCTAAATTAATTCCCAGATCTCGAATTTCGGCATTTCAGCCAACAAGAATGTTTTGTATATTATAATTATATTTCATTGGGTCTCTCGATCGTTTAAAAGAAACAGCGTGACGCTTAGATGCGTTCAGGGCAATGGCATTCAACAAACACCACTCACTCAATCGATCAAGATATTGTTTAAGATTAACACAATCTTTTGTATTATTGATAATTGTGTAGAACTTTTGATCGTCCGCAAAAAGAAGAGGTGACTTATGTTGGAAGTATTGGTGTATATCATTGATCCATATTTTAAATATCAGAGGCCCCAAACGAGAACTTAAGGGCATACCTGAGTGAACCTTAATCTCTGTGGAAACAAAATTTCTGATACGTACCATCTGAACTCAATCATTCAAGTATGCTCTCAACCATCAACACCCATTTTTTAAGTTTAAATATTAAAATATTATGGTTGACCCAATCAAAGGACTTGAAGAAATCGGTGTATAGTGGATGTATCCTACAGCCCCTCTCCAAGGCCTTCTTCAGGTTAACAAACGCTAGTATATTCCATTCAGTTGATCTGCTATTCCGAAATCCAAATTGTTGGTCTACTAGCTGCTTTTCAAGTAAAGCTTTAAGATAGTCACATAAAAAACATTCAAATACATTTGGTATTACACTAATAACTAATGGGCCTGTAATTATTTACCAATGAATCTCCCGCTATTACCATTCCCGCTTATCTATTAAAAATAGGTGTTAAAAAACTATTTATCCAGCATTCTGGAAATTCACCCTTATTTAAGGATAGATTAGAAATGTGACAGAAAGGTCTGGATTATATAAAAAAAAAATTCGTGGAAAAGCTGGAATGCATCCATCAGGACCAAGTTCCTTTTCCCATCCAGTTCTGATAATATTTTAAATAAATATCGGATATAGTTATGATGAAACCAGTCAATTTCCACTTCGAAAATCGTTCTCAACATACCGAATAAAACAAAGTACTTTGAGAACGATTCCCGAAGTCGAAATTAAAACATCAATAAACTTATTTTAAATTCAAATTGTGGCTTATTCTCATTAAAAGGGCAATTCCCAACAAATGAGGGAAAAACATTTTATATGACACTGAAGAAAAAATAAGAAAGAAATTGTTCTGTCTAACTTTTGCAAATTACCATACACATATATAATTAGTTTCAATAATTAAAAATACAAATTACTAGGTGAAAATGTTTCTAAAGAAACAAGTCATTTGTTCGTCCAAAATAATAGTACCTACCAAAAAAATTGACGTCAGATCGAGAGTAAATGCATCCGGTAATTTTGGTAAGTTCCCGCGACTTTCTTTTGTTTGTAAATTAAAGAAACCGATCTAGAAATCACACCCATCATCATCATCGGGTCCAAGGCAGTTTAGAAGAGAGCGTCGTATTAGTAGAAGGTACAGCTTCACTTTTAATGAACCATGTAATTTCGCTTTCACCTATATATTCGTTATCTTCTTTGACCAGGACCGGTTTGAAATATTATGTGATTTGTGGGAGTTGTGAACATGGGAATTAAGATAAAAGAATGACCTTGATTAAGTTTTATGTTTTTATTATGCTTTAACTATGCTATATTTACTATTACAAGATATATATATATATATATATATATATATATATATATATATATATATATATATTTAAGGATTCTACAGTATTCATTGCCTTCCCTCGCTCAATTGTTTCCATCTCTCTCTGTTGTCCCATTCTACATCATTCAGACCTCTCTTACTCATGACGTCTTTTACTTCGTTCCTCTAGGATTTTCGGGGTCGTCCTCTTTTCCTCCTTCATATGGGGCTCCATTCGGTTATTCTCTTTATCCATCTGCTGTCGGTAGTTCTTCTTACATGTCCATACCACTTTAGTTTTTTTTGTTCTATATATGTTAGTATATCTGTTTTTATTGATGTTCTTTGCTTTATTTCGTCATTACTTCTCCTATCCATTCTTGTTACTCTGCAGCATCTTCGCAGGCATTCTATCTCTGTTGACACTATCTTACTGCTGTTTTTCTTGTTTATGATCCAATTTTCAGCCCCATATGTCATAATACTTCGCACTAATGTTTTATAAATCTGTGTTTTTGTCTTCATATTTAGGTGTCTATCCCTCCATACTGAGTTAATTGAACAGGATTGCTGTTCTTGTTTGTCCTAATCTTTGTGTAATTTCTTCCTGTATTGTTGCCTTTTTTGTGATTATAAACCCCAAGTATTTGAATATAGACTTCCCTTTGATTGTTACGTTGTCATCAATCTGTAGATCTTCTATGTCTTCTTCACTTGTAGATAGGTACTCTGTTTTCGTGAGGTTAATATCTAGGCCAGCCTTCGTATATTCTTCTTGCAGTTATTTCATCATGTAGCTGAGGTCGTCTTGGTCTTTTGCAATCAGTACTTGATCGTCTGCAAAGCTTAACGTATATAGGTATTCGTTCCGTACCGGTACTCCCATGCCTTCGCATATTACAAGATACAAACACGAATAACTTGATTTAGAAAAAAACATTACGAACAAGTTTCATCAACAAAACTAACCATATAAAATACACAAATATACGGTTTTTGAGTGTGAATGGGACATATCGCTTGAGTAATAATATCTGTCGAATGAGAGACAAAAAATATACTGCGTGGCATAAGTTAGGGATATTGCCAATATAATACTAATGGTACTTAACTCTGCATCAATTATTTGCACGTAAACAAATAAAAGTTATTATAGCTTTTAAAAAATATAACAATTTTAAACATTATAAAGAGAATAAGACCAAAAAAATAACATTATAAGTATTGACAAAGCACCTTTACAGCCATTTGAAAATGACGTTTGTTCTCTCAAACGGGATAAACAAATATAATTGTTTAAAAACTACTTTACTGATTATTCCATCTTTCGTAACTGTAGCAACTACATAAAAACTCACATTATGAACTGTGATTTAAATGTTGTTATTACTTATTCTCATAATTATAAACAATTGAAAACATGCTTACTTTCGGGTTTAATTTGCAATAACTGTTTTGTTTATATATTTTTGTTTAATTTAGAAAAGCTCATTTTATAGAGCAAGTATTTTTAAGAAAGTCTGTTGAAATTTTTAATCTAGAGTAGTTTTTTCACAATATTGAAATTAATGAAAAAAGTCGCTTTTTTTCTCTAATGTCATGAAGCAGTAAAAATTTTGATAACCACGAGATAATACAGATATTCCAGTTTAAAAATAGCGCTCAGTAAATTTTCGATTTTTCAAGTGATTTTCAGCTTCGTTTGAGGGTGTAATAAACTATAACTAACTTATAAATTTAATTTAATTAAATTTTTTATACTTGTTTAAATAAAAAAAACAAAAAACTAGTGTTTATTGTTAATGAAGATAAGTAAGTTAATTGATTTAAACAGTTATATAATTGTTGTATTATTGTTTATTTAATATTTAGCTATATCCTTAACTTGTGAGTCGCAGTTAAGTTATAAGTCTAACTGTAAGGAAAACATAACTCGACCATGTCTGTATGTGAACCAAATGAGAATTGAACGTGTCTCACAATACAACTACTTGGGAACATAATTAATGAGTCGTGGGACAATACCCAAGAGATTAAATGTCGCACCGGAAAGGCAAAAAGTGCATTCTTGGCTATAAGTTCTGTGTTCAAGAGCCGTGACCTCACCATAGAAACAAAAATAAGGTTCCTTACATGTTATGTGTACTCAGTGCTTCTGTACGGAGTAGAAACGTGGACATTGAAGGCGGCAACTCTATCAAAACTTCAGGCTTTTGAGCTATGGTCATACAGAAGGATCCTCAAGATACCATGGACAGATAAAGTTACCAATGAAGAAGTACTGCGGAGGATGAACACTAATACTGATTTGGTCAACATCGTGAAGAGCCGTAAGCTGCAGTACCTGGGACATATAATCAGAAATCAAGGCAGATACGAGCTACTTCAATGCATTTTGCAAGGTAAGATTGAAGGAAAAAGGGCCTCAGGATGAAGAAGAATATCTTGGCTTGGAGAGCATGGTATAGAAAGACCTCAACACAGCTATTTCGTATAGCAACCAACAAAGTCATCATAGCCAGAATGATCGCCAACGTTCGGAAGGGACAGGCACCCTAAGAAGAAGAAGAAACCTGAGTTATACTTGGAAAGCCCAATCGAATTGCTATTTTGCATTTGTTTTTTAAAAAACTTGTTATAACTCCATTTCTAAAAATCAAATCAAAGTTTACCAAGCGCTGTTATGTTTAGTTTTTAAAAGGAAACAAACTTCATTTTGTTAAATATTTCTGAAAGTTTAGAAGATACAATAATTAAAGCAATTAAATTAATAATAATAAATTATTTAATAGGTTTTTAGCCTGGTACCCTCTAAAAATTGTATCTACGCAACAAAAAACAAAAAAAAAACGTCAAGGTTTAAAGGGGACATAAAAGTGCATACTCAATCTCCTTGGCTGCTAGACTAATACGGCCGATCTTATCATAGCATTTACCTTGTTACGAGATTTACCGTTTTTCTGGAAATACAACGAACTTTGTTAGTTCAATATATCACTCCGCATATTTTTGTCAATTCCTAAAAACTACTGAATATTTTTCATGTTATATTCCCTAGACATATACCAAAAACCCCGAGTAAAGAGTTTGCAAGAATCAGATGATAAGTGACGAAAGTGAAGAAGACAGTATTAGTGACAAAAATAATAAAGAAGGCGAAGGTACGTACAACCCAGGTATTTGGTTTCATAACGATGGAACTTTTGAAAATCGATTGTACTCTTCCTCATACCATGACCGAAATAGAGATATTTCTATAAGTCTTTCCCAGAAACCTTTACATCTGATCCTTGCCAAAATGTATTTCGCTGATATTGTAAAGCCTAAGAATGCGGGAAAATCATATTACATCGAGGATGTCGCTAATTGTCTAAAACTAACATTTCCAAAATATCGAACAGAGGTGGCTTTTCAAAGCATTGATGAGCTATTGGTGAAATCCTCCAGCCAAGAAACAATAAAAAAATGTTCAACGTGGGAGATCATTTACCTATTTAAGAAAAGACCCGTAGAAGACGCCAACAATGTTCTTCTCAGAAAAAAAGAAAAACGAACCACCACACTATGTCAGAGCTGCAATGTATCCTTGTGCAAAACATGTTTCACACCTTTTCATTTACATTTAATATTGATATTAATTTCAGTCCTTTTGTTTTCAAAATATGAGATTTTATTTGTATTTTCGATTTTTCTTTACTAAAATAAAGTAATAATTTGGTATCTGATAGGTTATTACAGTTCCACATATATGTTCCAAATAAGACTGACTGGGACATATATATCCGGGACAAAATGGTGGATCTCAAGAATAAAATTGTAACTAGTATCAAATGTCCATAAAACTCCAGCATACGAGGACCATCCTGGGTACCAGACGCCACGGAAAACATCTCCATCATGACCTTTCCAAATGCACTCTAAAAAATGTATGTCCTTGTTCAACAATTTAATTTTTATTTCGACATTATTACTTTAGTTCACAAAATTTCCTAACGCTCTTACAAATTGAATGCCAAGTTTCATTGAGAACCATCCAACTGCAAAAAATTGATAGGCTTATCGCTTTATTGCCTGTGTTTTTTTACCAAACATTTGTAATATCATTTGGCAAGATTCACTAATAAAATAGCAAATGGTTACTTCTGAAAAGGCCTGGGAAAAAGGTCTACAGGTGGTACTACTTTATTAAAGGTATTGTATAATTGCAATAATTAACTATGATAAATAGTAACACTTTCACCTCAGGCAGAAGTGACTGCAAATATTGATTTACCACTGCAGCTTATTTGTTGGAAATTAGCAGAATTAGCATACATAAAATGTAGTATATATAATCCAGGTAACTATCTGAATAACTGTTTCATATGGTTGAAAATGCAAAATAAAAATAACATTCATTTTATTCCGTTTAATTTTATTCATGATTTGGATATAGTTTTATTACTTTTCCAATCAACTATTTAAAAGTAATTGTAGCTCTCTTCTAATGCATTTTCCTTTCATCAAGGTACTTTTTTAACTGCAGTTAATTAATGAATGCGAAATTGATGCCTGGAAGAAAATCAGATTTTCAGTTAAGAAAAGCAATGGGAATAGCAACTTGGAATGTTCGAGGATTATTGCAACCAGGCAAACTGCATATTACAACAAGAAGTAAAAAGAGAGGATATAGAAATATGCGGACTTTCTGAGACCCATTGGAAAGAACAAGGACACTTCCGAATGACAGATCATGTTGTATATATTGGGAGCAAGTAACACAGGAAGACATGGTGTTGCAATTATGATGACTAAAAAAGTTTCACAATACGTGTAAGATTACCAACAGATAAATGATAGACTTATAAAAATAACCTTCCTAGCATCACCAAACAAAATGCACATTCTTCAGGTTTATATGCCAACCTCAGACGCGTTAGACAATGAAGTGGAAGACGTATACTCCGTTATTGACGACATAATAAGACATATTTCATCTAAAGAACCAGTCATAATCATGGGCGATTTTATCGCTAAGGTAGGAGAAACAAGAAATAATAACATCCAAAATGTAGAAAACTATGGGTTAGGTATTAGAAACAGCCGAGGCGAACGTTTAATGGATTTTGCAACCGAAAACACTTTGGCCATTGTCAACACAATGCTGAAACATCATGCCCGTCGTTTATCGACGTGGACCAGTCCAAATGGAGAATACAAGAACCAAATCGACTACATATTGATTAGAAAGAGATGGAAGACATATTTTACAAACGTAAAAAGTAGACCAAGAGCTAAATGTGGATCCGATTATAAATTGTTATGGGCTTGCTTCAAGATGAAGCTAAAAAGAACAATGCCGCACCAAAATCAAAACAGGCTGGAAATTTCGAATCCGAAAACATTTAGAAATGCATTAAAGGAATCTAGTATGTTAAACATACAAGACAACCCAGAAGAAATGCGGAAAGGTTTCGTAAATGCCATAGAAACCTCTGTAGAAAGAACCAGAACCAAAAAAAATTATCAAGAGAAAACATTGGACGACAGATAGAACGCTGCAACTTCTCAAAGAACGAAGGAGAATCAAATCTCTCATATATCAAAACGACAGCAACAAAAACGAATTAGCAAGGTTAAATAGAGAAATTAAAAGAGTATGTAGGGATGATAAAAATAAACATATAAATGAAGAATGCGAAGAACTAGAGAGACATACAAACCGGTATAAATCCCATGAGCTATATAACAAAGTCCGATATCTATCCAGGAAATTTAAACCAATCACACAAAAAATAATAGATCAAAACCAACATATTATAAATGAAGAGAAAGGGATTGCGGAAATATGGAGAAAATATTGTCAAAGTCTACATGCAGATAATCCCCAGAATGCAAATCACGACGAGTTCACTGCAGAGAGAGAACCAAACATTCTAAAGTCAGAGGTAGAAAAAGCAATCAAAAAGTTAAAAAATAGAAAATCTCCTGGCGCAGACCTGAATACCTCAGAAGTTTTAAAAGGGACTGGAGATAGAGTAAATGTTATGCATATGATCTGCAAAAAGATTAATGATTAATTCAAAAAAGGAACTTCGCTAGATTGCAGCAACTACATAACGGCAACCCTAATATATCATGCAAGCAAGGTTCTACTACATGTAATACATGAAAGACTAAAAGCTTTTCTATTGCCTCAAATTGGGATTTGTCCCTGGAAAAGGCACAAGAGAACATATCCTTAATGTCAGAGAGCTAATCGAAAAAACTCGATAATTCAATACTCATATGCTTATGTGCTTAATGGATTACACAAAGGTCTTCGATAAAGTCAAATGGCAGCAGCTATGGTCCATACCAGCGGAAATGGGAACATCCCACCACTTAATTTAACTAATTAGAAGTCTATATGAAAATAATAAGTGTACAGTAAAAATAAACAACACCCATTCCGATCATTTCAGTACAGAGGAAGGTGTCAGGCAGGGATGCATAATCTCGCCAATTCTGTTTAATATCTACAGCGAACACATTATGCGAAAGGTACTAGACGGATGGAAGGGTAGAATATCAGTAGGAGGTCAAAAAATCAGTAACTTGAGATATACTGATGACACTTTAATAATCGCGGCAAATCAAGAAGAAATGAAAGACATGATGAGACGTCTGGAGGAGAGAAGCAAAACATGTGGAATAAAGCTAAATAGAAGTAAGACAAAGATCATGATAGTCGACAGAGCTCGGAATAATCTTCAACACATTAAAGAAATTGGGGGCTTTGAAGTAGTAAATAGTTTTATATACCTGGGCTCCCTAATAACAAATAACGGAGGATGTGCCAGAGAGATACGTAGAAGGTTGACTATTGCTAGAACAGCTATGATGAAACTGGTGACAATTTGGAAAAATTCTAGCATAACAATACACACAAAACTAAAGCTGGTAAGGTCACTCATATTTCCCATAGCCACACATGCATCCGAAACATGGACCTTAAAGAAAGCGGATAGAAATAAACTAGACGCTTTTGAAATATGTGGGTATACCGCCGCATGATAAGAATATCCTGGATTGATCATCGCACTAACGTGTCGATATTAAAACAACTTAAAGTAAATGACAGATTACTTAAACAAATACAACAGAGATATTTGCAGTATTTTGGACACATTATTAGAAGAACAGGTACGATGGAAAAACTGATAGTCGAAGGTAGAGTTAAAGGAAAGAGACCTAGGGGAAGATCTCCAAGCCGTTAGGTGGATCAAACAAAAATATTGATTAACCAAGGATTACATAAAGCCGAACAACTAGCCCAGGACTGGAAAGGATGGATGGAAATCGTGAAAAAACTGTAAAGGCTTGATGGTGTCACCACATCCCAAAAGGGATTAGGACTTAGGAGGTTAAGTAAATGTAGTTAAAATAAGTTATAAGTCTACAGCAAACACTAATACGTAAACAAAAATTCTATTCTTATTGTAAATAAAAAAAGTTATAACAAACTGTTAGACCAGACTCAGTAACAATATTGGAAATTGACTAAAGACGTGCATCGTCGTCTTGTACTTCCTTGTTTATCATCTGCGCACCTCGCGGCTCTTCGCTGTTTTGGGATAGTGTATATATAATTGGCTTCGCTGATGTTATATTCTAAGTATTGCTAAATATTTAAACTAAAGAAAAATTCTTATTAAAACCTTTTTAACATAATCTCTGTATTGGCAAATCCTTACAGCACGAATAAGAATAAAACCAATCAAAATTGTAAATCATATAAAAATAAAGAAATACCGGTGATCATGATCTTTAATCGTTTAATATTAAGCCTATTCAAATATAAGTTGAATAAAAAAAGGTATAATAGGAACTACAAATACTTAACAATAATAAGATTATCAAACTTTCAACTTCATAAATAAGGTAGCCAATAATCCGATTTGCATAAAGCAAAGTGCAGAGATTTAAATGTATTATAAATATTTACATGAATATTAGATATTATATTTGTGGTCGGTGGGCTTAGCAAGCCACTAATTTTAATCTTCTGGTTCCGAATTAACCTCATTTGTATTACATGTTTCTAGTTGTGAGATGAATAATAAATATTTCAAAATTGTTTGGGTTAAAACGTCAACATTATTCTATATAGAAAATATTTTTCTGCTGGCTTCATTTTAGTCCCTATTTCTTTTTATTTGTTTTTTTGAAATACAATATTTCTCATGGTTCACTCATTACAAGACGTAGGTAAATATACATATTCCAAAGTATAATATATTATAAATATGCACGACTTTTGTCAATAATATGCGGAATATAATATTCAACAAAGTATACTACATATGAATTTTAAAGTGTATTTATTATATTAAATAGGTAAAACTAAAACTTGTAACAAAAATTGTACTTTTTATATACCTTAGATTTCTCATAAAAACAACAGATAATTAAAAGTTTCTCAAAATTGTTTATTAAAAGTTCTAAGAGCTAAGGGCTAAGCTCTATTGCTAAGAGGCATTGGTCAGCATTGGCTATTTCTTTGATGTAGCCCACCCACCTCATCTGTGGTCTTCCTCTTGGTCGTCTACCTTTGTGAGGTCTCCAAAGTATTGTGACTTTCCAACATTGGTCTGTTTGTCTAGCTATGTGACCTTTGAAGCTCCATTTGAGTTTGGCAATTTTCGTTGTGATATTCTCAACTTTTGTTTTTTATCTTACACGGTAGTTCCTCTCTTTATATAACAGTCGTATAGATAACATTGCTCTTTCCATTTGTCTTTCTATTGTGGCTGGTTTATTTATATTTGCCTTCGTTAGGGTCCAGGTTTGACATCCATATGCCATGATAGGAAGGATGCATTGATCGAACACTTTGCCCCTCAAGTATTGAGTTATTTTGCAGTTCTTTAGTCTCCAACTGAGTTTTCCAAATCCTGCTCATGCAAGTCTTACCTTTTTAGAGATTTCTGCACTTTAGTTTTCTTTGTTAAGTTTCAGAATTTGACCTAGATAGATATATTTCTGGAGTTGTTCTATCTAACTACCATTTATTGTTATACGTCTGGGATCGTGATAACCACATTATAAACCTGTTTAATGAAATTAAGAAAATAACTATTATGGTCTGAAATAATCTTTAAACACTAAAACAGGGATCAACCATCCCACCTCTCTCCTATGTTAGGATAGCACTGATGATGGAATATTCATTTAGAGTAGGTTTTGTGATGTAGCCCGATAGATATTAATATACCTTTTATAAAGGATTTTTTAAATAAGAAATTGTTATGATTCATGGTATACAGCCAACTACAGAAATTCGTTTTTCTTGTGGATTTTAAAGTAAAGTAGTATAAATTTTGACCTTTCTTCATAATTATTGTCTTTGTAATTTTAGCTTTATTTATGTACAAGCAACAAAAATACAAGCTCATAAATTTCGTTATCTTCATATTTTATTACTATTGTATATAACACAGTATTTATTGGCGATATAGAGGATATAAATTAATTTTCATTCGTTTTGTTATTAACTGTTTGTGTATTATAATTAGCTAATTCAATACCTGAGGCCTCAAATAAAACCTAAATTTTACATGACTTAATTGACAAGGAATGATCTGTTGATTTATTTTTTAATTTACTCATTATCGTTATATTAGTTTGAATGTTTAAATAATGATTTATGCTGACTATTTGGTGTGTCCGTAAACAATAAAATTTTTTGTTTCATCTAAACAGTATATTTAACTGTTAACTGTAAAATGACAGATGAAGTCTAATATTATATATTGCTCTTGTCTTTTACTTTGATTTTTTTAAACAATAAAATTTAATACAAAGGTTGATATTGAATAACATTTATATGTTTTCTATTATTTTAAAGTGTTTGAAGTTATTTCGTGTATTCCTTGCAGTTCACCTGATCTATCTATATAAAATGCTAATATGACAAGTCACACTGTTCGTCCGATAGGCTTACTACGCTACCTTTGGAAATAAATCTGAACTACCAACATCTGACGTTTCAATCGTTTACTAAACCAACTAATTAATTATACATATAATTAAAACATATATTAATACATATAAATTACATACAGTATGTCAATTTTAAAACATAATGGGCTATATCGCACGAACAGGATGAAGCAATGATTGTGAAACTTTGGCTTAAATAGAAAATTTAATGAAATTTTTGTTGAACTACAAATTTGGTAAACATATCAATTAAGTGAATGTTCAAAGTGAGTTTTGTTGTTTTGTAAACAATAATACAGCCTATTTTTAAATTCTGCACGAACTTTGGCAAATGTTGTTCTAGTCATAGCTCGACATGCTTGGGTAATTCTTTCTCGCAATTCCCCAAGTGACGCAGGTTGAGTTTTATAAACAACTGACTTGAGGTAACCCCTTAGAAAAAAGTCAGGTGGAGGAAAGTCTGGTGCCCTCGGTAGCCCGTCCATAGGACCTCTCCTTCCAATACATTTGTTCGGATTATTAGTATCCAACCCGTGTCTAACTGGAGGTGCATAGTGAGGAGGTGCTCCATCTTGTTGGAAGTGCAGTAAAACTTCGTCTAAGCTAGGTTGTCTTGATCGTCACTTTGGTTCTCTAATTCATGCACGATTAAAGTCAAGATAAATGTCGCCACTTAAATTGCCTGGTATGAACAAGAGGCCAATTATAGCATCGCCTAATATTCCTGCCCAAATAATCAGTTTTTCAGGATATTGAGTGTGACCTTCTCTGAATCGATGCGGGTTCGCATCACTCCAGTACCGACAGTTTTGTTTATTTACATTACCATTTGGCATAAAAGTACATTCATCGGCGAAACTAATATATTTAACATTCTCGCTTCAACGCGAATCCTTTCAGTCATGAGGTTGCAAAACTCAATTCGTCGGTCTGGATCATCATTGCCTGGATCTTGAATAATTTATTTTTGTACGGGTGAAACTTATGTAATTTCAACACCTTTCTATTTCCTGATGCAGGATCTATTGCAAAATTTCCAAGGACCTCAATTTGGGATGCTTCATTCAGTAATCTTAGTTCATCCCTTTTTTGTATTTTGCACTGATGCCGTTTTTCTTAACTTTTCAACTAAATCGCGGACGTACACGTGACTTACCTTACATTTTTGTCCGGATTCCTTTCATGAAATATTTGAGCTGTTCGTAAATAATATTGTTCTGAAGTTATTTTCTTGTGGCGTGTTGAAGTAATTAATATTTTAATGGAAATAAGTCACAATTAAAGGTTAAAGTACGTTTATTGACGTTTCAATTTCCACTTCGGAAATCGTTCTCAAAATACAAACATTAGTAAATTAAACAAACTTTGTTTTTTTGTTACTTGGTGAAAAATTCTTCTAATAATTTAATTTTATCTGACTCATTTATATTGACAATTCAGACATACATTATACATTTTAAAATAGACGACTTTAAAATGATATTGCCAATATTGTTGAGTTGCGTTCCTGGGACGACTTTACTTGTAAGATAGTTCATTCGATTACATGAAATCAACTTTAACTTGAGAATATCCGTCAGAAAAAATCATAGCATGTAATTCGTCTTTAAAAAGACAAACACATGCCGTGATGACAGTTAAAATCTCCTGTTAGTGATTCCATATTAAATTATGAGGAAAAAAAAAGTTTCACTTTGGTTTATTATTGCAGTATAATTGGCAATTCTTGGCAATTATTGCTTCATCCTGTATAATTATTATTTATACCATTTATTATTATTATAGCATTTTTTATAGTCTTTTCAATGATGTGTCACAAGTAGGGGTTTGCAATTTAAACCTTTTTGGGTGGTGGGGTATAGGATGTTGATGGGGGTGAGTTATCTTTCATGTCATTGTAGTTCCCTCTTACTATCCTAGAAACGGTTTCAAGCATTTTTCGATATCAGCTTTTGTTCGTGAGATATAGCCCATTGTAAGTTTTAAAATAGACACACTGTACATAATATTAATTGGATACTATTGGTTGCTGTAATTTTATGTAAGATTTATTTCGCAAAAGAATTTAAAGCTTTATGTTATTAACGAATATGAAATTATTTTTTAGTAATTTATCTTTACAAGTAGAATGGACATTCCTTTAAAAACAAATATCAATCACACACACACACACACAATCACGCTAGGCGATCAACCCAACCTCTAGGAACATGTGTATACCATACTAAGCATGGGATCCACATGTCCGAAGATCAAACCGGTCACACTTCGCTAGTCGAAGTGGTACCTATCTGACCCCCAGGTTTTTCCACCACCCCTCCTCATCGTGTGACATACGTGAGGAGGCTTATGATCTTGAAAGTTACTAGAGTTGCCTTGGGTAATGAGACAACTCCCGTTTTTAATTATTGTGGTTATGCCACCTAACTGTAGGGGTAGCCACATCTAGGCTTTTCTCCCTAATTACTTTACTGATTCTATAGATTTTACTCTAACTGCACTTCGGGACTTGAGTCCCTAAAACAAAAAAGAAAAAGTAGCGTGTGTGTTCCGTCCATGGAGTCGACAGCCTGAGCTGTCGACTTCATGTTCGGAAAGAGTGTGTGCTCGATCACTCAGCCGCCGATTTGGCAAAAATAAATTTTGTTCTCCTCGCCGGCTGGGTGTCCGATGTGGGTCCGGCCACTGAGCCCATGTTTGCCGCACATGACCTCAGTGCTCGGGTGTCGCGAGAGGATCAGTATCACTCGATCCGCCTTAAGGGCCTATTCCGCATCAGCGGTATATAGAAGGCCTGAAGGGTCTTCTATATGGAGAAATTAAAGTGACTTTACGTTGAAGCGTTTAATGATTAAAATTGATTAAAAACTAACTGTATTTAAAAGAAAACAACCGATTTTTTTTTTTTTTTTTTTTTTTTTGTTTGGGGTCTTCCTTGGCGTTGGGACTTTAAAATGCCGGCACAATTCTTACCCTTTTATTTCTTACATGCTAAATTGTGTGGGTGGGTTGGGGTGTGCATTGCAGGGTGTATACGGCCTCCACACACCCCGGTGTATAGTGTCCTTAACTAAGTGCCTTGGCACCTGTATCCTCTCGCCAGAGTCCTAAAAGAGAAGGATTTTTTTGGGTGGTTGTTTTCTGATGACTGCATTCTTTTATTTAGACGTCTTTGCGACCATCTCATTCTTCATTTATTGGTTTGGGACCCTATATCCGGCTATTTGCTGTTTAGGTCTTCTGTGTACCGTCCTGGTGTTTGCGTTGTAGTTTGTCAGCTCTCTCAACATGCTGCTTGGGTGGTTATTTAGTCCATTGAAAAGTTCGTATGCCTTTTTGTCCATTGTGTGTAGGATCCTCGTTTGTCCTGAGTCTCTGTATAAATTTCTCAGAGGTACATATCTTGGCAGATTCAGGGCGTCTCTTATTAATTGATTTTGCGCTGTTTGTATTTTCTTCCTGTTAGTTTTACAGGTGTGTCCCCACGCAGCGGAGGCATACGAGAGGACTGGTAGGATAATGCTATTCGCCATCCTAATTTTGGTTTTGAACCTTAATTTGCTTCTTCTGCCAATTAGCGATGAGAGCTGACTTTTCAGCGCTTTGGCTCTATACGTTTGCTGATTTATGTGCTGCGTAAATGTAAGCTTTTTGTCGAGTAACACTCCTAGGTATTTGGCCTCATTTGTCCATTGTACTGGGGTGTTTCCAATTGTAAGTTCTTGATTTGGTACACTTTTTCTGTGACTAAACATTACAGCCTGTGTTTTATCTGGGTTTATGGCTATTTTCCATTTGATGCACCATCTTATGAATCTGTTGAGTGCTCTCTGCAGATGATTAGCTGCATGGTTTGGATTTCTCCAGCTAACAGCTATTGCCGTATCGTCAGCGTAAAGACTTAACAGGGATCCTGGTTCTTTTGACGTGTCGGCCGTGTAGATGGTGTACAAGTAAGGCGACAAAACAGCTCCCTGAGGCACACCTGCCTCCAGGGTCCCGACCTCAGACAGGGTTGCCCCTGTCCGAACTCTGAACCTTCTGTTGGCTAGGTATGATCCAAGGAGGCATGTCATCGCCTCGCTGTATCCCATGGTGTTCATTTTATAGATGAGTCCATCATGCCAGACCCTGTCAAATGCTTTACTGACGTCCAGAAATGCTGTTGCCGTGTACATTTTTTCGTTATATCCTTTAGTTGTGAATTCTGTGAAACGTAGAACTTGTAGTTCGCATGAATGTTCGCTTCTGAATCCAAATTGAGCTTCTGGTATGGTGCCTAATGCTTCCGATTCTTCATTGAGTCTTTTTAGTATAACTCTTTCCGCTATCTTGCTTATTGATGATAATAAGCTGATAGGTCTATAGTTTTGCGGAAAAGTGCCATCTTTCCCTGGTTTTTTGATCATAATTATATGTGCCTCCTTCCATCTGTCTGGGAAATATCTTAATTTGAGCATGTTGTTTACTATGTTCGTTATGTAGACAATAGCTTTGTTGGGTAGATTTTTGAGTGCCCTGTTTGTGATGTTGTCAGGTCCTGGGGCTTTTTTGGCATTAGAGAGTTTAATTAGCTCTTTAATTTCATCAGGAGATGTATGAGTTATTCCTATTCTACCCTTTCTTCTCTTTAATCTTCTAGCTGTTCTTTCTACCTCTTCTTCGAAGTCTATGTCTTCATTGGGATTTTCGTTGTTTCTTCATGCTCTTTCTAGTTCGTCCTTTAGGACTTCAGCTTTATCTCTCTCCGTATGAACAATCCCGTTTTCTCCGTGTAAGGGAGGTATGGGTTTCTTGTCCTGTCGGAGTATTTTCGATAGTTTCCAGAAGGCGGATTTGTTTGGGTCTAAATCTTGGATATAGTTGTCCCAGTTTTCGCTTCTATGTTCTCGTAGTTGTCTTTTAACTTCCCTGTCTAGCTCATTTGCAATCCTTTTATCTTCTAGAGTTCTAGTACGGTAGGCTCTTCTTCTTTTTCTATTTTTTTCCTTTATTAGGTTTTGTAGTTCGAGACTAATATCTCCGAATCTTCCTTTTTGTCTGGTAGTGTTTTCGATTTTTGAGCTGGCATCGATAGCATTATTTATGGTTGTTTCTAATTTAGTTACACTGTCTTCTAGTTCTGTGATGTTGTTTATTGTTGGGATGTTACCGATGTTTTCGCTAAAAACCCTTCTGAAGTTTGACCAGTTTGTAATCTTCTTTTGGTGGGGCTGCAAATAGTTTAGTTCTATTGCACCCAGGGTCAGGACGATTAGATTGTGGGTTGAATCGCCTTCATTTAGAGATTGTATCTCGTGTTGTTGACCCACGTTGTGTAGGATTGCAATGTCTAGATGTGTTGGGAGTTGTCCGTGAAAACAGGTCGGTCCTGTTGGTCCGATCACGTAGGTGTTTGGTCTGTTTTCGAGATGGCCGCAAAGTCGTCTCCCGTTGTTATTGGTTGCTCTGTCGAACCATAGGGGAGATCTCGCATTAAGGTCTCCTATAATCACTGTGGGCTCTTCTGTATCGAGGATTAGGCTCAAGTCTTCATCGAATATCAAATCGTTAGGTCTGACATAAGCTGACACTATTTTTAGTGTTTCGTTGTTGGCCTTTAATCTGACTAGCGTGGCTTCCATTGTCACCAGTCCATCTGGTGTTGGTATGTGTTCATGTTCTAAGCCTTTTTTAACTAGTATGGCTGTTCCTCCTGATATCGCTCTATGGTCAGTTCTATAGATATCGTAGCCTGGGAATTTGGTTTTCTTCCTTTCCACTAATTTGGTTTCTTGAAGGGCTACGATATCGAGCTCTAATCTGTTGATCATCTCATCCAAAAGGTTGAGTTTTTTGAAAATTCCACCGGAATTCCAGGACCCTATGCGTAGATCCTCCGTACGGTTCGCTAGCATTGTCGATTTATTTCACCGAATGCAGTCATCATCTTTGTAGCTCTGTCCATCATGGACATCATCTCCATCACTTTTTTGTTATATTCCGTGTGGAATGTGGCAATAAGAGTGGCGGCGTCATTCATTGTGGGAGCTGCTTCTTCCGGGGTTGTTTTAGCTGCTTGAGCGTAGCTAAAGCTCGTGGAAGTTGTTGCTGGTTTTATTGGCCTGCTCGCCGGTTTTACTGGGGCAGGGGTCTTCTTTTTAGGAGCTTTTGAGCATCCTCTGTAGTTAGCCGTGTGCGCTTGGTCGCAGTTGGCACATTTTGGAGCTGTTTCTTTACTCTTCTCGCAGTCGTTGCTGAGATGGTTTTCTCCACACTTCACACATCTGGAGTCGCAGTGGCAAGCCTTAGAACTGTGGTAATATCCTTGGCAGTTAAAACACTGTAGGGTGTCCTTCGTTATTTTAAGTTCGTCTTCGAAACGAACCCTCATATAGCACAAGTTTGTAACTTTTCGTATTTTCTGTACGTCATCCTCCTTGAGGGTGATCATGAAGAAAGGCAGTATTTGTTTACCTTCTTTTTTTGAGAACATGTTGCTGACTCTTGTTGCGTCAACATCTTTTTGTCTTAATTCATTTAGAATTAATTCTGTATTCGTGCTTGCAGATAGCCCTTTTAGTATTACCCTCTTTAGTTTCTCACTGTCTATTGGGTAGGCAATATACTCTACCTTCGGTGTATGTTCTTCTAGTATTTTAACTACTCCTAGGTAGTCTTCCCTGGTTTTAGTATTTATTACTATTGATCTGCCAGATCTGGCAAATTTATTGTCGGAGTATATACCTTTTTTAGCCGCTTTTTGCAGGATCGCTTGATGTTCTGCGACCGTCTTTAGGATGATCGCAGGAGGTTTAGGTCTTCTGACGTTAACCTCTGCAGGTATCTGAGGGGCATCGTTGCATTCTTTATCAACTTGGGTTTCTTTTTGTGTCTCCAAGTTTTTCTGGGCTTTTCTTTGCTCACTTCTTTTCTGGGTGTCTTTAGCGGCTTTAGTGAGCGCTTCGTCGTTCCTTTCTTGGATCTTTTGAGTTTGTTTTTCAACAACACTCAAAGATTTTTTGGGTTTCTCGCTACTGTTTGTAGGTTTCTCAGTAACGGTGCCTTTCTTTGCTTTTTCTTTTTTTTGGACTTTTGTCCATCCTGCTTCGTTTTTCTCCGTTTCTTTTTCCTGTGTTTTCCGTTGTTCTTTCGGCTTTACTGCGCCTCCAGACGCGGAAGGAGTGGCTTTTTCCATCTTGCGTGGAGTTTCTTCTCTAGACTTGTGAGTTTCCCACAAGGCCTTATCCCTTTCTTTTTCTTCCTGTACCAGCTTTTCATTTCGCTCGGTCAGAGCCATTATATGGCCGATCAGTTTCTTAATTTCTTTGTCCTTCTCTTGGTTCTCCTTCCTTAACTCAGTCATCTGAGTTAGGAGATCCTGGATTTGGGCCTGTGCCTGTTTTTCGCGCTGGCGACTCTCTTTCTGCAGTTGTCTTATCTGCTCTGTTAACAGGTCTACCGATTTGTAGAGACCGCTTTCGTCTTTATCCTTTGATTTTTTGGACACTTCTTCTTCATCAGAGAGTTCTGCAGTTGGCCTTTGCCTTTTTTGTTTTTTGCCTACCTCCGGCTCGGCATCGTAGACGATGGAGATGATGTCCACCGTGGGGGCTTTCATTTCGATGTTACTTTCATCTAGTGGGGGCGGGGCTTCGGCGCTTAATGTTGCGTCCGTCTGGGCGTTCAGGTGGTCGTCCGACTGGACGTTCAGGTGGTCGTCCGACTGGACGTTCTGGGGTTCGTCCGACTGGACGTTCTGGGGTTCGTCCGATGTCGTCTCCGGTGTAATTAATAAACGTATGAAATACTGATTGCAACTTGGTGCAAAATTCCATGTTTATTAATTTATCCAACTATTGCGCAATATGGTGTAATATTGCGTAGTTGGCCGGTACGCTCTTATTGTGGCATTGTCTTAAAGAGGTCAATGCCCTTGTGGTTTTATTAAGGTGGTAAATAAAACACATTCTTTCTAAGAAGAAAAAAACTCAGCTTCAGAGTCTTAGAAAGATTCAGAGCCCTTCGAGCAAAGTGCTCTAGGGAGCTACCCTACACGGGTAAAACACACACTAGTCACTACTAGATTTTGACTCAGCGCGAGATCCGAAAATGTCCCATATTTAAAGATAATTAACTTTTATATGAAACTTTTTCATTTCTCGACCAATTAGATTTAATTATTTGTTCCAGAAGGAAGGGCGATGAACATCGAAGTGCGTGATTGGTGGCACTTGATGACACCGACTGGGCGTCCATGGTGGTTGAGACGCTATCGTCTGTTTCCACCTCGCTGTATGCTTCATCTTCGTTCGGGACGAACGATTCATCATCGGACGTATCTTCGATTAACTCGGATTCAGGGGATAATTTAGATGTAAAGTTGTTATATAGCTTTATCGCTGAAGCAACCGTAGGGGTGAGTGACTCGGGATAGTCACCATCTTCTTTTTCTTGTGATGTCACCTGCGTGACATCACTTTTTTGGGGGGGAATTTCACTCATCTTGCCGTAAGGCAGTGAACATAAGTGTTCAAAACTAGAATTGGAGTTTATTACTCAGACGACTCTGTTTTTTTCTCTCCGCCAAGCCGCTGCCTGACGGTTTTCCTGGGTGTCGTCCCAGCAACCTCACGGTAGTTCACTCCCTGATTTCTCAGGGAGGGATCCTCTTGAAGTTTCTCTCACCTCAGAGGCAGGGGCCGTTTCTGTCCGACTTAGAATACAAATTACTAAGCCTTACAGTGTCATCCCTGTCGACCCACTGAGATGAACCCGAATTTTTCGTAAACACGAAGCTATCAAAAGCCTCCTACGAGGAGCCCATAAAGGCAACCCCTCGAGGTTTAACTTAATGACAGCCTCGCATCCACTCTTCGCTTATTTGAAAAACAAGTGCCTGTGTCACGCACGGTGTCTTACACACCGGGAGCTGAGAAGCTCCGTTGGCAACAGGTCAGTTGTCCCCACCTAAGCACACTTCGCTGACTCGCGTCCGTATCGTCCGACTGCTAGAGCCGAACTCAAATATCAATCACATATCAATCAAATCTTTTTAAGTGTAGTTGTGGTTAAGTTTTGGTGGAATGTTTTGCACAAGATCTTAACTTTTAATGGTAGGAGTAATTAGAAGAGCAGTTCAGGACAAATATTATAGCTTGTTGCTTATTAAAATCCTAACTGTTGATACCTACATAACAATTCATTTACGAAATCACAAGCCGCTCTTCACAGTCGGAAAAACAATGAAGAATTATTTTGACACTTTTGATTTATGTTAAACGGGATTTTTATTTATAAATGGATATTTACGGTAATATAATATAAAATACAAAGAAACCTGTGTAAAACGGAATAGCGTCTTGTATAGACAGGGTTCTGCATTATCCAGATGAGATGAAAAATAAGTATGTTATAGATTTTGAGGTATAGTCATATTAATATTAATGACAAAAATAAAATTAATTTTAGCTCCCTTCGCTCAGCTCAGAAATATTTTGACAGATTCATAGTCAGAAATCTACAGGGTGCAACACAAAATTTCCTATCTCATACTATTAGCAGCTTAAAAATAAACTTACTATGATAAGTTTCTTTTATTAAAAAGAGAATAATTATTATAAATAGTGGGAGTGAATACATAAAATTTTCGGTATTTATTTAAAAAATATATTTGTGATTATAATGTAACATCTTTTAATAAATATTTTTAAAGCAAAGCTTTTATACTGGCGTTGTATTACTTTTTTCTCTATAGTAAAATGCTGAGGCGAGCGTCACGAAATTAGCGCCACAAGATGGCGTCGTTACGGGTAGCGTCACAAAATAGCGGTTCTCCACATTGATTCACTACTCTCGATTAATTCGGTTCTAGTCATCATATATTTATTCAAAGCAGGTGTAAATTAAAAACTTCATTAAAAATAACTAACAAAATTTAGACATTAAGTAAGAATTAAACAATTAAAAGAATATCTTTCAATAAAAGATTCTACTCGTAACGATTGTCAAAATTTAAAAGTCAAAATTCAAACAATATTGTATCATCGGTTTAAATTTTTAACACACTTCTTGTTTTAAAATATTGTTTAGTTTATATAATAATTAAATTTAAAGCCAAATGATATTTGTTTATATTTTATTATAATTTAATATTTATATACATACAATATACAATATAATATTACAATATAATTTATTTAAAATATGAATAATAACTTAATAATAAAATGACTATTTAATTTTAAAAATAATATTTAAATATTAAAAATATAGAAAACATGGTATACAACTTCGCGCTGGTCTACTGTACCGCCTACTATAACATCTTTTTTTATGTATTTATATTGGACACAAATTTACCTAGCATAACGTCATCAGTTGTTAAAAAATTACTATTTTTTGACGAATGAAGTATGTTTCATTGTCTTAACCTTTTCTGGTTGAATGCTCAACTTTGTAGAATTTATTTCCACAAAATATTTTTTAAATAAATAAATATTATTGGCGATAATTGATTTTAAAGTTTTATTTTATTTAATATGTTTTTACTATTATTACATCAAACAACAAATGGTAATGGTAAAAAAACTATTCTGTAAATAGTAACTTTTCTATTTGTATATACAAATCTATAAACTATTATACAATTTTAAAAATATGACTTAAACATCGAACCTTTGATTTATTATACATATTAATTTACTTAATTATATTTTGTTAATAAACTGGAAGGGCATAAATGTTTGTTTACATTAATGAATATTGGCTATCAGCAGGTGTGTTTGGCTTTATAGTAATTTTCAGTCACTTCTAGTCTGTCAATATATAACTAACTTCGCAAAAAAATAATAATTATTATATTCCCTAGACAGTAGTTGGGACTCTAATTAGCGACCCGACTTTATGTTTAAGGCATCTAATATACATAGCGCGGCTAAATTATGGAACAAATTATTTTGCAAACAATTTATTTTAGACAAAAATCCTGAAACACGTAAATTTTTTAATAATGTGCGAAAATGATTCCGTCAGCACCATTTTTTACGGTGACGTAATCGTTGATTTTATTTAAATGTGTCAATTATTGTAATACTTCATTTGAAAGGCCTTTTAATAACGAATTTAGCAGTATCATACTTTACTGACTAACGCTTATACAGGTAAAATGAAAAGTAATTTAATTTGTTTAGAGACAAATTTTTCAATGAACGAACTGCAATATTAAATTAATTATTACATAATACTATATTACATAATCATAATAATATATTTCATCTAAATTAAATGCATAAAATACCTTTTACCACTGACAATAAGAAAATCGACGAATACATTCTTCTTGTACATTATGAATAAATTCCAAAGTAATTATAATAACTTCGTCTCTAATTCGGACTTGAAACTTCTGTAGATTTTGTGGAATATCTCCATAAAACTTTGATTTGAAATAAACCTATAAAAAAAATCTAGATATGTAAGATCTGGAGATCTTGGGAGACACTTTATTGGTCCTCATTTGGGTCCTTTATTGCGTCTACTAATTTAGTTCTTATTAAAACACTGTTTTAAGAACTCACGAACATCACGTCATTATACGGGAGTGAACCATCTTGTTGTAAAAAGATATCATCTTTTGTTAAGTTGGTATAATGGTATAAGTATAAGTATATATGGTTGGTGGTCAAGCCATTGGTATAACTTGTGTTCGCAGAAATTGCAAAAATAAGACCAATAATCTTTTTATGTGTTACTACCAGCCAGTCATAGATTTTTAGATAGTGTGGAGTATAAACTTAAGTCATGTAGTGATAATTATCCTTACTCCAGTATTTGCAGGTTTGACGATTAACTGAACCGTTTGGGTGAAATGTAGCCTCATCAGAAAATATAATTTAGTTCATAAAACGTCACAAAACTTCATAAGGCCTGGTGGATCATCTTTGTTAAGTTCTTGATGTACCTGAACTGTGTACGGATGGTACTCTTCGTTTTTCAGAAGACGTAATCTGTCCAGATTCGTACTGGTAGATATATCTAGCTCATGCCTGATTACAATCTGTAACATATTCAACTTTACATTCTTGTTATATTCGTATTAAATGAAATAAAATACACAATATCTTATGTTTTTTTTGTTTAATTTCACATCAGAAATTTGGTTACCATTCTAGCTATTCGTGTTTTGCATACAACTTCACACTAAATAATTGATTGGAGCTGCAACCTAACTTCCTTTAGCTTTTAAATATTTCTTCTTTCCTCATAACGTTTTCCTAGTTATTAAACTGCTATTGATATTAATTATACTATTATAATATTACAGTTATATTATTATAGTTATTAGATAGTTGGTATTTAACTTTAATTCATTTATTTTATAAACAATGGAAAATCCTTAAATCCGACCGTTGAGATATGCCGGTATCCATTGCAATTTGGCGTGAAGTATTGGTAGAATTATCTTCAACACTTAGTACGACATCAAGTTCAACAGTATTTTAATTGACGTTTTACGCTATTGATTGTGCACGTTAGAAAGGAACTATCACGTTCAAGTAGTTTTATTGTTTCATATGGTCAATGAACACCCAATTATGAAATAACCGCAGAGTGCTACCATTTAAAGGGGTACGTTTTTGAGAAAGTGGTAAATTAGTCTCTCTGCACTGGGATGCATTTGGAATAATTTTTTGCACTTAACGTGCATACATAAACAGAATACGTGCTACAGAAAAGTTGTTTAAAATTAAATGTTCCGTTAAAATGCCACTTTCTAAAGTCAAAAATAATTTTCCCGACAAAAATATATTTAAAATCGAAGCAAAAAAAAAATAAGAAAAAAGGAGGTTTTTTTTTATAATATGCAATACATTTAGCAGAAAGAAAAATTAATTATCTTTGAAATGGTATTTTGTAAAAGAATCTTTTTGCTTTTATTGCTATTTTTAAAATTTTTGGTTATGACTTTTGTTCTTATACATTAAGGTATATGCATTACTCAATCTCATATTAAGTCTAATAAATATCATGAAGTTACACTAGATGGTATCCTTTCCTACAAACAGCACCTTCAATTATATCTTATAAGCTGAAAACGAGAAATAATATCATTCGAAACTTCTGTGGAAAAACTTAGTCATCTATAGCTCCTAACCTATGATGTTTAGGCTTAGGATTGGTGTATTCTGTTGCGGAATATTTAACAGCACTACGCGTACGGTAATTGGATGACTGAAATGCGCTCCAATGGCTTCACATTCTATCAGAAATAACCATACTTAGGTAGAAGAAACGACCAAGTAAGAGAACATAAAAGAATAAATAATAATCCAGATTTACTTTTTCACCGATTTTACGATCCAAAAGAAAGCGAAATATGGGAAGACGAAGAATATCGTGGCTTAAGAACTTGAGGGAATGGTTTGAATGTAGTAGTGCAGAACTATTTATAGCGGCAGTCAACAGAGTTTGCATAGCCATGATGATTTCCAACCTTCGACAGAAGATAAAACTCAAAAAAGAAAACCGATACAAAAAGATATTACTGGCACAGGACCGACAAACATGGAAGGCAATAGTAAACGCGGCAAAGACTCACGAATAGTTGTAGCGCCATTAATGATGATGATGATGACACAAAAAGATATTTTCGATTTGGGAAGGAACATACTGAAATCCAATAACCCGACTTTAATAATTTCCAGGTTCCTATTAGAGGCCAATTTTGAAATAAAAGTATATTGGAAGAATATATGGAAAGAAAGATAACATAGAGGATGATCTAAAATTTATCGGAGGTAAAGCATGGAGAAGAGTTGTCAGAGACAAAGGCGAATGGAAGATTGTTCTGAAGAAGGCTTTGGCTCATAACGAGCTGTAATACCACTGATGATGATATGGGAAGAAAGCATATATGAGATATAGGGAGAATATATGAGAGGGAGCTACATATTCATAGAGTACTTCATCCTGATTAGCTGCTTCCAGATTTGAATTTGAGAATCACAAGATATGGGGAACACTAAATAAAATCAGGTGTGGGCGCGGAAGATGTGCTGACATCCCAGAGAGGTGGGACAATGCTTCGTCTTCAGCTTTTGACTGAGGCTATGCAAAACAAGAAATACAGTGCATAACATTTTCTCAGAACGCCCTCTTTGAGTACATCCAGATCCACGTCAAGATTTCCTTGAAACAGCACTAGAGGCACTAAACTTCAATGTCTAATATCCATATATGTTAAGTTTATTTTAAATTCTGTCTGAGTACTTGCTTTTATTTGTATTTTATATTTTCCTTATTATTGTGTCATACGCTAAATGTGCCTACTCTTAGGGAGCTCTAATAAATATTGTTTTTGTTTTGGATACTTCAATTTTTATGTCTCTCTTGTGACATTGATATACTTCATCATTTATTTTCAACATAAGTTCGAAGTACACAGCTTCAGACACGTGATTGGTAAGTGTGTCTTGTCCTCGCAGCTTGTCATTGGTAAGTACCTAATTTCCAACCAACGACAAGCTGTGAAGACATCACACACCCACCGATCACGTGTCTGAAACTTTTTACCTCCAGCTTATCTTGAAATTGCTCATTTAGGCTTGTAGCTGCTCTTTGCATTGAGCTATTATGTAGGCATTTAAGAACTTTAAATTGTACTTAAATATTATTTAGTTCCGTTTCTGTTTTTCATACACGTTTCACAGAAATATTAATATAATATGAATATTATTCTAAATATATACAAATATGTATAAACAAATATTTTACGCTCACTAAATGTTAACTTTTGTTCAACTAATTAAAAATGCACAATGTGTAAAGGCTAAGAAACATGAGAAAATAAGAAATTACCTTATTCTGTATTTTCGCACGACTAAAAAACGCTAAATGACTCTTTAAATATCCAACATTATCATTTCATATGCAGATTTAAACCAAAGTGATACACAAAACAACTCTTTGGAATCACTTATTTCTTCAGGTTTTATTCTGTTCATCTCTATAATCACTTTCTCCCGATGCTTTTTAGAATTGTTAAAGTGACGAGTAGGAAAATTATGCAAGACTTCTTATTTATTCAAAACTGCACTTACTCGATGAATTCCAAGTACACTTTATTAGCAATTAAAAGCAGGTTGGATAAAGACGTGAGAATTATATGAGTTTCATACCGAGTGAGTCACAAGTTATTGGAAATATTAGTGGCGAGAAAGTTTGTGTTGCGTAAGTCAAAAATTATTTTGTCATCATAAACAGATTAATCGTAACATGAATAAAAACAAACTTAAGGAAAACAAAAAGAGATAGAAAAATGTGTTTGCCAATTCAAACATTTATTTCTTTTATTATAAACATGTTTTATCTCGATAATTAGTGAATTTATTTATGGAAGACTTTAAAACAAGTATTGTTTTATGTCGAATTAACGTGTCCTGACATCTTTGGTAATTGACACGGAAGCAAAGGTTTACAATAGTACAGAGTTATTAGTATATATTTACATTACTGATACTTAAGTAGTTAAAGAATAACAATATTATATGAATTATATTTTGTTAAACAATTGTGCAGAGTTTAAGAAGTCTATTAGGCTCTGAATCGTCTTGAACAGTTCAGATTTTTTTTTTAAACTGTGGTTTATATTAATGGTAATGCGAGTAGCCTGGCAGTGTTGGCATTCTGTGAGGATGTGTTTGACAGTGATAGGAATATCGTTGCATTGGAAGCATAACCATTGGTCTGTAGATGACATAATATGACCGTGTGTTAAACGTGTGTGTCCTATTATTCCTATCCTCAGTATTCGTATTATTATCTTTTCTTTTCTGTTCAGGGATGTTAGGGATAGATAGCTGTTAACATTAGGTTGTGCTTCTCTGAGCTTTGTGTCTTTTTTGATGATCCAAAATTCTTGCCACTTTCCTTGGATATTCCTTTGAAACAAATATTATTTCTAAACGAAATTTAAAAACTGCAGTATGGTGGAGATATGTAGATGATATACAGAGCTGAAAGTATCTTTAGTAAAAAGATAAAAAAAGTATCTAAGATACTAAAAGTATCTTAGATACTTTTATTTAAGATACTTTTTGGTTCATTTAAAAGTTACTTTTACTTTAGATACTTCTTAAAAGTATCTAGTATCTTTTATCTTTAAAAGTATCTTTAGTTACTAAAAGTATCTTAGATTCAAAAAAGTATCTTAGATACAAAAAAGTATCTTAGATACTTACTCAGGACCTGAGAAATAGATACTTTTCATGATCCGACAAGCTTCGACCTGTCGCGCCGGCCGTAGCGGGAGAGACGATGTGTATTGTTCTTTGCATCCGACCCGCAGCATTATCCGTTTATCTCGTTGGGTGTGACTCGTTGGAATTCCATGTTCGATGCTCTGAACCAGATTCTTAAGTCTAAAGAAAAACTGGAATCTCTATACGAAAAATTAAATTTTGCAAAACAAGATCGGCTCAGAGATACTGATCTAAATTATTTAGCAGAATTATGCCAAATACTAAAACCGTTTGCTTTGGCACTTGACATTCTTCAAGGCGAACAAAATATGTACTACGGTTTCCTTCTACCATCAATCGTAAGCTTGTTTGTTAAAATTGAAAAGCTTAAAACCAATAAGTTTAAATATGTGGAACCTATTTTGAACGCTCTGACAGTATCTTTAAACTCCAGATTTGAAAAACTTCTTGAGTTGACTAACCAATCTGCAATAATTGCTGCAGTTACTAATCCTTTATTTATAACACGTTGGCTTACTGCATTTCGAGGAATCAGGAATATCGAAAATGACCTTAGTGAAATTAAGGATTTGGTAATTACAGAAGCTATAAAAATTATGAAGAAAAATGAGGAACAATTAAAACAATTTGATGTAAGTACAAATAACATTACTACTGTAATGAAAAGTAACAAAATGCAAAACGACTTCTTTGAATTTGATATTAACTCCGAATACTCCGATCTTCAAACGCAAAACGAAAACACTCGCTATACTGATTTAGATTATAAACGACAAGCTGAGCTGCAACTATTACAATATTTGGCCGATTCTGAAACCAACATACAAATGTTAAAAAAATATAATATTATAGAACAATTATTTAAAAAGTTCAATACGCCATTACCTTCTTCTGCAGCTGTTGAAAGAATGTTTTCTTTTGCAACTTTTATTAATTCACCCCGACGTCATGCCTTGTCTGATCATACTTTTGAAAATTTAGTTTTACCAAAAGCTAGTGGTTATACTAACTAGTTATTAGCTACCAAAATGTTACTATTTTTTTTATCCTATCCTATTGTGTTTAAAAATTTAATTATGTTGAATGTTCTGTTTTTAATGCATAATGCATCTTATGCTGTTTTTAACACACGAATTTATGTTTATTTTATATTGTTTTGAAAATTTAATTTTGGATTTTTGTTTTCAATACATAGTTATTAGTTTGTAATAACTTAACGTCTTTTATTTCTTATCTACCCCAAAGCCCAAAGTATACCATTTCAAGGTACCTGCTGGCTTAAACTAAAATTGTATGATAATTTAAAGGGTTAAAATGATGTTTTTAAAACAAAAGTATCGACAATCTACTGTAGAGTAGTAGAGTACCGAGTACCTTTATATTATACCCTAAAAGTATCTTAGTTACTACAAAAGTATCTAAGTATCTTAGATACTAGAAAAGCATCTAAGTATCTTTGATACATAAAAGTATCTTACATACTTAAAAGTATCTTAGATACTTAAAAGTATCTTAGATACTTAAAAGTATCTTAGATACTTGAAAGTATCTAAGATATTTTTACTCTAAATACTTTTCCGGTATTTTGTATCTTTAGATACTTTCACAAAAAAGTATCTTAGATACTTAGTATCTTAAGATACTTTTTGCCTCAAGTATCTTAAAAGTATCTAGATACTTTTAAAAAGTATCTTTTACAGCTCTGATGATATATAGCTTCAGAGATAGATCAAAATAAATGAATTTATTCTAATGGACACAAACGATAAAAAGAGTCGATGAATTTTACCATGAAAAATGAATATAATTAATTACCTTTTTGCATGTTCTGAATGTATAGCAGTGTTACCACTATACAGATATTAAAAGGGTTATTAACAAATCATTATATTGTAGAACTGAAATTACTTTTTCGAAAATGAAAATTTTTTAGAAGAGGAAATTTCATATCTATATTAGTAAAAAATGATTATCCTTTGTCGTTTGGACAACATTGAACACGATCCTATAAAAGTTACAGACACGAATCGAGAAAAATAAAAGTACCGTAAATAAAATATTATCAGAAAAACTTAAAAGGATATGAAGTAAATTGAACATTTCAGTAACATTTAAAACAAGAAACACATTCAGATCTAATGATAAATTTTTGCAATAATATACGTTGTGATAGTTTGGGTATCAAATTGTCGGAATATATTTTGGCTGCGACTTTCTTTAAAATTATGATTCCATATGAAAAAAAGAAAGCATGGAATTTTCTCCGAATAGCATACTTATAATACTGTTCAAGCTGGTTACGTTTTCTTTCTGGTTTCAATGTTTTCAACAAACGTATCCAACTTGTTTCAATTGTTTTAGAATTCTATAAGCACTTCTCGTAGACACTTTAGTCAAATCTCTAAATATAGTTACAACGCCATTGACCAATAAATTTTAATTCCTTTCACTTCACAATAGACGTTGTTTTTTCACCCTGCGAAAAATTTTGCCAACGAGTTGCCTTTGATTAATTTCGCCTTCCATACTTGTCACTGTAATATTAACTCTATAAAAACGTATTAACTGTTTCAGGTTAACTATAGTACTGATGCATTTCAGTATTACCAACAAACAAAGTGGTTATCAAAAAACCAGTCGTTGATAAACCATATAACGACACCTGATATAAATATGTTTTTTTAATTGTAGCTTAAATGACATATATAGTAGGATCATTTTAGCCTGTCGCATAAGTAATAAAAGTGTCTGTTCAGATTTGCCTCAGGTAGTCAGCGGTTCTCAAATTAAAAATGTACGGTTTTTTTAATTTGATAATACGACATTAGTGATTTTTTTAATAAAATAACTTTGTATTTTGTTTTATAATAATTGAATATCATAATGTAAATTGATAAACATTGAGTATGAAATATACAGGGTCATTCACGCAACATGTTGGTTAAAAGTTTTCAAAGTTCTGGTCGTCACTGGTTTCTGCAAACTTGGAATAATGGGTTATGCAAAGCATTCTTCATTTTTTAAATATTTGCATTCTTAAGTTTCTTATTTTAAATAGAAACTGTGCTTTTTGTTATTTTTTTTTAGAATCTACGTAAAATTCTGGATCGATTTTTATTGGGATACCATTCTCGAAAAAATAGCCGTTTTTGAGATATTTAAAGTTTTAGAAAAATTTTTCATATTACACATGCAACTTCAAAAATTAATATTGTGGTTAATATTTATGCTGAAAAAAACCAAAATTCTTTTTCAGTGTGTACTTAAGTCTATTTTTATTTAAGCATAAAAAAATTTTCAAATGTTAATACTGGGTGTTTTAAATTTTGTATTTTATTTTTATTTTTATATATTTTATAAATATATCTATAAAAATATATATCTATATAAAACAAAGACTTATTCCTACTTCCCACACACACCTTACCTAACCCACCGAGGTAGTGATTTAAAATGTTTTGCATATTAGGTGTCGATAATGGGAATTGTGTTTGGGGGCAAACTAAAGCATTTATTGTTTTATGTTAAAATGTAAAGTTTCAGTGTTGATAAAATTAATAATTTATTTAATAACATTAAGGGCCGATTGTTCGAACGCTAATCAAAACTTGATTGTAATCAAATATTTAATTACAATCAAATACGTCACAGCAGCTGTCAAAATTATTAAAAATTGCTTATAATTAATATTGATTTGTAAATACAACATGAAATTAACATCAGAAAGAGTTTAATTATCGTTTATTTTAAATTAAAACGCAAAATAATAAGACTGAATAAAATAAATTAGTCAACATAACCTCAAAATGTGACGTATTTTTTTAAAGTTTTTAATTCTATAAATTTTTTTGGGCTGAAATATGGAACTCTTCTATGTTTTTTTGAATGAAATATGGATGGTTATCGTTATGGTAGATCGGGACCGACCCATTTATAAGCCCTTCGGACCTCTTAAGACATGTCCATTGTATCACCCCTATCATACTCAATATGCCCTTAAGGAACCTGAAATATGGAACCCTTCAGCGTCTATCATTCATTACTATATACCTTACATAATATCTAAACCTTACTCTATACCTAAAAGTATTGTAGCGTAAATATTGATGTGATACTGCAAATCTGTTAAAAAATACTTTGTCTTGTAATATGCCATGACAAATATTTTACTGTTAGCAATTTTGAAATAAATGATATTTCAGCTAAAGCATATTTAAATAAAAAGTCAGTATGTATTGTTTAACTGCTATAGATTTCCTTCTGGTAATGTTAATAATTTCTTTAAATCCTTCAATGTGGTTTTGGAGAAGATAGCCAGACCTAAAAAATATTTAATTACCAACGTATATTTATATCTACCCAATATATATTATTAACGTTTCATATAAAACGAATTCTAACAACAAACTTGTAGAAATACACCTTTTTGCATACACCATACACATTGCAAATACACCAAGTAAATTTGATTGTGATAAATTTAATTATTTAATTTAATTTGTCTGTAGTGTATGGGTATTTTGCCTTTTTAATAGTCCTTATAATGTGTAACTCAGAAACAATTGATTTCTGAGTTTTGGCGCACTGATAACTTTTGATCAGCATAACCAAAGCTACCGCTGTGTAAAGTTTCAGCCAATTTAACTGTAACCAATTTTACATAAGAAAAGTGCAGGGGTCCTTTATGACATTTTTTTCTAATTTTATACTGTTTTTTTTTTCAGAGATTATTAGAAACCAGACATAATGATATAATAATGATTCGGAAATAGTAAACAAAAGGTGATTAAAGTAAAACTATTAAATTGCTAGAATGTAACCTATGTATTGAATATATTTGTTTTCTATATAAATTATGTAAATGGAAAACAATTGCTAATAAATTGGATTACTTATTTTACAATGTTTGTTGACGCAGTTAAGTTGGGTTAATTTCTGGAGAAAGTAAGTTCAAACATAACCGATTGCATAATCCCAAAACAAACACACATATTAATAATGAGTTTACGCCACTTAGTTCTTTATTGTTTTTGGTTAAAAAAGTGTAACCGAAGTGTCAAAGAATTCCTGGTTATGAGTTCTACACGCAACAGACAAATGCCAATTTCATTGTTTTAAAAGTAATATGCAAGTGTTGTAACTGATACAAATGTGCAATATGTCGACAGTGTGACAATAAGGAATCAACTAAATTGTTTCTATTTACACAATAATTGAATTTGAGATTAGGAAATGATTATCTACGTTATAGAAACATTTTTACAATGTTTAACTATTATAGAAGAGCGTTTACACACGTTTTGAAGTGCTTAAAACACATTTATTTCTTCATGGTTATTGCGATAAAATAAATTATACCATCTATTACAGATATAATATAAATATATTTAGAATATTCTTTTAGGAATAAACAAAACATATTGCCAGAACTCGGCATGCCAATCCAACACTTAAAAAAGTAACTTTCAGGTGTAATATGTTGTACTCTTCTGATTCGATTAAGCCCAGATTACCATTTTTGATTCTTCTTCAAATTTTATTCATAAAAATAATTATAACAGTGATTTGTTTTTATCAGATATACCAGGTTCTACAAATCGGAAGGATTTTATTTCTATACCTTTATCCGCTGATTCTATTATTATGGATAATATGCCAATGTTGTTACCTTTTAGACAATTTGACCAATCAGATATTATTTATTTTGATTTAAATTCCTTACTAGTTAAGAAATGTAATAATAGTGGATCTTATTTTCCTGTTTAAATTTTAGGACAAACTTGTTTAGCTTTGTTAGATGATGGCTCTAACATTTCTTTGAGAGGTTAACATTCGGTAAGTTTAGTGAAGAGGTGTTCTGCAAGAAGTGTTCGCGCAATTGCAAGAATTAACAGCTGCGACAAGCATTTATGTTAGTAACAAAATCTCAACCGAACTAAAATTGCATTAGCTACGAGCGAAAAAGTTTTATCAACTCCTAAAAAAAAGAGACCAGCGAAGTGGTTGAAGTTTTATTAGTTAAAAAATGTAATGATAGTGGATCTTATCTTCCTGTTTAAATTTTAGGACAAACTTGTTTAGCTTTGTTAGATGATGGCTCTATCATTTCTTTGAGAGGTTCACATTCGGTAAGTTTAGTGAAGAAGTGTTCTGCAAGTATCTATGGCAGATAGTACAATTGAAGAGCGTTATTCCAAAACTTACTAAGTCCAAAAAATCCAAAATTGTGATTTTAACTGCATCGTGTACCCAAGAATCGCCTTTAACGATATAATCATTCATGTTTTACAAAATATGAACAAGTCCTTGTCAAAATTAATGCATACTTTTAAGTTTGTTTCCAAAATGAACTTAAGTCCAAAATTTACTAAGTCCTCTGGGCATGCGCTATGATTGCAACTGCGCGCAATTGCAAGAATTAACAGCTGCGCATTACATTACAACAAGCATTTATGTTAGTAACAAAATCTTAACCGAACTAAAATTGTAGTAGCTACGAGCGAAGAAGTTTTATCAACTCCTAAAAAAAAAGAGACCAGCGGAATGGTTGAAGTTTGTTTTGATATGCAACAACAAAACCAGCCTTTACCAAAACTAAGCATTTCTGATGTTTATTATATGCGGCAGTTGTGGTTATTTGATCTTACTTTTGTAATACTAAAAAAAATCAGCACAAGGAAAATTGTTTTGCTTACACTTTGACTGAAAACGGAAGTGGTAAAGAGTCAAATGAAGTAAGTTCCGCACTATTGCATTTTCTTCATTCGTTAAAAGCAAAGTACCTTTCTTTAAACCCAGATGAAAGACCTCAATGCTTAAAACTATATTCTGATTCTTGTCCTGGTCAAAATAAAAATTCTGCAGTTATATTTATGCTTTTATGTTATGTACAAAATAGCATATTTAAGGAAATTCAGCACATATTTCCAATAAGAAGCCATAGGTTTATGCCGGCTGATGTCTTTGGACGATCTGAAAAATAATAAGAAAACAAGAACAAATTTCGAGTCCTCAAGGTTATTCCAATATTTTTGATAAAAATTGCAAAGTGCTGCAAAATGGTCAACAATGGGTTATTAAGGACTACACAGCTTTGGCCTGCAAAATGTTAAAAACAAAGTTTGCGTTTAAGTTAACTGAGCAACGAATCTTTACTTATTACAAAGAAAAGAATACAGTTTCTGTGCAAAACACTTACACCGGCAATGCATGTTCACACAGTGTATTAAAAAGTAACAGTGTTACATTTCACGTACTTTAGAAACAGGCACATTCTTACCAGCTGTTAAAAAAATTAGTGCTGTCAAAAAGGCAAATGTCAGACATCTTTTAAAATTTGTCAAGTTAACCGATGAGGAAAACGTGCACTGCAGAATATTGGCAATATCAATGAAGACGTTGCGGAAGAAGTTGTGGACAATGAGGAAGTATTTCTTTAGTGTAATTTATAGTGTATTCGTTTTTTTTTTGTTGTTTTAGTTAACTAAATCCCTTAATAATTTTTCAAATGTACCTTAAGTCCATGGACTTAGTTTAACTTTGGAATGTTATATAACCTTTTTTATTTTATTGTAAAGACAAAGACACATAAAACCTAAATTTGATTAAAAGTAGTTAATTAGAAGGATACAATTAATAAATCTGCAAAAAATCTTTTCTCTACCAAATGCGAATCAATAGCAGCAGAAATTCGATCGTACTGAAAAATCACAAATTTGGACTTGGTAAGTTTTGGAATAACGCTCTTCAATTGCAATGTATCGCTATCTAGAAAAATGAAAACTGAAATTTAAAGTCGCTGATGTAACTAAACAGATTACATTCTATATAATTTCATTAGTTCAGAATTCCATATTTCTTGGTATGGACTTTATGAACGCTTTTACTAGCACGTTAAATTTTTCCGACTTTTTTTCTATATGTTTTTTCAATATACCTATTGTAAGTGCTATTCCTAACTTTGCTATTTTATCTAGCTCAGAACAGCAGCAATTAGAGTATTATGATCTCTAAATTTGCTAGTATTGCTTCAGAAGATAAATTAGGCCATAATCTTTTAATTTAGCACACTATTGAAGTGGAAGATTTAACACAATTTAGACAATATCCATATCTTTTTCCTCAAGCATGGCAAATTGATATGGGGGAAGAAAGAAATCTTATATTAGGTCTAAATATTACTGAACCTTCTACAACATCTTACTGTAGTCCTTTGTGGCTAACGATGAAGAAGGATGGATCTTTTGCCCAAAAAGGCAAAATATATTTCTTCAGTTGATTTATCCAAAGCTTTCTTTCAAATTTCTTTAAGTGAAGGGTCCAAAAATTATACTTCTTTTGCTGTGATCGAAAAAGAATTATTTCAGTGTATTACTATGCCTTGTGATCGTGTTTTACCTTCTCAGATAATGTGTCATCTTATGGATTTAGTCATTGGTCCTCAACTGGAAAATTTTATTTTAACTGTATTTTATTATTTGGATGACATTTTAGTCATTTCTCTTTACATTTAAAAGCTGTTTTTACTCCTTAAAGACTAGCTTAACTATTAACTTAGATCAGTGTCAATTTTGCAACCCAATCTTAAATTTTTAGATTATGTTGTTAATAATGAAGATTTACAGATTGACCCTGATAAAGTTGCTGCTATTAGGGATTTTCCATTACTTAAAACCACAACCCAAGTATGTAGGATACTAGAATTATTTTGTTGTCTTCTTAAGAATAGGTAAAAGATTCAAACGAACACGTGGACTGCAGATGCAGATAATGCTTTTTAAAGAATTAAAGAAGCTCTTAATTAATTAAAGAAGACGGTTCTAACACTGCTTTAGATATACTTTTTCAGATTAAAGATGGTTCGAAATATTAAATACCATACACTAGTAGTAAAAAGCTCAATGAAACACACAAGAACTATTGAACTACGGAACGAGAACTTTTTGCAATCATTCACGGTTTTGATGCCTTTCGGTACTATTTAGAGGGTCGTAAGTATTATTATTATAGAGGGTATTATTACAAATCATAGTTCTTTGTTGTGGTTATATTTTATGAAAAACCCATCGCAATGGTTATCCCGTTGGATTTGCAGACTTTCTGCATTTTACTATAACATTGTGCACCGTAAATCAATGAATTATCACGTACGTTAGATGTTAATCTTTTAGATTTGTCGATATATCTCCTGATGCTAAATATGCCAGAAAATTATTCAGAATAAAATACAAGAACTTAGAAAATTTTAGGATTTCAAACCAGAAAAAACTGCTTTCTATAAGCATGTTTTCTGCCTTATATAATCTTTGTCAAGTATGCCTGATTGGAGAATAGTAGTCCTGACAGCAAATAGGGATGAAGCTTTAAGGATTTTTTGAAAAGTAGCTGAGCTATATTACTAGCCTGGTATGCGCAAGTATGTTAAGAAATACATCTCTAGATATACAGTGTTGTACATGCAAGCCTAGTAACCTACCTTAAGCTGGAATAATGGATATCTTCCTTGGTAGATAATATCTTTGCATCTAATTGGACCTTACATTTGTATTTAGAATGGTAACACTTATTTTGTCAAGTAGTTTTGGATTATTTCAATAAATCTCCTTTCGTTTGTTTTCTTGATAGTGCTACTTGTCCAGCTATTTTTAAATATTTAGAGGAATAAGTATTTGTATTATTTGGTGTTCCATAAATCATATCTTGCAAAAATGCTTCCCAATTTGTGTCTTATTCAAAGATATTTTAAGTAAATATAAGGTTCAAAAGATTTTATATAATACATCTTATCATCTACAAGATAATCATATTGAACCTGTAAAACGCAGCATTGCTCTGGACTAAAACTATATACATACCCAGATCATAGAGTTTGGGATCAATATATTTACTCTATTGCTCAATCCATTCGAACTTATGTCCATAAAATCCAGAATTGAGATTATGCAAGAGATAAAAAGACATCTTGACAAGTTATTTCTGAAAATAAGCACTAAAAAAAATCAATTTCACTTAACAACAAGATAGAGTTATAGATCTGTAAACAAATTATGCAGGTTTACACAGAGTAAACAGAAAAAAATTATTTCAAAAAAATATCTCAGCAACAATGTTGTATAATATGCTGGATATATAACAGTGTTGCACCTAATTACTATCCGATGTTAAAATTAAAAATAATATTCCATCCTATACTAATTCTTCATAAAACTATCGGTATTCGGGTTTCAGGTACTGGCACATATCCAGTAGCTTTGGCGTTTTTCTTTTTTATTTTTACAGGCCTGGTATACGCATTCGACAACGCATCAATTTGGTAGTTGAATGCTCTGATGGCTTGTGCTCCCCATTTTTTATTCACAAGTGAGAATGTTTGCCAAGGTTGCATGACGTTGTTAGAAGTTCTAACCATTATTCTCGTAGGATTATCGCTGTCGAATTTGAACCAATGGTACTCAGTGATCTTACATTTGGGATCTTTCCATTCATATGCTGAAAAGTCTTTGAAGTCTTTTTGCCTCATGTAGTAGACATTGAAGGGCTTACTGGGACATGAGTTGGCAGTCACTGCCACCCAGTCGAAGGGTACATTTAAAATTGCTCTTTTTTTTCTTTCTCTCTATGAGCGAGAAGTCACGGTCGCCAGATAAGAAGCTGTGACCGCTAGTTAAGAACTTTTGTTCTACTAGAGTTAAATATCTATTCACAATTAGCAAACGGAACATGGACAGCATCCAGTTATTATTCTGGCCGACGCATCGTTTGAACCTGCATCGTGAATATCATAATTGTAAGTGAAGTTGGTAAAACACTGAAAAATGAGTCAATATTGGACAGTACAACACTTGCTTAAGATCAGTGAAGAGTACGAAGAGTAGTGGATTAGCCTTTTTAGCATCCAAATTCAATGATTTGTATCCAGCCTCAGCATGTGCATGGTGGAGTTCACTGTCAAAAAGAATAGCATTTCTTTCTGGACCGTCTGAAGTAACCTCAAGCTTGATATACATTTTATCACAAAACGTACACGTATCTGAGAGAGGTAGACCAAAGCGCAGATTAAAGTGTAATTGAAATATGTCAGTGTAAGTGTGCCGGGAAACATTGCATTGCGGATATTTTTTTCAAGTTTAATTCAGCAGGAAGGAGGATTATATATTTAATAATTGTGTTATATTAACAGTATTTTTGACTTTTTCATTCACAGTTTGTTATTTTGATCTTTAGCTTGCTCCTAGTTCTATGTTTCTGCTTCCTCTTTTCTTTTAGGGGAAACCTAACTATCTTTATTTTTATAAAATGATAATACGAGACGAAGGAATGTCACAATTTTATTTAAAAATCGTCATACTCGTTTCGTATACAACAAAGATTGTAGCCATTGGTACTAGTAAGGAAAATTTCTCAAAGGCAATTATGTTAATGAATTTAACAGCTCTAATAGGTTCTGTAACAATTTTTGCGATGTCTTAATTACACGTTCCTTAAAAAACGGACGTTCGTACCGTCGAGCCTAGCTATTAACCTGCAGTACTTTCTACACAATTAAAAAAGTGATAAAATGCAAAGTGGTATTCATATATGGAGGGTAATAAATCTCTTGAATTCCTCGCTAATTTTGCAAATGTCGTCGTTAGTGACAAAGATTTAAATACGAGATATGGAAGAAAGTATCATTTTCTTCCTAACTGTAGTAGTTATAGACCACTTGTTATCCTTATTATTTTTTGGATTTGCATAATAAAATTTATCTCAATGATCGCAAAATAGGAATTTTAAAAAAGTACGTAATTGGTTTAAATGGAATTCGTTTTTTGTTCTTCTACTTTTACACCTGGTTAAAATATAAAAATTTCATGTATAATTAGCCATCCGTACGTGTCCTAAATGGTCATTCATTAAATATATTTTTCTGATATCTATTCGGGTGCATGTGAACTTGTTCCCGCTCGCAGATAATAAGCTATCTACGGATAAAGAATTTTGCGCGAATTTTGATCATATCGTCGTAGAAGTTGTAAGCTACAGAAATGTTAAGCGAATGGGGAAAAGCCATGCTAGTGGTAAACAGATTTAAATACAATTTCCATAAGTTATTGTTGGGAGAATTGTAGCGATGGCAGTGTGCACACCATAGATGTAAGTCGTATGTGAAAACGGAAACTTCCGCAGAGTGCTCGACTTTGATGATGAACACAACCATAAGAGCAGCAGTCTGGAAATACTAAGCCTCTAAACATTAAATAATTTACTTAAGTGAAAGGCCGATGTAGAAATTTGTGAGAAGCCCATAAAAGTTCTTCACAAAGAAATAAAGAGTCCTGGCCTTAAAACGCTTACTGTGAATGATGTACATCTGATAAGGAACTGGATGTACTACACTCGGAGGAAGGTGTTACTCAAACTATAAACGACTGTTAAGGAAGTGCATTAACCTAAATACAAATTGAAATAACGGCAACGAAAGAAGAGAAGTTCTTGTTTGAACAAGAAAACACTCGGACCTCAATTTCGTGGTGTTTACTTGTAAGACAAATTTTTAAATTTTTGTGTAATTTAATACTATTTATGTGAACGGAACCATCAAATATTGCAAGTATTTTTGTTAACTGTTTGCTGTTCATGCTCATGAATGAACACTACGTGCTTTTTGTATATCTCTTGCTTCCTAACAAGGAAATCGCTTCCTACTCACGTATGTTTCAGTTCTTGAAAGAGAAATATACGAATAGAAGCATAATTTTTGACCCGGCCGTTCTGTATTGTAGCAACACGAACGATGGAGATGTTTGAGGCACACGAAATGAACGAGCCCGCGTTGCTTAAAATCAGAACAGATGTAGGCGTGGTTCTTTGGATATTTTTTTATCTGGATGGTACATTATTGTTTCGTTCAGAAAGCACAGGAATGGCTTTGCTGTCTCTGCATTCAAAATTTTAACAAGAGGTGACGTAAAGTAGATACATATGCATAAGTTTATGCATTCATTAATTCATAAATTCAAAAATTTGTTAAACCAAATCAGGTCAAAATTTCAATATTATAGAAATTCCAAAAATTCGTATATCCGAAATTCCACCAGATGGAATATTAGTGAAAATAGACAAAGATGTTAAGTATTTTTTTATCGTTCTATAAGCAAACAGAGATTAAAGGACATTCGTGTTTTTACACTAAATATTGTTACAGAAAAAGAAACACCTTAAAAAAAGGAACAAAACACTAACCTGGAGGACTGAGATGAATACCCACTGAATGTACCACTTTATACAAAAGTCAAGTATGAAGTGACGATGTGAACTTCCCAAGTCGGCTTTCTGTCAACAGAATTACATCAAATTCGTGTCGATTTCCTAAACAATTAGATGAATTTAACGAAACATACTTTGGGGAACGGTTAGTGTTTGTTTGTGCATTCGAAATTAAAACGCAATTGTTATAGCGTTAAATAGGAACTTATCAGACATTCAAAAAAAAGATTTAAAGGGAAGCAATTTCAGTGCACTTAAAATGTTGAAATAGATAATTATCTCTCCGTTCGGAGTTCTAATCTTTATGATAAAGTAACGTAAACGCAAAAGTAATTAAATAAAATTAATTTAAGTTAAAGGATTTTAAAATACTCGAACTAAGAATTACAGAATTTTTCAATCGTTACAATATCTGGATTTTAAAATAGCAATTCACAAAGTAGTTTGCTAAGTTTTCCCAAAATCTCATTTGAAAGGATGCCGTTCTCCTCTTGGACAGAGTTCTTAAGTTTATTAAAAGATTCTTATATCAAACAGGTGGCGAAAGATTTAAAAACTGTGCTTGGTAACGGAATTCGAAAGAATGGGACTTTTCGGGTTACTTAAAATACGTGTTTGGTCTTTCTTTTCTGGGCTACGAAGACGTAGGTAATGGCTTTGCAAATGATTTTGTAGTAATCTTACCCGTACATCCGGCAGTTCAAAAATTTGAGATTTCTTGGTAAAGAACTACACCGCTGAAGACGCCAAATTTTCACCTACAAAGAGGACCGAGAATAGTACGTCTCTACAAAGCATGACGAATGCATGCAAGAACTTTTTGGAGCTTCTAAAAATGTTTAAATAGATACCAATATTACAGAAAAAAATTTTCCTAAACGAGTAGACCAAAAAGCAACATGTCTTAAAAAGAAATTTCATTGATCATCAAATACGTCCTTTACAGGAAAAATATATAGATGAGTATGTAAAAATACGTCAAGAAGTCATCAAACTCTATAGTCTGTAAGTTAAAGTTTTTTAATAAATAAATTGTTTACGACTACATTTCTAATTTCTGGTATACATTATACCCGTTTTCGTCAAAAAAGTTTCAGAAAAAGATTCAATTTCTGGTAATTTCATAATATGCGGGAATTTATTTTATAGAAATCGGGAGCCATTTAAGGTGTGCCGATCTATGGCTTCATTCGTTGACTTCATTTTGCTCGACAACAACTTTAAGATGTACATAAAATCTACTAAAACATATCCTGGAGCTGACATTCATAGCGATCACAATCCAGTTATAATGGATTTTAGACTAAAAGTTTCTTAAATTAAAAGGAAATAGTGTCAAGAAAAATAGACATCTCACAACTGAAGAACCCTGAACAGAAAAATTAAATAAGTATCAACGTTGAGAAAGAACTAGAAACTCAAGAGAACTTGGTACAGACAGACGTTAAAGTAACATGGACAGCTCTAAAAACGAAAATAACAAAGATATAAGAACATGACATAGGGTTCACGAAAAACAACAGAAAACAAGAATGGATAACGCAAGAGATTATGAACCTAATAGACGTAAGACGAAAACATAAAACAAACTCAAGAGAATACAAATGAGTTAATAAAATCAGAATTAGAAAAAATTGCAGAGAAGCTGAAGATATGGATGCATGTCAACCAAATGCATAGAAATTGAACAACTTCTAGGAACGATACGACACGATGTTCATAACAAAGTAAAAGAAATGACAGGTAGACATAGAAAGAGACAAGAAACAATATTAAGAAATAATAATAACGAGATATTTATTGGTACAGAAGACAAACTGGAGAAATGGAAAGAATACATTCAGACACTTTTTGATGATGATAGACCTTGTTCTCCACCATCCACGGATGATCAAATAAATGAAAAAGGTCCAAAAATAACCAAAGAAGGAGTTATTTATGCAGTAAACGCTCATAATAACGGAAAAGCCACCGGTCCAGACAATATTAATGTCAATGTCGAAATACTTAAATGAATTGCAGACAATGAGAGTAGAAGCCTCGACTTAAAAACAGCAGTATTCAATAAGATATATGACACAAGTAAAATACCATTAGACTGGCTAAAATCAACATTTGTAACATTCCAAAAAAATTCAACGCTCACACTGCGATGAATACCGAATATTAAGCATAATGTCTCATGTCCTTAAAACTTTTCTCAGAATCATTTATAAACGAATTTACAAGAAGTGTGAGGTTTATATGAGTGACACTCAATTCGGATTTCTAAAGGGATTGGAAATACGAGAAGCTCTTTCTGCCTTACATAAGTTAATACAACGATGCAGAGACATGAATGTAGATGTATATGCATGTTTTACTGATTATCGAAAAGGATTTGACTGCGTTTACCATCAAAAGATGATCAAAATTCTGAGAACAACTGGAATTGACGATCAAGACTTGCGAATTATCTTAGAATTATATTGACACCAAACGGCAACAATTGAAATAGAGTACGACAAGGTTGCATCTTATCACCACTACTATTTATTCTGTATTCGGAAGCTATATTCAGAAAAGCATTAGACGAGGCTCAAGGTGGAATCAAGATTAACGGAACCAGCATAGTCAAACATCAGTCCTGATACGCTAATAATACCGTCCTGATAGCAACCAATGCACAAAAACTACAAAACATAACAAATGCGGAAGTTTGTCATAGCGAAATGTTCAGTTTACATCTAAATGTTTCCAAAACTAAAATTCTAGTATTTTCAAAGATACCAACAAACGTACATTTGTACGCCAAGGGGCAAATAATAGAACAGGTAAATTCCATAAAATAAATATTTGGGAGCAAATATCAACAGCTAGTGTAACCTAAAAAATGAAATCCTGTCAAGAATCTAACAAGGAAGCAAAACACTCCTTAACATGAAAATTTTTTTTTTATAAGATCAGACCTTAGTCTAGAGCTCAGAATTCGAATGATCAGATGTCACATTTTTTCTGTTTTGCTGTAAAAAAGTCTTCTCTGTCTGGCTGTGAAAGTTGGACAATGGACTCCAAAACAGAAAAAAAGAATATATATATATATATATATATATATATATATATATATATATATATATATATATATATATATATATATATATATATATATATAGACGGATGCTGAGAATTCCATGGATACAAAAAGTTACCAATGGTGAGGTACTTCGGCGCATGCGTAAACAAAAAGAATTACTTAGAATAATCACAGAGAGAAAAATCATATACATATGTCGCCATGTTACCTAATCCAACGGTAACTTTAACATCCTAATTATTTATAAGATATAATGTCAAACAAATCTAACTAATTATTTGTTAACGGGTTTTTACCGATATATTTAGTGGCTACATTCATGTACTCCTAGACACCGATGATGGAATGATGCATTCCGAAAATGTTTTGTCTAACACAGCCCGTTTGGGTTTTTAAATATATACCTTTTACAAAAAATTTTAATTAATTTTTCAAAAATACAATACTTGGGTCATGTGTTGAGAGGTGAAAGATATTAATTACTTCAAATCAAATTGAAAGGTAAAGTACAAAGCAAAAGATCAGTTAAAAGACGCCAGAAAGTCGTAGCTGAAAGACCTGAGGAGTTGGTTTGACCGCTCATGCACAGAAATCTTTCTTGCAGCAGTTTCCAAAGCTACAATTGCCATTTGGATCACCGCCAACCTTCGAAAGGAGACCCCGCAATAAGAAGAAGATCTATTCTAGCTTTTTTCTATTCTTCTACGTTTTGATGTTATAGATTTACTAAACTATTTCCTAGTATGTATGTTTGAAACCTTTATCAGCTCGATATATACCAATATCTTTATTCAATTTCGTTCACTATCCTTCTTTCAGACGTTTGTATGTATTAAAAATACATTCAAACAAGGTGTTTTCAGTATCAGTTATATACAGTACCGTATGGTTATTGTACCGTACAGTATCGTTTTAAAGAGTTTAAATACTGTATTTACTTGCTAATAATTACAGGCTCCAGTATTAACGCACCTTTCACAAGTAAATAATTATTTTATTTATTAATATAGCACTGTGAGTAGATGGTGAATAAATTTGAAAAACAATTCAATTATTTGCCGAAACAACCTTGTAAACGACAAATTTAATTTTATTGCTTAATTAACAAAAAGTGTTTTGTTATTAATTAGTTTCATCAAAACGCATTTCTTAGCTTAATATAGTTAAGTGCATGACATTAACATTGGTGTCAGTTATTTAGAACTATACAGAATAGGGACTTATGAATTAAGTTGCTATACAGGATGTCCCATAATTTTTTTTCCATTTAAACCCATTTATTTTAACAATCTCTTTCTTCCATTGGATCTATATACATATATATATATATATATATATATATATATATATATATATATATATATATATATATATATATATATATATATATATATATATATATATATATATATATATATATATATATATATATATCTATTACAAAATGGTCATGTAGGAAGAAATTCCATTGAAAGTTGTTTTTACAAGCTAGTACAAAGTGTCCTACCAACCTATTATATGGCTGTATTTTTGCAAAGAGTTTGTATAATATTGATCACGTACTTTTAAGTAAAATTTTATACAATATCTAGGCCATGTTAACTTACCGAGGCAGTTGTAACCGGTGAAACAATCATTTCTAAGTAACTGAAATAATCAGCCAATACAAACTATTCTTAAAATATTATTAGACGATATTCCTTTTAAACTTAGTTTATAATACTTCCAATCTTTGGTATCATCCTTAATAGTGTACTAATACAATAAACATCGGAAGAACTTCGTCGTAAGCACTGAAATTTAAGTTTTCCACATGAATTGGAAATGGAAAAGAATTTACTTGGCCATCAAACAGTCCAGAAATTAATACTTCAGATTTTATTTTTATTTTGTTTGTTTACGATAAACCCCTAAAACTAAATAATCAAGCTGATCAATTGTTTTGAAATTTTGTCTTCTTTTTTGTTATTATTTTTTTTCAAAAGCTACATACCTACTACCTATATAGATAGTTTCTATACATTTCCCATGATTATAAGACAATGAAACATCTTTATAATATGATATATATATATATCAATACGTCATAGAATTCTAAAATAGGTTACTATTTTTTATAAAGCCATTGATTTAAACAGAGATGCTTTTTTAAGTCTGTTATTTCAATTACTACATAATAGTTGTGGTCAAACACTATAATCATATAAATTATATTTAACTGTATACATTGGCAGTAATATCTTTGAAAGTATCTATTGCTTAATAAAGAAATATTTGTGATATATTTTGTATATCTGTTTATAAACGGTTAAACAATATATATATATATATATATATATATATATATATATATATATATTTAATAATAATATAATATAATAATAAGAATAAATTAAAAATATCTCAGTGATCTTATAGTGATCTCAGTGAATAACAGGCGAAAAATTGTAACTTCACGTATAGGGTAAATAGAAGCAGATAAAAGAAACCAAAATATTTGATATAAATAAAATATATTGATAAAATACCTTGAACAGTTTTATTACACATATAAAACAAATCAAATACAAACATCGCTCCGTCCCTATCCCAATATCCATTCCCTTTACTAAATAACTATACCACTTTATAAAACTTATAAACAAAAACAAATTTATAAATTTAATTGTGACTGCTTCGTTTCAAAAACTTTAGCTCTGTACTGTTGTTCTCAAATTTTAATAAACTTTTAATTTTTTTTATTCTAAAATTTACCCGTATACTCTGTTGTCAACTCGCTAGCTTACTTCTGGGGAAATCTATCAAATTAATATTTTCTTGTATTGATGGTCGACACATATCCAACAATAGAATTTGCATAAATCAAATTTCTAAACTTTCCCATTTTTTGATAAGACAATAGATGGATATGATTAGTCGCTGTTTTATAATCCCATTGGCACAAGGCAGTGGTTTGGTATCCATACTATATTTATTATATAACAGTGACATTCCTGTTTTAGAAATATTAAACTAGCCACATTTGCAGACGACACTGCAATAATAACAGTTGATAAAACGATAAAACTCTTGAAGAAACAACTAACACCCCCAAAATACAAAATAAGCACTTGAAGTAATAAATGACGCATAAAAATTATTGAAGGGAAATATGATCATATCGATTTTACTTACAAACAAAAAAAAATTAATAATCATCCAGTTAAACAATTTAATCGTCCCATAAAAGAAAACAGTGAAATACTTAGGGCTAGGTGCAGTCAATTTGTAATAAAGTATGGCACGGTTGCTTGTTACTAAAACTCAAAAGATCTTTCCATCCACTACATTCATTTGGAAGATAGAAGTTTTACCGATAAACAGGAAGTCGAGTATTTAAAACTACGACCTAAGTAGGAATCCCACAGGACACAGGGCAGTGTTCTAGTGTCCATAATATATCTATTATATACCTGTGGCATCCATGTTTCGCAGACAACTGCGATTTGCAGACAACATTGTAATAATTAATAAAAGTTGGTAAAACACTAGAAAAAACAACTATATAGATTCCTTTATCCAATCTATATACATATATATATATATATATATATATATATATATATATATATATATATATATATATATACATATATATATATATATATATATATATATATATATATATATATATATATATATATATATATATATATATATATATATATATATATATATATACACTTCAATAAGAGATTTTTTAAATACAATTTTATTTGTGATATATGATATACAGCCATCTTTATTTAATGTAGATTGATGACATCTCTCTATCTCAAACAATTTCAGTTCATCCATCCTCGTATCCCCCTTAGTCTATAGCCATCCCTAAACTTAACACATATATAAACACACACTATACACACTATATAAAAGGTACGATAAATTTGCGATAAATTGCTATTACCCCTTTATTATGTCAGATACGAATACAAAAACCGATTTACCCCAGGTGAGTAGAAAGAACAATTCAGAATCTCACACTGAAAATTTTGACATATTTTAGAAAACCATCTAACAGATATATATCTCTAAAAATTGCAACTTTCAATGCAAGAACCCTGCTATCAGAAGAAAAATTCATAGAAATGGAATCTGAACTTGATAAAATCAATTGGGACATTGTTGGAGTCGCTGAGGTCAGAAGGAAAGGAGAAAGCCTAACCACTTTAAAATCCGGTCACATTTTCTATCATGTCGGAGAAAACGATGGGAATGGAGGCATTGGGCTCTTTATTAATAAAAAACTAGCTGAGAATATCATATCAGTAAAAGCAGTTTCCACAAGAGTTATACTTGCAAAATTACAACTAAACACCCGTTACTCCATAAAGATCATTCAACTCTATGCACCAACATCGAGTCACGCTGACGAAGAAATAGAACAATTCTATGATGACTTGTACACAGCTATTTCAGAAGACCAAGAACATTTTACGGTAATATGTGGCGACTTTAATGCCAAAATAGGAATAAGCACTGACCCAGCTGAAAATGCCCTCGGAAATTTTGGCACACCAGGTAGAAACGAAAGGGGCGAAATACTCTTAAATTTCCTATTATAAAACAATCTATATTTAATGAATAGCTTCTTCTATAAGAAGATCCATAGAAGATGGACTTGGAAGAGCCCCGATGGTAAGACAAAAAATGAGATCGACTTCATCATCACTGACAAAAAACATATAGTCAAAGATGTTACAGTCTTAAATCAATTTTCGGTTGCAAGGGATCATAGAATGGTCTGAGCAACTGTAGAAATCAATATTAAGCAAGAAAGACTGAAGATGATAAAAAGTAAAAAATTCAAACCTTGGATGCCCAACGAATGAACTTGACTTTGAAAAATATATCACCAGTAACTTACTCAGAAATACAACAAGAGAATAAATAACCTAAAAATTGGCAGAGGGGTGCGGCAGGGAGATACCTTGTCGCCAAAACTATTTATAACAGTTATGGAGTACGCATTTAAACGGCTAGATTGGGAATCAAAGGGGAATTAGCATCGATGGAAAGATATTCAATCATCTCAGATATGCCGATGATATTGTTCTCATAACAGACAACTTAGGAGAAGCCAGAGTTATGCTACAACAACTACAGCAAGTAACCCAGAAAGTCGGTTTAAAAATAAACTATGGAAAAACAAAAATGATGACCAATCTCGTCCCCAATAAGTTAATAGAAATTGAAAAGTCGCCCATAGAACTTGTGGAAAAATATGTGTATTTGGGTCACGAAATAAGGTTAACGCGAGATAACCAAACATGCGAGCTACTCAGAAGAATAAGTCTGGGTTGGGCTGCATTCGGAAAAATGAGAGACGTATTTAAAACAAATATACCGATCCATTTAAAAAGAAAAGCTTTTAACCAGTGCGTTCTACCAGTCCTCACATACGGAGCAGAAACCTTAACTCTCACAAAAACATCAGACGAAAAATTGAGAAGGACACAACGAAAGATGGAGAGATCAATGCTTGGAATAAGCTTAAAAAATAGAATAAGAAACGAGGAAGTTTGTAGACGAACCGGAGTGGAAGACATTATCGAACATATTACAAGGCAAAAATGGAGATGGGCAGGACATGTTGCAAGAATAAAAGACGACAGTTGGACAAAAAAATTGCTTGAGTGGAGACCACGGGCTGGCAAGCGAAGCCGAGGAAGACCCCCAACGCGATGGACCGACGACCTCAAAAGAATCGTGACCAATTGGATAGCAGAGTCGCAGAACAGAAGAAGATGGAAAAGTCTAGAGGAGGCCTATGTTCAACAATGGAGAACTCAGGGCTGATTGATGATGATGATGATGACGATAAATTTAAAACTCACAGGGAAGTCTTTATAAAAAATTAATTATATTTACAAAGAAATGCGACTTATTACTATACACTGATGCTTGTTTTGTTCTATTACAAGATTAACATACTCTTAGCACATCATCGCTTATCCCATCCTTTTACAGCCTTTATACTGGCCACTTATTCAGCATACTTTAAAGCTATTAAATACATTTTATGAATAAATAATCAAGTTACTACCAAGTTGGACCCAATCTAATCTATCTAAAATGTACTGCTTATCCTATTGTCCAAAAGATCATAACCATTACCAATTTATTTTTTTCTAAAAATAGTTACCCTAATCTCGTTACCATCCCATATTGGTATAACAGGCAATAAACTTGCAGTCTATGATGCAAAACTTGCGACAACATCATCTGATCCGGCTCATAACATCCAAATTATTAAGGACTTAAAATCTCACATTAAAAAAGAACAAAAACCTTGGCAACAACACTGGGAAACCATTTGCTCAGCTTTACATCAAATTGAACATTTAACTGACAGTCCTCCTATTTTTGGCTGTACAAGTTTGTCCAGACGAGATGTTATCATGGCAAGGAGACTTCGGATCAGACAAAATTAACACATGGGTACCTGATGTCATCCACAAACGACCTTCTTGTCAAAGCTGTCAATCACAACTGATAGTTAATTATATACTCACCGAATACAATTAATTTTCTTCCAAAAGACTACTTTATCTCCTCAATCCTAATATACAAAATATTTTAAGTAATCCTGATAAAATAAACTCCGTATTAAAAATTTCTTAAAAGATCTAAAGTTGTAGTGTACAATATAATTTCATTGTCCGATAACATTTTGTATTTTGTAACATTCATTGTCGCATTTTTTCTTTTGTAATCGTCCTTGCATAAGTGGCCCATTAATTTTGTAATAAAAAAATTACGCTTTTTTCTTTATGCTTGAAAAGTATTGGTGCTTTGATATTAGAATCCCGATGCCATGGTAGCGAATTTTCCTTACGTCATTTTATCTATTACCTTAAAGAGCGTATTTAATTACAAAAAATATATCAATGAAAACGTGTTGAAAAATTATTTGAAATAAAATTTGCAGTGTGTGTTCATGCTGACGTGAGTTATAAAAACAAATAGATTTATATTAGCATAAACAGAAGCAGGACGCAGCGTGTCATCAAAGTAATATCCAGTAATAATTGTAATGATATTACCATATTAAATGTTAAAACTTACATTATTTTCTTAAGGAAGTTACCGCTTACAAAGAAATGTGGAATAAGGAAAAAAGAGATGCAAGATAATGTAATTTTGTTTTCTAGTTATACACTTGTAAATTAGGTGTTTTGTAGTCAATGGTGTATGAAATTGCAGTAATTAATTTAACACTGTACACTGATGCGTTTACAGAGTGTTGCTATCAAAATTACTAAATGTAAGCGAAGTTATTTCCTTAAAAAATTAATATTTTTGAGAGTTAAAATATAGACAGTGGATTTCAAAGGGGCCATTTGGTCTTTTATACTTTTTTACATTGCAACCTAAAAAATATTACTTGTATATTGGTATACCTACATCTGTTTTTAGCCCTTCACTGCATCATGTTGTTTAAAAACAACATACTGAAAATAAACATTTATTTTAATAGCAGATAAATATGAATCAGTTTGTGCATAAAGTTGTTGACTAACAATGCCGTATTATTCAGCAGTAAGTAGACTAAACAATCATAGGTGTTGGTTACCAGTATTGTGTCTTCTTAGATAGTGTACACGATTAGACACTGACACAGGCTTCAGATTGTTTTTTTTTAGTTTTACCAAAGTAATTTAAGTAAATATATTTTACGTGTTATTAATATGTAAGGGAAGTATACAGTACTGTGCATATTTTTCTCATAATTATGTTTTTTGTTTGTTGTTTTTTACAAACAACATCATGCATATTTATTAAATTTTATCTTATAGATAACACATCATAAGTTGGAAAGATAAAACCCCGCTGACGAACAAGGAACTTGCCGATATAATAGATAGGCTTTGGAATAGCGAAGATGGGTTTGATGATGATCTGATCATAATGATATTGTCGATCCAGATTTCCTAGCTGACTAACAAGTTGGTACATATGATGAGTCTGACAATGAGAATTCTGAACCAGTGAACCAAATGAATGAGAATGCTCTAGACACTAATATAGATAATAGCACTGTAGAGGAGGAGCCTCCAGAAACTCTGGTTTACTCCAAGGGCAAAGGTATACTCATTTTACAATCAATTTGTGATCAAAATTACTAGAAGTTTTTTTTTATTTTTAAACATTACATGGAGAAAAAAAATTGAACTTATCCTTATTGAACAATAACTGGAATTTAGAGGAAATCAGAGTCTTCCAAAACATATCCTACAACTAAAAAGTCGAAATGAATATTACAATTTATTCTTCACGGATAGTTTTTTAGACAAAATTGTGGAGTCACATTATTAAAGTCAAATTTATATGCCATACAGCAGAATTCTAACAAACCACTAAATATTACACGAAGTTACATAAAGCAGTTTATTGGAATTACAATATATATGTCCCTTGTTTATTTAGCCAATACAAGGGCATACTGGTCAGAAAAAATTGGCTTTAAGAAAAAAAAAAAGTGCTGTCAGTCAACAGGTACGAAAAAATCAGACAATTTTTTATTTCAATATTAACGAGAATGCCTTATCCCGTGACAATCCAAACTACGATAGAGTTTATAAAATTAGACCAATAATTGACTACCTCAATGAAGCATTTTCAAACGGAATTCCATTGTGCGTTCAAATAAGTTAGGTTTTTGGAACATATAGATACCAGCAGATTATTTGTAATTTGGTGGGACACATATGTACCCACAATAATGAAAATGTTAATGCAGTGGATAAAAACACAAAAAAAACTTAAATATATAATACTAACTGTAACAGTTATCGAAACTAACTGACTCTAACTACATAAACAGATCTTACATGTAACAGGTTCTCCCTGTATAAAGCGGATTAGAGTATCTTGGATACCTTTAATAACGCCGTTATTGAATGTTAAAATAAAAGTGATTAATTTTCATCAGAATCCAAAGAATTCCTTATTTATAGTTCACTGATTTTTACTGTTCATCGCTTGTTTAATGTGTAACCGATTAGTAAAAATATAATTTAGCGTTACACTATATTAACAAGGATAGATTACGATTGAAATAAATTATCACAGCGTAATATCCGTAATAAATGTGTTGTACGATAAGTGGAAAATATGTTTGAACCTAAACTTAAAAATTAAATTAAAGGAGTAAATTAATTGAAAAAATTATGGGAATTAAGGAAAATCAGGTATTATGTTTGGAAACTTTAAAAACAGCCTTACACATAAGCAATTTTGGAAATTTATTAAACCTGTAGAATACCCTGCGCAACATCAGTATCATCAGGTTTGATTAAGCAATAATTAGCATACCTCAAATCAACATCCAGAAAGATTAGCAGCTGGAGTTTATGATGGCGCATTTGTTATTAGCGCTGGAATAGAAAGTATTCAATCCAAAATTGTCTGGTCGACAAAGCGAATAAATCGTTATATCTCTCGAAATCGGTTAATTTCCACTGTAGCTCGGATATAATTGATGCAAATACGTCTTCCATAAAATTTTGAGGTGCTGATTACTTGCATGCTGTTCACCGATAGTTATAAGGATATCAATGTATATATACAGTTCTTGAGTACTCAAACGTTGAAAAGTTTTACTGGGTTTAATTAGATTCCCTTTATTTCATTTTTGAAAAAAAACGGTCAGATTTTCTGTTGGTTTCTCGCACAATAATATCTACTATTTCTTCACAGAAAATTAATTTCAACGTGTCAACTACTGATAAACCTTTAGTTGATGCAACAGGACCGGGTTTTTAACGTACAATATTGTGCTGTTTAGTACGACTACCAACACCTTTTTTTCTACTTAGTCCGATCTTGAGCCATTAAACACGACGGTGCAGCATTTGCATCATCAGCAGTGTTGCTTCCATGGTTTTCATTTTATTCTTCCTAAGAATTTGCCTTTTATTTTATTTAACCATCTACGTTACCATCCATCTACATATTCAACATCCGAAAAAGTAGACAAATCTCCGTTTGTTTGGGGTGAAATCCATTCTTCCTTTTTTTACTCAAAACATTCCTCTTCACTAGCACTCAATATTTTTTCGTACATGAATACTAAATATTCGTTTCGTTGCTCGTATGTGAGTCTACATATAAAAAACAAATCGATTTGTACTATTTATTTTAACAATACATTATGAAACTTACCTATTATATTGGCTGCTGATAATTCCCCTATTTGAAATATGAATTTCGGATTTTGAGTAATAAATAAAATACCGAATATTCACTTTGACGAAACTAATTACACTAATTTAATTAAATTCATAAATATATGTTTTTTTGGACATGTCTAATTAGAGCTATTTAAAATAATCTGATAATCGCCTACCATTAGACAAATAGTACAAATTCTTTTGAAGATAAGGGTAGCTAAATGTAGCCTAATAAGCCACTATCAATGTAGAAATCGATTTTATAATGGAACATACAATAAATACGTATTGCAGTTTTAGGTAGAATTTTACAAAACGATCCGGTAAATATTTTTTCATTTAAAATCTACACGGGTACCTTATCTATGCACAATAGGTTTAAAGTCGGACCGTGCACAAGAAGGTTAAGAAAAGTTAGAAATAAACTAAAACTATAGCACAAAAATGCTTTACCAAATTTATTTCTCACTGTATCGGAATATTTTTAGAAATTAGTAAAGCCTATGGTTCAGTACGAAAATATCCAATGTTAAAAACCTCTCGCGAATGGAAAATAAGAGATAATATAGTTAAATGTATATCAAACTTATAAAAATATATGAGAGTAGACGATGTATATTCTTCAAAAGGAATTCAAGAAAATGGTATATACATAGGGCTCGAACTTTAGCACAACTATATTTCTTATAGCCCTTACCACAAAAATTAAACATTCTAGAAAAGCTATGCTATATTCAGATAATTTAGACCCTTAAAACCAAAGCAGTATGTTTTAGGAAAAGTCATCAAATGCAATGGAAAAACTTATTTTTAAACGAAGGACCTCTTAAATATGTAGACGAACTCAGAGTTCCCTATATAATTTTTGACCACAAACTAACTTGAAAGATACATTTAAAATATTTATAAAAGCAATGCTACAGCAATAAAATAAATTTGTTACGATCTCTTGCAAACACAACACTGTGGTGCCCGTTCTTTCACATTACTAGATATCTACAAGGTCCTAGTACATTCCAAACTTGACTACGGCTCAATCGTTTACAATAGATCTCCTTACAAGTCTTCTAATTTCCTTGGAAATTATTGATTGATGTGCTCCCAAGGAGCACATCACACAAATCCAATCCAAATCCTATACTGGGAGTCTGGGCGGATCCGCAGTATCATCTAATCAATAAATTCCAGTTATATATAACGTGTTCGCTGACCGCTTTAGAAGTTGTGTCCAAACTTCAAATCGAACTAATCGAACTTTTATATTACCATCAAGCAATAAAACACTGAAAACTTGTTTCCAATACTTCCACAAGTTGTGTGGCGTGGCAAAAAGTGAGAGGCTTAAGAAAGACACTCTGCCGAACAGTTGTAATAAAAATTTGTGAAAGTGTTGAAAACAAAAGTTTTTAGTGTTTTATTCGCCTTCCCTCTACTGACACCAGCATATTACTCTGCTGAACTATTTATTATACTAAAAGCACTAGTTCTGATGGCAAACAAAGTAAAAAGTGAAATACCCTTATTACAGATTGTATCAGCTCAATAATCATAAACCAACTCTACTGTAATCATCCACTACAACTTCTGATTAAAAAAGAACTAAAGAATGCAGAAAATAAGGATATTGAAGTTAATTTTATCTGGGTACCGTCACACACTGACATAGAAGGTCACGAGTCCGTAGACAAAATAGCAAAAATGCTCTGACTAACCCTGACTAACTTAAAGTCAGAAGAGAATATGAAATCTCTACACACCTTCCAGAACGTATATTTTAAAGAAAGGAAATTAGATAACAATAATATTTTTATTATATTTGCATAAGTTGTTGTTTGTTCTTGTGTTGTGTAAAAACAACAAGAGCCAAAATAAAAAGCACTTACACAGTTGTGTACGCAAACTTAAATGTGGCGACTGCCCAAAAATTTATATCGGTCAAACTGGTAGAACCTTTAAAAAACGTATAACAGAACATAAAAGGGCTTTCAATAATAGAAGAACAGATTCTACGTACGCACTTCACCTTCTGGATCATAATCATTCTTTTAATGACGAATTTCAAATTCTTCACTTCCAAAATAAAAGTCTTAAGCTATCTTTGTTAGAATCTGTGGAAATTAACAAATTAAAAAACACAGACATAATTCTGAATGACCTGAGAATGAACTCAGAAGACAAACAGTTCTCCCCTCCTTAACCTATTTCGTAAAGACTTTAAATTGTAAACACATCCAAAAGTAGATCACTTGAAAAAGGCACTCTGCCGAAACCGCTGTAGTGATAAAATATTTTAATAAAGTTTGTGAAAGTTTTGATAACAAAGTTTTCAGTGTTTTATTGTTATAATCAAAAATCCATCAAAAAACGGTCGAATCCATCACTTATTTAAAAGAAATTATCTATTGGTATCAGTTCTAATTTTGTAACATAATCCATACACGGTAATAACCCTGCATGATTGCTGCGTCATGTAAGGAAAACAATATTTCTGTAATATTTTATTAACATCTTGCGGACATATATACTGATAAATAATTTTTGTTGTCACTTATGGATAACTAATATATAATGTCACTAATAACGTGTGTTTTAAGAAAAGTCATCAAATGCAATCAAAAAACTTATTTTTAAACGAAGGACTTCTTAATATAAAGACGAACTTAGAGTTCCCGGTATGAGTTTTGACCACAAGCTAACCTGAAAGATACATTTAAAATAGTTATAAACTGTGGTGCCCGTTCTTTCACATTACTAGATATCTTCAAGGTCCTAGTACGTTCCAAACTTGACTACGGCTCAATCGTTTACAATAGATCTCCTTACAAGTCTTATAATTTCTTTAGGAGCACATCACACAAGTCCAATCCGAATCCTATACTGGGAGACTGGGCAGATTCCACTAAGAAACTACCGAAGTTTTTCTTACGTTGCTGCAGTATCATCAAATCAATATAATCCAGTTATATACAACGTATTCGCTGACCGCTTTAGAAGTTTTGTCCAAACTTCAAATTGAACTAATCGAACTTTTATCTTACCATCAAGCAATAAAACACTAAAAACTTGTTTCCAATACTTCCACAAGTTGTGTGGCGTGGCAAAAAGTGAGAGGCTTGAGAAAGACACTCTGCCGAACAATTGTAATAAAAATTTGTGAAAGTGTTGAAAATAAAAGTTTTTAGTGTTTTATTCGCCTTCCCTCTACTGATACCAGCTTATTACTCTGTTGAACTATTTATTATACTAAAAGCACTAGTTCTGATAGCAAACAAAGTAAAAAAGTGAAATACCCTTATTCTGATTGTATTAGCTCAATAATCATATTAAACCAACTCTACTGTAATCATCCACTACTACTTCTCATTAAAAAGGAACTAAAGAATGCCGAAAAGACGGATATTGAAGTTAATTTTATCTGAGTACCGTCACACACTGAAATGGAAGGTCACGAGTCCGTAGACAAAATAGCAAAAATGCTCTGACTAACCCTGACTAATTTCAGAAGAGAATATGAAATCTCTACACACCTCCCAGAACGTATACTTTAAAGAAAAGAAATTAGATAACAATAATATTTTTATTATATTTGCATAAGTTGTTGTTTGTTCTTGTGTTGTGTAAAAACAACAAGAACCAAAATAAAAAGCACTTACACAGTAGTGTACGCAAACTTAAATGTGGCGACTGCCCAAAAATTTACATCGGTCAAACTGGTAGAACCTTTAAAAAACGTATAACAGAACATAAAAGGGCTTTCAATAATAGAAGAACAGATTCTACGTACGCACTTTACCTTCTAGATCATAATCATTATTTAAAGGCGAATTTAAAATTCTTTACGTCCAAACTAAAAGCCTTAAGCTATATTTATTAGAATCTATGGAAATTAACAAATTAAAAAACACAGACATAATTCTGAATAACCTGAGAATAAACTTGAGACAAACAGTTCTCCCCTTCTTAACATATTTCGGTAAAGACTATAAATTGTAAACACATCCAAAAGTAGATCACTTGAGAAAGGCACTCTGCCGAAACCGCTGTAGTGATAAAATATTTTAATAAATTTTGTGGAAGTTTTAAAAACAAAGTTTTCAGTGTTTTATTGTTATAATCAAAAATCCATCAAAAAACCGTCGAATCCATCACTTATTTAAAAGAAATTGTCTATTGTTATCAGTTCTAATTTTGTAGCATAATCCATATACGCTAATAACCCTGCACGATTGCTGCGTCATGTAAGGAAAAAAGTATTTCTGTAATATTTTAGACAAGTTATTGCGGACATATACTGATAAATAATTTCTGTTGTCACTTATGGGAACTGTATTGTTTTGTAGCACCTTCTATATTGTTGTATGTTAAAGCCGTGACGTAATTATTTCTCTTTAATATTTGTAGCTATAAAAAGTACAGTTAAAAGGTAGTAAATATTATATTATTTGACGAGATGTGTCGCGTATGTACTATTTATATCATCGAAGAAAATCAGTACCGCGTTAGATGTTATTAATACGAATGAAACCTGTGACAAAGATTAGTTCTTCGAGGAAAAAGAAACTACAAAGCATCTTTAATGGAATAATTCTGATCGTAAAAGTGATCGTAAACGTTGCAGAGAAATTGAAATTGGAAGAGACATGAAATTGTTTGTGAAACTTTAATGATATATAGAAAATGAGATAAATGTGCATGCTCATCTAAAAAGTGCAGAGAAAACGGAACTTTTAATAGAAACGCGCCGAGGTTGCTATGATATCATATGAATTAATTTTTTTGTTAGTATACCATACGGAGCTTCGATAGAAAAACTGGTAATACTACTAGTAATTGGATTTATAAATTGTTACTATCTTAGTATTTAAACGTTTAAAGAAGATTTACTTATTTAACTTTCTTTAAATTTATAGTATATTTTTTATTAACCCCAATTTGATTACAATCTATCTATACAATCTCAACCCAGGGAGAGATGCAGAGAGGCATCCAGTGATGCGCACCCTTTTTTTAAACTTAGTCTTCAATATTGACTATCTTTTATTTATACATAATACATATACTCCTATGTCCCTGTTAAACCGAGCAACCCAACTGGAGATCCGGTATCCAATCCGGTGGTAGGTTGGGTCGGCAACTAACAAGAGCGTGTGAACTGGTCCTCCAGGTTGGGGGTTAGGCAGTGGGTTAACACCTCCCTCCTGTAAAAATTCTTCTGTTACGGAAACTTTAAAACAGAAAATCAGGATATGTAGAATCTAAATTAAAGGCAGGTTCTTTAATTACAGCATTATCAATATCCATGCTGCCACTGAAGATAAAGAAAACGAGGAAGACATATTTTACTAGAAACTGGAAAGCACTTACAATGCCAGAACAACGACATAAAAATTATTATTGGTGATTTTAACGCTAAAGTCGGCCAAGAGACTATTTACCGACCCATGATCGGCGAGCATAGTCTTTATGCTGTCAGCAACCAAAATGGTTTACGCCTGATTGAACTCGCAGCATCATTGGGAATGGTGGTAGTAAGTACATGTTTTCCTCACAAAAAATCCACAAAGCCACATGGAAATCACCAGAGGGTCAAACAAAAAACTAAATTAACCATGTACTAATTGATAGTCGACATTTCTCGGACGTACTAGATGTAAGAGCATGTAGAGATGCTAATATAGACTCTGACTACTACTTTGTAAGAACAAAACTCAGGGCTCGTATATCAAACGCTAAGAAAAGCCGGAGCACAAAATCTACGAAATATAATACTGATGTGCTAATATTTGAAGACGCTAGGGGTAACTACAGCAAATTTTAAATAAAGAGCTGACAAGAATTGACGAAAATTTAAGTATAGAAGAACACTGGACCAAATGCAAGGAAGCTATCCATACAGCGGCTAAAGGCTTTTTAAAACCTAACCAAGCTAAAATAAACGAAGAGTGGTTTGACGAAGAATGTAGATTAATTAACCAACAGAAAAATGAAGCACACAAGAGACTTCAGCAGCGCAGAACGAGATCAAACCTGGAAGACTATAAAAATCTTAGACTAGAAGAAAAAAGGACGTTTAGAAGGAAAAAGAAAGATCCATACGAAAACGCTCTAAACGAGATTGTTAACTACCACAATAGAAAAGACTCGCGAAAATTCTACCAAAAGATAAACAGCTGCAGAAAATAATTCAGACCCAGAATAACAGCATGTAAAGATAGAGATGGTTCCATAATTAGTGACAAAGAACAGATACTAAACAGGTGGATGAATCATTTTAAAGAACTGCTTAGCGACAGTCGTGAAGAAGACCAAATAGAAATTACTTTACCTGAAATGGATGAAAACGCTCAAGAGCCGCCCCCCACCAAAGAAGAAATTAGAGAAGCCATTTCAAAACTGACAAATAACAAAGCCCCCGGTTTGGACAATCTTCCTGCCGAACTCTTTAAAAATGGTGATGATACCCTTTTTAAAACATAGACAAATTAGTAACCGAAATCTGGCAACGAAAAGAAACGCCCGCGGACTAAAAATTAGGTGTAATGCACCCTCTTCACAAAAAGCGAGATATGATGATGTGTGATAATTATAGAGGCATCACCCTACTTAACGTGACATATAAAGTATTGTTCAACGTATTCTACAAAATATTGATCCCCTATGCTGTACAAATAGTTGGGAACTACCAGTGCGGTTTCCGACCCAATAAATCAACAACGGATCAAATCTCCACAGTCAGGCAGATTCTTGAGAATACGCTTGAGTTCGTGGATTTTAAAGCCGCATACGACTCAGTCAACAGACAAAAACTTCTACAGGCCATAATGGAATTTCAAACGTCGCTTCATCTTGTTCAACTTACGGAACTTACACTCACAGGCGTAGAGAGTAGTCAGAATCCAAAACGACTTTTCAAACCCCTTCCATTGTAAAAATGGACTGAGACAGGGAGATGGACTGTCTTGTCTCTTATTTAACCTTGCACTAGAAAAAGTAATTCGAAAGTGCCATATTACTACGAATGGCACCACCTTTAATAAATCTGTACAAGTAATGGGAATTTAGGGCTGCACACCCCACTTAAAATTTTTCTGTGCGCTTAGATTTTGTTGTTTCTTTTGTATGAAAAACGCTTTCAGAACAAGAAAGTAATGTGTCCATTTTTATTACAAAATATCAAGTAGTTTAGGAGTGCAGTGCCCGGAATGCAAGATTTAATTTATGACATACCTTTTTAAAGCATCCTGTATTTATTTTTATACTCCTTATTAGTAACAAATTGTGAGTCGCCCGAAACGTCTAAATTTTCCCATTTTTGGAATCAAAAATGTCTTTATTTTTAAAGTACTTTCCAGCTAGAAAGAATCAATGCAGATATTTCTTGAGAGAGTCATAGTTTCGAATACATGAGGGATGTCTGAGATTTTGAAAAGACGGATGTGATCTACTCAAGTACTTTCCGCCCCACTGCAGGTTACTTCGAGCCCGAGGCCTTATATCAACGGTGACAAGCATATGGAGGCGGTATTACTATTTAGATCGGATTTTCAGGAGAAACTAGACTCTTAAACACGAGGCGATCTTCAGACTGCGAACGCATGCATCTTGTTTTGACAAGAGCTCCTGTGCGGCGGGTGGGATTCGAAACCTTTAATACCCAAGAAAATCTAGACACCACACCCATTTAAGGAATCCGTGTCAATATAAACGGATTTTGACGAAGATCCCCCTGAAAGGGTAAAGTCCAGGATCCAACGAACGCAGACAACACAAAAAGCCGCCATTTGGGTACAGCAGGGCGCTAGATTTTTACGCTCAGAAAGTAATCTATCCCATTCTAGGCAGAACCAATGCCCCTACGTGTCTATCTCCAGATTAGGGTGCCAACCGTCGAGCTCTACCCTCCCGTAGTACCTGTATTTCTACATAAACACCTTGTCCGTTATCCCTGTGAGAGCGGCCAGTGAATGCAGGTAGGAATATGGTCCCGACCTTGCAGTTTCGACGGTCTTTGTCGAGGAGCCTACTCTTTTGCCACTCATATCTAAAGTAAGCACGTACTATAAGCACACTTCTAGTTTGGGACTAAAAGTTCATGAGCTTGCAGTTGCCCATCCAGGTTATACGAACTCGTCACACTTCTAGCAACCCCCATACTGACTATCAACAACCTCAAATGACGGCTACGTTACTGTGCTACTGTAACATGTTACTGTACTATTGATATAAGTAAGTCAGATCGCATCCTACGTTCGTTGCTGCAGTCTCGAAACCTCAGGCGACGGCTTACCACCTCTCATTCTATCCCATTAGTCGCCTCTTACAACAGACAGGGAGCAAGATCCTAGCTGTAATCCCAGCCGAAAAACGTGGAAAAAACAGTTACCTATTTCTACCTACTGTCAAAAGAATTCTGAGCAGACAAACGTCATATCCTGGACTATTTCTTTCGTTATTTTCAGAAAAACCAACTGCTTTGAATTATTTCTAATCTACAACAATTATTAGTGATAATGCCAAAAAAAAATAAAAATAGATGTGCTATATTTTAATATGGTGAAATTCAACATTTGTCAAAAAGATTAGTTGTGCATTCGTCATAAATTAATTGACGTTATTACAAAATATCAACAAAGAGTATGAATATATTTTAGATATATAAAACAATATAAATTAGAAGAAGAAAATACCTGAATACAATATTATAAAAGTAAGTAAACATAAGTATAGTGATTCGTATACTTAATGATTAAATAATACTCGAAGTAATCAAGTAAAGCAAATTGATGAAATAACATTATATTATTTTAGTACTCTTACTTGATTATTATTTTAGTTATTGCCACAATAATTTAATTTTCAATTAATATTGACTGGTAATAAAACTGTTATGACGATTTTTAATACCATTGCTATGATCAGTATTATTACGATTGCTCAGTGGTAGTAACTTCTTAAAAAAGTGTCCAACAATTGCAGTATAAACTGAATATAAAATGTTAACAAACCTAAAACATTCCTTAAAGCCAATAACGGCGAACGCTCCTCTTACAATATAATTACTTACTTTTTAATTACCATTTTCTTTATTTAACCTCAATAAGTTTAAATTTACAGCTTCTACATAAGTTCCCGCATACCAAGCGAGTACCTCTACTTGTCATTGTAATCCAGATATGCCTTCCTCATTTCTGAAATGCATCTGAAAAAACATGGTTCGGACATTCCGTAACTGTCCATTCATGATTTTTCCCATTTTAGTAACAATCAGAGTCTAAACGTGAAAAAATGAGAAGCTTTACAGGCATTTATTGCTACAGAGTTGGCTTATAAGAATTGACATACCAGATTTAACAAAAGTTGGTAGTTTAAGTGAGATGAAGAAATCATTTGTTTATATTTGTTCAATGGATCATGCCTAACTTGATTAAGAATATTTTATACTAACTATTTTCCTTACAGGTTGCACTGATCTATTTTATGATAATTACAGTAAAATACATAACATAACAACGCTTAAATTCCGTTCACAAATTGTTGAGAGACCGAAATGTGCCTCAAAGTCATAAAACGGTCGTAAAATTTGTATCATCATAGGCGTTCCTGAGGTGTTTATTCATTAAAATTAATGCTAATATTAATAGTTAATAATGTTTTATTACTAATATATTTAACAAAAAACAATTAAAACTTTCACAGCTAATGTTGGTTATTATATTAATAAAAATAAGAATTTAACCATTAACAATTTTGTAAATAAGAATACCTTATCTTTTTGGATATTTTAATACTAATCTTCGCGTTTAATCACTTTACTAGAAAACCTTGAATTCATATCCGAAGGTACTATTCGTTGCAAGATAATTAGGATGGAATTCTCCAGATTTTTAATAATATAATTATATTCGAAACTTAACTTGAAAGGGTGAAGTTATTACGAACGAAAACAATTTTTTGTTTAGTACATTTTTGATCGCATAATTTACGGCTCGTCGGTGTTTCCGCGTCTACGGCAGTAATTAGCGTCTCGAATATTTCTTTTGCGAATTATATGCAGTGCGTGAGTGATTTTTTATTCCATATACCTACGAATATATACGTACCTTTCGCTCGTGCTCGTTTTGTTGGATTATTTGTGATTGCTTCATCATCAACATCATCAAGTTTTACACCGGTACTGTTGCGTACAGTCAGTAAGTCTGTCTATTCACCAAGAGACAAGTCTATTGTCCTGAATGTTCACGACGCTCTGGTTTCTCAGAATCCCACAAACACTGTTCGCAACATAGTCGAAAGTTGTGCCAACATGACTGGCGTAGGGGAGTCAACTATATATAGGTTCCTATCAGAAAGAAAAAAACACGGTATAGTTAACCCAAACACAAACGAACACTTAAAGAGAGGGAAAAAACCTATTGAAATTGATGAATTTGCCAAAAATGGTATTCGAAGGAAAATTCATGGATTTTTTTTCAAAAAAGAAATACCAAACCTAAACAAAATTTTACAAGAAGTTAGAGACGACCCGGATTTGCCGTATATCGCACGAACTACATTGTGGCAAGTTTTAACAGAATTAAATTTCCGGTGGGAGAAATCAGACCGAAAATCACTTTTGATTGGAGAAGAAATTATCTAAGATCCATACGAAAATTTCGGGCTGAAGGAAGGATAATCTTCTACCAGTATGAAACGTGGGTAAACTCAGGTCATACTCTAAAAAAAATTGGTCAGATAAAAATATATTAAGCTCCAGGTAAGCCTTTATGGAAGGTTGGTCTACTGGTATCTCCCCACCTTCTGATAAAGGCAGTAGATTAATAATTTCTCACATTGGCAGTGAAAAAAAATTTGTTAAGCATGGTTTCTTGACATTTTAGTCCAAAAGCACAAAAGACTATCACGAGGAGATGACAGCTGATGTTTTCGAAGGGTATTTTGAGCAGATGATTGAACACATACCACCAAATTCAATTATAGTATTAGATAATGCACCTTATCATTCACGACTAGTAGAAAGACTTCCAACGACTTTGTGGAAGAAACAGAATATTCTTGACTGGCTGCGGAATAAGTTACTGCCTTACGAAGATGGAATGGTAAAAGCAGAACTTTTAAAAATTGCCCGGCAACACAAATATTAGTTCAAGAAATACGTAGTTGACAAAATGGCGGAAAGGCGAAACATCACAGTCCTTAGACTTCCACCCTACCACTGCGAAATAAATCCAATTGAACTCATTTGGGCACAAATGAAAAGTTATGTGGCTAGAAAAAATACGTCATATAAAATACAAGCTGTACGTGAATTTTTATACCAGTCTTTACAACATATTACAGAACAAAACTGGAAAGATGCAGTAAGACATGTAATAGAAGAAGAACAAAAAATGTGGGATCTTGATAACATAATTGATGCGACCGCAGAGACACAACCGCTAATTATTAACCCTCAAGATGACTCGGATTACGAAGTTGATCGTATTTATTTTGAATTTGAATAGTTTTCCAATCGTAATTATATAAGGTAAGTAATAGTAGTTGTAATCGGAAGGTATTAAAGGGGAAAGGCGCAAAATGTCGCCTGTCAAAATGTTCAATGTGTTTTAAATGCATCCATTTTTTTTTCAAATCCTGAGAAAACTAAAAAGCATTTTTGAAAAATTTAAAGGCAGAATGAAATATTTATTAGAATAAATAAAAAGTTTCTTTTGTATGCTATATTTTCAATTAAAAATTATACTATATTGTCTCTTTTATTTTCACCCCTGTTACATAACATATTAAAATAAACATTGTAGAAGTTTTCAGGGACTTTCTGCCCTCAGTAATAATGTAATCTTTCATTCTGCGTTTAAATTTTTTAAAAATATTTATTAGTTTTCTCCGGATTCGAAAATAATGGATACATTTAAAACAAATTGAAAATTTTGCTAGGCGACATTTGGTGCCTTTTCCCTTAATTAAATAAATGTATCTTTTACAAATGGCAAGAAACTTTTTATTTTTGAAAAAAATAAAGAAGTTTTATTAAAACAAAAATACAATTTACATAAGTACAATTAAAATAATATATTTATTTAGTTCAAATAAATATTTCAATCATATACTCTACGACACTGGTCGGTCATCTGTAACCAAAATACCTTCGTAATCGGATTATAAGGTTGACTGCTGTATTGTATTCCTTGAGATGTAAGGTGGGTTAGTCGAAAACATCTTAAACCGTCAGTTTCAGGTTGGTTTTTACTATTATATCGTATTACCTATCCTCTCTGTATTTCAGTTCTCTAATTAGGGTTAAACTTGTAGTGACCTATCGACAAATTGTGAACCGATTATAATAAAGTAATTTTATTATTCCTTATTATTTATATTTTAAACAAATTATATTATATTCAAATAATTCAATGAATTATTAGGTTTGCTCCTAATGCCATCTCTTGACGAATTAACAAAGCATACGTTGTTTACTTTTCACAGACCTGTCAAATTTGAACGGAATAATAAATTGTAATAAAATAAAAATAAATATCATTTGATAGTAAATTTAATTATTATACACTGAACGGCAAAAAAGTGTCCACCCTATAAATTTCCGAAAATAAAAATTCATTGGAAGCTTTATGTGGTGTATCATGTTTTTGGCAGTTTTGACGTTTATGTTGTTGTTTTATGTAGTGGCTGTTTGTCTTCTAAATTAAAAAGATTTAATTAAACAATAATTTAGCTTTCCAAACGTGGATTTTGACTAAGTGAATAATTAAGATGCGGTGTTATCTAATTACTATTTAAATGGGAATAAGCCACAATTAAAAGTTAAAGTAAGTTTATTGACCTTTCAATTTCCACTTATCTACAGTAGATGTTGCTCGAATTATTGTATTGCAGTTTATGTATACGAAACTTTAGGTATTCTGAGAACTACAGTACGAAGAGCTTTCCATCGCTTTATAGAGACTGGTACATACTCACGTCGACCTGGTTGCGGTCGTAGAAGAGTTACTTCGCAAAGAGATGATGGTTTTAATGTGATTGAACTTAAAAAGAGGACTAATCGCAAAAAGGCCGGTTATTGTTTCCGAATTAAAACCCAAACACTGTAGAAATCGATTAGTTTTTGCTCGACAACATCAACACTGGGGGTGTACAGGATTGGAGCCGAATTCTCTTTACCGATGAATCGCGTTACTGTTTGAAGTCTGGCGATGACCGAGACAGGATTTGGAGATGGAGAAATGAAAGATATGCCCAAGCTTGTATGTCCCAGAGAAGATAGTTTGGAGGTGGTGGTATCATGATTTGAGCTGGAATCTTATTTGAAGCTCGAACTAAACTTATTTTCATCAATGGCTCCCTGAATGCTTGCCGGTATAGAGAAGATGTTTTGGAGACAATTTCATCTTTATGCATGATAATGCATGGTCGCATACTGCAAGAATGGTGACAAATTACTTTAGGGATATAGCAATTATTATTCTAGAATGGCCTACCTGCAGCCCTAATCTGAATATCATTGAATATTTTTGGGATGAACTTCATCATAGGGTTACAAGTCAACTAGGCCAGCCAAAAAGTCTTACAGAACTTCAATACACGATTCGTGAAAAATATGATCGTATTCCTTTCGTTTTTATTCAAAATTTGTTCCTTTTCCTTCCAAATCGTATACAAACGGTTATTAATGTTATATCAGACAATTCAAGTTCATTTTCGTAATTTTTATTGTTTGTAATTCGTTTCGATATCACACTATTATTTTTTGTAGTCTTCTAGTTAAATAAATTATGCTAAGGAATCAAGCAGTAATGGCCATTTTTTGTTTTAAAAATGAAATATGTTGAGTATACAATATGAAAGAGTGCATAAAATTTGCATCCAATGAATTTTTATTTTTGGAAATTTATAGGGTGGCCACTTTTTTGCAGGTCAGTGTATAAGCTAAATAATAACTTTAAAAATAATAATTGTAATTATATATGAAATTATTTTAAAAAGAGAAATGTCTCAAAAATTTTAACAGATGATTCAATGTTGTTATTAATCGGATGAAATGTAGGGCTTTTATTAGGTTTTGACAATCGTTGGGAATCGAATCCTTCATTGACAAATATTCTTTTAATTTTTTATCTGTAATTTAATGTCTGTATTTTTGTAATTTATGTTTCACAAATTTTTTAATTTATGATGACTAGAAAATGTTATTTCGAGGGTTTATTTTCCCGTTAGTGTTTTCTAGACCGCTGTTGAAGGACATAATTCTGTTCATGATTATGCCTAGATATTTCGGGTATGGTTTGAAACGTTTTAGGTTGTGTTTAAAAGCTCCATTACACTTAATATTTGCTATCTTTCTATTCAAATGAAAGCAAGCAACCTCCCTTCTATTTGTATTCACTTTGTACTCATTTGTAGTCACTGAAGTATTTAGCTAAGACTGTCAAATCTTCTCAGTATGTTGCTTGCACCTTTTACTGTATTATGGCAGGAGACTAGTGCTAGCTCATTCGCATTCCATATTTATTTGGTATCGTTGAGGAATGTTAGATATGTACAGATTAAATGGGATTATGGCAAAGATTCTTTAAGGGATCTAATTTCCGTATCCTGCTCTCATTCCACCCTGTTATAATTTTAGTAGTTTATTTACCTGATTTCATATAATGTAATAATCTTGTTTTATATATATACGTTTAATTTTTTCATATATCAATATAGAATATTTCTAATAACTTATGAAAGTGCAACTATATTTACATGTTTTTTTCTTTTCCAGGTATGCCTGAATCCAATTTTAGTGTAATTAAATTGGGGTTTGGAGTTCTATTTCAGTTGTACAAGTAAGCCTTATATTATTCTGTATACAAATTCTAAAAAGACTATGATTTTAATTGCGACAATAATTTTTTAAAACTCTTGCAGAACTGGTAAAGAATTTGAAATGCAAAATAATTATATTATTTAATAATATTTTTAGCGAAAATTGAAAAGGCTAAGAGTCATATTTTATTAACTTTCTACCAGGTTTATTTTAAAAAGTGCCAATATTACTCATGTCTGGTTTAAGGAAATAAATATAAATGGTACTTACATACTAGTACACTGCTTGCTGTTAAAAAGGCGTGTATAAAACGATTATTATTTATGCTATCAGTTGAGACTGAACTCTCTCAAATCGGCTGGTATTAATTTTTTGCAGACTTAACCGACTCCTCATTAATGTGGACTGTATTTCTCGATACCGTCCACAATATAATTTCTACAAATACCACCTTCCGTAAGATTTATAAAAACAACCTTAAACCCTGGATATTTTATCGTAATAAAATACTATTTTTGGACTAACACGCTGGACCAACTTGGTATCCTGGTTTCGTTCGAGACAAAACTTTGTTGGAAAACCTAACGTAAAACGTAAAGACTTAATTACAACTTTTAAAATATTAAAATTCAATTTTGGAATTCTCGATAAAATGTTTACTATAAATTAAGATGAACGCCTCAAAGGTTACCAGTTTAAACTTAAAAAAGAGAACGTTTTACAAGATCAAGACAGAACTTTCTACGAAATAGAGTTTTTAAGTACTGGAATAACCTTTCGCGGAATAACGCGTTCAAAAACAGACTTGACCGTTTTATGTTATAGTTAAGATATTGTTTTTCTTTTTAACCAAAAATTGTGATTTTGAATTTTTGTAAATTACTAGTAGGTTATTAATGTAATTTCTTTGTTTTTGGGTATAATAGGGACTTTTTACATATCGAAATATGAGGGATATGTCTGGAAGGGACAGTCAGAAAGTTCCCTATTGTTGTTGTTATAGAGAAAATTAATTAACTAATTACGTGTGCGACTAGTGTACGGATAAAAGTGTTTGTTTTAAAATAATAATTACCTACAGCTCATTTTAAGGTTATAAAAGGTTATAAAATAAAACCAGGTATCCGGTTCTGACTGTAAATAAACCATGATTAGGTCAGCTCAAAAAAATTCAAGTTTTTCTAAATAAATTGAGGACTAATATAATATTACATTGTGTAAGTGTGTGTTCGAAAAAATAGACTATATATAAAATATCGACTCCTATATATAAAAAACCGCGGACTGCTACTATTTAAAAGGGTGCGTTTTTAAGACATCGGTGAATCCGTTTTTAGCCACTAAGGTGCATTTGGGTGATTTGGGTGAATTATATGCACTTTTCGTAACTATACAATTACAACACACTTCAAAATTGAATTTTAAATCAAAATGTCACCTTTTAAAGTCAAAAATTTTTTTTGGGAAAAATATATTCAAAAAACGAAGCAAAGTAATAGGCACACGTGATTTGCAAAAAAACAACTTTCTTTCTTTAGAAGTCTTTAGGATTCACAGAATCCTAGAGACAATGTTTTCAAAGTTCGCAACTTACTCCATTTTTGGGCCATTTTCTAATTTTACCAAATATGCATTGGCACATTTAATAGAAAACTAAATCAATTACCTTTAAAATGTTTCAAAGGGTATAAGTTTCTAGGACTAATTATGAGAAAGATACGGTTCTACAAAGCTTTCTGCTTTTAAGTAAGTTTTACAACTATTATAAAATTGCCCATTGTTTGAATCGTTATTTTAGTAAATTTTTTAGTAAATCGATATTTTTCGTTTCCCCACCATACGAGAGCGGATTTTAAGGGGAAAGCCATGGGGTAAAAACTTTTTTGCATCTTTTTTGGGCTCCCAAAATTGACATTTAAAAAAAATCATCTTTTTTATAGAACTTATAACTTGAAATTAAAAAAAAATCCCCAAAAGTTGTTAAAAATCGTTGCAAGTATCATATTTTGACGAAACATATCTTATTTGTTGGTAATCCTAGAAGATTTTTCAATAGACTTTTAAAGCACAGAAAATAAACTTTCTTTTTTATTTAGTAACGCATATACCTAACTGTACAAGAAAAAAAGTTTTAATGACAAGTTTAAAAAATAGCCGTTAAACTTAGTAATTAAGCAAAATCGTTAAAATTTAAACACTTTTCTTGCTTAATCAATTATTGACAACATAATAGTTAGGCAGACATCTGCAGTGAAAGTACGAGACATCTGAGTATACAAGGGTATAGAATGTAGATCGGATCATCACTTACTAAAATCTCGAGCTCAAATTTCCTATGAAAATAGAAACAATCAAATCTCAATCAAAAACTTCGAAACAACTGAGAGTGAAACAAGTGAAACAAACTTTAATATAAACAGACTTTTCGATGACAGCATACGAAAACTGTATCAGAACAGATTAGACCAGAGACTTAATAGTGCTATGTAAACCACCACACAAATATACTTTATACCCACATAGTAGAATTGCTAAATAGAGATGCATATGAAGCCTTAGGAAAAGAAGAGCAAACCTACCAACAAACAAATAAGAGCATATTATGAAGTGATGAACTAAAATAATAGAAACAGATAAAGCAACGAACATATCACAAATGGCTTAGATCCCGAAAAATAGACGAGAAAAACCAATACCGCAATAAATAAAGAATTTTATAAAGAATGGTTATACGACACAAAACCAAACATGAGAACGAAAATGCGAAGAAGTGGAATCATCTCTAGAAGCAAGTCTTCGGGGGCTTAAAAATTCATACGAAATCTAAGAAGAGAAGACATAAATACAACAAACATACGAATAACATCAATGTATTTAAAAGTCACTATGTAAAAGAACTACAAGAGATGTGAATATCTTCAATAAATTCCCAGAAGATGCCAATTCGATGAACCAAAAATAAACATCGGAGAAAATAAAAGTGCCTACGGACCAGAAGGAATCACGGTTGAACTTTATAAAAATGCAACACCAACGCTTGTTAATATGCTGACAGAACTGTTTGATCAATATCCAAACGAAGATAATATACCTGACAACTGGAAAGAAGAATTGATTACACCGATCCATAAAAAGGGGACAAGACAGTCAAGACAGCAAGAACTACGGCTACATCTCAGTATCCAGCACTTTCAGTAGACTGAACGGAAAAGTTAAAAAAATCCTTGTCGAAAACAAATATGAGCCACTTAAGCTAAAACAGTAAGCTGGATTTTGAGCTTGACAGTCTTTCATCGCCCAAATCTACACTTTAACCTAACTAAATGAAAAAACAATGGCTAAGGATAGACCAACTTATCTATTATTTGTGAACTTAACGAAAGCTTATGATAGAGTACTCCTTTGTAGACTATGACAAGTACTAGAAAGCTCGTCTAATTATATTACACTTGTGAAAGCAATACAAGGATTCTACAACGATCAAAAATTAAGATTAACAAACAGTTCTCCAAGAATTTCAGGATAAATAAGGGACTAAGACAAGGCTGCAGTATATCTCTAACACTCCTCAAAATCTACATAGGTAAGGCACTGAAAAAATGGAGAAGATCATGTTCTGGAATGGGTATACCATTAAACTACAAAACAACCCCATATACGCTTCATTTCGTGGACGATCAAGTCGTCATCGCACAGGACCAGGAAGATCTGCAATTCATTACAAAGCGATTAATACATGAATACGAGCGTTGGAGACTAAATGTTAATTCAACCAAAACGAAATACATATGATTAGGAGGATCTAAAAACGATGAACGAAGCTTGAAAAATGGAACTGTAATGTCATCATATTCCGAATGTATCTGTTTGGGGGCAAGGATCGAAAGAGATAGATGCACTGAAACAGAAAACGAAGAACGAATCATAAAAGCGAACAAATAATAGGTACATTATACTCACTATTCTGGTCAAACACTTTCTTTAAACTAAAAAAGATACAGCTATATAACAGCATTTTTAAAATCGTTGTACATTATGGGTGCGAAACCTGGCAACGCACAGAGAACGACACAAAAACTACTCATTCTGAAAATGAATTTTTGGCGCAGATCAGCAGGTATATGAGAATAATGCATGTAAAAAATGAAAGAATCACAAATGTAAAACAAAATCATGAAGAGAACAACCACCATCGTAGAATAACTACAGCAAAACTGAGAAACTTTGAATCCTTAAACTTTTACCAAACATTATTTTGAAGAGAAAAAATAGAAGTTTTATTTGTGAAGCAAAGTCTACGCCTACAACCCTGTGAAAAAAGTTTACGAGGCAAAAAAAAATCGGTGTGTTCTTTCTTTTTTTGCTTCGTTTTTTCAATATTTTTAAAAATAATAATAATTTTTAACTTTAAAACAACTTTTCTGTTTACGAAAAGTGCATAGAATTCACCCAAATGCACCCCAGTGCCTAGAGACTAATTATGCATTTCTTAAAAATGCATCCGTTTAAATGGTAGTACTCCACGGTTTTTTCATATTTGAGGGTTTATTGACTATATTATGAAATAATAAAACCCTTCTAATATGTAGTTCCTTTCTAAAGTACAAAAATCCATAGCATAATACTAGATTTACGAGTTTTCTGTGACTACTTCAATGTTTATAATATATAGAAAATCAGTACATAAACTTAACTGACTTTCAAACTATAATTTGACAAGGTCCTCTAAGAAGATAGGGTTGGTTCGATGAACGCTCCGCAGCAGATACCGAAGATGAATGATCAAAATTTAAACGAAAACATGTCACCTCCACAAGAAAAGTACAAACAACCTTTTCAAACGTTTTGAACACTTATAATCTCAACAGTTTTTTATTCATTCTTCGCTTGTAAACTGCTGGACATATATCTCACCTATAATTTTCCATGTGTTTCGATTCTGTGCCTCTTGCATCCAGTTTATATGGTAACGTTTTAGACCGTTAGTCCAACGTATTGGTGGACGACCCCTGCTTTGGTAGGCATCATCTTTTGGTCTCTATTCCAGTAAATGCTTTGTTTATTTGTTATCTGTCATTCGAGCCACGTGTCCTGCCTAGTCCACTTGTGTTGCTATTCTCTCTACATTTCTTCAATAGTTAATGAGACTTTAATCCACGATTACATTGCAGCTATAGGCTCCATAGTCCAACCAAAAAAACGTTATTTTTGCATCAAAATTTGCCTTTAATCTTGTATGTAATCAAAAAAACAACTAGTGAACATTTATAAGCTCTTATTATACCGTCCACATTAATGGAATACAATTAGAAGTTAGAAGACATCACTTCAATTACTTTAACGCAACTGTTGGATTTCCAATATCAGTCCCACAATCCCAATCTCGTTGATTGAAAAACATGTCAAAAATATGAGTCTAGTCGCCATTTCCAAAATTACATTTCTAAAAGTTGGAATTGCTAAATCTGAATACAGCCATGTTCTAAGTTCCACATAACAAGTGATTATCAATCGTTTACCTTATACAACCATACTTATCTCCCAGATTCCGTCAACACTACTTACGAAACTACTTCCTACCGCTTCTATAAATAAGCTAAACTGCTCAAATGCAAAACAATGGGACACAGAGAAACAGACATCACACACAATATGTATTCACAATAATGAAAATATGTATTACGCTTATCCTCTAAATCAAACTTAAACCCAAAATGACAAAACTTTTCTCACCCTCCTACTACAGACAAACCCACTTCACTAACATCCTAAACAGACACAACTTCAACAAATATTTTCCCTCTACAAATTACATATGCATATTTCCAAAGTAACTCCCCATCAAAGATAATTAAATCAACTACATCCCTAAATGTATTACAGAACAATGCAACAACCTCTCAACAAAAAGACAACTTTCTAGCTCTTCTAAAATAACGAGTAACAATAGTTCACCTCCGACTTTCGCAACCTCAGAAGCTTCTCAAAAATCAAAACTTAAAAATAAAAAATGTTAGGCTACTTAGGATTAAATAATAATTTAAAGCTCCTAATTATATTCTTAATTTTCCTAAAATATATGACTTCCTAAATAATAACGCCTTAAATTTTAACAATCCTGAATTAATTTCACAAATTTATAGTAATGAACCATCAGAATTAAATTAAATCCTTGCATTTATACCTATATGCCCATATTCAAAATAAAAATCTAAAAATTAACAAAACAAGAATAGTTTAAAAACTAAAACTAGGAGCAAAAGATGAAACTGATAGTGATAGTTTCTCCCAAACAGAAAAATTCGTTGAAAAATTACTAATTCTTCAAAGCAACCCAAAAGGCCATTTTCATCATCTCGAACCACTTAAACTACTAATTTAAAATATCTGCCATTCATACTACGCAAACAAGAAATTCACTTCAGAGGGAATTCAGTTATAAGCTTAAAAAACTGTAATACTATAACAACCCATATTCACTGAATAAATAAAGAACCCATTTCTTTCTGCTAGAACTGCCTCATCCCAATTATTGTTAAACATAATATATCCTTTTAGAATGCTAAACATACATCAACGAAAGAAGAAAAAACAATCTGATTACCAATATGAAGGTTCTAGTAAGCTGCCAATTCAATCAAGTAATAAAATATTTAAGACATTAAATTTTATAATACATTTAAATCTCTCTAGCTAATGCAGGATTATTTTGTTTAATTAAAAAAACACAGCATGCAAATAACATTAAAGTAAAGTATATTAACTATAAAAGTTTTACTAATTTGTTTCACGCCGAACCTGTACACTAACTTCTACTGATTCATCTTTATCAATAGAATTGATCTTGACAGATTTCAGGTGCAACTGCGGACAGGAGGCATGGCAAACTTTGGATGTGTTAGTTTCTCTAGCATGACAAAGCGTTTTCATAACTCAATCTGGTGTATTAAAATATTTAATTTTATTATAATTTTATTAATTATTTCTAAATTTTCACCTTTATCATAATAATAACGCATATAATTTAGATGACCGCCATCGTAAAAGTGAAAATTAGGTCATGCTTCTGAAACATAATGCGCAGACAAAAGTTATAATAAAAAATGAAAAAGGGGAAAGTGAATGTAAAATAAATACTATGCAAGGTATCATTAACCAATTGAACTATGTACAAAGGTTTTAGTGTTAATTTTATTATTAGTAAATTTTATTTTTACTTAAACATGTATTTAGTTCATATATACAGAACTTATATAGAGTAGATTTCTGTAAAGAAGTTATTTTGTGTATTATAAATACCTTTTTTAAAATATCTAGAAGAAAACGTTGCACTTGGAAAGCTCCAGCAGAAAATGATCCAGAAAAAATCAGGAGAAATTAGATAGACTACGTCAATGAACGTTATCGAAACTCAGAAAAAGTAATCAAAACATATCCGAGAGCTGATGTCTCTTTGGATAATATCCTCTTAGTCGCTGATTTAAACCTAAGACTGAAAACATTTATAAAGAATCAGCCCAATCACAGGTTTGATGTCTATTCTTTAAATTACTTTACATAATAAACAAAACTAGTGGAAGAACGTGTACAGATGCAATATTCGTTATAAAGCAAATTACTGAGAAATCACTGAGTAATTGAGTGTAAATTACTGAGTATAATAGACCAGCATTTCTGTATCTGATTGACCTAACGAAAGCGTTTGACAGAGTCAGACTCAAAGATGTAATCCATCTTTTGTATAATAGAAGAGTTCTCATAAATATTATAAAAACTATCGAAAACATCTACCAAAACAACAAAATGGAAGTCAGATTAGATGGACAACTTACAGAACCTATAGAAATTGGCAGCGGAATAAGACAAGGAGATTCATTAAGCTCCCTGCTCTTCAATTTGATCATGTGATTAAATTATCAAAATCGTTAGCAAAGAAAGAGGATACAGAATGGGAAAGAAAGAAATAAATATACTCCGTTACGCAGACGACGCAGTATTGATAGCCCTAGATAAAAATGGTCTACAAAGACTGGTCCACGGATTTAACATAAGAGCAAAAGAATTTAATATGACAATATATCTTAGAAAACTAACACAATAGTAGTCAGCAAAGAAACAACCAGATGCAAAATAGAAAATAATGGCATCAGTATTAAATGTAATAAAAGTAATGGAAATAAAATTCCTGGGAAATGCACTGTCTAGTTATGAAGACCTAGACAAAGAAGTGAGAGATAAATTACATAAAGCAAACAGACTGGCAGGATGCCTTAATAACGCTATATGGCGAAACAGACACATTAACACTGAAATGAAGTCAGAAATTTATAAAGCCAGTGTGAGACCAATAATGACATATGCCTCAGAAACAAGCCGCGACACAGCCACAACGCAAGGGCTACTGGAAACGGAGATATGAGTACTGAGAAGAATTACAAAAAAACGCTAAGAGATCGAAAGAGAAGTGAAGACATTGGAAGAAAATGTAACGTACACTGTATAAATGAATAGACACAAAATAGAAAAAAAGATTGGAGTAACCACATAAGCAGTCAGGAGGAGACCTGTGTCGTCAAAATAGCAAGAGATAAGCCACAAATCGGAAGAAGTATCGGACGACCGCGCAAAAGATGGAGTGACAACCTTTCATAGAGGTATTAATCTGCCAATAAACAAGCAGAATTGCTTATAAAGAGGAAGAAGAAGAATAAACAAAACTACGTTCTTTCCTTTTTTGACTGGCTTTGCAATTCGGGGCGAGGCTTCGCCACATCCACTATAGCCCTTCATCCTTTATGATCTTGTGCTTTAATTTTTCATTGTTTTACCCCACTCCTAGATAAATCAGCTCCAACATCATCCTTCCATTTTTTTCTGTGACGGCCTACTGATTTTCTACCGTCTGGTTTTTTAAAAAACACTGCCTTTAGCACTCTATCTTTCTCTGATCTTACCATATAGCCTGCCTATTTTATTTGGTTAGTTTTTATATGTCTGACTATCTGTCTATTTTCTGTACCATAGAAAGTCATTAATTTAGCATTGCGGTGCTTTTTCCACTCTCCTGACAATTAATCTAGCTTAGAGCTTAATAATAATGATAGAGAGTATAATCCTCTATTTCCCGCAGCTATCCTTGCTGAGACCTCTGTTTCCATGTGTTTGCCGTTGTTTAAACTCTTTTACTACTTCGAAATTGTGGTCATTATTAGTTATGTTCTGCCTCTTCTCTTCATTTATTTGAAGACCCAGACTACCTGTTTCCTTCTCGAGTTGTAAAAATGCCCCTCTTGCGTCTCTTGTAGAATGAGCGACTGCATGATCATCAACAAAGGCCATAAAAAATAACTTAGGTATAAAGGAATGGGGTCTATGAATAAAAAAGGAATAGAGCTCTGTAAACGATGAAGGCTATAAAAATAAAAAAAAAAACGAAAACCATTCATTGTTGACCATTGTGAATTATTTCTGTAGCTCTAAAAATGTATTATAATGTGCGAATGGACGTCAGCAACGGATTCTAATCTGGATTCGTACTGACAAGTAAGCCGTTTAATTGTTCAGGTGGGGTTTCAATTTCTCATAGTCACACTTTTCCTGACGCTTTGCATATCCCGACTTATTTCTGAACTTGAATAAATGACAGTTTTTGTCCATAACAATAATCGTCACTTTTGAATGAGCGTAATATTTAATATCTGGCTATACACAATAGACAGACGAAGAAACGAAGTGGGTGTAAATATTCAATGTACTGGTTGGCGTTGTGGGTCATTTGTTTTAAAAGGGTCGTTTCTACTGGGATAATTAAGATAATCGCTGAGCGATCATCGCTAAGCGTCGATCTGTGTCGATTGTGTGATCTGTTACGGCGCCGTTTTGACTGAAGCGTCTGTCGCTGGAGTCGCTAGCGTCGATCCTTGGCGACTGGTCCGAGAGCAGACATAGTCGTAAACGCTGAGCGACCATACTGGCTTGCGCAGTATGTGATTTTGAGAGTTTTTATTTGAGAGATCCGTTCTGGAGGCACCGGATATGAAACAACTTGTAGACGACTTTTTGATAACTCTTTTTATTAAACTTAACACAGAATCAAACAGAAAAACTGTGGAAACTTAACAGCATCTCCTAATAAATAGTTGTTTATCAAAATTTTGAAGTATCCTCCTTCTTGTCTTCTTTTAAATATTGCATGTTTTTCTAATCATGGAGCACTTAATATTTCTTCGTCCTCTATTTCTTCTGGTAGCAGGTACTTTAACAATAATTGTTCTCTTTTACATACGCTCATCACTACAACAAAACCACTTGTTCATGACATTTTCAACTCACTAATCAAATCATTGCTTCAGTAAAAACATTCCGCTTGCCATCATCGCTTAGCGATAATTGCTCAGCGACGATCTCAACAGACGCTCCAGTAGAAACGTACCTTTACGTGTGTTAACTAAAAACTTTAGCATGTTTGTAGCTATATTTGTTCGACGGCCCAAATTGTCCCCTTGGCATATTTCTGGCATTGTTCTGGTATACACATAAATAGATCAAATGGAAATATTTAATGATGAAAAACAGTATACTATTAATAATACATTTGTTTTTTATTATTTAACCCAACTTTCATAATCATAAAACATGTATATATTTCCTTTATTTTAAAATGATTCGAATAAATCTCATAAATAAACATCACTGCTACGATTGATCGATGCACCAACAATATTAAGGTTAAAAGTTAAAATACTATTATCACTATTAAAAAAGTAGGGTTTATGGTATAAGGATAAAAATTTATTTCAGAATATAAAAAAAAATTGTAGAGAGCCACTTTTATCACCTAGGGTTATAAAAAATTGCCTTCAACCTATTCTCAGATCTACCAAACATACACAAAAAATTTCATAGAAATCGGTCAAACCGTTTCGGAGGAGTTCGAGAGCAACCACTATGACACAGGTTTTTAAATATTAGATTATCAACAGCATACCCGGATAAAAGTACATTATGTATAGAGAGGTAATTAAAAACAAAGGATTCAGTAGACAGTACTGCAGACTAGGGCGAAGCTTTATATTAATTAACAAAATTGCTGGTTTTACTATTCTCTTCACAAATTCATAATATTTTCAATCAAATTTAAGCAGTAGTTTTTTTAGATGTATCTTTTTCCACGATTTATCACATTCGTTAGTAAGATATTTTTTACGTTTTCTGTACAAAAAATTATGAAACATTTCAAAAATCAAAATAAAAAATTATAATCAGTTTTGACTTTTTGTATATTACTATTATTAAACGATGGACAAGAACAGAGAAACAACTATGTCCAATCAAGAAAAATATACAAAAAGAACCGAAGATCAAAGCTACGTCTCGAGAAGGAATTATACCTCATTGTAAAAAGTTAAACACCTAGTTCAACGAATTCATTTAATTATCCAATTGGGTACCACTACTGTACCGATGTCGAGGCCGTTGTAAGAACCCAGAACGGACGGAAGAAATATCTTTAACGGAACCATCCGCTTCGACAAGAGTAACAGGTCAGTACGACCTCGACAAATATGTTAGTTCGTCTATGATACGCCGCACTACTATCAAAGATCTTCTCTTGTCGATAGGTACAACTAATATAACCAGAGAAGGATTAGGAATACATTAAGGTTTATGAGTTATAAAGAATGAAACTTGTTTTAAAAACTAGATGTCATAACCTAAAATTAAAATTTATTAAAATAATTGAAACATATATATTATATACTTTGACTCTTGAGCTAAAAAAGACCTGTAATCTGCATTTACATCAATTTTTTATATTTATAGCAACAAGTAGTTCTATTCTAACATAAATTGTTACAGTTGCCATTTTATGAACTTTAATTCGAAGGGTTTTGTCCCCGTGAGCCTTCTTTCTATATTTCTGTTGTTCATCAGTTGTATAGCCTCGATACTCACATGTTGACGTAGATGTTGTTCATGTCTGCTGGCACATTTGGCAATTATTTGTTCTATATTCAATTCAATTCAAGTAGCTGTGGGGTAATACTGCACTTTGGTTGGTGGTATATTGGCTAAACCATGCTAGACATGATACCGATAGAAACGTCATTCAGGAATCAAACGTCCGAAAATCTTTTCAGGCTATAATGATGAAAAGAAATACTTCAATGTAATAAAAATTATACGGAAATGGTGGCATCTCCGGAAGCAACCTAAGCCTAAAAATCTTCATTTAAAAAGGGCGAAAGATCTAGATGAAGGATACAAATTGAAGGGTTTGGTGAAAAAACCGGTCAAAGACTATTTTTGTCGAAATTGAGTTTATGGCATTTCTTGTCCTCAAAAAGATACATCGCTGTATAGAAGCTTCACTTTAAAAATAGCATGTGAAAGCTCGTTTATAAGACATTTTGTCGCAGTTGTTACTTCAAGGAACTCCTCGCTGTGAAAAGTAATTCTCGTAAAACTTATATTATATATTATAATATATCTATTCAAGATACATCAAAAAGAGATCGAGAAGAAAATATGTCATCTAGTGATGAATACCTCTCTATAAATACCAATTTCTACGACTTTTCTTAGGAGAATTATTTTTTCGGAAAGAAATAAATGCAGGACATTTCACAACACACGAGAAAATGCAAAAAAGACATACAGCAAAGAAATTTATATTGAAGATTGTCTATTCATGGGAGTTGAAAATAAAGCAGAAAATTCTAGTTAAGGTGAAATGCACATTAGTAGATATTAGTGAAATAGGGTAATGTGACTGGAGTAAACGCTAATTACGATACATTAACCCCGATTGTCAGCGGTATTGCAGTTCAATAGTCCAGCCGATCAGCAGTTTGGACGACATTGCAGACAGGTCGTCATCAATTAATTTCTTATAAATACTATACATTTCTATTTTAAAGTCAATTGTAATTTAATTAAATAAAGTGCTGTTACTCTATTAGTTGTACCTTTAAAAGGGCATTTTTAAAAAGAACCTTCGGGAGTGGCAACCCTTAAGTCGCTGTTGAAAATGCGAATGAAAAAAGGACAATGTGACTCTGCAGAAAACAAACAAACCTATAAAATAGGAAAAATATTTTTTTTAATTAGATTAAAAAGTTTACGAAAATGAATACGTAATCTGGAGAAATGGAACAAAATGTATTTTCAATATGTAGAGAAAACAAGATTGAAATGTATTTCGCAAATTGGCAAAGTAATGCCAGAAAGAATTGTAAACAAAGACCCAATACTGTGTACTGAAAAATAAAGACGACAATGTAGAACTAAATTTGGCATAGAAGCATAAGAATATGTTCTCAAAAAATTTTGTAATTTGAATAATAACACAAAAAATTGTTTAACGATTAAGAGTGTTGATATAAAGGCAGTTGTTCGTCGCCGTAAAAAAATTCCACAGCTTAGTTTAAAGCAACTCTTATTCGTATATTTAGTTACTTCTGAAAGATAAAAAATTCCTGTATGTAAAACTGCATTCTGTTCACTATATGGCAAAAAAGGGAAAAATTTACGAAACCAACTTAAAGCTGGTCAGTCAGTCATCTCCATCGCCAAGTAAACAAGGACAATATAAATATTGACCACATAAAATAACATATAATGTGATAGATTGGGTTGTAAAACATGTTCAAGTGATTCTTGCAGATAGTGCAGATAGTTTGCACGATTTTCAAAAAATATAATCTTTTATTTGTATATCGAAAAAGCGATTATTTCAGTGTATGCAATTCTGCGTAGGTATGCAAGGCGAATTATAGTGTTGCTTTTGAAATTCAAAAAGTAGATAGAAAAATGCCACTTACCTATAAAAACATTGTTTACATTACCATAAATTTACAAAAGAAAATGCCTTTACGTCAGGTGTGGTTGTACAATTTTGGAGTATACTGTATTACCTATTAAATCTACAAATCGTATTTTCTTAGATGGATCGAAGATGGGGCTATTAGGGAAAGTACAGAAATTGCAGGATATCTCTTTCGTTTTCTAAACTTTTAAAAGAATACCCAGAAATTACACATCTAATTTTAAGATAAGATTTTTGTGGGCGACAACAAAAATTTAATGGTTTTTTACCTATTTCTGTACATTCTAATTTATTATTCTTAATAATTATCAAAAAATAATATATCATAAGTTTCCTGAAGTGGGTCACAGCTACTTGAATTCTGATAGGTACTTTTGCCATATCAAAAAAGTGCTTAAAAAACTCCAAACCATTTTTATATAAAACCACTAAACAAACATCATATAAGTTTTATGCTTAACGAATAAAAGTGTTATGTCGAAAAACCTTAAAATTTTGGATAAACTGTTAAATATTTTTGACCTGCAGCTAAACTAAATAAAAATATGATTTGCATGTTCGTCTACCAAGAAAGTTAACAGCAAAAGAAAAAAATTCAAGGAACTACAAACCAATGCAGAAGTCCAAATGGTGACCTATTAACAACAAGGAAAAAAGTATTGAATCCATGGATGAAATGCTTTTAACAAGCATTTAATATAGAGGATGAAAAAGAAAATCTGGAGGACGAAAGAAATGAGGTAAGCGGAATAGATCAACGATTCTTGAAGGTAAAGACACAGTTAAAAAATTGGACAGAAAAAAATCACCCAGAATAGATAATCTCCCAGCTGAACTATGTAAAGAAGGTCTGTCGTTTTGGCTTTACCAGTACCATTAACTTGAGAAAAAATATATAAAGAAGGTGCACACGATACCATAATGGTACTACAGCAGCCCATACAAGAAATATGGACACAGATATCCCTCCCCAATGATTGGAATATTGGAATACCTTGCATTATACACAAAAAAGGGGATATAAAAGGGAACTAAATCTGTTGGTAAATTTAATAAGACTAACTCTTAAAGGAGTTGAATAAAAAGTATGAATCCAGGATAAACTGTCTGAACATTTTAAAATAAATAACGGGCTGTGCCAGGGAGACCCTTTCTTCTGTATACTGTTTAATATTGCTCTGGAAAAAGTAATACGTATGTCACAAATCATAATCACCAGTTCAGTTTATAACAAATCGGTGCAAATCCTTGCCTATGCTGATGATATCAATATTGTTGGGAGAACAAAAAACGCTGTACGAAAGGCGAATGTAGCACTAAACTAATCAGCTACAAAAATGGGTTTAATAATAAACACCAATAAAACAAAGAACATGAAAATAAGTACGCAACCACAAATTCTACGGTCACTTGTTACTGACAACGACGTCATCGAATGAGTTAACCAATTTGTATATCTGGGAGCGCTCGTCAACACTGAAAATAACACTATTGCAGAGATAAACTGCCGAATTTGCCCAGCCGACAGGTGCTATTTTGGGCTCAATCTTATACTTAAATCCTCAATTATATCGAGAAATGCAATAATAAAACTCTATAAAACAATGATACGCCCAGTCCTAGCATATAATTCAGAGACCTGGACTCTAACAAAAAGTAATGATAAATCTGGAATTATCCTCCAGATTTTCAAGTATTAACGGTTCAATTGCATTTTGTAACACCTCCAGATATACTTCACTGGTTAAGTTAGTATTGAGAAAATCAGGCATAACTATGTGGTTTCACAAAATACCTGCCCGAACATTTATTTTTCTTTTGGAATTTGAGTATATATTTCACGAAAGACTTGGGAATTTGTGTCACTCCAATACATTATATTGTCTGTGTTAACATTTCCATTGAGAAAAAAGTACTTCCGTCACTAAAACAAATTGTTTTTATGTAATCGGGCTGTTGGTTAATTTTATTGGACATATTTTCACAGAATTCTAGTCTTCGGTCAGGGTCATCATTTGACAGTTGGTGCACAATTTATAATTTGTATGAATGAAATTTGTTTTCAGCCAACACTCGGTATACTGTCTTTTGACTGATGCCATAGATAGATGCAACTTGGGCTGTAGAAGAAGTAGGTTTTACTACCATTTCTGAAATTATGTCAATTTTTTTGTCAGTACTAATTGTTGGTCGACCAGATCGTTTGACATCTTGAACACTACCTGTTTGTTTAAACTCCCGAAGAAGCTTTTTCAAATAAGTTCTCGATGTAGGGGGATCGGGGTACCTCTCATTAGAAAGAAGTTCCGCTGCATGGAAATTATTTCCACATTCACCAATTATTAACACAGCTGCTAATTTGTCTGCTACAGCACGTATCATTCTGCCTTTGTGAAAATTTAAACGTCTCGTTAAACAATAACTAAACTAAATATTGACTAAGAAAAACTAACTAAAACTTGAACTAAACTTAAATTGGACGAATCAAGCAGAAACAAAAACTAATTATTCAGGTATAAACGCGTTTGCAAACTAAAAATAACTAGAGAATTGACTAAACTAAGCAGAAAGAGACCCTAAATATTGAGCTATAAACGCTTTTACAAAGTAAAAACAAGTGGAGAATTGACAAACGTCAACTTTTTTGACAAATAACCGAAGGCGGACGTTAGAATTTTTATTAATTAGATGCATTTTAGATGTATTTTAGTATTTATTAAATTTATTCGTCAAAATCATCTTAAATCCTAACAAAATTAGTATGATTGAATAGGTATACTAAAATTAGAGATAAAAGATAGAAAATATTTATTTTCGCTTTCAGAGCGACTGTGAATAGCCGTCTCTGATGATCCCTATTAGGGTGAAATAAGTATAAGCGGATACACAGACGCACTTTACGTGAAATCAGATCTTAACTGTCTTTTCCTTATTTTAAGATAATTGTAGTTTCGCATTGAATTAATAAATATTTTAACGTTCGTCTCTGGTTAATTGTCAAAAAAGTTGACGTTGACGTAAAAACAATTAGAGAATTGAAACACGTCAACTTTTTGACAAGTAAACAGAGGCGGAGGTTTTAATATTTACTAACAAATGCTAAACTAAAATTTTAGTATTTATTTCATTTATTCATCAAAATAAGCTTAAACTCACATAACATTAATATGGTTGAATAGGTATTTTCAAGACCTTTCAAACTAGGTATCACTTGCCATAAGGTCCTATTTAAAATTATCTGTCAATGTGGCGCTGTAATGTTATCTGTCACTAGTACGTCACTTTTTATGACTATTTTAGACTTTTGACTAGCACTGTATATTATGTACCTATTATTTAGCTAAATAATAAAAAGTATTTTTTTAATACTTTCTTACGATTTTGGTTATTATTTCATTTACCAATATCTAATGTTTTGAACAACATTACGGTCCTGCATCTTGGGTACTAACTACCTATCGTAGAGATTTCATCGGAGATCGATGCTCTATTGTTTCATGTTGAGTTGTCATGTATCGTTAAAAGTAAAATTGGGACAGCACATACGTCCGTTGACACGATCGTCCTTGGTTTGGGTGTGCGTTGTAAGGAAGTGAACGGCCGAAAGGTTAACACGGTACTCTTTGATTGTACCAAGATATATTGCGCTAATTAGGTGGTGCTTATTAACTTTCCCTGCGTCCTACAACATCGTGTCACACAGGTCCTTGGATCTGAAGATAAGGAGTATTTAGAAATCTTTTAAAAATAAAACACATTTAAAGGCACTTAAAACTGGGATTTATTGATGCTTTAATTGAATATTAAACAGTGGGTTATTTTTTTATGGAAATAGTGCATTGGTTTTTTTTATATTATAAGGTTTATGTGGTTTAGTCAACATTTAAATTTCAATATTAATTTTCAATTCAAAATTTAAATACGAATTTTAAAGATTCTTTTTATATGACGTGTTTACCATACACGAACATTTGCAAATATAACAATGTAAAGTTTTACAGTACAGTATATATACCAAAATAAATATTGCCGAAAGTAAACATTGCATTTATTTTTAATTTATATAATTTACTTTAAATTTAAATGTGCACCATTGTACTTCAAAAAAGCTCCATAACAATTTTGCAGATTATCCAAGATAGTTATAGAGAGTGGTTTCTGCAATTATTGAAAAAAGGTTCTTTTGTTGTAGATCTCCAAAATATGCTGTCTTCTTCTTCTTACGATGCCTATCCGTTCCGGATGTTGGCGATCAACATGGCTATCCTAACTTTGCTTGCTGCTATTCTGAATAGTCCGGTTGTCGATGTATTAAACCACTTTCTCAGGTTTTGAAGAAAAGATATTCTTCTTCTCCCTGGTCCTCTCTTTACAAATACCTTGCCCTGAAGAATGAGTTGCAACAAGCCGTATCTCTGTTCATTCCTCATAACATGGCCAAGATATTCTAGTTTGCGCTCTTTGATGGTGTTAATAATCTCGCATTCCTTGCCTATTCTGCGTAGGACCTCAACATTAGTCACACGATCCACCCATGAAATTCTTAAAATATGTCTGTAACACCACATCTCGAATGCCTCGAGTTTTCTTAAAGAAGCTTCGGATAGTGTACAGGCCTCTACTTCATATAATAACGTAGAAAATACATAGCATCTAATGAGAGAGATTTTGGTAGCAAGTGGTAAATCGTGACTTCTGAAAAGAGACATTATGAACGCCGATCTCATTTTTCCTATGCGTTGTTTTATTTCACTGGAGTGATCCCATTGGCTGTTAATGTTGGTACCAAGGTATGTGTAGCTGTCCACTCTGTCAATTGGATGTTGGTTAACCAAAAGCTGTGTATTTAATATTTCGCGCTTAGTGACTACCATGTACCTTGTTTTTTTTTGTATTAAGATCAAGTCCGTGTTCTCTACTTATATCTGATATACGCGACATTATTCTTTGCAAACCGTCCAGACTATCTGCAAAAACTACTGCGTCGTCGGCATATCTAATGTTGTTTAGACGTATTCCGTTGACTAATACGCCTTCTTGTAGTTCGCCTAGCGCTTGCTCGAAGATATATTCAGAGTATATATTAAATAACACCGGGGACATAATGCATCCTTGCCTCACTTCTCTATCTATGGAGAGTGCCTTCAATTGGTCATCCACTTTAATATTGGCTGTTTGGTTGTAATATAAATTATAGCTGATTCTTAAGTCCCTATCATCTAAACCCACTTCTTTCAAGATGTTTATAAGTTTATCATGCTTTACTCTATCAAATGCCTTTTTGTAGTCGATAAAACAAGTATACACATCACAGTTAACATCCCTGCATCTTTGCATAAGCACTTGGACAGCGAATAGAGCCTCTCGGGTGCCTAAGGAATCGCGGAATCCAAACTGCGTCCATGATACTTGTTCTTCGCATTTTTTATGTATTCTGCCGTGTATCACTTTCAAGAATGTTTTAAGTAAGTGGCTCATTAGGCTAATTGTTCTGTAGTCTTCGCATGTCTTGGCATTTACTTTTTTTGGTATGGTCACGAAGGTCGACTTTAACCAGCTTTGGGGTATTTTTCCAGTTACGTATATGTTGTTGAATACAGTTGTTATCCATTTTATTCCCTGTTCATCCATAAGTTTTAGGAATTCTGCACAAAACTCATCAGGCCCTACCGCTTTACCATCTTTAGTTCTTTTAATAGCTGACATGACTTCTTCAATGGTAATCGGGGGTCCTGTTTGGCACTCAGTGTCTTCAATGGTATTCTGCCTTTTATCTGCAAAAGTTACTTCCACATAATTCTTCCAAGTGTCTAGTTTTTCTTCCACAGTTAACAGTGGTTTGCCTTGGTTATCTGCCAAATACCCAACTTTTCTAGGTTTGTATAAGCCTGCGGCTTCTTTAACTTTTTTGTGCATATTAAATGAATCGTGTTTATGATGCAATTGCTGTATTTCCGCACACTGTTTTCTTAGATGTGTATCCTTAGCTGTTCTAATAGCTTTTTTGATCTTTTTATCGATTCTTTTGTATAATGACATGTCTTGATCTTTGAACTTTCGCCTCTCTTCCATCATATCTAGAATCTCATTTGTCATCCACGATTTCTTCTTTATTTTTGGTAGTTTGAGAAATTTCACTCGTATGTCTCTAAGATATGCTGATATAACTTTAAAAGTTCTGTCTTCAAAAGTACTCATAAAGAGTATACCGAAATAAAAGGAAAGACAGTTAAGATTTGATTTCACGTACAGTGCGTTTGTGTATCCGCTTATACGTATTTCATCGTAAAAGGAATCTTTGAAGCGGCTATTCACAAACGCTCTGAACGTGAAATTAATCTTTCCTGTCGTAGTAGAAGCACCACTAAAATGGCTTCGATATGGACGCAATAGCGACATCTGATGATAAATCACCAAACGAAATCCGAAGATTTCTAATTGTCGAAACCAAATTCAGATTTCTGCTTTAATCTGTGCCTTCTAGCAATTGCAAGGCAAAACAGACGTTAATAAAGATGTAATTAGAGACACGGGGAATCCAAAATTGCATTCCACAACATATCTCCTCAACTAAGCAAAAATCCTTAGCGAATTTGTTTCTAGTACTCATAAAGAGTATACCGAAATAAAAGGAAAGACCGTTAAGATTTAATTTCACGTACAGTGCGTTTGTGTATCCGCTTATACTTATCCAAAAATGAGTTTGATTAACTGCTTAATATTCCCAATACTGACATACAGATATAAATAACCCTACATAATCTAGTTCGTTGGGGTCAGTTCGTTAAGGAACTTTTGATATACAATATAAAAATATACAGCGTATTCATTAAAAATAAAGTTTAACGACTATGCTAGGCTTGCATGAGTCACACTGCATATTTAAATTTAAGTATATATACAGGGTGGTCCTTAAGTAATTGTACAAAAAGAAACAGTAGATTCTACACTTTAAAATATTACGATTTAAGCCAAATTGTTTTAATAAAATATTGATATTAAGAAAGATACAGGGTGTTAAAATGCAAAATTAAAATTTTATTTTTTGCTATAACTTTCATGTTTGTAAACATTTTTGCATAAAAATTTACAACTGGGTACTTTTAAATATGAGAAATTATAATTTGATGCACACTTTGATGTAACTAATAGAGGGCGCCACTTATGCCACATATGTGGTATAAATTTGCACGTAACTTTTTTTGCTCTTTAAGTTACCTATATTTGGAATAAAAAATATTAAAGATACATTATTTTTACAAAAAAAAGGTATACTTGTTAATAACTTCAAAACTCAACAGTTTTCGAGATAATCGCATTTTAAAAATTAGCTGCATAATTCTGATCTAAGGCAATTATTCAAGGCAACGAAGAAAAAATAGACAAAAACACTAATATTTTTGAATTTGGGTATAAAATACCTTTAACTTAAGTTAATAGTTAACAAAATATTAAATAAAATAAATATATCAGCAGGATAATTAATAATAGAATTTGACAAAATAACAGAATAATAGGATTTTACATCAAACATTTTAGGTTTTATGTTAAATTAAAATCATAATCAAAACATTTTATCTACAAACCAAATTAAGAAATAGTTAAACTAAATAACATAACTTTTTGTCAAAGTAAGTGTTTGATATGTCCACTAATACATTACACAATATATTCCATAAAAGATCGTCTCATATTAAATAGCATCATTGCTTCTAAAGAAACTGCTGCAGTATTTATTTCTTCCCATAGTTGATTGCGAATGTTTATGGGATTCTTATAGACACGTTGTTTTAATGCGCCCCATACACCAAAATCAAGCGGATTAAATTCGGGGCTACGTGGTGGCTATAATGTATAATGGATGAATATATTATTTTGGATACATATCCAAATCTTATGCTATATTATGGAACCACAACTTATTTGTTGCAGAAGTTAAATAATGTATTAAACTGTGATGTAACTCGTTCCTTAGTTACTTATATACACACTGAATAACCTATCGATGACATTACTTATTTATATGATTACGTTATAGCTTACGATTAACTATAATTACATCTCGAACAAATAGACTATTATGATTTACTAACGAACTAAGATTATGCTGAACTAAATTGCCTGTGTGTTTACTATATTTATAACAATATCGGTTATTAGGACAACGATGATTTTTTTGTAAAAATGTCAAGTCTTTCAAGTTAGATTTTTAGCAAAAGTATTATGAAACAGGACACATATGTGTTATTCAATACCTGTGCTCTAGTTTTTAATTGTCCTAATAACAATGGGTAAACAATTTACATAATAAACAATAAGTATTCCTTTCGGATTTTTTTATGAATTAAATAATTATGGGAATGTCTCACCACATTGCCAAGGAATATGACTACCACGACCAATTCAACGTTCGGAAAAGTTGTATTTAGGTATGTTCTAACTACCTTCTTTCTAGAATGTGGTGGTGTACCATCTTGCATAAACCACATATTTTGGGTTTTTAGCATTTTACAATAGAGAAAAAGTAATACAACGCCATTATAGGAACTTAAGAAGCGATAGCAAAGGGAAATTGTAAACATGATGACGGTCAACGTCTGAATACGGACACAGCACCTAAAGAAGAAGATGAAATATCTTTTCTCCAATAAGATATTTAGCACCCATAACAAAGCATTTTGTGATGTTACATTATCATCTTTAAGTTGTTTTAATAAGAATAAACTATGAATTATATGTATCTACAGGTATTCAGTGCTTTACCGCACAAATATCAAACTAAGAATTATTGTGCAGCTGACTTAGAAAATGCATTTATCTCGAAAACGGTTGAATTTTCAGGTTACTAACAAGTATACCTTTTCTTTGTAAAAATAATGTTTCTTTAATATTTTTTAACATAAATAGAGCTAACTTAAATAGCAAAAAAGTTAAGCGCAAATTTATGCCACACATGTGGCATATGTGGCGCCCTCTATTAGTTACATTAAAGTAAGTATAAAATTATAATTTATCCTACTCAAAAGCATCCAACTGTAAATTTTTGTCCAAAAATATTTACAAACGTAAAAGTTATAGCGAAAAATAAAATTTTAAATTTCCACTTTAACACCCTGTATCTTTCTTAATTTCAACATTTTATTAAAGCAAGTTGGCTTAAATCGTAATATTTTAAAGTGCAGAATCTACATTTTCTGTTTGTACAATTACTTAAGGACCACCCTGTATATATATATATATATATATATATATATATATATATATATATATATATATATATATATATATATATATATATATATATATATACACTTGTGTCTATGTATTATAATTTCGGTGGTTTTCGGGGTTTGACTCCGCGTTAAATAGTTTTTTGGTTTTCAGAAAAAGTTTTGACGATGTTTCGCCAAAGTCATACTTGCCATTGTCACAGCATAGGGCCAAACATAAGAAGAGCTAAAGGATATTTAAGTAACAGAAAAGTGTGAATAAAAATTTTACTGAAAACCGTTTCCTAGAAATTTTTTAAAGTACGTAATTTATTATTTGTTTTGTTTTGGAATTTCATTTTAAATTGTTGCGTTAACTTTCAAAATCCAAAAGAATTTGGGTCTTTGTAATATGCCGAAGTATCGTTTGTCATTTTTTGCTTAAAATTATTTTAAAATCGTGACTATCAATTTAAGTATTAGATAAACACTAAGCCTAAGCCTATTATAAAAATTCAGAACTATTTTGTGCATACATTATAATCAGAAAATTTTATTTTAACATCTTTGTCTGATATGCACAAGGAAATCAATATTTACGTATAGATAGGATATATATTTAAATTTATAAATTATGTGGTTTCTAAACTATTTTCATGTGGCATTTTTATACCGATTTTTATATATTATGCTAATAAATCACAATTATAATATTAATTAACTGACCCGGTGAACTTCGTACCACCTTAGAATTATTAAATGGTCTGCTAAATTATTATCTAAACTATATTATCCATATTTTATTAAGATAAAATTAATTAAACTATTCAAATATTCAAAAAAATAAATATTCTAAAAGAAGCTAATTCACCTGGCAACAAAATAATCATTTGCTAAATGGATTCCGCAAAATGAATTCAGATATGCCCTCCTTCAAGCCATCCTGCAAGGAAAAATATTTGGAAAACGAGGTCCAGGAAGAAGAAGGACATCTTGGTTAAACAACCTCAGAATCTGGTTCAATACAACATTCAAGGTTGCCATGATGATCGCCAACATTCGTAACGGATAGGCACATCAAGAAGAAGAAGAAACGGATTCCACTCGTGTGAACTATCTTCGTTTAAAGACCTTAATATACTATATTTCTCATTCTGGTGCCAGGCCTGCGAATGAAAAAAGTAGATGGTTTGCCCACACAATAATATATTAGTACAATTAACCATTAGAGAAACAATAATTATTTTCTAAAAAGATTCTGAAACTGTTTTCTTGTATCATTTCTAATTTAAATATTATGTTTATATGGGATCTCGTTTAATTACATTTAATTAAATGGATAATGGAATTAGATGAATAAAATTCAATACAAATGGGATATTAAATTCGAATGGCATATCGGTTCTCGGAATGGAAAATTCTTGTTTCTGTGAATTTACTTTTAGTATTGTCACATGTATTATCTTGTCCACGAGTTTTCAAATTCTGATGATGACAGAACCGACTATTGCAAGACGTTTAATGTTGATACCTATACGTTTTTATCTTCTTCTTCTTTTTATTTTTATATAGACTCTGTATGATTCTGTCTGTTTTTAAATATGCCTCCAGTAAGTTATCGTTCAATCGTTTTCGTGGTCTTTCTACTGATCGTTTTCCTATTGGGGAACCGTCTCTTGCCGTCTTTACTACTCTATTTTTTGTTATTCGGCTTATATGATCGTTCCATTTTACACTTCTATTTCTTACCCAGTCCTTGATGTTCTCCACCTTGCATCTACGTCGTATCTCGTTATTTATAGCTTTGTCCTATAGTGTTTTACCATTAGTTTTTATATTTGCTATTTATACAACATATCTTTTAAATTTGTGCCAAATTTAAAATTCGGTCAAATAGTTTAAAAGTTAGTTAATTTATTTATCCAGGAGGCTAAATATTTAAACTATTGAACTTGCTCCATTAATAACGCTAGACACAGTTAGAAAATTTCATAGGATTCTTTAAGACTTAAACTATCTCAGAAGGTAAATGCATATTGCGTTTTCATCGAAATTATTTACAAAATAAACGTTTAAAAAAGGGGTATATTTTTTACTTATAAACAATTGTAATAACTTCTATACTTTTCAAGTTACAGACTTGTACGTACAACCGTTGGATAGCTGCTAAAAAAAACCAATTTTTCGAAAGTTACAGCCTTCCGAAACGAAGGTACTTTCGAAAGATCGACATAGGAAAGTGGAGGGGATAACTGTTTCAGCTCCGTTTTTTTTTTTCGAGATCGCAACTTCAAATTGAAACACGTAGGAAAAATTTACATTATCTCGGCTTCCATTCCAGCTAAAAGCCTCTTATTTTTTTAATCTGGGGTAGCTCGTCGAACTATAAATAACTATATAGTTTTCACTGGCCGGGAAATATGGGAAACCTCGGAAAAATTGAGTTCATTTGAAATTCACCGTAAACACTTTCTTTTTTTAATTTGGCTGGATAAGTCTGTCGCAGTATATTAATAATGATGACATTTCAACCCCCCGGAAATCTCGGAAAATCCCGGAAAATCAACATATATTTTTTTCATTTTATATCAATGATCTAATAATACTTATACATATTTTATAAATTAAATTTCAGGTAATTTTTACACATTATATTATTATATTCCTTATATTAATTAAAATATTGTTCATTTTCCGGGATTTTTCAAGATTTCCGGGAGGGGGGGGGGGGTGAAAATTATGTCATCGTTATTTAAAATTTAAAAAAAAATGTAAGTTTTTACGGTGAATTTTAAATGGACTCAATATTTCCAAGGTTTCCCATATTTCCCGCCAGTGAAACCTATGTAGTTATTCATATTTCGACGAGCTACCTCAGATTAAAAAAGATTAATAAAGAGGCTTCTAGCTCTGCAATGGAAGCCTACCTTTTTCAATTTGAAGTTCTGATCTTCTCGAAAAAAAAACGGAGCTGAAACAGTTATCCCCTCCACTTTACTATGTCGATCTTTCGAAAGTACCTTCGTTTCGAAGGGCTGTAACTTTCGAAAAATTGAAAGAATTTTATAGCTATAAGTTTCAATATAAAGTTTAGATTTTCATATAAAATTTATGCAAATTTTACTTCTTAATGTTTATAAACAATGGAGATATGATTTTTTTAAAAATAGTCCCTAACTTCATTTCTATTGGTCATAGAAGGTTTTTTTAAATGTGAGTTTTTTTAAATGGTTGTACGTACAAGTCTGTAGCTTGAACAATATAGAAGTTATTACAATTGTTTATAAGTAAAAAGATACCTCTTTTTCAAACGTTTATTTTGTAAATAATTTCGATGAAAACGAAATAGTTTAAATATTTAGCAGGGATAAATAAATTATACAACTTTTTTAAACTATTTGACCGATCGAGGGGAAATTTCGCACAAATTTAAAAAACGGTAATTTCTCGATGTTCAAATGTGTTAATAACATTTTATCTTGTTAATAAAAAAATTTATAAAATTTATAAATTACTGCAAAAAAACTGCTTTTTTGCAAATATCTCCGTAAATTATTTATCAATTTTAATTTAAAAAACGGGAAAATAAATATATTCTTGACATAAAAAAAGATATAAATATTGTTTATGTAAAATATAAGGGAAAAAACTTATAGACAAAAAATCAAATTGTGACCATAAATTATTGTTTAAAAAAAACGCAAGGTAAAAATACGAGTACTTTTTCATCTATTCGTCATCTAGTAACCCGCACATATGTTTTAAATGCTTCAGATATCTGCGAAATATTTTCGACCTTTTTTTAAACAGACTTTAGTCCTAAGCCTTTTTACCGTTAGGTGTAAGGCTGGTGGGGTTAAGTTTTGCACTGTTGTCTCCATGCTATTCGGTTTTGTGTTAGATTTCGTGCACTTTCCCATGTCAATCCTTTCTTCTCAACTTCTTTTCTGATTTCGTCTACCCACCTAACTCTTGGTCTTCCTCGTTTGTTTTTCCCTTGCATTCTCGTTTCAAACACTCGTTTTGTTAATCTTTCATTCGACATTCTACACACGTGCCCGAACCATCTTAGTTGCCCCTCTACCATTTTTTCGTTTATTGGTTCTAGTTTTAGGTTTTGTCTGATTGTTTCGTTTCGTATTTTGTCTGTTTTCTTTCTGTTTGCTATTTTTCTCAGGAACCTCATTTCCATAGCATTGACTCGAGATTTTTGTCTCCCAGTCAATGTCCATGACTCGCTATTATACATGATTGTAGGTCTAACTACTGATTTAACGATTGCCGTTTTTACCTTCTCCGGTATTTCTTTTTTCCCCAAAAATGTTGTTTTCATAGTGTTAAATAAGCTTCCTGTTCGTCCCATTCTCTCATTTATTTCCATGTCTTGTTTACCGTTTGATTCAATTATTGCTCCTAGGTATTTAAAATGTTTCACTTGTTCTAGTTGTTTTTCGTTTAATTGTATTGCGTATGTCTTTCTGTTATTTGAAATTATCATTGTTTTTGTTTTCTCTGTATTTATTTTCATATTTATGTTTGACAGGTCTTCTTCTAGGATTTCAAGATTGTTCTGTAGGTCTTCTCTGTTTTCTGCTATCAAAACCATGTCGTCTGCAAATAGAAGCTCTGATAGTTGAGTCTGTTTCATTTGCTGGTATCCTAATGTTAGTTTTCTCATTCTTCTCTTGGCTTTCTTTATTGCTTCATACAGTACCACTGAGAACAGCAGTGGGCTCAACACGCATCCCTGTTTGACGCCTTAACTTGTAGTAAATTCTTCGGTTTCCTCGTTGTTGGTTCTCACCGTATTTGTATTATTATTGTACATATCCTTTATTACATCAATTGTTATCCTGTCAACTCCTCTTTCCTTTAATGTCCTCCATACCTCCTTTCTTTGTATTCTGTCAAACGCCTTTTCCAGATCAATAAAGCATATATGTACTTCTCTATTTTTATTGATTACTTTCTCACTTATTTGTCTTAGTGTGAATATGTGGTCTTGCGTGTTTCTGTCCTTCCTGAATCCACATTGTGTATCTTCCATAGTTGGTTCTATTTGGGTTTTTATTCTTGTTTCTATTATTCTTGCAAATACCTTCCCAGGAATACTTGATATAGTAATACCTTGGTAATTATTACAGTTTCTCTTATCGCCCTTTTTGTGTATTGGTAGTATAATGTCTTTGCCAGAGGTGGTAAATCAACAATTCATCAGATTTCAACCCTAAGACAAATTCTAGAGAAAACACTGGAATACGGTGTAGACACGCACCACATATTTATAGACTACAAGGCAGACTACGACTCTGTAAATAGAAGAGAATTGTTTAGAGCAATGATAGACCTAGGAGTACCAAATCAGTTGGTAAGTTTAACCAAACTAACCCTTGAAAAAGTTGAATGCAAAGTACGAATCCAGGGGGAACTCTCTGAACCTTTTAAAACAAATAACGGGCTACGTCAGGGAGACCCACTCTCCTGTATACTATTCAATCTAGCTCTGGAAAAAGTAACACGTACGTCACAAATCACAACTACCGGTTCAATATATAACAAATCTGTGCAAATCTTAGCATATGCTGATGATATCAATATTGTTGGGAAAACGGAAAACGCAGCACGAGAGGCGTACGTAGCATTAAAAATGGGTTTAATAATAAACACCAACAAAACAAAATACATGAAAATAGGTACGCAACCACAAACACTACGGCCACTTGTTATAGAAAATGACGTCATCGAAGCAAGTAACGAATTTGTATACCTGGGAACGCTCGTCAATACTGAAAATGACACTACCGCAGAGATAAACCGCAGAATTTATATGCTATTTGGGGCTTAATCTTCTTTTTAAATCTACAGTTATATCAAGAAATACAAAAGTAAAACTCTACAAAACAATAATACGCCCAGTCCTAACATATGGTTCAGAAACCTGGACTTTAACAAAAAGCAATGAAAACATGTTAGGATGTTTCGAAAGAAAAATACTAAGGCGCATCTATGGAGCGGTAAATGAAAATGGTGTCTGGAGAAGACGATACAACTTCGAACTCTATAGGATATACCAGGAACCAGATATCGTAAAACATATAAAGATAGGACGTCTGAGGTGGGTAGGCCATGTAATGCGGATGGAGCAAACCGACCCAGCTAGAAAAACGCTCCTTGATAGACCTATTGGTCAAAGAAGAAGAGGAAGACCCAGAACAAGATTCCTAGATAACATAGACCAAGATATGAGAAATATGGAAATACGTGCTTGGCGGAGGAAGGCGATGGATAGGGACGACTGGAGAAAAATTCTTGGGGAGGCTAGGACCCACACAGGGTTGTAAAGCCAAAATTATGATGATGATGAGTATAATGTCTTTCTTCCAGTCCTGTGGTATTTCTGCTCTCTTTATGATATCATTCATTAGTTCTTTCATGCTGTCCACTCCCTCTATTCCCATGAATTTTATCATTTCCGGGGTGATATCATCCTTGCCTGGTGTTTTGCCTAATTTAACTCTTTCAATTGCCTTTTCTAGTTCCTCTGTTGTTATGGGTTCTACTTTTTGTTCTTCATTAATTTCTTGTATCTCCACTATGTTGTCTACGTCTACTTTATAATAAAGTTATATTAAAAATAACTTTAAAGTTATTTATGAAAGAAAAATGTATTTAATGTTCATAACAGCGTAAAACAAACCATTACGAATATACCCATTTCTCAGGTCTTACTACATAGTTGCTTCTCATTCTTTAATTCAACCATAAATTATGTTTTCTTTGGGCTTTTTGTAAATTAATTCTTCACGTACAATGTCAACCATAATCAATTTCATAATGGGCCGTAGAATTCGCGATTCCGTGTAGAGGCGGCTACTGGTTTCTCAAATAAGAGACTTGTAACGACCGAGTCGTGACCTGAGGCAATTTCTGCAATCTATCTTTAGCTTAAACGGTCTTATCAACAGATTATATCGAAGATTACACTTGTTATTATTTTATGGTAAAATCATGCATGGAAACGTATTGTAGACATTAACTTTGTATCGTAAGTGGCGAAGCCTCCCTGTGTTTATCTCAATGTTTATTAATACTTTATGTTCTTCTTAGGAAGTTAAGATTTATATAATTTGAGGAATACTAAACGAGCGCAAATTTTCATTCTCTAAAAGCACAACAGACTCTCATTATATTGTAATTTGTATTTTAAATTAAGGTTATTCTTTATCTAAATTCATTAAATATTATTTTTCTAGATGTTTTGTGAAATATAGTAATAAAAAATCAGGAAACCAACTGTGTTTTCCGTTTTTATTTATTTATTTATGTCTAAATGCAAAAGAGACATGTGTAGGCCTCACCTTTCCTTTGTTCGGTAGGCGCCAAGTGGGGTACAAATGGACCATATTTTATAATGATGTGATGTTATTGGTAGCATGACGACTCACGAACGGATATAGTTAGCAATTTAATTGAACCCGACCTGAGAGACTTGCATACCCCTTAGAATGACACTGAGGTATTACAATTTATTAGAACGAGGAGGATTAATTTGTGTAAACAGGACTCACTCCACCGCGACCGAATGATCCAGACCATCCGTTTCCCCCTACAGTACTCTGATGCTCGATAGTGGCTCTTTATCAGCGTAGTGCTTGTCGTGTGTTAGTTCTGGGCACAAGAACTCCAACATGATATCGTACCCCAATCAAAGCAGGTTAGCGTTAGGCGCTCTTTTTTCTATCTCTAGTGACTTATCATTTATCACCAAATCTGAATTGCTACGCCCAGTTCGGCGACCTGGCGCTCGAGGATGTGAGCTCCTCTTTCCCGTTTTTTTGGTTTTGTTAGTGTTTTTGGTGGCTTTCGCCTTTTTTGTTAGTAATTTTTTCATTTTTTTGTGTTTTTTATTATTTCTTTTAAGCCCTCTGAAATATAAACATCAAATTAATAAATTGCCAGTGCCTTGAAAGCCGGGTTGTCTTTTGTTAATAGAGTTACGATTATCTAGACTTTGTTGTATGTTGTCAAATATTTGATGTTTTGGTCTCTTATGCTTAAATACATCCTACTTTAGTATCTCGTGCTGTATCGGGCTTTGGTGGTTTTTTAGCTCGGCGAGTTTTATTCTAGCTTTTTTTCCATTGTGTTTATCACCCTTATTAGATTCAGTTCTGTGTACAGAAATTGTTCAGCTACGTATCTACGTACATTTGCTGCTTTTCTGAGGCTGTTATTGTGAGTTGCTTGTATCTTCTTTTTATTGCTGTTACTTATGTGTCCCCATACGAGAGATGTATTTGTTATTATTCGTAATATGATGCTGTTTATTAATCTCAGTTTTGTTTTCATGCAAACAAGAAGTTTACTTCTTCTACCTGTGAGTCCTCTTATTGAAGCTCTGTTATTTTTGACTGTTGCATCTGCTGCATTGGACACTTCATTCTTTTATATTATCCAATGCAGTCTGTAGGTTGTTTACCGCTATATCTAGGTTCCTGTGTTTTGCTGCAATCGCTGTGTAATCTGCATAAACGCTGAGTAGTATTCTTGGTATTCTTGGAACATCGGCAGTGTACATTGTATAAAAAAATGGAGATGACAGGACCGCCCGCTATGGTACTCTGGCCTGCGGACTTCCGTTTTCGGACAGGACTTCTCCGATCAGGACCTTAAAGCTTTGGTTGTCCAAGTACGAAGAGACGCTATATCAGTAGCATCTCGTTTTGTACGTTAGTCCTTTATACCAGACTCTATCGAAGGCTTTGCTTACAACCAGAAAAGTTGCTTCTGTGTACCGCTTATCGTTAAATTTAGATGTTATGTATTCTGTTAGTCTGAGTACTTGTAGTTCGCTGAAGTGTTCTGTTCTAAATCCGAACTGAGCTTCTAGGATTAGTCCTAGTCTCTTTGTTTCTGATCGGAGTCTGCTAAGTATGACTCTTTCTACAATTTTGCTGACAGCTGGAACTAAGCTTATCGACTCTTAATTTTGCAGAAACTTGAAGTCCTTTCCTGGTTTTGGGATTATGATACCGTGGGCTTCCTTCAATCGATTTGGAAAGATTCTGTATCTGAGTATCGCATTTGGTATGTTGGTTAAATATACGATCGCTTTCTCTGGTAGATACTTCAGAGCTCTGTTTTAGATTTTCCTTTGAGCTATTTTTAATTAGCTCTTTTATTTCCTGTGGATGGGGATGTCATTACTTCGTCTGATTCTTCGGGCGATTCTTATTATTCTTTGACTTCTTTGATGAAGTCTGCATCTTTGTGTTGGTGATAATTTAGTGTACATTCTCTCTCTCTCACTAATGCAGTGATTCTCAACCTGTGGCGCGCGCACCCCTAGCGTGGTGGGATTTTACTAATGGGAGGTGTAAGAATATAAAAAAACACCAACAAAATTGACTAATTTACTTAAATTAAAAAGCAAAACAATATTCTGACAAAATAAAAAATATAATACACATGAACACTGATAAAGAGGTACTATTTTAAAGAGCACTGAGTACTAAATTATCAACAAGTTTAATGTATAGTAGTGCCTTCTTTGGGCCTGTTGAGCAAAGTTTATCAAAACAGGGTGTAATATTAGAAATAGACGCTCTCAGTTCTTTTTCTATATTTAGTTGCGATCTATATTTGGTCTAAAAAGGAACCATCGCAGAAAATCCTGTTTCGCAAAGCTAAAATGTTGAAAACGGTAATAGTATACGGAACGCTCTGGTTTTCATCGCGGAAAAGTCATCATTTACCCCTGACCAAAATTCAAAGAGGGATTTGTTATTAAACTGTCTGTTAATTTCGGCATTTGCCATGAAGTCTATGAAGTTTCTTCTTCGACAGTAGAGAGCCCTTCGGGTGTAATTTGAAATGTATTTCTAACCCACTCTTAACTACGTATTTAATCGGTCGTCGGCAAAAAATATCTTTTAAAATTTTTTGTCAGCTTCGCTAAATTATTTTCAATGGTTACCAAAACAACTTTCACGTGTTGTTCTTCAACCTTGTAAGTTTCAATATATTCATCCACATTTGCAAACATTTCTAGGATTTTTTGCTTTAAATTTCTGCATTACAATTCCAATTTTCTACAAAAACAATAACTTAATCACTCGTATCCAATATATGTGTATTGGTTCATTAAAGCTGAAGGTTCAAAATGTTTTCTCGAATATGTCAACCAAGTAGCTCAATTTCATCAAAAATAAACTATCTCAAAATATCTCGGCTTTAAGTCTATTTTCTTCTTCTAGAAAAATTGCGATTTCATGTCTTAATTCAAAAACACGTTGTAAGAATTTCTCACGTGATAACCATCTTGCCTCACAATAAAGTACTGCACCCATGTCTTTACAAAGTGCAGAAAAGATTCTAGTTTTTAAAGGTCTCATTTTTATATACCTAACTACTGTTACAATCGTAGTTAGTACAATATTCAAGCCAGGAGACATTTCTTTGGAAGCCAGAGCTTCTGTGTGGATCATACAGTATATCCATATACACATTGGAGACTTTTGTTTCAAAAGCGCTTGTAGACTATGAAATTTTCCGGACATTGCACGAGCACCATTGCACACCTCCACTCTATTTTTGCTTCGTTTATATAATTATTTAGGATAGCAAATAATGCGAGCGATGTTGCTTTCAATTATATTGGTTTGCAGAAAAGTAGTTCTTCTATCACTGATGTGCCGTTACAAAATCAAACGTAGGCAATAAAATTAGCATAGTTATTGCTATTTGTTACCTTATCAAGCTTAATCGAAAACAGCTTGTCTCGCAACTTCCCGAGTAGCTGATTCTGCACATCTTCACCTATATCAACAATTAGAAAGCCAACAGTATCATTTGATAGAGGTATTGATTCCAATTTTTTTGCAAAATTATCTCCAAACATACTTTCTACAATTTGAGTTGCAGCTGGAAAAATAAGCTCTTCACCAATAGTGTGAGGCTTTTTATATCTGGCTATTTAATATGAGACTTTATAAGATACAAGTTAAGCTGTTTCATTAACAGTAAAATAATGCTTTTCATGTGATTTTAATTTTATCTCAAAGAATTCTCGTAGTTTGTTAATGTACTCACTATGAAGTGTTTCCAAATGTCTTTTAAGTTTATTAGGTTTTATGCTGTTGGCTGCTAAAATTTTTGAGCAAATAATACATAGAGGCTTTTCTTCTTCTGAAATTAACTCGCAAACTAGAACATACACGTTTACAATAAATTTATCAGGTACAGAACGACTGACTAAACTGACTCCACTAAAATTGGTCTCGGTCAAAACTAAGGAGACAGGAGAGAAGATGCAGGCAGACAGACGATCGAGAATGTTTAAAATATCGGAATTTCTCGCGAAGTAAGGCGATTGGTTCCAAATCGGTGTTACCACATATCAATAAATTTATTTATTCTCGTTAATATGGTAATTACTGTAAGATTTTACTGTAAATTTTTTGTCAAAATACTCAGGGTACATTATTATCGCATAGATATATTGTTACTGTACGAGAGGGGGCGTGGTGAAAATAGTTATGGAAAATTGGGTCACAAATGATAAAAGGTTAAGAAACGCTACTCTAAAGTCATCCTCATCACCTTGACTTTTTTTAATGGAGTAGACAATTCCATTTTCACCGTGTCGTGAAGATATGGATTTTTTGTCATTTCGTAATATTCCTTGAAGTTTTTAAATATTTTGTATATGTGAACCTCGTTTCTCCATGTCTTTACGTGGTTGTCTCACCTTTAGCTTCTGTATGATGCTAGCACCGTTTTCACTTCTCTGATTAATTAGTTTGCCCTGTTTTTGTCTTCCTGCTTCCTTGTTCTTCTGGCTCTGTTCTTTTTCCTTATCATGTATTTTACTTCCTGGTTTTGTCTAACCTGTCTATATGTATTTCTAGCTCTTATTCAGTAGTTCTGTTTTTTAGGGCTTCTTGCACGGTGTTTAGGAAAACTTTAGGACTCGTTATTCTATTTTTGTTGATCACTGGAATGATTCTAATACTTGCAAGTATTTTGTTGGGTGAAGAGTTAGCTGAAAACCTAATTGACCCAAATCTAACCTTTGCGGTACTTTACGGAAACGCAAAACATTTATTTCACCACAGTTTTACCATACCCTTAGCGACCAACACTTTCATCACTTTTCGGACTTCAATCCAAAGTAATGTTGATTTTCTTCATCCCCAAACAAAAAACAGTCTGTTCTGTCGTTTTGTTATCAAGTGAATATTATTCCTCAGATATTGGTGATGATACCTACATAAAAGATACCAGATATAATACATCATTACATCAAAACTAAAGGAGCTGTAGACACGTTGGATAAACGTGTTGCAGACTGGAATAAAAAAATTGGACATAAGGCGCTTATCACTACTTAAAATAGGACAACTGTTAACTAAACCACTTATTTTAAGGTGTCTCGGGCATCAAAATGTGTGTAACCGTATCCCGAAAACAACTCTGAGTATGAAATTATGAAATGAAAACACAAATACGCCTGAAAAGTTCTGATACTACAATTTTACTTGAAAATTTGTTATTGTTGATGTTTTGATCATTCTTAAATTACAAATTGTATTTGTATTAACCCTTTACCGCATACATTTTTGTTTTTTGTCAAAAATAAATTCTCAGATAAGAATTTTAATTCTATTTTTACGTAAAAATATTGAAAAAAATCTAGCTACGAGGAAAACTTTATTGACAAAAAAAAATTTTTGGTGCCAAATATGGAACATCATCCAACAATGTAATATTAAAGTCAAACTATTTTGAAGCTACAGTATACACTATACAGTATGAAACTGCAAATAACAGTTTCTTTCTTTATTAATACACAACAGTATTATGCATTTTGTGCACAATAAATATGTTTTCCATGTAGAGCCTGGAAATTTGCATCTTGACCTAGTGCTCTCATCCCAATAGGGAAAATGATCAAGCCCATCTTTACGGATGTTTTCTTGGGGTATTTCTTTAGTAGGTCCCTTTTTTCGTTGGTTCTCGTACATCTGCTGAATGCTACTACTTGACGGTCTTCCTACTCTGTTCTGTTTAATTGGTTTTCCAGCTTTGCATAGAGCATCGGCTATTGCTAGTTTGGTATCCAAAAGGGGTAAATCAAATGTCTTCGCTCTTTTGGCTAATAATCAACAGTTCACGGTTGTCATGTCAATGAAATGAAAAAATATTCGTAAATAATATTTCTTCGACCTGATTTTTATACGATAAAATCCTAACATGAAATCAAGGAGATCTACACCTCCCATGTAGTTGTTGTAGATTAGGACACTGTTAGGACAATGTATCATTTTATGTATACTTTCTTGTTTGAAAAATCTTCTTTTTTCTCCCTTTGGTTCACTTCCAGCATATGTTGACATTGTAGTAACATATATTCTCATCTATATTGGCTATTTTCTCTACCATATGACCTCTGCCGCGCTTCTTCATTTCTTTCTTAGCTGGCATCACAACTCCAGGAACACAATTGTCTTATTGTTCCCAAAGGTAAAATGCCCTCTTTGGTCAGATATATCATTAAGAGGTATGCTGGTGAACCAATTGTCAAAAAACAACTTGTAATGTTGATGTTTTGGTATCGAATCTGCTAATTTGACAACCACGTTGCTGCTCATACTAAGATTTGGTGCTCCTAGAGGTACAATATTACTCTGGTAACCAGCAAACAAATTAAAGTCATAGCTGAATCCCGAAATACCAGTTTTTGAAGTCCCACTTATGTGGTTTTTTTGGGTTATACTGCTTTAGCTAGCTTCGCGCTTTTGTTGGTATAATCTGTTCGTCTACAGCTAGAAATTCTTCTTTCGGAACCATGAATAGGCATTCTTTGATTTGGCTTGAAACATGTCTAATTTTGAATAATCTGTCATGTCCAGGATGATCATTTTCAATCATGTCATTATTGTTATTAAAATGCAAGAAACGTTTTATTTCTTCGAATTTGTTACAGTTCATCACATCGCTAACTGTTCGGTGGCCAATATTGGCATTCCAATAGTGTCTTGTTGATGGAAGTTGAATTATCGACATGTAAATAGTAATTCCTATAAATTGTTCTATTTCATATTTTTTTATATTAGCCGGTTTATCTGGACTTTGTTGCACTGAGTATAAATTTGATTGGTCTGTGATATGCTCCATAAGACTATCAGAAAAGAGAAACTTAAAAAATTGGACCGCAGTTTCTAATTGTAAAATACAAGAAGGTAAATTTTCAGAACTAGTAAATTTTGAATCATTTTCTCATCTTCTCAGATTTCCTTTCACCCACTCAGATTTTAGAAATGAAAGTTTCCTTGACATTGCTTAATACATTTTCGCGCTTATCATTGTCACTATCTTGACACAATATTATCTCATTTGTGCCTTCTTCATCGGAGAGATCTGATTCTTCACTATTAGTACTATTTGGAATTCTATCTGCATTAGTTGTACCATAAAAGAGTTTCGGATCCATATCTACAAAAACAATCAATGAGTCCATAACTTTAGTACTTACCTAAGCAGATATCTAATATCACAATACAATAAATTTCAATTTTTTCTCACCGTAAAAAACGTTTTCACTATGAAAAATAACTTCGAGCATTGTTTCACGTGGTTCAGAATTTCAACAAGAATGAACTTGAAACTACGCACGGCTGCCTATCTCGCCCGTCAGAACTATGCCGCATATTTCGCGTACACTATTAGTACCTGTCAAATATGGGCTGCCATGCAGCTAAGACAAAAATTGAGTTAAAACATTAAATTTTTTTTTTTTTTGGTTTATGCCATTCATGGCACATGATGCGGTAAAGGGTTAAATCAGATTATAAAAATTGCCGTTTTGAATGTCTACAATGCTCATCCTTAGAAATATCAGTAAATCACTGTGGAAGGTTATTATGCATTTTGTACTATAACAATTATGCAATCATTGCTCTTCGTAGAGCGCATATTTTATTTGTTATTTCAATTAGCAGTCGATAGACAATATGTCACTTTTTGTTTGGAGTTCTTCTATTTTAAACCACTTTGTAGTCACACCATTGTATTCTTTCGTTGAGTATTACCGCATAATTTGGATTAAAACTGTAAATCTCCGTTAAATAATAATTGCTTATAAAAAATTACAATTGTTTGGCATGTGTTGTTCTGTGTTTTCTCTTTTTTCTGAATGCCAATACAATAAAGAATAAATAAAATGATGCAGCATTTGAAAACATCTTGTATTTATAGAAATTAATTAATTTAGTCATATTCCCTCATACTCGTTATCATGCAATATGCTATCGGCCAACTAAGTTCAACGTCATCGTTATGTTGTGTTATACGTTTTAACAAGAAATTGATCAAGTTTTTGCAGATTGGGTTTACGAGTGCATGAAAACTATATAATTGGATAATTATTATGTAAATTATTCTTGTGGCATAATTATAACATGTGATCATTTAGATTTAATTTAGTAGATTAGCTAAATTTGCATGTTCGTATGATCTACACGTAACAGAAACGTGATTGCTAATTTGTTACTATAATGACGGCTGCTTTTTACGTTTAAATACCAAAATAACATTAGGTACCAATAGTGCAGCACTATATATATATATATATATATATATATATATATATATATATATATATATATATATATATATATATATATATATATGTATATATATATATATATATATATTCAAATTATTTTCGAGACTGTACAGTGTTATATATTGTTTTATAGTATCAGCTATCGGTCTATAGGAAATCAAACTCTATTTGTTTTATCTCTCAATATTTCGTCACGATTTTGCGACTTCACAGAAGAAAACTGTAAATTTATTAGAATAACAGGTTGACTGCGTTCCCAAAATATGTCACTATGTGTCATGTGCGTTACCGGTCCCACGGGACCGGTGGCTTGATGCGAACACGGTGCGTTACCGACCGTCGGGGACCGGTAGTGACGTAATTAGTTTTTACATTTTTACAGTTTTATAATAATAATACGAGTTTTAAGATCAGTTATTAACAGTTAAAACATATTAAAACTTACCATTGTCATTCGTTTTTTGATCAGGTTTCCTGTAAAGAATATTTTAAAGTATCAAGACAGCTTACTATTTTTTACAGATTTAGATTAAAAGATCAAAACTTCTTAATATTTTATTGGTGTAAATGATATATAACTAAATAATATTTATGTCCTTAGTTATTAAACAAAAAAAACATAAAGTTTCAGGAAAATAAAAGATTTTTTCGTAGTTATTAAAAAAAACAATCAAGTTTCAGAAAAATAGATTATTTTTTACGAATGCTATTAAAGCAAGATAAACACATTCCTGGTTGTCCAGGACATTCATTGCAGTAACTTGTTACTTTTGTCACCATATTACTTGCCTGTTTGCTTGAATGTGTTTCTCTTAATTTATGATAGCATTCTTGGAATTGTCTTTTCCTTTTCTTTCCAGGTCCTGACGGTTTAACAAAAGTATGTGGAACTCTTTTGGGAGTAGTGCTGTTTTCGTGTGCAGCTGTAGTAACAAGTAACTCCTGCGCCAATCTTCTTCTAAATTCCATTAAGATAATGTTGTGGAACAACTAATCTTGTTATAAGCAATCCAGGCATTTACAATAGATGTTCCAAGCAAAAGATTACGGTACCAGTTTAAACTTTTTCTTAAACGGAATGATAAAAACTCATCTGATCACTAAAGTGTACTCCTTTTTTGCTTGATTGTAATCAATAATTGCTTTTGGTTTCAATACAAACTCACGTTGCCAGATTGGCTTTCCTATTGGTTCTAAAGTAGTTGTATGGGTTGGATCAGTGCTTAACATCAGAACTGGCCGTTTGTCCATCCATTTTATAATACGTAAGGAGTTGTTCTGTGTACCCCAAATTTCTCCCTTTTTCATTTTTTTAGGTACCGTTTTGGGAATACCTCTTCTGTTTGACCTCAGGATTCCACAATAAATTATTTGTTTTTTAAATAATGATTTGGCTAAAGGTAAACTCGAGTAATAATTATCAGCATACAAGTAGCGATAGTAGCCATTTTCGAATTCAACATGTTCAAGAAGATCATACACTATCTGCTCACTCTGAGCAGTATTTGCATTGGTAGTCGTATTTTTACCACGATCAACGATTATGTTGTTAGTATAACCATCCACTGTACATAACTTATATAATTTAATTCCATAATTGTGTGTTTTATTTGGCAGATATTGCTTTATTTGCAGTCTTCCTTGATAAGGTACTATACTTTCATCGACTACCAAAATCCGTCTTGGAGTTAATGCAGCTTGAAAATGTTTATTCAGTGCTTTTAAAACTTCCCCTAACTTATAGAGCCGATCATATTTATTACCCTGCTGATTATTAAAAAAATGAATACAACGCATTAGTAAAAGGAACCTGTCTCGTCTCATGGTAGTCGTAATAAACTCATTCCTGAACATGGGATCTTTCGACCAATATAAATTTATTGCGGGACCATCAACTAATCCCATAACTATACATATTGGAAAAAAAATCGTTTCAGTTCGGCTATATCGCAGTCAACCCAGTACCGTATACGTGATTTTGATCGATGTATATTTAACAACATTTCCCGAGCAAATCTATTTGTTTTAGTGACAATATTCTGTAAAAGATCATCGGTTACAAATAACTTGTAAGCGTCTATATAATTTTTTATTTCGTTAACGTTAAAATTTAATATAGGCATATCTTGATATTGATTCAACTCACCAGTTTCATTGTTACTCTCACCTATATCATGCTACTCGTTTTCATCATCATGTTCAGATTCTGACATTTTTTCGTTATCAATTTTTGTCTCATTATCATCGTCGAATAAATCACTTTTACTTACATCACTATACGATTCATCTGAAGAAAGAACATAGTTTTTGTCGATTACAGAATCGTCCGAATCAAAAGGATCGTCCCGTTTATTTTCACTGTCACTATTTGGCAACTCTGCAAGCACATGGTCTCTTAAATCAGTTGGACTCGGTTCGTTACACTCTACAGTTTTTGTTTTGTTTGTATCAGCTGTTTGAGCTTAAAACAAAAACTTTTTAACGCGAGATGACATTTTTAGACTAGTAAAACCACGTAAAACACGGACGTAAACACACCTGCTATTGAAATACGAACGATACTAAATGTCGATTGACTGCGCAAGCATGCAGATATATAAATATGCACCGGTCCCGCGGGACCGGTCTCGCACGCGAGTAACAAATTGTAATCTCTGTGCGTTACCGGCCCCCAAAGCCCGGTACACTTTTTCTTTTAGAAATGTTTAGAATCTTAAGACAAGTATAATGCTGTTTTTAGCATTTAAAACAAACGAATATTAATGAAGATATGCCTTTCGCAATTTTTAAAAGTTTGCAGTTTTCACACGCCGCACTTTAATAATAACGAACACCGGTCACAGGTGACCGGTAACGCAGTCAATCTGTTAATTATTAGACGTAAACATAGTTAATATTTCATATATATATATATATATAAGCGGGGATCCTACAGCTTCTGCCGCTTCCCGCATTTCGATCGCCATCTTTTTCTATCTCTCCAGGTGTCTTCATCAACGGCTCTGTCTTTCATGGTTTCCATAACACCTTGTATCCAAGACTTGGCTGGTCTTCCTCGTTTCCTTCTATTACTTGGATTGTATTCCATAGCTCTTTTTGGCCATCTGTTGTCGTCCATCCTCTGTACGTGTCCATACCATATTAACTGTCTAGTTTCTATTCTTTCAGAAGTTGTATGTACTCTATCTGTTTTTATTCTAATTTCAGAATTAGGTATACGTTCTACTCTTGATATACGGCAAGCTCTTCTTAGGTAGTCCATTTCAACCGTGTCAACTTTTTTCTTTCCTTTCGCTGTCATTTGCCTACATTCTGCTCCATATGTAAGAATTGGCTCTACAATTACTTTGTAGATAGTCATTTTAGTTTTTATAGTAGCTTTGTTGGACCAAAGTATCGAATTCAGAATTTGAACACTCTTCCTGCCTTGTTGCACTCTATAGTCTATATCTCGTTTCGTTGTTTCTTTACTGCAGATAATACTTCCCAAATATTTGTATTCGTAGCACCTTTTCATTTGTCTAATTTCCAAATCCGGGTCTTCGTCTTCACTGCCTATTCGCATATATTCTGTTTTAGACATATTCATACTCATCCCCCATTTTTCGTATTTATCTTTGAGCTTTCTAAGCATATAATCTGCATCTTCCTCACAGCTTGCAATTAGTACTTGATCATCTGCAAAGAACAGCGTTGTCAGATAATGGTTGTTAAGCTTCAACCCCATTCCCGCACTTTTTTGTCTCCACTGGTGCAGTGCTTCTTGGATATATATTTTGAATAGGGTGGGGGAAAGACAACATCCTTGTCTCAAGCCTTTCGTTACTGTAAATACCCTTGAGAAAGTATTTCCTGTTTTTACAGTGCTTTGAGGACATTTATAGATGTTCAGTATTGCTTTTAGATATGTTTTACTAAGGTCCGTTTTCGTCAAGACACTAAATAAGAGTTTTAAAGGAACTGTATCATAAGCCTTCTCCAGATCTATAAATACCAGATGCGTAGGGAGGTTTCGAGCTGTTCGTTTTTCAATTACTTGTTGAAGGGTAAATGTGTTGTCCACTTTTATACTTAATCTAAAATAAGTAAATAAGGTAAATGTGTTGTCCACTTAATATTTCATACTTACAACTAAAAGAGTAAAAATTTGAATTATTTATTAATTAAAAATCTAATTGAGATTTGTTTAATTTTAATTTATTTAGTAGTTTTTTTTTCTTGGCAATCGGGCTTAAGTGGTAAGGATTTATGGTAATTACAATACATTTTATTTTTATAGAGTGAATGAAGTCTTATATTAAACAATTTTTAGTGAATCGTAGTAACCAAAATAGAATTTATGAATATTCCATTTCTGTTGAAAATTCAGGCTTAATTTCAGCTCTAGGTCAACACCATCTTCACACAGGTCAAATAATTGATTTTGAAAACTCCAGAACCATAGATCGCATCTGGTTCTATAAACCAAGAATTATCCGAGAAACCATAGAAATTGAAAAAGGGCCAAATAGTCTCAATAAAAGAGATAACGACATAGGGTTACCTTCGACTTGGAGACTTTTTATAAAGAAAATATCGTCCGCTTTACCTGTCAATTAAAATCCTACTATCAGAAATGTTCGCGCCAACCCCCGCGCCAATCCCCACGCTAACTTCCACGCCAACCCATACTTAATTCACGTCACCATCTACGGTATAAACAAACCGTCCTAGACTTCAAGCGCTAGTAATGCATTGGTCAGTAATCAGTGTAGTAATGTCTGGGGGCTCGGGTAACTGAGACTTCGGAAGCCATGAAGAAAACATCAAAGAGGATGTCGAAAGCTCGGCGCAATGAAATTTGATGAGGTTCAACACGGAAGACTGTTGGGTTTAATATTAATTCGTATAATAGTATTAATCTTAGCTCTAGGTTTAATTGCACTAACCGCAAAAACCTTTTGGAACATTTGATTCTCCTCTACGGGGAGGAATTTTACCAGCTCACTTAATCATATAGCAAACTGCTCCACCCTATGAATCGTCTTTTTTATTATTTAACATTGCTTAAAGCTTGTCAAGACCATAATTCATGATGATTTGGGAACGACCAAGTCATTTCTAAATTTCTAACACTCAAAATCCATACTTCTTCTTTTTCTTCTTCTATCTCCCAAATTCTTAGAAAGTCCAGTTTTGCGCTTCTCCGTAAAGCGATTCATTCCACTACACGAAAACTAGATGTCACAAATATCAGTATTTTTAATATCTGGCTACCTATTCATTCTTTTAATTTAGATTCTATATTATGGGACAGTTTCGACCGTATCAACACACAGACAGCCTACACACTTTCGACTCTAAGACTGAAACTCACAAGCGCAAATTAGCGCGTCCAATTACCGAACAAATTCAAAACACCACAACGTTGAAACTCACTACAGTAGTTTATAACTTTTCTGGTACTCCTATTTCGACTCAAGCTTTAGCAAAAGGTTTCAATTACGCTGTTATCCCAAGTCACATTCCAATTAAGACAATCATCTGTCAAACTGAAGAAACCATCTCCAATTTTCGTTCCGAAGATCCTGAAATAACTGGACAAGACATTGCTAAAGTTCTTAGAAACTCAAAGCCTCCTACTCCAAACATGAGCCAATCCGAGAAAAAAGTCCTGAAATAAATTCAGTCAAATCCAAATCTAGTTATCCCGATAAAAGCAATAACACCGTCATCCAAAACACTTCTTCTTATATTAATAAACTCTCAAATCTCATTAGTACTCTAGACTACAGACCAGTTCCTAATAATCCAACAACCTATCTGGAGAAAACAACAAAAGCCATTATCAATAAAACCTCTCTTCCTGTTGCATAAAACAATCTTTAATTCCTTATGAAAAGTCTTTCAGAACACCTCGAATATATGGCATTCCCAAAATTCACAAACTCGATATTCCTCTACACCCTATTGTCAGTGCATACAATTGTCCTACACAACCATTGGCCAAAACTCTTACAACCTTTCGCCGAAAATGCTTCATCCTTCTTCAAAAATTCTTGTATCTCACCGTCAGACACTCTGTTTCGGCATCGTTTCACACTTTTTTAGAAATAAACTTTGATGTGAACATTATTAACGAGCACTTAAGATATTTTAAGACTAGAAAGACCGTTACTGTGAATTTATTTATCTAGAATATATGCCTACTAAAATTCATTTCATTTTGTAAAGCATCTCATTTCCTCTTGTCTGTAAAGTTTCCTACTTCTTTGGAATTCTAATCTTTTTTCTCACAACATATTCAACGTACAAACCACATCTTTGATCCACAAAAAGATTTCACAATTCTTCATACTTGTAATAAAGGCTTTTTATTAAATAACCTGGAACATTTAGAAATTTTAAAATCTTTAAAAAACCCCTCATCAGATACATTAAATGCCCAATTAGAACTGGAATTCACACCAGTCTACTCAGTATTAATATAACTACTTGAATATATAAAATATCATTACCTGATTCTATTCTGCTTCTTTTGTCCACTCTCACCCTAAATACATATTTGATGGATACCTATTTTCGTGTTTTCATATGTGTCATATAGCATCCATTATCACCACGTGCTATGTAAAAGTAACTTCAACATTATGTAAAATCCATAATATATATTTCATAACTTCATATATAGTCAACACAAATTATAACACATTTAATACACCTTATTAATTATCCCAACCTTCAACGAAAGATTTCAAATTTGGATCCGACGACATCCTCACACCCACAATACTGTTCTTGATATATTTCCAATAAACTTTCTGTTTTCCTAAAACTAAATTAAATATCACTATTTGACTGGTATGGTACCTCAACTTATTTGCCACAAAAAATTTTCTAATATAGTCCACCTGGCTTTTTAATATATGTACTCATTATACAGAATTTGATTTAAGTCAACACGTGGTTAAAAATTCTAACATAACATTGAAGAATCGTTCAGACTAGTATTACTAATTAAATCAATTTATTTTAATTCTTAATTCATATACAAATTACATGTTGTCGAATAGATATACTAAACTTATAACCATAAGTGACTATAAGTTTGAATTTGTTAAAGTGTTGCAGAAATTTATTGTACAGACTTACCAATGTCGACATGGACGTTACATCTTGTATTGGTACATTATAAACTCAAAATAAGACTAAAATTTACTATTACACTGTTTAAATAGTACATCAGTTAACGGCAATCATGCCTATATCCGGCTCTCAACTGCTCAACTAATTCATTTAGTGATTGTTAAAAATATGCCAATATTATACATATTAACTTACAATTTCCATTTAATTGTTTAACTACTATTTCAGTAAGGTTGTTTGCTTCAAAAAGTAGTTAATTTTAGTTACAACACTAAGAAATAGAAGAAGAACTGTCACACTTTAACCTACATTAGCTGATCAAATTTACCTCTTAAGATACTAGTAGACAACAAAAAAATTCAATTTTACCAGTTCCTCTCCTACACAGTGATGTAGTGCCACTAAGCCCCCTTTTTAAAAGTATTATGTCTGTTTTGTCCTTTTAATTGTGTTCTGTTTGTCCCCAATTATCCTTAATTGTCTTTAGTTTTATAATTTTAACATTTGACATCACCATTTTTGCCAAAACAAAGTCAAATGCTTTTTTATCAAAAATCTGATAATTACAAGCCAAAGAAATTGCACACCCACAAAATTAGTACATCTGATTTAATTCATTGTCACACAACTGTCCTCTTACTGTAAAAATTTTAATAAATTAACACACATTTCTAAAATATATCTCATGAATAAATATAAATAACTTTTAATCATTTAAATAATATAAAACATCTTTTTCGTTTAATAAACAATCACATATACCTCACTCCTATTTCATTTGTTAACATCTCTCCCCTCAAGAAACTTCCTCGTTAATTGTCAGACAGTTACACCATTAACCGAAGATCACTCAACATCAGCAATACAGGATAGTTTGAACTATGTATCACGAATCAATAACTAAAACTTCTTGTACAGGAATGTAAGTAGTATTTTGTTTGTTACTAATTTATTACAATGCAATAGTTTATTTCTTACCAATTTGTGAGTTTTCACATTGTCTGCTAAATCAATTTTATGCATATTAATAGACACAGACAGGTAATATTGGCATAATTACTATAACCTTTTTGATCTTTATCTTTATAAGACAGCACCCTAATATGGGCTTTTGTATAATTTCAGCATTTAATTTACTTTGTACCGTTTGACCAGAAGATGCTTTGCAAAGTGTAGAAAGCGAAACCGGTCGTTTTGGTAGTAAAATTAAATTGATTGTGAGTAAGTCTTATTTTATTTCTTTTACCTATTTGAAATGGACTCACACAAGCAACACATTCATAATCTAATAGTTTATTTTATAAAAATTTTGGTTTTCTCATAATTATTAACGTTTTTAGTAACGGCTTTGGTTGCCATAAATCCAAAAATGTTTCTTTTTGTCAAAACAAGTTTAAAGTTATAATTACTTGTAATAGTCGAGGTAAGTTTTTCTAACAACTATACAAAAGAAACTAAATCACAAAAGCCACCTAAAGCACAACCGCTAATCGTTCAAGATCTTTTGTCGATCGTAAAACACTCCTCTTCTTATGGAAAGATTGTAGAAAAGTGTTGCCAAACTAGTCCACTTTCACAAGAGAGGCGCGTCTTAACTCGCTAATCGACTTCACATACACAAATACAGACTCGGGACATTATTTATATTTGTGAGTATGAATTTTCAATAGCTCATAAATCACAGAATCGCATCGTCTCAGATAAAAGATGAAGATATATTTATGGGAGATGTCGTATCAGTATGGGTGGATCGTTGTTATATCAGTGCAGTACTGAAAGAGTGTAAAGTAGAAAGAGTTTGTTTTTATTTTAAAGAGTAAAAAGGAAATGTTTAAAATTTATGTTTATAAAAACTTTATCATAATTTACGTTTTTGTAATTAATTAGTAAATTAAAATTTTTGTGATAGTCGGTATTGCTTTTTCCACACCAGAATATTGCAGATCAGCTGTTCTCACCTAGTACAAAGAAAGTTTTCGAACAATACTCTGTTGATAAAAAAATTTAATATTTAAAAATTACTAAAATTATTAATTTTTTTCTATTTTCCTTGCTTACAACTTTAAAACAATTCATTTTGGAGCAAAGTAATGAAATAAAATAGCGCCAATTGAATTTTCTATACGGCTGATAGAGGCGGCTGATTTAAAATGTTTTAATTTATTGCCTTTGCTGCAAAATAGAAGTAAATACAAAAAAGGGGAAGAAACAAGCATTTTCTTATTCCATGGTTTTCAATTATTTCAATTGCACGTAGACCCTCATAATTCATCTGGAAAATCTTTATAATATAATAAAACAGTTTCCGCCAAATTTTCTTAAAATCAGTGTAATAGATTTCACATAATAAGTAATTTTGCAATTTAAATTTCTTTAAAAAACTGCGAATGTTTTAGGTACAAAAACCCACTTAAACTATCTAACATATTTTATGGAATTGAAATGTGACTATTTAAACGGCCTCAGGAATGTTTTAAAATTGTAAAATATTAACATATCTATATTATAATATCGTTCGGAGGCTATTTTCTTGTGGCATTTTAATTCAATTAATATTTTTGTTGGGAATAGGCCACACTATAAGTTAAAATATAAAAATAAACGTATTTTAACTTATATTGTGGCTTATTCCCAACAAAAATAGTAGTTATATATTATAATAAAAAAACTATCGGTATTGCACGTGAAAAATACCAAAAAAAATAGGTTAAAGAAAATTTAATTTTAAATATCAAAATCGATATATATAAAAAAAATTTATTTTCTTGGCTTCGAATAAAGTAATTTTCTATATTTTTTGTTTAATCCGATGTAAATCGAATAGAGTCATCTAAAAAACGCATTACCACATGGCAGATATGCTTTAGTTTGTAGTATAAATAAATTTATTTATATATAGGCCAGTATTCAGAGTCGAAAATGGCACTGAGCCTCTAAAAATCATACGAACAAGCTGAATTTTTCTGAGAATGTTCCTTTGGGGACTCCAAAATATAATGCAAAAACTGTACTATTCCTACCTTGGGTAAAACCACCTCCCCTTGTAGAGAAAAATGGAAAAAATCGATTTACCAAGAATCTGTTCGTTGTAGAAAAAACTATTTTAAATAAAAAATGTAGCAGAGACAATTTAAAAAAAAAAATATATTAATTACCACTTTCTGTGTAAAATAAACCGTTCTCTCAAAAATATCGCTTAACACCTTGACTGCGTTACATATCCTCGGCGGTATGTATCTTGTATAACTTCTGTGCTAAGCTCAAATTCGGAGACCGACATAGTGTGCGAAGTACGTATCTTCGTTATTTTTCGTAATAGATTTTTGTTTTCAGTAGCCAGCTATATAATTTTAAATTCTGCAACCAACTATACAGATATTAAAGTGCATATCCCCGGCGATATGTAACGCATCAGAAGATTATTTTATTCTTGTGGTGCGTTACATATCTCGGGAGCAAGCTTATCTATAGGCATCTTTGGAGGGGATTACAGTTCTTAGACCCGTTTAGTTGTGATTTATTTTTTGACATGGAAGGTTATAGAGCGCGAAAAATATTAGAATTATTACGGAGAAGTGTAGTTAATGACGATCAAGCTGATTTGGAAGGCCAAGGATCTTTATCAGATTTTCAACCCAGAGTGGACAGATTGTTAGCATCATCGCGAACAAATGAAGCCGAGTAAGTTAATTTAGAACGAGAAGTGTATTCATCAGATTTTGATCCTTTTGATAGTGACGATTCTGTATTAGATCGTACTTTTGATCCATCGCTTTACGACAATGCGTTTTCTGACGAACAAGAACAAGCGACTGGTATACAATCAGAGACTGATGAGAGCTCGGAGTCTGATAGTGAGGATGAAACCGGACATGTTTTGGAGAATATTTCTAGTGTTTGGAAAAATACAACAATTACCCATTATCCGTTTGAGATGTGTATTGAGAATTGTAAAATTAATGATAACATAGATCTAGCCGAAATTACAACACCTGCTGATATTTTTAAATATTTCATAAACAATGAAGTTCTCGACATTCTTGTCACAGAAACTAATCGTTATGCAACTCAACAAATAAACAAAGGACATGCCGAGAAGTCAAGAGTTAAAAGTTGGAGTGATACAGATATAAATGAAATTCGTAAGTTTTTTGCTATTATTGTTATGGGGATTACAAAGGTGCCATTCATAAACTCTTATTGGTCAAAAGATAAAATGCTCCATAACGAGTTTATAGCCTCAACAATGAGAAAAATTCATACATTTTGCCAGTAATGAGGATGCACCACCTAGTGATAGACTTAGCAAAATCGAAACATATTACACATTTTAGTAAAAGAATATAATAATATTCTAAACTCTGGAAGGGTACTAACTATTGATGAGACAATTGTGCCTTTCAGGTATAGACTACATTTTAGGCAATACATTCCTAACAAATGTCATAAATATGGAGTCAAACTATACAAACTATGTTCTTCAAATGGATATACTTTTCATATAAATGTGTATGCTGGAAAGGGAGATACAATTGCACCACAAGGTCACTCGCATGCAATAGTAAAAGAACTTTTGAAAATAGTTGAGCCAAAAGAGGGGAGGACCATTTATGGAGATAATTTTTACTCAAGCATACTGCTAGTCGAAGATTTATATAAGGACAAAATGATTTATTGTGGAACTTTGAGGAGTAATAGAAGAGGAATACCAAAAGAAAAATGTCAAAAGCTAAAAAAGGGACAGGTTATTGGACAAGAATGTAATGGTTAAAAAAGAATAAAATGGTTTGATAAACCACCAGTTTTAATGATATCCAGTGATCCTAGTTATGATGCGACATTAACTGCTACTGGTAATACAGCATATTATATTGATAATAAGTAATAAGTACAATTTTTACTATTTTAGAAAAACGTAATAGACAATGATGATGAAATTTCGAAACCACATTACGTCATCGACTATAACAAAGCTAAAAAAGGGGTAGATTTTAGTGATCAAATGTCTTCTTACCATACATCATTTATAAAATCTCTGTGGTATAGGTAAGTTACATAGTTTATCAAATTGTTCAGCATTTTACATTTCTAATTTATTGTAGAAAAGTCATGTTTGAATTAATTTTGGGTACATCAATAGTTAATGCATGGGTGATCTACAATATAGTTGCATTAATTAAGATTGGAATTTTGGAATTCAGGTAACAGTTAGCTGAAAATCTTTTGCAGTATCTGATGAAGTAGTACAACGCCATGTAGATGTTATGAGAAAAAGGGTTCATACATTTGTAAAACCTGATGGTCCAGGTCGAAAAAAGAAGAAACCTTATAAAGAATGTTACCAAACACTACGAACAACTTTATACAGCAGAGAAGCTGACAAAAAAGTTCGCCGTGTAACAAGTTTTTGTAATAATTGTCCAAATATGCCTGGATTTAGCTTATCTTGTTTTAATAAACACCATGAGTAACTTTTTCTTAGAATAGTTAGGTATATCTTAAAAAAAAATCATATTTCGTTTGTTATTATTTTCTTGTGGTACACGTTTACTTTGATATGTATTGAGCTACGAAGCAAGCAGAATAAAGATAATTTATTTTGGTTTCATAATTTATTAGTTTCGTTTGATAAAATTAGATACTTTTGCTCAGAGATGTCGAAATTTGTCACTTTACTTACATATCCCCGGGGACTTTTAACGCACAAAACTTAAGTGTACTTACATATCGCCAGCGATACGTAATGCAGAGAAAGACAAAGTACAGATTTTCCGTTACGACGTCAAGGTGTTAAAGTTGAAGCATGTTCCATTACCCTGCAAATTCTTACAAATTTTTGCCTTCACAAAAATCTTTTAGCTACGTCCATGGCTAACAAATCCTTAGACGAATTATGCTACGCTTTCTAATTGACATATCGGGGAAAAGTCATGGTTCTCTTATGATCATTTCCCTTCCCAGAAACAAGTCAATACATTATGTGTGTAATCTTTCCACTAACCCTTCACTTCTAAGAACAGGTATATTTCTCTGTCTTTCTAAAAAACCTCCGAAAATCAATTTAGTCCCTTTTACTCGAGTCGATCCTTAATTCCAAAGTATAATTAAGGCCAATCTCGCATGGGCCAAAAAAATCCACTCTTTAGAGAAAATTTAAGCTTTCATACGTATTTCTTAATCTATTACCTTATTTGTGTACCAGCCTTCGAGTTAAGCAGATCAACTTAAGTTGTTTATTCAGATTATGTCTTGTAACTGTCCCGCTAATTAATTATAGACTTGATATCACTTCTGTTTGTCTTCATACATCCTACTTCGCATATCGTATCGTATCTTGTATCCGGCATATTGTAAGTTGCATATTGCCTATTGTATCTTACATCATACATCCTACTGCTGCATATGTCTGGCTAGATATCATCCTGCCGCTGTATTATCTATGACATTGTGCGTGTTTCTGTTGACACAACCGCCGAATGGTTTATTGGCGCCAGTCCACAACAACTACTGCATCCTTACCTGAGAACATACCTCTCAGATACGAGCCAATGTAAACCTGTGAGTATATTTTATTATTTTCTTTCATTTCATTTCATTTCATTTAATTTCATGAACTTATTAATTCATTCAGAATAATGTTTAAAGTAACGATTAACTGAATTAATTTTCGATTATTTCTTGAGGATATTATATTTACATTTATAATTCTCATTTATAGTATACATTTTTTTATACATTTATTTACGCATATAACTTTTTGGTGGACATACAACATAATATATTATAATTAATTTTGTTTAACCTTGTTTAAATCTGTTTTAAGATACCAATATAACACTGTCAGAGCAAGTCTTTATTCTTTTATTTCAACACATAAGTAGGGATTAGCTGTTTTACTATATTTGACATTGTCTCTTTCAGGTATGATTTATTGTGTAATTTTATTAATTTATCTGCGTGTTTGTATTGTATCTTATGTCTTATTTTTAGTGCTTACCACTTGATATAACTAAACTCTTTATCACTATTTTGTTCCCGTATTGTAACCGTCTGTACCATCCATATATTATTTTTGTCCTATGTTCTTTCCGTTCTCATCACTTCGTATCCGAATCGTACTTCCCCGTTATCGTTCTTATCTTATTTTCTGCCCATTCTCGTATTTACTAGGTTTCCCTATCCTTTCAAAAATAGTGTGGTGCCCAACATTCTCTTCTCTTTCGTGTTTCTTTCTTCATCTCACTCGATTATCTTCTGTAGTCTAGCCCTGTCGAACCCCATCCAAAATACCTATACCAGACTAAAGACCAGGCATTAATATCGTTCTTTGTGTAAATCTTCCTTTTGTTTATAAAGAAGGTACAAAGTGACGCGACGGGTCTACGCGCGCGAAATCAATTTAAAATAAAATTTGTATCAATTCGACGGTGAAAATTCGATATCTTTTGATTAGAGTGTCTTATAGACAAAAATCAAAAGTGTTTCTAAGGTGAAGAGTGCAGCTTTTTCATGCGATTTTTGTATTTTGTCGCAATTAAAGTCAGTTTCTATAAAAGTGTTAAATACATAAACGTTGGGCAGTTTTTGCCATTTTTTACGATTCTATTTTGTAAATATCTTTAAGATATAAAAATTTTTATCGAGAAAGAGCTTTGAAATAAAAAGATAATTGTTTAAAGATCATCATCCCATTGTTTATAACTTTGTCGCCAATGCTGGTCAACTTTGACCGATTGTATCTCAAGAACCAATGCTCGTAACTCAACACTTGTTTTTTTATAAGAAACATCTTTTTTAAAGTATTTTTAAAGCCGTTTCCTGAATTTAATTCAAGTTAATAGTTATCGAGATATTATATTTACCTATAAGTAAAAAAAAATGTTTATGATTTTAAACCATTTCTGAGGCCGTTCGAATAATTCGATTTTAATTGCATAAAGTACTTTAGATATGATATGTACGTTTTTATAAGTAAAAAAATTGGCAAACTTAAAAAAAAATCAATTTTTTAAAACAGTTTATAATGCAAAATTATTATGCAGAATCTATTAAATCGACTTTAATGAACTTTGGTAGACTGTTTTATTATGCTATAAATATTTTCCAGATAAATTATGAAGATCTTAAGTCGTTGAAAAACGTTGAATAAGAAAAGACTTGTTTCTTCCTCTTCTTTATATTTATTGCTATTTTGCAGCAAACGCAATAAATTAAAACATTCTTAACTAGCCGTATCTTACAGAAAAATTCAACTGTTGTTATTTTTCTAGTGTATAGAAAATAAATGAATCCTCACAATATTAATTATTTTATTGTTGTAGAATTTCTAGGCTACCGGTTTCGAAGCTTACAATATATGCTCCATCATTAGGACACAGGGCATAGGCCTTTGTTTTAACAAAAACTGAAAGCGAAAAACAACATAAAACAACAGATGAACACCTTATACAAAATAAGAGTTAAAATTCAAAACTGAATTAATCAAGCAAACAACTTTACATTTTAATTAAGTAAGAGAGTTGGTACTATATATAATTTAGTGAGAAAATTAACATTATACAAATATATTGAGACATTCTTAACACTGGTTGTAACCAGACTGATGGAAACTGTACACTATAGTCAGTCTATAGTTGATTAAATTGATATAGGGTATAAAAATTAAATTTAAATTATAAGTAAAACTTAACTGTTAAACAAACTATTTGAAAGAACTAAAAGTTACGACTAAATATATCATATAGAAAAAAGCTCTTCTTTTATGTATAATTATTCAACTCACCCCCACCTTCATTGAACCAGTTTACTCAGATATGGAAATATGTAATATGTATGGTCACATAAAACTTAAAATAAATATTAAATATTTCTATATCTGAGTAAATGGGTTCCATTAGGGTGGTGGTGGGCTGCATAATTATATATAACAGAAAAGCCTTCTTATATCTGATATCTTAATTCTTTCATATAATTTTTTTATCAGTTAATGTTTCTAGCTCTGCCTCTTTTCAACCTATTTTTGCGTTAAAATTGCCACAAAAAATTGTGAATTGAGTACGAAAGTCATTAAGCGCAGTCGATATATCGTCATCACATTTCGGATTCTTCGTCTGTATGGTCTGTTGTTGGAGCATATACTTGGATAATTTTGAGTTTATATCCACTGTTCACCTTTAGAATAATGAATGCCACTCTAGATGATATACTTTGGATGTTTATTTATTTATTATTTAATAATAATCTTCATTGATACAAATTATAAGTGATTTTCTATTAAAGAATTTGCTTTCGATCTTGTTTAGCTTTTAATTTTCACCCCAGTACGCCACTGTAGAGTGTGGTAGATGTGGCCACTCTAGATGATATACTTTGGATGTTTATTTATTTAATATTTATTAATAATATTCATTGATACAAATTATAAGTGATTTTCTATTAAAGAGTTTGCGTTCGATCTTGTTCAGCTTTTAATTTTCACCCCAGTACGCCACTGTAGAGTGTGGTAGATGTACTTTACTCCTTATTAGACACGAACAGTACATACAGTGTATGTTTTAGAAAAGTAGAACGACCGATTTTTTCTTCTGGTAGGTGGAAAGTGTGAATTAGTTTAGTGTATGTACATGGTGCTTTAAATTTCCGTTACTTTCCTTTATAAAAAATTGCAGTTTTGTTTTAATGATTTGACTGTGTCTAATTGTTTTTAACTAAATCGGCTTCTTTATAGACTTGTAACATTTACATATATTTTAAATCGCTATCTTTCGGCTTTGCGAAGATTTTCATCACCTCGAAATAAAGATGCTAAATTTGTACCACCTAAACAATTTAATATTAATTATTGTTAGGTAGTTATTATTTTAGTTTTCGGTTTATAGTCAGTCATGTTAAACCCTGACTTCTATCTACTGCCGTAGATTCTGCAGTAATATTCTCACTTCTGCAGATTCAGTTTTAGTATGTAGATAATGGTTTTAGAAATCTGATACGTAAATCTGATTTATGTTCATAAAATACAATCCGTTTATATTTAAAACCAAGCGGTTTTTTATTAAGCTAAACTTTGTTGGAAACTACATTTGTGTGAATTCAAGCACACACGTTACTTGGTCAAAATTTTTCTCCACGTAACTATGTTTTGAAACATAAAACGTAAAATAATATATTGTAGGTGTCTAAATTAAGTTATTTGCTCATTGCTAAAAAAAAGGACAGACACCATTTGGTAAAACTATTTTAATATCATATGGCAAGTAGTATCTTATTTGAAAGCACTGATATCAAATAGCATGTTCCCGAATTTTCGTAATAGTTTTTTTGTGCCTTTTTGATAGATGTCACCTTTTGATGTTTAATGGCCACTGTGTAAAAAAAGTAAAAATTATGGACTACCCTAATAAGTTGGTAGTGTTTAGTATTTGGTGTACCTCGAATAAGTTATTCTATTTTTCCAGTTTCTCTGATACTGATCTAACGCAATTGCTTATCTATTTCATCAGTTTACCTTGACCATCAAACTCAAATAACTAAAATTTAGTTTCTAAACAGTAGAGGATCTGAAGAGATTTCTTCTTGTATTTTAATAAAACTAGAAACATTGCCTAAAACTGTGAACCATAATATTACCTACTCAGATACGTGTGGGGGCCAAAATAGAAACATTAACATGGTGATCATGTTTTCATATTTCGTCAGTAAAGCAGCCATGTCAATTGTGTAGATTAGAAGTTTTTTTATCAAAACATACGCACCTGTAATGCCATGTAGATCGTGCTCGCATTGAAAGATCTAAAAAGGCTACTGAGATCCCAATTATGGTGCCTCGAGACTGGTTCCAATTTATTCGAAATGTAGGGGGTAAAAAAGCCATTTTAGGTTCACGAAATGACACAAGACCACATATTCTCATTTTCTAAAGTTTTTCAGGATCACTTATCACGAAGAAATACTAACACCGACGGCAAGAAAGTTGAAATTAAATGGTTTATGGATGAAAAAACGTTAAAACGTTTGAACTAATTTAATTCAAAACGGCACTGGACGAAGAAAACTTTAGAACACTGTATTTAAGAAAATTAAAAAGGGAAAAACGATCTATTCCTATATTGACCCAATGTTAAAATGTACCCCTGACCATTAACCCTCTTAGGAAACGGATCTACTTAGTCTTTGTCCATTCATTTTTTTTTATGTATCACAGTTTTTATTTAACACTAGAAACAAATGCTAATGAACCCGAGTTTGTGAGCCAGTGAACCAGAAGACGATTGTTAGGAAAACGACTAGGAAGAGTATTCCTATTATTCTTTGTGTTCTTCAAACTAAACACGTTTTTTTTGTAAAAAATATAGGTACCTACTCAGTAAAATTTACATTGACTACTATTAACAGTTATGGAGCAGATATGGAATATTTATAACAGACAAGTCGATTTTACAAATAAAATTAACGATGGCAAAACCCGGTATATCCTTATTATCTAATATTTTTGGTATACTTGAAAATTTGACAACTATCTGTCACAAAAGATAAATGGTATTTGTTTACATATATATTATAAGGGTTTTGGGGTTTCTATAAATCAAAACTTAATCACTTTACACAACTTAACACCGCGAACTTTTAAACTCCTCTGCTGCAAAATCAAGTTTCTTGACATATTGGGTTTTGCCCTAGCACCAAAGAAATGTAACAGAAAAGTAATAAAGTTTCGATAGAAAAATGTGAATATGAAATATAAAAATCTTTCTTGGAGATTTTTTTATTTTAACTGATGGCTTCATTTGGATGTTTTGTTAAAGCTAAAACATCAAAAATTAAATAAATAAACAATAGTGCTTCCATACAGTTTTTCTTGCGTGTTTTATTTTTTTTTCTCGTTTAGTTTTTTAAGTTTTAATATTAAGTTATCGTAGAGTTTTCATAAAATTATAAAAACCTACAAATTATTTTGTAAGTATGAACCCTGTTCGTTTTTTACATTCTACGATCATTACTTTTTGTAGAGAACTGAGGATGCTTTTAAAAACATAAGAAAATCGAAACGTATTCTAGTAAATCAATAACCCATCTTAACTCAGGCTACAGCAACCAAACTCAGAGTAGCCCAAAGAAAAATTGAACGCTCGCTACTTGGACTGACTCTCAGAGAGAGAAGGACAGGCGTCACAGATGTCATAGAGCGCATAGCATGGTTAAAGTGAAACTGGGCAGACCATGTGGCCAGAATAAATGACGGGCTGTGGACCCAAAACATTATAGTGTGACGATTACGAGCAGACTGAAGAGGCAGAGGTCGACTACCTACAAGATGAACTAGCGACGTCAAAATAATCGCTGGGAATTTACTTGAACTTTCTGCAGAAAGTTCAAGATCAACAGACCTGGAAGAAATTAGGGAAGGCCTATGTTTAAGTTTGGATGCAGAAGGCTAGATTATGATGATGATTTTAGCTAAATAATGAAAGTTTGAACATTTTTATTACAGAATATTGACTGATTTTGCATATCAGATTCGTCATAATCATCAATGGCGCTACAGCTCTTCGTGAGTCTTTGCCGTGTTTACTATTGCCTTCCATGTTTGTCGGTCCTGTGCCAGTAGTTCCCATTGTCGCACTCTCATTTTGTCTAGATCGTCTTTGACTGCATCTTTCCACCTTTTTCTAGGCCGCCCTACAGACCTTCTCCCCTTTGGCTTTTCTCAGAACACATTATTTATAAGGCGATTGTCGTACTGCGTATCACATGCCCTGCCCATCTGAGTCTATTGGCCTTTATATATCTGACTAGATTTTCTTTTCGGAATAGAGACTCTAGCTCGTTATTGTATCTGCCCCTCCATTATTTTGACACGCTGTCTCTGCAAGGGCCATATATTATTCGAAGAATTTTACGTTTCCACACCAGCTATTTATTTATTTCTCTTTTTGTTAGCGTCCATGTTTCGCTTCCATACGCGACTGCTGGTCGTATTATGGTCTTATATATCCGGATGTTTGTATCTCGTGAAAGAAGTTTTGACTTCATTAGATGTTGCATTACAAAGAAAGATCTGTTTCCTGCCATTATTCTCGTTTCAACTTCTCGCTCTAATTTGTTGTCATTTGTGATTGTTGCTCCTAGATATTTAAATTCTTTAACCACTTTGAAGTTGTGATCATTTATAGTAATGTTTGGCCTTATTCGCCATATTGCATATCAGATTGCATTAATCTTTCTGTCAGTGTTGATTTGTGGAATAAAGTGGAATCCAAATTGATAAACAAGCAGTCTAAACAGACTGTTAGTCTGTTTTAAAGTATTAAATTGATTCTCTGAAAGACAAATTAAGAAAGGTTTTTAGAGCATAATTGAATTGATAATTTCTTAAAGGGAATAAGTGATATTTTCAAGTTTTAAGAAAAACAGAAAATGTTGTTTATTTTTTAACCTCTTGATATTTTAAACTTTTTATATTTTTTAAAATTAGTATGGTTCAGTGTATTAATCAAATCAATATATAATTTTGGCTTGTCTTTATTGGATAGATTTTTCAAAAAAATCAACCTAAGTCCTTACAGAAATATACATTTTATAAAGCCAATTTAATTTTTTAGGTTTTTATATAATCCTATTATATGGTAATTTTATTGTGAAAACAGCCACAAAATATATTTAACCAAAATTAAAGAAATAATATAATATAAATCAGATAAATAAAACATTATTCTTACAAAAGTTTAAAACAAAATCGAAAAAAAAACAAGGTTTTCAGTTCTATTAAAATGATTTGGTTTTGGATTTCTTGGTCCTCCAAGGATTTATTATGTTGTAAAACTCTTGCTTATCTTCTGGTACCCACTAGTTAAGGCTTTAATTTAAGGCACGTTAATTTTCGGCCATTCGATATTAAATTGGCTGTTGTGTTTCGGTAAAGCCAAATGGAAGTGATTAACACCAAAAATGCTATTAATATATTCCAATGCCCCTACATAACCTGGAGTTTTGGAGGTATATTATCATCATCATCATCATGCAACCTCTTCTGTCCGCTTCTGGACATGGGTCTCTCCCATTTTTCGCCACTCTTCTTGGAGCTATATACATAATGGTTAAAGGTCGAAATTGCAAAATGAGCTTTTTTAATTTCGAACATTTTTTATTTGTTGAGATTCAGTGGAGAGGTTTGTCTTTTTATAATACTTAGGCCACCATTGCTTAAAATCAAGAATCTCACTAGTTTGAACTTCTTATATAGTAAACATGCTTTTGGCACTTGAATTAACAATAATTTCTGTGTACTTATGAATTTCCAATATTCTGTCAAATTTTTTTAAGTACCTTTTTATTCCACCGAAAACCCTGTCACGGGGCAAGAAGAAGTGCCTAATGGGAAAATAATGTTCAATTTTATCAAAGCGCCTCATATCTGTAAGTGCCAAACATAATAATATAATAGTGTGGTTCTTATTTTGCCCAGCTCAGTTGTCACAAAAAAGGTTTAACTCTTTTATGTTAGGTGGTATGTTATTTTTTATATAATCGAGCAAAAAGGTGCATAATTCATTAGGGCCCTTATTGGCTGTCCTTCGTGATAAATATAGAAACAAGCATTTCCGTTTTAAGATTATGTATGCAAAATACATTAACCGTTAGTTGGGTGTTATAGAAAACTTTTTGTACATATATATGTGGTAGATGAACATTTTGCATATAGTCAAATGCGAGCCCTACCACGTCGTTCCTATCGTAATACTCTTTAACAGTATCCTTTAAATTCGTATAAAACTTGGTGGCCCTTTTTTTGTATACCAGCAATTCTGCAACAGCCACTTTTTTTGAGGTATCTCCCAGAGAGGGACTTTTGATTTTTAAATTCAACTCTTCACATTAATTTTACGCATGTGTCTATTTGAGAACGGCCAAATTTCAAAATAAAGTTTTCGCGAAAAAATGTATAATAATAGCTGTATTTAATTTTTGTTTCAGAATACTTGGATCTAAACATTTCGTACATAATTTTTATATTAAGCCTACTATCTAGATATTTATATTATTTTCCCGAATAGTGACTTTCTTTTCCTAGATAGCTTTGAATGTACTGACGAATTAATTTTATCTTCTGGCATTGCCCGTTTAATTTTGCCACGTTGATCTCTAGGAGTCAGATTATTTGTAATCAATGATTTTATTCTTTTTCAGATACAGAATGCAAATTTAAAAAAACCCTTCAACACACTTTTACTTTCAGATCTCCAACGCGAATAAAATGATCAAAAGATACTTCCCTTAATTTTTTATTTCCATTTTTTGGTTTCTTCGTTTTGCTACATTTTTCTGATGTATCAGGCCTTAAAGATGTATATCCTGTTCATCCTTGTTTTGCATTTTGTAGAAATTCTCAAATACTGTTTGCTTTTGCTCATCGTTAACTTAGTTATATAATAAAAACACTGCATTTTACATCTAATAAATACTGCATCTATATACCTAGGCTATTCAATGTATAACTTTATTTAACTTTACTTGCAAGCACCTCGATTTACCTTGCAGCAACCATCTTGCCTTTATAATCTATATACGCAGTACCACTGACTCTAGCTTTTTTTATTAAATTTCTTTGGTAATTATCATCATTTCTCACACCTCGCCGTCTTTTTCTAAGATTATCTTATTCGAGGTGGCTTCCCTTCACTTTCATTGCTTCTATTTTCGTCCGAACTAGACATATTGCCAGGAAAATGTGATTTTATTACTATTAACTGCACACAGTATTGAAGCCGGTAAATCACTGAAAATATTTCGCGACACGAGGCTTGCATTTTAAACCAAAACAGAGCACAAGGTCAAATACAGCATGACACAAATTTAAATATGTATTTCTTAAAGGGACTAAGTTAGTTTACTTACGTCCTTTCTGCGCTAAACCATTATTTTCTTACACAGAAATACAAGTAAGGAATAATCGAATGTATTTCATTTCTGCACCAAACGGTAGGTTTTGGGTCAATAATTAATTTCGCATTTTAAAAATTATAATAATAATAATACTTTATTTCCTTTTTGACAAATACAATTTGTATAGGATCAGTCACAGTTTAGAAAACAAAATAAGTAAATATAAATGTAAATCTAAAATTACGCTAAACCTAACATTACAAGACAAACACAAATAGAAAATGTAAAATTACTAGTACATAATACTTAAATTAATGTCAACTACTAAAATATTCGTCAACAGAATAAAACGTATTCTGCAATAAAAAATCTTTTAAAGTTAATTTAAATATTTTCATATTTTTACATTTTTTTATTCGCTCGGGTAACTTATTATATATTCTTTGACCTATTATTGCAGGTGAGTAAAAATGCATATTTCCTTTAGAAAAAGGCACATGTAATTTTTGATTCTGCCTTGTATTTATATTGTGAATTTGACTATTAGTTTTAAATTTCTCAAGATTTGAATGAATAAAAACACAAACTTCAAAAATATATAAGCACGGCACAGTTAAAAGTTTATATCTAGTAAAGTAACTCTTACAGCTAGTGATTCGAGAAATACCAGCAATACAACGGACTATTCTCTTTTAAGAAAAGAAAGACTTCACTGAATTTACAAGACCTACCCCAAAATACTATGCCATACCGCAAACGAGACTCCACCTGTTAATCACCTAATTAGCTGTTTTTCACTTAGTATATTTTTGAGGTTTCGAAGTAGGTAGCATGCTGAGTTTATTTTGGAAATAATATCATCACATTGCCTTTTCCAATTGAGACATTCATCAACATACAAACCCAAAAACTTTAGACAATGAACTTTTTCAATTTGTTTAGAATATATTGATAGTTCGATTTCTAACAGATGTTTGTGTCTATTGTGGAAATGAATAGCATGCGTTTTATCCGCATTAAGATGTAAGTAATTCGAGGAAAACCAATTACTAAGATCACACAAAAGTTCGCACATTTATTTTCAAGAGATATATGTGATTTATCTGATATAAGTATTGAAGTATCATCTGCATAAAGTGTAAACTGTACAGCAGAATTTATTGAGACAATATCATTTAAGTAAATAAGAAATAATATTGGGCCAATTACAGAACCTTGTGGAACACCCATGTGAATGTAAATGTATTCTGATTTGCAAATATTTACTGATTGTTGGGATACATCTGTTAAGGAGACATACTGACGACGTTCTGATAAGTAGGATTCTATCCATTTTAGAGAGAGATCTTTTATTCCAATATTAAAAAAAATAGCCGAAATAGCAATTAAGCCCTTTCAGAAATAATCGGTTCAATTATATAATTAATATTTTATTGTGTTTTTCGGTAATTTCGCCTCTATTCTTTGATCTCCGAGTAAAAAATAATCATTACTTTCAGGAAATTGTAACGTTTCGTGCAGATATACAGAAAACAGTCGTGATGTCTAATTGCTTTAAAATAATTATTTATATTGTATATTTATGAATTTACACTGACACACACGACTTGGTTAAAGTTAATATCCGGGTTTCACTTCTAGTGTCTGGTTATTAAAAACAAGTCAGTTTTTGAGGAGAAATTATTTACCGCGAAAGAGTGTTGTATATTTTTTTGTTGCTTTATATGTGGTACCATAGTTGGCAATAACTAATAAGATCTGAATTGAAAAGAGGGCACTAAAGAAAATATTAGTAATGATTGCTGTTTTTTACATTTAATAGAAGGTAAATCACATATTACCTAACATCTTCTGAGCTCGAATTTACAGGCAACAAAACAGAGAAAATTGCGCCCATATAGGCAAAGATGTTATATTAAAAAGACATACATCTTAACGTATATGCAACATGTAGACAGAATAGGCAAATAACTTATTATTTATTATATAAAGTGAATTAATAGTGTAGTCGTTAAAAATTTTATCTATAATGACAAGACAAATAAGCTGAATTTTGCTAGGAATGCCAATTTTGGAACCCTAAAAGGTGTAAAAAAGTTTGCCACACCTACCCCGGGCTTTCCCTAAAACTACAACTCGTGGGAGAGGAGGAAATGGAAAATATCAATTTCCAAATTATAAAATCTGTAGATATAATATGTAAACGGAGAATATCAAAATCTGTACATATAAGAAAAAAATAGCACTTTTTGCGTAGAATAAACCGTTCTCCCAGAAACAACGACCGGCGATTCTGAATGTCAGTTACGCGCGCTAAATAATTTTTTTTAAGAAAATTTGTATTAAGTCGACTGTAAAAATTTGATATTTTTTTATCAGTGCGACCTATCGACAAAATTTTACAAACTGCGTGCAAAAAAATGCGTTTTAAAAGTAAAGAGTGCACCTTTCGTACGCAATTTTTGTATTTTGCAGCAAATGAAGTCAGTTTTTTATGAAAATATTAAATAATAAATAAACTTTCCGCGATTTTCGTCATGTTTTACGATCCTGATGAGACCAATAATTTTTTTTTTATTTACCTTTACGTATCTCGACAGCGTAGGTCCCTGACACATGTACAATTTTATTACATTACATTATAAGAATATTCAGTAATATTATAATAGTCTCCCGTTTTATACCGCTGTCGCGGCTTTGGGAGTATAGCAGGGTAGTCTGCTATATCTAGGGCCTACGGTATACAAGGAAGGTAACATGGCCAGTGCTACGCTTCAACCGTCTATTATTACCCCTGGTTTTACCCAAGGTACTCATTTTTATTCAGGCTGAGTCGACCTGGGGCCTATAGACATTTTTGAAATGTTTAGATGTTCTTGCCGGCGGTAGGATTCGAACTCCGGACCACCGGCTTGCGAGGCAAGCATCCTACCGCTTGCGCTACGCAGGCCCTATCATTCAGTAATATTACAATCGATAAAGAAATACATTAAATATTGGTACAATTATTAATAATTAATTCATTGTAAACTACGTTTCTTCTTCTAAATTTCCTGGTAAAGCCTGGTTTCATAGAGGAAATTAATAAGGTTTTGGAGTTGATCTGGTGAGGTGAGAATATTTTGTAGATTTTGTAGTCTACGAGAATATGTTTAACAGATAGAATATTACCACAGTGTGTACATGTAGGTGAATCTTGGGAGTTCATTAAACGTTTATAAGTTAGTCTTGTATGGCCGATTCTAAGTCAGAGAATTAAGATTTTGTTTTTTCGTGTCATGGAAGGAAACACAAGCTTTTTAAGGGTGGGATGGATATCACGAAGTTTGGAATGGATTTGGAAGGGATTTTATTCCAGTGATCTTGCCAAGACATTTGCTCTGTTACTTCATTACCAGGGATTCCTACATGAGACGGAATCCAGATCATGGTTATGGATACTCCCAGTGAGATTTAACTATGGAAAGAGTTTTGAATAGCTTGAACCAAAGGATGTACCTCGTACATACTTTTGAGAGAGTAGATAGACGCTAAAGAGTCTGTACACATTGCTACTTTTTGTATATTTAGGTAATAGTAAATTTATAGCTTGGAGAATGGAGAATAATTCAGCAGTATATATGCAGCAAAAGAGCGGAAGATTACAAGATATGATTAAATCTGTGTTTGAACTTACAGCACATCCAACAACTATAGGACTCTTGGGAGCATCTGTATATACAATTTGGTAAAATCTGTTGTTAGCAATTAATTTTTTAAAGATTTGCCCTAGAAATTGTGTATTTGTCTGATGCTTATCATAATTAGTTAACGAGGGATTAAAATCTACTTTCAATTTATTCCAGGAAGGTTTAGGTGATATTATTATTGGAGTTGTGGCTGAAAGATCGACGTTATTTAGATGTGCTTATAGATACTGTGGCATAGATTGAAGTTTAATAGGAGAAGGAGAGTTTACGTTTAGTATTAGCTGAGATTTGAGACGAATATTTTAAAAGAAGTTGCCGGCGACGCAGCCAGAGGGGAAGTTTATTAGCTTCTCTGTATAAACTGTCTGCGGGGCTCGACCTGAATACTCCAAGGCAAATTCGAAATGGAGTACTGTGTACAGAATTAAGAAGTTTTAAATCTGAGAAGCTGGCTGACATATAAATGAAACAGCAGTAGTCTAGTTTAGAAGGAATAAGACATCTATAAATCTGAAGTAAGGATCTTCGTCTGCACTCCAATGATGATTTGACAGAGTTTTTAATATGTTAAGATTTGTCATGCACTTAGTTTTGAGATATTTTAAATGGCATTTCCAAGTAAGTTTACTGTCGAATGTGAGTCCTAAAATTTGCATACTCTTTACTGCAGGTACACAAGTACCATTTATGGTAATTTTGGGAATTATAGTACTGGTTGTCCTGCGAGAAAACTTAATGATTTTTTTCTGCTCAACAGAAAGGTTAAATCCACTTACTGAAGTCCATTCAAGCAATTGGTCAGTAGCATTCGGCAGAAAATTATTAAATCATCTGCGTAGAGTACAAACTTGACTGGAAGCTCAATGTTTTACATATATCGTTTAAAACAAGTATAAAGAGTGTAGGACTCAATACCGACCCTTGGGAAACGTCATTAGTTTGTTTAAAAGTTCCAGAGATTTTGCCATTTTCTCTTACGTTAAAGGTTTTATTTGTTAGAAATTGATTAATAAATGAAGATATATTTCCAGATATACTATTCTTCTCACGTTTAGCTATAATTAGAGGCTTATACAAAGTATTGAACGCTTTATCGATATCAAACGAAACAGCTATTACGTTTTGTTTACACTGGAAGGCGTTGATGATTGATGTTCGGGAGACTGCTAGATTGTCTGCTATACTTCTATGTGATCTTAAACCCGATTGTGTCAAATTTAATATTTTTCTAGGTGCCACAGGAGTGGTACCTAGAGTGGTTTGTTGATCATTTTCTCCATAAGTTTGCACATTGTACATGTGAGAGGGATTGGTCTGTAGGAATTTGGATCAGTTGAAGTTTTGCCTTGTTTTTTAACAGGAATAATTATTGATTGATTTTTGGTCCATATTAAATTTTAAGTGTCAAGCAGTTTAGCTAGACTAGGCCTGAAAAGATTTTTAATAACGATAAAGGTAATGTTATCTGGACCTGCAGCTGAATTTTTTCAACAGTACAATGTGTCTGATAATTCTTGTAATGCAAACGGCATATTTAGAGAAATTTAAATGGATTTTGTGCTATCAGAAAACTGGAGTTTAGATTAGTAGACATGGGAAGCCTCAATTTAAAGTAAGTCAATTTGTTGCTTTCTTATGAAAATTTTCATTCAAGTTGCTAACAGTTTGTTGACTATAAGTGGCTGTGCTGTTTTGAGTAAGTGTAGCAGAAATGTTTCTTAAAACAATTGATTTCACGTGTGTAACTGACATTCAAAATCGCCGGTTGCTTCAAGCATTGTTTCTGAGAGAACGGTTCATGCTAAAAAAAAATGCTAATAAATATTTTTGTTTAAAATTATCTTAGCTAAATTTCGCGTTTATAACATTTTTTTTTATGGCATACAGATTCTTGGTAAATCGATGTTTTCTGTTTTCCCTCTATAAGAGATTTTTGCGAGAAAGCTCAGAGGTAGGAGTTGCAAACTATTTTACCACTTTCTACTATTTTCTTTTTATCTTAACATTGATTTTCTCAGCAAAATTTAGCTTGTTAGTATGATTTTGAGAGGTTCAGTGGCATTTTAGCATCTGACGACTGGAGTATAACTTAATATTAACTTAACCAAAATATATTTACACAACATTACATTATTTACATAATAATTTATTAAAAAAATAATTTTTTTAATAATATGTAAACATTGTAACCACTTAAAATGTTATCATTAATAGAACTATAATAAATACTTTTCAATATTTTCTTTTGGACTTCCAGGTGTCGATTTATTTTTGACTTTAAATTATATACTGATTTTACTGACTCACATAAATTTACCTCTTGTCTTTCTAATACGGTTATAAATTGTAGTAACTATTAATTTTTAATTGTTATTGAAGTTGCTGTTTCAATTTCTGATTTTTTAATTTTTTTTCTTCTCGAATGGCTTGGGAAATATCATCATCAAATTCTGACATTAATCATTTTATTTTATTGTAGTGTTCAATGTAATTAATTGTAATTACTGGTTTAGGTAGAATAAGGGCATCGAGATATCTTTCTTTATATATCTGCACACTTAACGGAGCCCTTACGAAAACTTTTTTCATCAAATTTGAAAAATCATTCACCAACGGAAAAAGATTTCTTATTTATTTTGCAATTCTATTTAACAAGTGGACTAGGCAAATGCAATGAACTAAGTAAGGATAAAAAACTTTAAAATAACACCAGCTTTTAAAGTATATGCTGCACTATCTGAAAGCATTGAAACTATTTTATTGACGGGCATAGGGTTTTACAAAAAGAGATTTGTTAAGTATTTTATGTAAATAAAATAGCTTCACCTCCTGCTTAATTTTTAAAATACATTTCAACTAGCGTTTTTCTATAGTTTGTTTTCTTAATTTACTTCCTTTCGGTAAATATTTCTTAAAATGTGTTAGAAAAGAACTTAAAATTAGGGTAATTAGATTTATACATAGGAATGTTAAATGCAATCATAATAATCTGATAGAAATTAAATTTAAATGCGTCTTTCTCCTTTTCTGAAGTGCTTAAACTATCACACAGAAAAATTTGGACTAACTTAGAAGAAACAAATTTTTTCAAGAAACTTAAGAAGGTTTAAAAAAAAAAGAAAAAAAAGCCGTTGCTTTTATTAACCTATCAGCTGCATATGATACTGTTTCTGCAAACTAATATGTGCTTTCCTGTGTCAAAAGGTTACTTAACTCAGTGATAGCATACTCACCGACAAACCTTTTCCAGTCACAATGGGCAACTTTAAAAGTGTCCAAATGAAGCTCACCAATGGAGTGCCACAGGGATCTGTTTTGGCACCCTTACTGTTTAATTTATACATCGCGGATTTACCGGGGGTAACTTCGCAGAATTTTGGCTACGCTGGCGACTGGGACATTGCAACAAGACATAATAACAGGGATATTACAGAAACAATACTAACGGATGACCTTGCTGTTATAAGAGAATACTTTCGAAAGTAAAGGCTACAGCCCAATGCAACGAAAACCGAAGAGTGCTGTTTCCATCTGAATAATGCCCCAGCCAACAAAAAACTCTCCGTTCACTTTGAAAACAGACTGTTCACTCATACCTCAACACCAAATTAGCTTGGAGTGAGTCTGGACAGTAAATTAAGTTTAAAAAATCACCTACAAAGAACGGCAGCAAAACTAAAAACGCGAAATAATATAGTCCAAAACCTATATGGCACCACATGGGGAGCCTCAGCTTCCGTACTCAGATCATCCGCTCTCGGACTTGTATACTCGGCGGCTGAATATGGTTCACTGGTATGGCTCAATAGCAAACACACGAAGATTATTGACACCAAATTAAACCAACCAGACAATGCCAAATGATCTCAGGTATAATTAGACCCACATCAAACTATTGGCTTCCCATTCTGAGTCACAATCCAACGCCGAAACTGGGAAGAAGTAATTCTCTTCTCAAAGAATATCGAAAAATCGAGGCTAATTATCAACTACCCATCCATCATGACAAGCTTGATATTGAAATAAACAGACTGCGCTTCAGATATCTTCCATTGCTAAGAGCCAACTCCTTACGTCAGGAACATTTCAACCTCACCAACGCTTGGAGGAGACAATGGGAGAATTACTCACCACAGGAAGCATACAAAATGGCCTGTATCGATTAAAAACCGCCAGGCTTTTAAATGACCCGCAATATATGGACAACTCTTAGCAGAATAAGAATAAGCAGCGGTAGACGTGCTGACAGGTTATACAGATGGGGAAAGCCCTTACTCCTGAGTGTGACTCTGGTTCGCAAAGACAGACTGTCCATCACATTGTTGAAGAATGCCTCCGAAGGCGATTCCCTGGAGTTTTTGATGAGTTCCTGAATGCGACCGAAAATGTTTTACATTATATTAATAATACATTAGATGTTCATTTGTCCATGTAACGTTTTTTATTGATTTTTAATTATGTGTTCTCATTGTATGACATACGATAAATAAATTTCCAAATGACGTTCATGATATGGGGTTCCACAATGCTGGTCAATAAAGTACTTTTTAATACATAAAGGGAGAGATTTTAAAAAAATAGCAATAATTAGAATTTTAACACTACTTTGGATTTAGTTATGGGATGAGACAGAGAGAGAGAGAGAAAATAAAACTTACGTATTTGCGGCACACTTTACAAAATAATTTATCTCCTTGTAGAGATAGTTCCGAATATGGCAAGATCCATGCATTTAACTTAGAAGCAATTTTTCTAAACAAACGTCTAAAAATTTTTAAAATGTGTGTTCTTTGCTCTTCAGTATAAGCAAGAAAACTAAACTCTGATACTGTAGCTGACTGTACAACTGATAATAAATGTTAAATAATCACAAGAATAAGATTAAGGATTTTTCAATAGTTGAGACTCAAGTCTCCATCAGGTATATTTTCGTAGAAATTGACTATAAACACATCGTTGATATTTTATAAGTGACACAAAATTTCATTACAGAAAGGTTTAGTAATATGTACTAGTATGAATGATATCATGGATAGTAACATACAATTTTAAAAAAAAGACACAAATAGGTGGAATTTACGGAAAATGCCAAAAAAATCAGAGCTTTAATTGTTATAAAAGTAACTTAAATATAGGATAATTTTTAGGAAACCGTGTTTCTTTTATTACTAGTTAATTACTAGTTAACAAGTTGAATTTGAGTGCACGTATAGTTTTTTTCATGCATTGGTGAACCATATTCGATCTTTAATAGAATAGAAGATGACTTGTTTCCTAAGAAGAATAATCGTGTCCATTTTTTCAGTAAAGATAAAATTTAGTATTATCCATGGACGTATAAACTAAAAACATCTGTGTTTATACGTCCATGGTATTATCGTATTTGAGTTTGAGATGAATTCCTCAATTATGGTGCCAGTAATGTTCATTTTCATTCACCACTATATTGTGTCTCCCCCTGATATTTGAAATTTATCTCACTTTTTCTCGGAATATCCCTCCTTACTGTCAAAATAAACAAAAGGAGAATATTTGAACAATAAAACAATTTTATTTATAGTCGGTATTTATTTTTTAAAATAAAAAAGAATTCTGAAATAAAAAAGTTTTTTTAAGTTTTAATGAAAATAAAAATGTTAAATGTCATTTTTACCGTCATCACCTAACTTCACGAGTTAAAGAAAAAAACTTGACAAAAAAAACAAATACTTGACGTAAATTTTTAGGCAATTATATTTCTCCTAAGTAAGTCTACAAATTCCCTTGTGTGTTTTCTATTTATAGCCTTAAATGTAATCTGTCACCAAATTAAAATATAACACCAAATATAAAAAAAAAATATTTTACTTTGCTTAATCTGGTAAATTGGATTAATATTGCTAATCAAATATTGTTCTGAAGCTATTTTCTTGGACATTTTATTAATTTAAAGTAAAAGATTCGGATTATTCCGAATAAAGAAGGTAAACTGCTAATAAAATATCCCTAATTAATTAATAACACATATATCATAATATACATAAATATCCCTAATTAGTATAAAAATACCTTAATTCCATTTATTTACAAAAATCCAATAATTTCTTCCAAAGGACACTACTCTCAATAAATTTTATCGACCAATGTATAGCTGAAACGACATTTGCATCGTGCCAACTACCAACCTCGAAATTATTAAGCGCGCAAAATTGTACCCTCCAGTCGACGGGTGGAAATAAGGTATATTTCTATATACCTTATATACTCTCCGTATACTCCGTATAGTAGGCTGTAATATGCTCCAGGCAAAGAGGGCAGAATTTTCAAAAAAATCTAGTTTTACGGCTTTTACAGTATTTGTTCAATTTTTTCACATGCGAAAAATCATGTCATTTTTTCGCTGTATTACTAACTATCCTTTTACCACAATTTTACAATCATGACCTTAGTTTAACCCTTGATAATCCTTCGTATTCAATTTTAATCTCCTCTTCTTTAAAAATACAGACAGTTTTAAAATAGCAAGCAGAAAGTCGCCCTCTTGCCTATTATCTGTCGTTAGGAACAGTCGCTCGCTCTTACCTGCTGTCTATCGCTGTCGCTGAGAAGAGATGATTTTTCTTCCCTGTTGACTATCGTTAGTCTCTACTGTTGACGGCCGTTAACAACAGACATCCTCTCTCTCCTGCTTATAGTTACGCGAAAAATACCGCAAATACTGTTTTAAATCGTATACAGACGCAAATGTGCTCTATCTCGTGATCTCAGTGTTAGTACCGCGAGATACGTGTTCAAAAACCGGTACCCTGACAGATTCCCCGTATAAAGAACAACCGCGAGTGAAAGCAGTGTGCAGCAGAAGAATTGGTAAGACTTTGTATAAACTTAATTTGCTATAATCTGTATAACCTTTTACAACATATTTTATTTAATTGAACCAACCCTATGTAATACAGTCCTCATACACTGAAATTATACTCATAATTTTACATATGTACATCCTTTTTGTACAGTATTTGCATCATCTTTTATTTGGTGGGGGATCGCTATGCTTTGGATCAGGATCCGCATATTTGCAGAAATCTGGCGCACACCTCTTGATAACGTCTGAGTTAAAGCCCGTACTGCAATGTTTGGTTTAACCAAGTCAAGTCCCAAATTTTTTTTAAAGATTATTCTGTCTTTGCTACGGGATACATATGGATAACTGTACTTAGTTAAACCAAAAGTATTAATTGTAGCCATATTTAAAACTAAACCTAACAATGACCAAGCAAGAACAAAAAATTTTATTTATAAAATACCTTGTGAATGCGAACATTTTTATTTAGCTGAAACATCAAGACCATTAAATGTTAGAATAAGTGAACATCAGTGTTATATTAAAAATAGAGAATCTGAAAGATCTCAAATATGTGAGCGAAATACTTTTTCTTACCATTATAAATGCATTTTTTAAGAACGGGAGACTACAGGCTTCAGTTTTAGTTACTTAGGCAATTACCCGCATCGTATTTCAGTGCTTAAACGCTAGATGAAACTACATTGTGTATATTTGCACAAGTTATATAAACCGACGGGTAAGGCCTGTTAGTTAATTTAGCGGTATATCTGGAATTTATATTATTTTCTTTTTAATAAAAAAAATGGATATATGCAGATTCTTAACCTTGAAAGGTACCTAGAATATCGCACAATTTTAGCAAATAGTTGTAAAGTTAATGCAAAAAATAAGTTTTGCCTGGACTGTCAAGCCTTACTGGTGCAAAGGACTGAAAGTTTTCTAAAATATTTCGATTTTTTAATTGCAATTCTCTTAAATTTTCTCTCCGTAAGAACTTTCTAAAGGAATATTAGAAATGACTATTGAATGTAATCGGTAGTCATTCTAAAGTTATGGCGTGACCAAGAATTTACAAAACAAACAACAAATTTCAGGGTCAAAACATTCCAGATTGGAAAAACAAAAGCTACCTTCTTCTTCTTCTTCAAGTTCCGCTCCTATCCGAGATTGGAAATCATTCTGGCAATTATAATTTTGTTGATTACGCGCCTGAATAGTTCAATTGAACTGTATCCAAACCATCACGGAGATTGCGTAGCCACGAGATTTTACGTCTTCCTACGCTACTTCTGCCTTTGATTTTATGCTGCATTATATTCCTTAGTAGTTCGTATTTTTCACCTCTCATGATGTGCCCCAAGTATTCCAATTTCCTAATTTTTATAGAATTTAAAACTTTGCATTGTTTTCCTAGTTGTTCGTTTGTTTTGCGATCCATCCATGATGTTTTCAAAATACGTTGGTAAAACCATATTTCGAATGCTTCTAGGTTTTTAATGTTGGATTTTATAAGTATCCAAGCTTCAAACCCATGCAAAAGGGTAGAGAAAATATAACATCGAAGCATTCTTATTCGGAGCGATATATTGATATCGCGATTACAAAAAAGTTTTCTCATTCCATTTAAACTTGACCGTGCGATTTCAATGCGGCGACTTATTTCTTTTGTCTGATCAGTATCTTCTGTGATCCATGCTCCAAGGTATTTGTACGAAGATATTTGTTCAATTTCTGTATTATCTAGCTTAACTTTGTTGTTTTGTGCTTTTGTAAATACCATAAACTTGGTTTTCTTCAAATTTATTTTTAGTCCATAATCGTTGCCATATATATTTAGTTTTTCAGCAAGGTGTTGCAGTTCTTCTAGTGTTCCTGCCAGAAGGACGGTGTCGTCAGCATATCTTATGTTATTAAGTGGCTCACCGTTTATTATAAGGCCCTCGCTGACCTCGGCAAGCGCTAATTCTGAGATGGCTTCACTGTATAAATTGAATAACAAGGGTGATAAAATACACCCTTGACGGCCCCCACTGCGAATCTGGATATCCTCGGTCTGTTCATTTTCAACTTTCACTTTTGCTGTTTGGTTCCAATAGAGGTTACATATGATTCTAATGTCTCTACTGTCTATGTTTTTATTTAATAAAATTTCTTTAAGCGGATTATGCTGCACTCTGTCAAATGCCTTCTCAAAATCAATGAAACAGGCATATACTTCCTGATTTATATCTAAGCATCTCTGCGAAGAACACTTACTGCAAACAGTGCATATCATGTTTCCAGTCCTTTCCTAAATCCCATTTTGTGTATTACTTATGCCTTCATCTAATTTCTTATGTATTCTCTTGTGAATTACTTTTAAAAACAATTTCAAGACATAACTCATTAAGGCTATGGTGCGATGTTCATTGCACTCCTTTGCATTGGCTTTTTTGTGTAGCAGTATGAATGTTGATTGGAGCCATTCCTTAGGTATTATACCTGTTCTATATATGGTATTAAATAGATCCAAAAGAAGATCAATAGATTCAGTATTCACAATTTTGAGTAATTCAATAGAAACTTCATCAGGTCCAAGAGATTTACCACCTTTAGCTTTTTTCTTGCATTGCAATGAAATAAAAAAGCTACCGTTAATCGCTATTTGTAAAAATCGGTTTTTCTTTGAATTTTGAAACGAAACAACTTTCCACTGTACCTATTTGTAAATATATCTATTCTTATTTGGTATTTTAAATTCATCAATTCGCCATCAAGTCTAAAAGAAGTCAACATCATTTTTACATACAAAATTAAACCCTACAATTCATGTCTCTAATTTTATATACATGTAAAAATAATAATTTTTGTTATTTCTCCTTTTCTCTGTTTTGTTTAAAGTGGTAAACATAATTTGGAGTCAAATTATTATATAGATAAAAATATAAGAATTTATTTTACCAGAATTTGAAAATATTTTCTTTATTTTATATTTAACACACTTATGTATATTTTTTACGTTTAACTAAAATATGTGTATTTAATTTCAGGTACGTGTACGTGAAAATTAAATCTGGTTGTCGTATAAAGTAAGTTTATTTATTGGTTAAACTTGATTATCTCGTTAAAACTTGAATTATAGTTAGGTTAATGATACTTATAGCACAGCATGAACTGTTCACAAATCTGTAGCAGTTGATATAATTCATCGAGCGCAAATTTACTTGTATTAAAATTTTATTTATTTAATAAGTTTATTTTAAATTAAAAAAGTTCTGATTGTACTAACGTCTTTATAACTTTCATTACTATCTATCCGTTTATAGAGAAAATATCTACATAAGACAATCAAATTTATAACTATGAATAACTGTGGTTGAAATTTTAACCCGTTAAACACATACCGAAGCAAGATGTTATAAATAGTAATGAATAATTTACTTTAGCTTTATTTGTAATAAAATGATGAGATACAAGGTACACATAATACTACCTCGCATATTATGCACAATGCTTGAGCGCTTAAGTTTTTTCCAATGTTATACCCCTCGGACGCACACCTTCTGCTTAGTATAAAAGATAACTAAACAAATTATTACATCCCTTTCCTCTTCCTATGTACCATCTCTATAGAGGTTGGCTATCAGTATGGCAAAGTCTTGTCTATTGTCAGCTTTGTATATGAGATCGTTTCCTGTTCCAGTTCTGATCCAGTGTTTTATATTCCTGAGCGACAATTTCGTGGCTCACGTACACGTTTTCCTTCAATGTTTCTCCTAATAATTAGTTATAATTTTTCTTATTCCTTGTGATGCATTAATACCCGAGATATGAGCTTTTTCTAACTTTAATAATCTTTAACAGATAATGGGCGAGTATTTATCCTTGGCAACAATGCTACGTTGGTGGTTCTTGTGGTCCAACTTTTTCGCAACATTCTACTGTATAGTCACATTTCAAATGTGTTAATTTGTTGATGTCACATTATTTTGAGTGTTCATGTTTCGCAGCCATATAGAAGCAGGGACTATATTATTATTTTAGACTTGTTAGTCTTATGAGTATGGCCAAGTTTGGTATGTAGGATAAGATTAATGTTCATCAATCTTGGTCCGGCGATTTCAATTCTTCTATGGATTTATAGAATTGAGTTAAATCATGGACCTTTCAGTAGTCTATTTGACAATTTATTATTTGTAAACATTTGCAAATTAGTTCCGTTGGTACTAAAATTAAGATTGTGGCTGGTTTTTAAATCTCGGCTGAAAACTAATGTTTTTATTTTTTGTGGTATTAATTTCCAACCCCATTCGGTGGCTCTCTTCTGTAAGTATTTTCATAAGTATCTGAAGCTGATTTTTTGCTGTGATCATCATAGCGTCTATGTACGTGATGTTGTTTATCACAATTCCATGGATTCTTGATTCCTACAAGCGTTCGTCTAGCGAAGATATAGCATATTCATTAGAAATAGTTGGGGACAGAACATACACTTGACATACTCAGTGTTCAATGTTTATTTATATAGTGTTACCATTATCATCATCATCATTTTGGCTTTACAACCCTACGTGGGTCCTAGCCTCCCCAAGAATTTTTTTCCAGTCGTCCCTATCAATCGCCTTCCTCCGCCAAGCACGTATTTCCATATTTCTCATACCTTGATCTATGTTATCTAGGAATCTTGTTCTGGGTCTTCCTCTTCTTCTTTGACCAATAGGTCTATTAAGGAGAGTTTTTCTAGCTGGGTCGGTTTGCTCCATCCGCATAACATGGCCTACCCACCTCAGACGTCCTATCTTTATGTGTTTTACGATATCTGGTTCCTGGTATATCCTATAGAGTTCGAAGTTGTATCGTCTTCTCCATACACCATATTCATTTACCGCTCCATAGATGCGCCTTAGTATTTTTCTTTCGAAACATCCTAACATGTTTTCATTGCTTTTTGTTAAAGTCCAGGTTTCTGAACCATATGTTAGGACTGAGCGTATTATTGTTTTGTAGAGTTTTACTTTTGTATTTCTTGATATAACTGTAATAGTGTTACCATTGTTTATTATAATGCAGCCACTGTGATTCCAATACATGTCACAAATGCTATTAATATTATGTCCATTTAGTTCCACCTATTCTATTAATTTTAATTAATTTTTGATGTTTTATTCGATGTAAAGCTTTTTTGTAATTAACAAAGCAGGTGTAAAGGTTTCTTTTTACTTTTAAATATCTCTCAGTCATTAACGGTACTACCAGGATTGCATCTCTTCTTTTCGTACCTCTTTTGAAACCATATTGTGATCGGTTTAGATATACATCGGTAGGTGCGATTAAAGATGATCCTCATGAAAACTTTGGCTGTGCAACTCACCAGAGATATTGTTCTATGATCATCATAGTTTCTTGAGTTATGCTTCTTGACTAGTATATACTCGTATATATCGTTGTAAGCCAGTCTTAAGATACTGTCCCACCTATCTTGTCCATCTATATACTAGCATTTCGGTCTGTATAAATATTTAAAAAACTTTCTTGGAATTTAATATTTAATTCAGCTAGATATGCCAACCGCATATTTAATATTATTGAGTGTTTTTTTTTACCACTTTTTTTGACAGAATGGATTTTAAGTTGAGGTGAATTTTGTAAATCTTATAGTATATTACATAAAATACCAGAAAGACATTTAGAAAAAATCAAGTATTAATAACTTAAGAATATGTTGCAGAACTTATATAGAAATCACTTCACACTTTTAATGAAAAAATACTTTCATTTGAAACTCTTTCATTGGAAAAAGTGAGAAAATAAAACTTTCCAACAACCTGTATACTCTGTTTTATACAGACGATAATTTTGTGTGTCATTTTCATTTAATTTGTACTTTTAAAGCAATTGCTCCAGTTACATTCGTATTGTTAAATCGTTGAATCGCAATCGCTGCGTGTTTATCGCAGCAATCGCTAACATTTACATTAACAGTTAATTGCAGTTTACGCTTACACTCACTTGATACGAAAATTTTGATAATGAATGTGGATATGGTAATACTCGTAGACTCAATTTGATTATCTACATTGTAATTAGTTTGTATATATATATATATATATATATATATATATATATATATATTATATATATATATATATATATATATATATATATAAGAATAAGAAAAAAGAAGTACTTGTGACTCGTTTGGAACAAATATATAACTGTTTTGGATGGGTTGGAGTCGATAAAAGGGCTATTGGTTAACTATTTTTTTATTCTCGAGCTTTCAATTGTGTTTACAATTATTATCAAGAGCTAAAAAAGACAAAATACTTACAAGGTTGAACTAAAAAGAAAAAACAATTTTTGGTAACTTACCAAATAAAAATTAGTTTGGTAAGTAAAAATTACTGCTTACATCTTCAAAATATTTAATACAAAAATGTTTTAATCCAATAAATGTTTCTCCGAAAATTTTTATAATTTTGAAAACATTTTTTGAATATAAAATAATTGAATTTATAAATAAGTTCAAATAGCAACCAATTACAAATAGCCTCAATGTCATAAATGCCAACATAAAATTTTTATTTTTGACAATTATATTGCCAAAAGTAAAATTTCGTTTAAACATTCTTTTTTGTTTAGTAACAAAAAGAAGAAGATTTATTCACCGTTGACAGATGTCTGAAAGAATGTGACAGATATATGGAGAATTAAATATGACATTTTACAAGTTTTATATATAAATCATAAAGAAAGAATATAATTATAAATTTTGCTTAAATTTTGAATTTCTAATCTTTTGTTTAAACTATTATCATTTTTGCTAATACAAACCATTTCCAAAAAAGTCCTTTTAAATTTATTACTTTCACTACATAAAATTTTAATGTTATCAAAATCCATAATATGGTCTTTATCGATTACATGTTCTGCCAAAGCACAAGATGGTTTTTTAATTCTGCAATCACTTTTGTGAGAAATAATGCGATTTGAAAGATTTCTTCCGGTCTCACCAACATATTCAGCCTCACACTGAGTACAACTAATGCTGTATACTAAATTCGTTTTTTCAAATTTGTCTATAGGATATTTAGTTTTAGAATATAAAGATGAAATAGTTTTGATGTTCTTTGTTGCTATTTTTATATTGTCAATAACCTTTAGTGTTTGTATTAATTTAGGTGTTATTGATGGTATAAAAGGTAGTGAATGATAATAATAGATGTTCTGATTGTTAGATACAATGTTTTGAGATTGAGCAAAAAATGGTGTTAAATTATTTATATTACCAATATTAGAAAAAAGCATCCTATGTAGCATATCTGGAGGATAAGAGTTTTCAATTAGAATATTTTTTAATAATTGAAGATCTTCTTGTAGATAATCTGGATGAGAAAGTTTTAAAACACGTTCTTTTAATCCTGTTATAAGGTTCATTTTCATCTTATTTGGATGGTGAGAGTAATAGCTTATAAATCTATTACTACATAATGGGTTTTCTGAACCATCTGGTTTTCAACATATTGTCTGTATTTCTTACAATTCTCATGTCAAGGAATGGTAGAGAATTATCTACCTCTTCCTCAACTGTAAATTGTATATGTTGATTATGACTGTTGAAAATGTTGACTGTTTCATGAATTTTGTGTTTAGGAAGTGCCAAAACTAAATCATCTACACATCTCTTAATAAAAGGAATGAAAAAAGAGCAATTACTGATACAATCACTGATAACATCATCCATGACATAGCTACTTAGAATGGGTGAAAGACTAGATCCCATAGGACTACCAAAAATTTGTTTATAAAATACACCATTAAATATAAAAATATTAGAATCAAAAACAAAGTTGATAAGTGTTTTGAAATGTAATAAGTCAATATTAGTGTGTTGTGAAATCTCATTCCAATGTTTTTCAAGACTACTTATGATTAAATCTAAAGGCAAATTAGTAAAAAGAGATGTTACATCAAAACTAACTAAAACATAATTTTGTGGTAATTGGAAATTATTAATGAAAGTACTAAAATCAAATGAATCTTTAAGTGAGTTTATGTATTTTTAACCAAAAATACATAAACCAACTTTATCTATGAGACCAATTGTTTCATCTTTATGCCCTCCTAATGGACCAATAGCACAGCTCCTCACTGACATCTTAACTAATGCTTATAATTTAAACAACAATTTTTACATTAAAGATTCATTTGATTTTAGTTCTTTCATTAATAATTTCCAATTACCACAAAATTATGTTTTAGTTAGTTTTGATGTAACATCTCTTTTTACTAATTTGCCTTTAGATTTAATCATAAGTAGTGTTGAAAAACATTGGAATGAGATTTCACAACACACTAATATTGACTTATTACATTTCAAAACACTTATCAACTTTGGTTTTGATTCTAATATTTTTATATTTAATGGTGTATTTTATAAACAAATTTTTGGTAGTCCTATGGGATCTAGTCTTTCACCCATTCTAAGAAGCTATGTCATGGATGATGTTATCAGTGATTGTATCAGTAATTGCACTTTTTTCATTCCTTTTATTAAGAGATATGTAGATGATTTAGTTTTGGCACTTCCTAAACACAAAATTCATGAAACAGTCAACATTTTCAACAGTCATAATCAACATATACAATTTACAGTTGAGGAAGAGGTAGATAATTCTCTACCATTCCTTGACATGAGAATTGTAAGAAATACAGACAATATGTTGAAAACCAGATGGTTCAGAAAACCCATATGTAGTAATAGATTTATAAGCTATTACTCTCACCATCCAAATAAGATGAAAATGAACCTTATAACAGGATTAAAAGAACGTGTTTTAAAACTTTCTCATCCAGATTATCTACAAGAAGATCTTCAATTATTAAAAAATATTCTAATTGAAAACTCTTATCCTCCAGATATGCTACATAGGATGCTTTTTTCTAATATTGGTAATATAAATAATTTAACACCATTTTTTGCTCAATCTCAAAACATTGTATCTAACAATCAGAACATCTATTATCATTCACTACCTTTTATACCATCATTAACACCTAAATTAATACAAACACTAAAGGTTATTGACAATATAAAAATAGCAACAAAGAACATCAAAACTATTTCATCTTTATATTCTAAAACTAAATATCCTATAGACAAATTTGAAAAAACGAATTTAGTATACAGCATTAGTTGTACTCAGTGTGAGGCTGAATATGTTGGTGAGACCGGAAGAAATCTTTCAAATCGCATTATTTCTCACAAAAGTGATTGCAGAATTAAAAAACCATCTTGTGCTTTGGCAGAACATTTAATCGATAAAGACCATATTATGGATTTTGATAACATTAAAATTTTATGTAGTGAAAGTAATAAATTTAAAAGGACTTTTTTGGAAATGGTTTGTATTAGCAAAAATGATAATAGTTTAAACAAAAGATCAGAAATTCAAAATTTAAGCAAAATTTATAATTATATTCTTTCTTTATGATTTATATATAAAACTTGTAAAATGTCATATTTAATTCTCCATATATCTGTCACATTCTTTCAGACATCTGTCAACGGTGAATAAATCTTCTTCTTTTTGTTACTAAACAAAAAAGAATGTTTAAACGAAATTTTACTTTTGGCAATATAATTGTCAAAAATAAAAATTTTATGTTGGCATTTATGACATTGAGGCTATTTGTAATTGGTTGCTATTTGAACTTATTTATAAATTCAATTATTTTATATTCAAAAAATGTTTTCAAAATTATAAAAATTTTCGGAGAAACATTTATTAGATTAAAACATTTTTGTATTAAATATTTTGAAGATGTAAGCAGTAATGTTTACTTACCAAACTAATTTTTATTTGGTAAGTTACCAAAAATTGTTTTTTCTTTTTAGTTCAACCTTGTAAGTATTTTGTCTTTTTTAACTCTTGATAATAATTGTAAACACAATTATTGAAAGCTCGAGAATAAAAAAATAGTTAACCAATAGCCCTTTTATTGACTCCAACCCATCCAAAACAGTTATATATATATATATATATATATATATATATATATATATATATATATATATATATATATATATATATATATATATATCCAGTATAAAGTCTTCGTGTCTCATGCTGCCATGATATTAACAACATAGAGCAGTTCTTACAGCAATATCCTGGCATGAAGATAAAAATATATGCGGATTTGGAATAAGACTGCACTCAGTGGCGGCTCGTGAAAATTTTAGTTAGTGGGGCCTATGCCGTATAAAATTTTGACGAAATTATAATAAGAAAAATAGCGATTGGAAAACATTGCTAAAAAAAATTATACAGATACTGTACTGAACTTATCTAATAGCACCTTTACTTGTACAAAAGCTGAGCACGTTAAGTTTTCTGACTCTATTGTTAAAGTAAAGAATTTCACTAAGCACTTCCTTACTTACTAAGCACTCCAGTCTGTCTTGGCACATGGTATTCCGAAAAAAGTTTTAATTCTTTTTAAAGTGCTGAAACTTCCGATGTTAAAACTGGGATGGACAAAGAAATACTGAACAAAAAATCTAAATAGTTTACTTAATGAACACATATTTTTGAATGTGTCATTGCGATGTATCACTAAAAATTCATTTTTCAATTTATCTCGACAAATTAAGGGATTGTAACTTGACCCAAAAGTACACACTAAAGTATCTGGTAACACTTTTTTAAATAGGGGAAAAATTTTGGGACAATAATAAAAACTGCTAAATTATTTAAATATAATTCTAATACACTATCGAGTCTTATAAGCAAGGATAATTAATCTAAAAATTTTCCACGATTTGCTAATTCCTGTGCTTCATTGTGTTCTCTCAATACTAGTTCATGACTGCCGCATTACTTTAAATATTCAATAACTATATTTAATATGTGCCCATTCTTTGTGACCCGCTCATTGCGTTTCTAAACAGAAATTTTATTAGCAGTGTTCATCACTGAAGCAATGTTGACAGTACCAAGTAGTTTAAATTTACATGCATTTTTTAAATAAAGATCACTTTTTTAATTTTTTCTTACTTAAATGTTTGAGATTTTTACAACCTACAAATATCCCCAACCCTTCACCGCGAAACAATAAACAATAAACACAAAATAAGCTTTGTTTTTCTTCACTCACTGTTAACCACGGTTTTTTACCAAACCACGTGTTGCAGAACGTTCTCTTTTTCTTTTCGTCTAGTTAAGTTAATGTTAAGTCATTTGGTTGATCGTATCACGAGGGCAAAACCATATACATAAACAAATAAGTTATTTAATGCATATTTATATAAAATATCATAAAATAGAGTTGTAACTGAAAATCTACATACAGTACATATTTTTTGGTGGGGCCTGCCCCTAAGGACATTCCGCCACTGACTGCACATTAATTGTATTTTTTTTTGTATTGAAAGCCTCCGTTCGTATTTTTAATTGAGGACTATTTTAAAGAAAAATATTTTACCATTACAAGATAAAAAACAGAATAGGGTCTTGGAATCTTGGATTTCTGGCAGATAAGAGTATTTAGTTGGTAGGTTCGCTTAAACGATAAAGATTACAAATTGATTGCATTTAAGAGACGATGTGGAACGAATAAAGGAAAGGAACATTAGGAATAGAGTTAGTATAGTTGTTGATAGAGAAATGGAATATGACACAGTAGATGTTGTAAGAACCTGTGAGTGTTAGAATGCTAATAGTGACATTTGTACTCGATAAAGAATAGTTAAATGTTAAATATATGTTTACCTCTCAAAAAGGCCTGGGTGAAAATTAAAGAATGTTTTCTAGGAATAGTAAGGAGATATACTGAGTGATATTTCATCGGAAGAGATAGTCATAATAGCAAATAATTTAAATGCAGATATGGGCCAATCTAATTGAGGTTATAAAGCAATTCATCAAGAACTTTAAATATACTTTGGGACTATCCTGGTGAAAAATAAATAGCTTTAGGGAGACTGAAAGTTGGCTAACAGGTTTATTTAATAGAATTATAGAATTGAAACAAATGCCTGATGAATGTAAAGAAAACTAAATATCCGATAATCAGTTTGGTTTTTTGGAAAGCAGAACAATAGCTAATGAAAAATTACAGAAACAAGGGATTTAGAATTAAGGCTGAAACAGACGATCATGTCATTTTTGCATAAGAAAAAGAGGACATG